>NC_051325.1:37628649-38253649 GCF_015220235.1 Choloepus didactylus | reverse complement strand
CGAAGGAAGGTAAGGTCGTTCTGCGGGTCAATTTCACGCACAGTGCTCCGTGCTTTTAAGATGAAGTTGTGCATGAGGTTGGCATACTGTGTGGTGGTGGAATTATCCATGGTGCTCTTGATGGGAATGCCTGAGGGGAGAGTAAGCAAATTGAGTGGGAATACTGTCAGGCTCATATCATATCAGGCTGGCAGTAACAAGCATCGTCACTATTTATGGAGGGCTTGAGAGGTGACAGGCACAGTGCTGAGCACTTGAGGTATGTCAGCACCAGACCCCAAAACTACTCCGAGGCTAGCATCACCATCTTCATTTACCGAAATCACCACCTTCGTTACAGAGCTCTAAGCAGCAGGGACCTGCCTAAGGTCACATAGTGGATAAGCAATAGGGCCAGGATTCAAATGCAGGCCTGTTGGTTCCTGCTGGGCTCTTTTCACAGGGCTGCAATGCCTTGACTGGTTTCTAGCAATAAAAGGAAAGATTATTATTCATAATACTGATACACTGACAAGGAGGACAGCTCTTACCAATCTGTAAATACTGAAAAGTAGGAAAAAGAAGTAAGGTCAGTTTGTGCGAGGAACATAACCATCGTAACTGATTCTGGTCCAGTCCCCACTCAGGGAGGCTTAGGGTCCAGTTGTAAACACATGTGTATAAATGATCATGCCTCAAACTTAAAGCATGTCTACACCTGTATAAACCCCTTGTAAACAGTACTGCTACTGGTTTCAAAGAGCCCACTAAGTGGACATTCCACAGAGTTAATCATTCCCCTATTGTTTGGTATTTAGGTTGTATTTTTTATTATCATAATTAACTGTGCAATGAACAAAATTGTGCATCAAGCCTTTTCTGTTTCAAGGATCATTTTCTTGAGATGAACTATTGAATGTCCCCCATGGATGGTGCCTATTGTCATAGAGGCAAGGAATGTGGCTCAACTTGAACTCCCTCAAGCCACAACTGGGCCATGAGCTGTCTGTGAATTGGCTGTGACACATCAGCAGAAGGCTCCATCCATGACATCCGAAGAGCCTACAACTGACAGTCTGTGGAGAACATGGCATACACAGCTCCTCACATATAAGTGGCCAGGTTTGGGGCTCAGGACCCTGCCCACTGATGAGACGAGGGATCAGCAAAGGCAGTCATCCTCAGACCTACACACTGGGTGGCAAGAAATTGGCCCAACCTTGTCTTTTTAGGGCACCAGGAACACAAAAGTGGGCAGAAGAAGAGAACATGGTGACGACAGAAGCAGGTGAATCAGGGAGGCACTTGTGAGTCAACTGAAGCACGAGAATGTGTTGTGGTTACTCGCCTTTATGGGACAAGATGACCAGGTCACAGTGTTACTGTTGAGTTCTGGATAGCAACAGTGTACACACCAGGGCCCTACCAGGCTGTGCTGTATGGCTGCACCTTCCTGAGAATGGCAGGATGAGTGTGTGTCCTTTATCATCTATCCACAACTGGGGTTATGATTAATGAGCAGAAGCTCTGAAATCCGATGACCTGGGCTTACCCTGGGCTCTGACCCTTAATGGCAATGTGCATGAGGCAAGACAATTAACCTCTCTAAATCTCCATCTCCTCATCTGTAAAGAAAGATAAATACTTGTGCTTCAAATGCTGCTGTGAGGATTAAATGTGGCTTAATTCATGTAAGGGTATTTAGCAGAGTACACACTTATTATTAGTTTGTTATCAATAAATCCCATTATATAATAAATCCCATTCCACAGATAACCTGATGGGTGGGATGTGACTGTTCCTTAAACCTGAAGGGGCTTGCTAACATGAGTCCACCCACTGAAGGCCAAGACGGGAGCCTGGATGGAAACCTGGGCTGGCCGTTCCTGCTGCCTGTTAGGGAACCATCCCCTTAGCTCACCTTTGGGTCCCGATAGTGAGATTTATTGGTCTCAAGCGCTGGCAAGATTTGAGTGATCAAACACCTTGACCTTCTTGTTTTATACACCACAAGGCCATGCTCTTTCAGGTTCCCCTGCCTGGAACTTTCCTTCCTTCCTCTATTCACCCAATGATTCCCACTGGCCCCTCATGTCTCTACCTTCTGATGGCTCCACCTACCCCCAGACATGGTCAGTGCTCCCCATCTACCATCTGAGCCCCAAGCAGTTTTCCTCCATAGCAGTTACCAGTTTGACATCACACCTTCACAGAAGTGATCGTTATGTCGCTCCCCCACCAAACTGTAAGCCCTCTGAGGGTCAGCATCAGGCTTGTTTTGCTCATCAGTGTCCTTTGGAGACTGCAATAAGCATTTTTTGCTACTGATAAATGAACAGTCACAAGGGTTTACTTTTAGTAGTTCAGACAAATACTGGCATGAATTTGATCACATTTCTCCCAAGTAGAAGGGTGTTGTTAGAGTGTTGGCTCACCCTAAAAACAACAGAAAATATGGAGGTGGGGAAACAGACCAAACTGGGGAGAATTTCAAACAAAGGCAAGAGATCAATTCCAGATTCACAGGAGACCTCAAAGACAATCTTATGATTAGGTCACCTCCTCCAAGCCTCTGCCTTCACAAGTGGGGAAAGTACAGCCCACAGAGAAGTGGGCAGTCACCGGCAAGTCTTGAAATCCTTTAGGCTGTGCAGTCCAATGTCCTCCCACCACATCCATTGGCTTTAGTCAATATTAAAATACAATTAAAAATATTTTCACAGGTATTTATTAAGCACCAAACTATGTGCCAACATTGTTCTAGGTGTTGGGGATACAGTAGTGGACACAAGGAGAAAATCTCCCCCCTCAAAGAGCTTACACATTTGAGTTTTCTATTTTGCCATGTGTGGGTAGCAGGAGAGGATGGCAGGTGTAAATAAAAGTGAATGTTCCTAAGTTCTCGGAAAAGCTGCTTAAATCCACACTTCTTTATGAAGCACCAGTTTAATTCAACAAAGACAGAGATTGTCAGAAGGCAGTGGCAGGTAAGTGACCTGGATGGGGGTGTGTCATGGGTTGGAGGCAGGGGCAATCACTCTGGGCCGGGGTGGACAGGGAAAGCACCCCGAAGGAAGCAGCACCATGGGGGTGGGAAAACACTAGATAGATAAGAAGGATCTCTAATACATTCTAAAATAAAGCTTCCAGAGGGCTCAAAGGTTCTATGGAGTCTTTAATCAACCCAAAGCTGACCACCCCCTTCACATCTCCTCTCTCTGAAAAATGGTAAACGCCCTTGCCGGGAAGGGTCACTGTGGAAAATGTAAATGAAAGACTTTAAGCGGGAGCTCTGTGACTAGAGTACAAATTAAGATAAACAAATAACACACATTCTTAAAATAATTCTAACATTTATATGGCATTTACCATGTACCAGGCACTGTTCTAAAAGCTTCCCTTTGAGGAAGTGCATGTTTATCCACATTTTACAGATGAGGAAACTAGAACAGAGGTTAAGTGGCGTGTCCAAATGACACAGCTGATAAGTGAAGAGTCAGGATTCAAAACCAGAGAGCCTGTTTCCACATTGCATATTCTTAGCCTCATTAGTATCCAAAAGGTAAGCAATTGGGGGCTAGATTTTCCCAGATAAAGCCTGGTTTTAAGCCCAGAAATGAAGGCTCATAGTTTGCAAGTACTAGTGGAAGTTAAGTGACTCCTTTTGGGGTCCTAAGCCCCTGGGCTGTTCCCCAAAAATGTCAAATCCAAGAAGACAGCTACTTTCTGAGTGGACACGCAGTCCTTTTAAAAAATATAATAATAATTAATTTTTATTTTTTTAAAACTGTTTTATTCACACACCATACAATCCATCCAAAGTATCCAATCAATGGCTTGGTATAATCACAGAGTTGTGCATCACACAGTCTTTTGAGTCTTGGCAAAAGAAGCCCTCTAAAGAGATCACCTGGACCAACCACTCCACTTGGGGCAGCTGATCAGCGGTAGACCCAAACTGGGGGGCCTGCTCTCATCTCCTTTAAATGCAATGACCACATGGTTTAGTCAGGCTCTGACAAAGCTGGGGAGCCCGCTCTGGGATGGCCAGGCCTCTGACAACTTGGAAGCAACATCCTAAACCAAGGACATGACACCTCCATTTTGTTGCCCTTAGCTACTTTTACTTTTACACACAGGAACTCTCTGAAAGCCTTCAACAAACCCAACATCATAGAGACTTTGTGAGTCACACTGGCTCTCAAGAGCCACAAGTAATCACTTTCTCAGACACAACAATCAAATACCTCCTTCATTTAAACAATATATTTTGCTTAATAAGTAGTCTAATTAATTGGGGCACTCTTTTTTTTTTTGAATTCAGTTTTACTGAGATATACTCACATACCATAATAATCATCCATGGTGTAACAATCAAACTGTTCACAGTACCATCATATAGTTGTGCATTCATCACCCCAATCTATTTTTGAACACTTTCCTTATACCAGAAAGAATGAGAATAATAATAAAAAATAAAAATAAAAAAGAACACCCAAACCATCCCCCCCAACCCACCCTATTTTTCATTTAGTTTTTGTCCCCATTTTTCTACTCATCCATCCATACACTGGATAAAGGGAGTGCGATCCACAGGGTTTTCACAATCACACTGTCACCCCTTGTGATCTACATTGCTGTACAATCGTCTTCAAGAGTCCAGACTACTGGGTTGGAGTTTGGTAGTTTCAGGTATTTACCTCTAGCTATTCCAATACATTAAAACCTAAAAAGTGATATCTATATCGGGCATAAGAATGTCCACCAGAGTGACCTCTCGACTCCATTTGAAATCTCTCAGCCACTGAAGCTTTATTTCGTTTCATTTTGTATCCCCCCTTTGGTCAAGAAGATGTTCTCAATCCCACGATGCCAGGTCCAGATTCATCCCCGGGAGTCGTATCCTGCATTTCAAGGGAGATTTACACCCCTGGGAGTCAGGTCCCACGTAGGGGGGAGGGCAGTGAGATCACCTGCCAAGGTGGCTTAGTTAGAGAGAGAGGGCCACATCTGAGCCACAAAGAGGCACTCAGGGGGAAACTCTTAGGCACAATTATAAGCAGGTTTAGCCTCTCCTTTGCAATTATAAGCTTCAAAGAGGCAAGCCCCAAGACAGAGGGCTCAGAATGTCAAGCTGTCTGTCCCCAGTAGGGCACTCTTTTTTAAAAAAAATTTGTATTGTAGCCGAATATATATAACATCAAAATCTCCCATTTTAAGTCAGCAGTTTAAAAACTGGCTAAACTCTTTCCCCAAATTGACATTAATGCAGAAATGCAAGATAATGGACTGAGTAGAGATGCCCTGCCTGATGTGATGGACAGGGGGCCTGGGCCTCCACCTCTACTCCCAGTGGCAGCACAGAGACCCCAGGTTTGCAGAACACAGCCCTGAAAACACCATCCCATGGTCTCTCAAAGGGAAAGCCCAGTGGTGGACTCAGATCTGCTTTGGGTCTTGAGACTGTGGCTCTCACTGAAGCCTCTTTTGATTAGAATCCACCTGCTCGTGCAGAATTTTCCCAACTTGATTGATCTTAAGAATCTCCTGGGGTGCTTGGTAAACAAGCAACCTCCCAGGTCTGACCTTACGCCAATAAATCAGGCTTTCTAGAGGAAAGGCCTGGAAAGCAGTATGTTTAACAAGAGCCCCAGGTGATTCTAATGAATGGAAAAATAGGGGAAACAATGGGGCCTAGAGGCATGAAACAAATGGATTTCCCCCAACCCAAGGCAGGAAATCTGACTAGGTGAATGAGATTATGTAACCAAATGTTTCGGAGATCAGAAATAGTGACAATAATGATAACAGCAGCAGCCACAGTAAGCACTAGGTACTGTGTCAAATGCTTTATGTTGTGCATTCTCAGTTAATTTTTATAACCTTATAAGGTACATATAATTATTCACATTTACAGGCTTAAGTGACTTGCTACTCAGGAGCAGAATCAGGATTCACACTCAGGACTGCTGGATTCCAGAGCCCTTGTTGTAACTGCTACCTCGAGTGTCAGGGCCTGGGGCCACACCAGCAGCCAGTCTCTGGTCCTTTATAGCTGAGCACAACCCTGCCCTAGGATAGACTTGGATTTAAATCTTGGCTCTGTGACCCAGGCGAGTAAATGAAATGTCAAGATTTAAGTTTTCTCTACCAGAAAATGGACATAACAGGGATGCTTTAAGGAATAAATGAAACAATGTATGTTCTGGCACAGGATAGGTGTGTGATAATGTTAGTTCCCTTCTTCACCAGATCTAGTGCAGTTTGGGAACATTAGTATCTTGTACTTTCCTAGTTGTTGAAATAATCCCCAGAAGAAGGGGGAAAAGTTATCGGCACAGAGAAGTTGACTAGAGTACTAGAAATTCATACACGGGGATGGTTCATCAGTATTGTTCTAGCAGTTAAAATTTTTGCTTCTGTAAACCGTGAAGCAATATATATATATATAAAGTTCACATGTAAACATATGCAAAAGAGTAACAACTCTGATTCTGATCATGAGCAAATGTGTCTGGACAAGGGCTGAAAAAGCCTGGAATACTGAAAAGGATAATTTGTCAGGGTAGGGGACTGAGTGAATTTTTCCTTTTTTTAAATTTAGAATTCCAATAACAGTGCAAGAACATTGAAAATATTTTTTAAAAGGCTTAAAATTAGATCACATACTTTGAAGGAGCTTAGTAAATAGCAGGTGTGACATTGTGTTTGGACAGTTTTTTGGGGGCTGCCTGGGTACAGGTTAGGGCCAGAGGGAAAGCATACCTTCCGTGTTCACCACGATGATTCCCTGCACTCCTTTCTGGCTCTGAAGTCGCTTTAGGGTCTCCTCCACCTCTGCCTGCCAGAAAGAACAAGACCAAGGTTAGGAGGGGCTAGGTGGACTGGATTAATTCCCTCATACCTCAGGCCGATGAATCACACTTAGTCTTCCAACAACAAACAAGCAACACCACCATTGCCCCCTCCCCAAGCTTCCACGACCTGCTTGGAATGTTCCTAGGCCCCTGCCAGCACCAGACCATCTTGCTCATATCTCTAGCATGGGGCACAGCTGCTTCTGGCCCTTTGCCCCCCAGGCACTATTATGCTACACTTCCCACCCACCAGCTATTTGGGAGCAGAATATAAATATCATTCCTGGGAATATCTACATATCAGTGACTCACATATTTGGTATAGCTGGGGACAGAACACCAATGATTTGGAAAAAAGTGAAATAGTGGCATCTAACAGGAAGGAGACACTTTGTCATTTGTGGCCCAAAGAGCACAATGAAAATATTCCAATGGAAGCAAAATGACCCCATGAGGACAGACTCAGCGCCTTAATAAGTTGGCATCCGAGACACTATAACACATGGCACAAAGCCACAAGAAATAGCGCCTCAGGAAGGGGCCAAGACATTTGGCTCCACACCCTGCCTTACAAGGTCTTCTACATTATCACTCCAACCTCTCTGACCTCTCACATTTCCCTCCACTCTCCAACCACATGTCCACATTTCCCTGCCTCCATATCATTTTGCCCTACAAGGTCTCCTCTCCGCTGAAGTCCAACAAATTCTAGACCATCTAAGAAATCTCCATGAAGCCTCTACTGATCCCCCAACTCAATGGAGTTTTTACCTACTTCTGACCACTCAAAACCTTGGCTGTACTGCTCTGGGGGATGTATTAGGTTCTGTGTTCTATTTAGAGCCTCCACAATGATTTGCAGAGCAGGGCTTAAAAAATAGCTGCCAAACTGAACTAGGCCTCACCTTTACTGTGGATGGAAACTGGCCTTGAAGTGTGTTTGTTCTCAAGAAGGTCCTTTCCAGACCAGACTAGAATCCAATCAAAAGCATCTCAAAGGCTGAGAGTTGGACTCTGTTGGAAACAGAGGCTCCATTCACCAAGAGAGTGGTTTCCCACCCCCAGGGGCTGATGAGATGGTGCAGGAGGGGGGGCTCCTAAAGAATGGGTAAAGATGGCACAATGAATTACTGTTTTTCTAGAGGGCACAAGGCTGACAATCCAGTCACTGCCACCCACTCCCCACTGATGTAAGAATACTCTCAAATACTGGAGGGAAGGGCCAACAAGTTCCTCCCACAAAATGGCAAACAGCCTGACTGCTAAAATCAGGAACCTAGGAAAAAAAACAGGGCTAGCTTTATAGATGTGAGAGCACAATGCAGTGGGTCATGCATGTTTGAGATCATAATCCATTCGACAGACTTTCACTGAACTCCTACTATGTGTCAGATACTATTCTAAGGGGAAGGGGCAAGTACCACAGTGGTCAACACTATATAAAACTTAGTACTCAATGAGTCTGACTTGGTAACCCATTAAGCAAATAATCCAAAAGAACAAAAAAGATGAACACAGCAAGAGGTTTTTGTGGTGACATCTGTAACAACAAAAAGCTGAAAAAAGCAAAAAAAAAAAAAAAAAGCCCAACAATCAGGAAAAAGTTGAGTAGATTATGGAACATCTACTTATAGGAATACGATATACAAAGTAACAGTGATGATTAGACTATGTCATACTACTGATACAATGTTAAGTGAAAACAGCAAAAAGCAAAAATAAAGTACTTGATGACTACAACCATGTAAAAACAAAAGGGCTATAGAAAATTATTTAGAAAAAAAAAAGCCACATTAAAAGCAGGGAATTATAGATAAGTTTTTATTTTCTTTTCCAAACAGCCCTTTTTATTCTATTGTTTCTATTTGAAAACACTTTTAAAACTCCTGCTAGGTGTCCAAGATGGAGGTCTCTGGTGTGGGGACCACAGGGTCCTAACATGCTCAACATCATAGGAATAATATATAAGAGTAACTCAAATGGCAACGTAAGACAGTGCAACCAATCCACAATCCAACCCAGGAAGAAAAGGGGAAAGAAAGCTAAAACTAAAGATATCAAAATCTAGGTCCAAAATATTCCCCAGAAGTTGAAGCTGAAATGAAAAAGATAAAATTTCATAAGCCAGCTATTTACTCAATAACTATATAACCACCTTCTATGTGCCAGGCATTGTTTTAGGCCTGGGGACGCAGCAGTGAACAATATATAGCAGTATAACAAAAATCCCTGTCTTTGTGAAGCTGATACTGGGGGGTGGGAGAGAAGGTAATTAAAAAAGGAATAAGTAAAACATGTCAGTAAATAGTAGGGAAGGGGAATCTAGAATGTAGGGGCTGATGGCAATTTTAAGTAATATGTTCAGGGAAGGCCTCGCTAAGGTGATATTTGATTAGAGACCTGAAGGAAATAAGGGAGATAGCCTTGCAGACTTCTGGGGACAATGTTCCAGATGGCATGAAGGGCAAGTACAGAAGCCCGAAGAAGGGAAAAGGTCTGTTTTAGGAAAGGAAGGCAGTGAGTTAAGTGCAGTGAGCAAGGGGAAGAGTGATGGATGCCAAAATTAGAGAGACAGCCATGACGAGATCACAATGAGACTGGCGACCACAGTAATGACTGTTTTTTCTCCTGAGGATGAGATCAGGAGCCACTGGCAGTTTTGTTTTTTTTTTTTTAATGCAATTTTATTGAGATATATTCACATAGGATATAATCCATCCAAAGTATACAATCATTGGCTCACAGTATCATCACAGTTGTGCACTCATCACCACAATCAATTTTAGAACATTTTCATTACCCCAAAAAGAAAGAAAAAGAAAAAAAGAAAACCCCAAACATCCTATATCCCTTATGCCTCCCTATTTTTTTTTTTATGTTTTATTTACACACCATCCAATCCATCCTAAAGGAGTGTACAATCAATGGCTCTTGGTATAATCACATAGTTATGTATTCACCACTACAGTTAATATGAGAACATTCTCATTTCTTCCAAAAAAAATCCCAGACCCCTAATATTCCCCTATTATTGATATTTACCTTTGGTATTAATACCAGAATTTTACAACGTTACTGTTTTATTATAGACCTTAGTTTACATTAATTGTATTTTCCCTCATAAATGACCCTATTATTAACACCTTGTAATAGTGATGTTAAGTTTGTTCCAGTTCATGTAAAAACTTTCTTATATTTATACTACTAACCACCATCATTGTCCACTTTAAGTTTCACTAAGTTATACAACCCAGTTGTTATCTTCTAGCTTTCCTTCTGGTGACATACACAACTCTAGCCTTTCTCTTTCAACCATACTCATATGTAGCTTTTAATTACACTTACAGTATTGTGTTACTGTTACACAGTATTGTGCTACCCATTTCTGAATGCTTACAATCAACCTTATTGAACATTCTGTATTCAAACATTGATTGCCCAATCTCTGCCCTCTTTCTATCTCCTGATAACCTATGCTTTCGACTTTAACTCTCCAAAGTTTGCTCATTATAGTTAGTTCATATTAAGTGGGACTATACCGTATCTGTCCTTCCGTTTCTGGCTTATTTTGCTCAACATAATGTCCTCAAGATTAATTCACATTGTTGCATACACTGGCAGGTTTTGAGGTGAGGAGTGGCACAAACTGATGTTTCTAAAGGACAGCTCTGGCTGCTGTGTGAATGGACTGCAAGGGGGTAAACAGCCGGCTGTGAGCCCTGGCCTCTATAGCCCTGGTTCTTGGCATGCGCTACTCTCTGTGTCTGAAGGAAGCATCCTTCTCTCCCTCACTCACTGCTTCCTATGGCTAACTTCTGACTCTTTGGACTTAGTTCAGAAGCTTCCTGTGAGAAGCCTTCTCTGACACTTGCCCACCTTCTGGGCACCCACACACCTTGCCTTCTTTATCACAATGGAGTCCATCTGTCTCTTCCTTCAAATCTAAAGCACTCTGGGAACAAGAACCTAGAATTTACAGCTTCAGTAACTAGCACAGGACAGATTCAATAAATACTTAAGGTACAAAAAGATAACATTTCTGTAACCATGTTTCACAAAATCAATCTTTTGTAATTACAGGAGGGAGGACTTGGCCTTACAGTATCCAGGGTGAAAAAGAGCTACGGTTTAGGTGATCACAAGTTTAATGAGAACCAGCCACTGAAATCAGGCTGCTTAAGAAGTAAATACCCACTACCAGGAAAAGGAGGACACACAAGTATACACTGATCTATTCAGTACCTCATAAAGGGTCAAATATTGGGACAAACACTTTCAGACAGACCTCTGTCCAAACCTCTCATTCACGTGAACTTCCATGGTTAATCTGAACTCCATCTTATGGATGAGGAAACTGAGGTTCAGAAAGGAGAAGAGTTCTGTGCAAGGACATACAGCAGGTCAAGAGAAAAGCTGGGTATACCAGTGTCTCCAACTGATGAGGTCCTTGCCCTCAGGGAGCTTACATTCTGGTAGAAGAGACCTTCAAAAAAACAAGTGAACAAACAAGATTCTTGCAGGGTACAATTTACAGGGATGGGGCTGGAGAGATGCTTCTTTGGCTAATATGGTCAGGATTATCTGAGGATGTAGCTTTAAAAAAGCCAAGATCTAAATGACAGTAAGGAAAACACTTGAAGTAAAGGGGTGAAAGCAAAGGCAGTAAGTGGGAACAAGGAGCAGAAAAATGACCAGACTTTCCATGTTTTTTAAAATTTTTTTTTGCTAATTTTATATGCAAAAAAATAACAAAAGTTAACTTTTCTTGAGTTTTTAGGTTATTCATGAGATTGAAATGGACTCAATTATTATTAACTGCATCTCTCCTTTGAGTTTTTTTTATTTTTCTACAAATCTTATTGATTTGCAAAAGCTCTTGCATGTTAAGAATATTAGCCTTTTTTCCCCAAACATTCTTGTTTATTGTGGGAAAGTATTCATGACACAAAATTAAGCATTTAAGTCATATTCAGGTGTGCAATTCAATGGCATCAAGTACATTTGTTGTGTTGTACACCATCACCACTACTTGTTTCCAGAACATTTTTCCCCATCAAATGTATTTTTTCCATTCATTCAACAAATATTTATTAACAACCTATTAAAATTTTGATATATTTATTTATTTGAGAAGCGGTAGGTTTACACAAAAACCACGCAGAAAATAGAGTTCCCATATACCGCCCCCATTTTGCCATACTGTGGTTACAACTCATGATAGAATACTAGTATAATCGTACTATTAACTGTCATTCATAGTTTATACATTAGAGTTCACTGTATTATACAGTTCTACAGCTTTTTGTTTTAAAATTTTATTCTAGTAATATATATAACCTAAAATTTCCCCTTTTAACCACATTCAAATATATAATTCAGCACAATATTGTGCGACCACCACCCCCATCCTTTACCCAAACTTTTCCATTATCCCAAAAGGAGTATTAGATGTCTGTCACATGAATTAAGCTTCCCCAATTTTAAAAAACTTATTTTGAAATAACTTCAAACTTACAAGACAGTTGCAAAAATAATACAAACCCCATACAGAAAATTCCAACACACCCTCAACTTCCCCCAGATACCCAGATCCAATTATTTTAACATTTTGTCACCCTAGCCATATCATTCTATCAAACATTTGAGAAAAAGTTGCATACATCATACTCTCTGAACACATAATACTTCCATGTACATTTCCTAGGAACAAGGAAAATTCACTTATGTAATCACCTTAAGTGCAATCATCAAGTTCAAATAATTTAATGTTGATATAAAGGTTATATTCTATATTCCAATTTTTAATGTCCCAATAATGTCTTTTTTTTTTTTAATCTTCATTTTATTGAGATATATTCACATACCACGCAGTCATACAAAACAAATCGTACTTTCGATTGTTTACAGTACCATTACATAGTGGTACACCAATAATGTCCTTTTGAGTCTTTATGCTTTCATTCTTAGATCCTAGCCAGTACCATATATTGCATTTAATTATCATTATCTCTTTAGTTTCTTTTTCTTTCTTTCTTTCATAATTGTGGAAACATATACCCCCATCTCAACCCTTCCCAAGCATACCATTCAGTGGGATTAACCACATTCACAATGTTGCAGTACCCTCCCCACCATCCATTACTAGAACTTTCCCTTCATCCCAAACAGAAACCCTTTCATTGTGCATTAAGTTCCCACTGCCCCAGCCCCCACCCCTGGTAACTTGTACTCTTAATTTCTGTCTCTATGAGTTCGCATATTCTCTGATATTTTCATTGTGGTTACCATGGGGCTTAAGTTTAACATCCTAAATCTATAACAATCTCATTTGTTTTCACACCAACTTAACTTCAATAGCACTTATAAACTATGTTCCTATACCCCACCATCCCCCCAGTCTTTCTGTAGTTCCCATCACAAATTACTTATTTATATATTATGATTCCAAAACCAATGATTTATCATTACATTTTATGCATTTGCCTTTTAGATATTTTAGGAAATAAAAATGGAATTACAAGTCAAAAATATGAGGATTTATATTTACCTATGTCATCATCTTTACTAGAGATCTTTATCTCTTCATGTGGCTTCAGTGGATTGTCTATTGTCTTTTCCTTTCAACCTACAGAACCCCCTTTAGCATTTCTCGTAGGACCAGTCTAGTGGTGACGAAGTCCTTCAGCTTTTGTTTATCCGGGAATGTCTTAATTCTGCCCTCATTTCTGAAAGACACTTTTGCCAGACACAGAATTCTTGGTTGGCAATGTTTTGCTTTCAGCATTTTAAATATGTCATCCCACTGCCTTCTTGCCTCCATAGTTCCTGATGAAAAATAAGCACTTGATCTTATTGAGGTTCCCTTGTATGTGACATACCTTGCTTCTTTCTTGCACTTTTAGAATTCTCTCTTTATCTTTGGCATTTGATGGTTTGATTATAATATGCCATGGCATGGGTCTATTTGGGTTTATGTTGTTTGGAGTTCATTAAGCATCTTGGATGTGTATAATCATATCTTTGGTTAAATCTGAGAAATTGTCAGCCATTACTTCTTGAATAGTCTTTCTTCTCCTTCTAGACACCCTCTATGTGTATATTGGTATGTCTGATGGCATCCCATAGGCTCTTCAAGCTCTGGTCACTTTTCTTCATTCTTTCCTTTCTCTGATCCTCAGACAGGATGATTTCAATTGTCTTATCTTCAAGTTCCCTGATTGTTTCTTCTGTCAGCTCCAATCTGCTGGTGAACCCCTCTAGGGAATTTTTAATTGCTGTGATTGTGGTTTTCAGCTCAGTTTGGTTCTTTTTTCATAATTTCTATTTCTTTATTGACCTTCTCTTTGTGTTCCTCTATGGTTTTCCTGATTTCCTTTAGTTCTTTGTCCATGTTTTCCTTTATAGCTCTTTGAGCATATTTAGGATCACTATTGAAAGTCTTTGTTTGGAATGTCCAGGTCTGATCCTCCTCATTGATGGTTTTGAAGGATTTATTCTTCTCCTTTGCCTGGGCCGTTACTTCCTGTTTCTTTGTATGTTTCATAATCTTTTGTTGAAATCTGGACATTTCGATATTTTAGTGTGTTTTCACTGGAATGTATTCTCTGAGGTGTCCTTAAGCTTGTATCCAGCTAGTGTTAAGACAGGACATTCCTTGAATGGCAGGAGTTGGGGGGGGGGGGGGGAGAAAAAGAAGAAAGGAAAAAAAATCCACCTTTCCCAGTCTATGCAGATTGACCTGTGCAAGTGCTCTTCTTCAGGGCTTATCCATACAATAAAGTTTTGGAGACTACATCCAGGTCAAAGGGTAGGGGCCTCCCTGTTCCTTTCTGCACATGCCTCTTGTCATAGGCATGTGTGGCTCTAGGAATTCCTTTGCTTACACAGATGTGAATGTCCCCTCTTCCCCAGCGAACAGTTTCCTCATAGTCCCAGACACTGCACTGTATGTTCTATGGCCAGCAATGCCTTGCCCCAGGCAGCACAACTTGACCACTCTCTCACAGCATTCTGTAGGAGCTCGGTGAGCCCTCTTCTACATGTGGGGCAAGTTCTAGGACAGTGATTGCCTCAGGCCACCCCCAAATGGATTGGGCCAGACATATATGCTTCCAGTTTGTACAGGAGGGTTATGCTGTTGCCTCAGGAATAAGAACCAGGACTCCGGAAGATGGGGTAGGGGACAGCCAAGGAACAACAAGTTCCTACTCTTTTAACTAGCCTTTTTCTTGACTCAGTTCTCACCCTGTTACTGCAATCCTTTAACTGTTTTATGGAGCTTTTAGAAAGAATGCCAGTTCTTAGTCATTCAGTTTCTATAGGGGGGTGGAGCCTTGAAGTGTCTCACTCTGACATCTTGATCCAGAAACATTCCTTCACCCCAATTTTTTGTTCCATTTAATTTTATGATGCTTTTTCCAGTGATCAAAAATTTAATAATTTTTTTCCTCTGCAAGACCAGAGAATAGTCTCTCCAACCTCGGCTAGGCTTGCATTGAGAAGGGGCTATGAGGCCCGGAGAAGTCCCCAGGAAATTCAGGGCACGAGCTGCCTGTCTGGGTCCCAGGAATAACCGCTTAAAAGAGGCCTCAAGCTCAGTCCTAAAGAAGCCAAGAAAGAAGAAATGTTGCCAAAAAAACCCCACAAGCAGTAACCAGGACAGGTAAGGATGTGAAAGGACAGCCCTAACCATAATCATGCAGCCAAGTCAGGCCACCTCTGGCTCAAAGCTTGTCACCCCTTTCTGGTAGCCAAATGGTACCAGAAATATCTGGATATGCAGCCCCCTAGGGACAGCTCACATCTCCAACTGCCTCTTCTGCTCCCAGGGAGGGCCCAATTGATACGTCAGCATCCTGGGTCTTTAGTGCTATTAACACTGGTGTCTCTGCACCAGGGTAGGAATCAAGGTTTCTGGGTGTTCTAGTTCCCAGGTGCATGTTGCCAACAGATGGAAAAACAAGTAGCAGATAAAGCTCAAGGATTATTTACTGGCTTTGCATAGGAGGGATAACCATCTGAAGCAAATGATTTACAAAGGAACTGTGATTAATTTAACTACTAAAAAAAACTTCTTTAAATTTCTGAAAAAAAGAATCAAATAGGATAGAAAAATCTTTGCATCAAATGTTAACAGATACAAAAGTAAACACAAAATGTCACACAAAATCAGTAAGAAAAACAGTACTCTCCAACAGGTAAGTGGGCAAAAAGAATACTAGTAGAAAATATTCCTATGGGAAATGAAACCCATAGAAAAATGTTCACTGTTGCCTGTAAATAAAAAAAAGAAAACCACAGCAATGCTGAGATATCTTTTTAAATGTTATTGGAAAACTAGTATAAAGGCAATACAAGCTTTTAGGAAAGCTGAATGTATTTCAAGAACCATAAAAGCGTTGGTAACTTTGCCTCAGAAGTTCTTTTCCTGAGAATTTATCCTAAGGAAATAATCCAATAAGTTAAAAAAAAAAAAGAAAAGAAAAGAAAAGAAAAGAAAAAAGAAAACTATACACATAATACACATATAGAGACAATCATCACAGCATTACCTCTGTTAATGGAGAACTGGAAGCAACCCAAATGTACAACCGGAATACTCTGGCAAATTATGGTACTATTTCACAGGGTATTAGACAGTTACTAAAAACCACTCATCATAAAAATGATGTAGTAAAAAGGTTAAATGCTTTTAAGATGTTAAAACAAACAAAAAAGAAAAACAGTATGCACATTTTGAAACAATACGCACACATGAACAAGGAGGAAGGAGAACGTACAAAGATAAAAACTGTAGAGTGGTGGAATAAAACTGAATGACAAGAATTATGTACAATTTTTAGACCATCATTCTAAAGGGCAATTTGGCAGTTTCTATCAAAATGTCAAATATGCATGCCAAGAGTACCACTTTCAGGAATTTATTCTATATAGCCTATAGCCGCTAGTATGAATGCAAAAAAGATGAGAACAGTTACTGCAGCATTGTAGAGAGTGAAAAACTGTAAATCATCTAAATGTACATAGTGCAACAGAATATTATACAACCCTTAAAAAGAATGAAGTAGATCTATATTTACTGACATGGAAAAGAGCTGATATTTTTAAGTGAACACAGCAAGCTGCAGAACAAGGTATCTAAACTTGCAGCCTAAAGCAAACTTAGTCTGTATAAATACATATGTTCCAGTTTCATGCAATGAACAGCTTATATATAAATGCACTTATGTACCAAAAATGTTTGGAAGGCAACATACCCAACTGCCAACAGTGTTTATCTCCGAGGAATGAGATGAGGACTACAGGCATTTTCTACATTATATACTTTGGTACTGTTTGAATTTGTCAAAATGCACATGTAAACATGCATGGCTTTCATGATTACAAACTCCCATACACCCAACCATACAGGGTGTATGTAGTAAGCTACAATTTGTAGCTTAAAAAAATAGGTGGTTATGTCCACGCTAGCATAGCATACAAGAAGCTAGCAACGGCTGTTTTTGAAGGAGGAAACTGAGGCTAGGAGTCAAGGCTAGGAGATTGATTTATTTTTTCATTTAGATCCTTTTTTTTTCTCTTTTTTTCTTTTTCACTTAGATCCTTTAATAGTGTTTTTTTGTTTTTACTATGTGTATTACCAGTAAAAAATCCAATGTTTTTTAAGTTTTAAAAGTTGTTTTACAGTTTAAAAAGTGCTAAGAAAAATGAATTCACATTATTTGAAGCATTATTGCATGTTTTTAACGATGTGGAAACATTCTTTGTAGTGGGTAATAAATGAAAGAAAAAAACCCAGAGCCTACAACTGTATATTCAGTAGGAGTAAACCATATAAAGCAGAAACGGGAGAGAAGGTCGAAGCAATATGCCTAATTTCAAGTAGCTGCCCTAGGTGATGCGGCTATTTTTCATTTTCAATTTTCTTGTAAGCTTCATATTTGTAAACAAAATTTTTGAAAAGGTAATACAGTCACATGGTTTAACATTCAAAACATCTCTTCAGATTCCAAAAGGAGCCAAGAGGTCACTCTGGTGGGCACTCTTACGCACACTTTAGACAACCCTTTTTAGGTTCTAAAGAATTGGGGTAGCTGGTGGTGGATACCTGAAACTATCAAACTACAACCCAGAACCCATGAATCTCGAAGACAATTGTATAAAAATGTAGCTTATGAGGGGTGACAATGGGATTGGGAAAGCCATAAGGACCACACTCCACTTTGTCTAGTTTATGGATGGATGAGTAGAAAAATCGGGGAAGAAAACAAACAAACAAACAGACAAAGGTACCCAGTGTTCTTTTTTACTTCAATTGCTCTTTTTCACTTTAATTATTATTCTTGTTATTTTTGTGTGTGCGCTAATGAAGGTGTCAGGGATTGATTTAGGTGATGAATGTACAACTATGTAATGGTACCGTGAACAATCGAATGTACGATTTGTTTTGTATGACTGTGTGGTATGTGAATATATCTCAATAAAATGAAGATAAAAAAACAAACAAAAAAACAAAAAAACGTCTCTTCAAATTTTTTTTACAACAAGCTCTGAGGATTGAAAACATTACAGAACGAAATCTGTCAAGGCATAAAGCCCACAGCTCCTGTCAGAAAGGCAGGCAGAAGGCTTCTGGATCCCAAGGGTAGGCCCCGCCCATTTCTGACTCCTGCACCAAGTTTCCCAGCGGCTTGAAAGAGACACACGCAGAGAAAGGCGGATTGTTGTGTGGTTCAGAGCAGAGAGTCAAGTTTCTTGGGTTCAGAGCCACCGCCACCATTTCCTGGGACAAGGCCCTTATAATCGCGGGACTATATGTAAAACGGAGAGAAAGGTCGGACCTATCTCACAGGCTGTCTGTGGTCAAGACCAAACACAAGATACGTAAAGCGCTTAGCAGTGCCGGGAACAAACTAAGCTTCCACCGAACGTTATCACTGTTCTTATGGCGCAACAAGACCCGGAACGCCAGGATGCAGGCGCCCGGGAGCCGGCTTCCCCCCACCGTCGGGTCCTTGCCGAAGCCCGAACTCCTACTTCCGGTTCAGGAGCAGTGATCCGGTAGCTCAGCGACCGTCTCCTCAGCTCCGGTGTCCCAGCCAGAAGATCCGCGCCGCCCGGGTTCCGCTCTTTAGTCAGCCCAGGCCCGGCCCGCCCCAGCCCCGCGGATTCCTCGCCCGGTCGTCTGAAACCCCGGGAGGATGGGAGGACAGGCGCAGGGTGGTGGGTGGCCGTGCTTGGTTAGCTGGCGGCCTCCAGCCACAGACCTGGCAATCACTTACCATGTCGGACCGATCCGGTAGCTCCGCGTTGTAACTGAGCCCAGTCGCGGTGCCTTTCCGCGCTTGCGCCCAGCTGCTGTAAAAACGGACGGCTCCGGCAGCCTATCAGGAGTCAGTGTGGGGCAGGCTGATAGGCATGCAGGCGGATTTTAGCTAGCGCCCTTAGGGCTCGTGGAGAATTTGCCCAGAGCTGTCCAAAAGCGAAAAGCAAAGGAACATTTCAATTGTGGAAAATTCCCTACTCCGGCTGTACTGGAAAAGAGGCTGGTTCGCGGTCTCTCATTCAAAATGAGGGCTAGTTCTGGAAACCCTGGATGAAGGCTGGAGGGCGATAGGGAGGCGAGGACAGGGAGTGCTAAGACCCCCTTGCGCCCAGACTGAGACAGAGAGGCGCGGAGCCAAAATGCGCCAAAGACAAAGGGGAAAGCCCAGGGTGTGGCTGGAGTCAGGAGTGTCTGGGAGCCTCAGAGTGCTCCCTTGGGACTTTTCCAAGCATCTCTGAGAGAGTCATCCGGGTCAGCCTGGAAGTCAGCCTCACCCCAGTGTTACCGTGGAGAAGCCATTTCCCATCTCTGGGCTCTCTGGCGTTTTTCTCACCTTTGAAAGGGGGAGTCTTCTTCCCAGAACCCAACGTCTCATTTTCCACTCTTTAACCTTCCAGTTCCACAGACCACAGAAATTGCTGGTTCCTCTAGCAGGAATTATCTTCTGTTAAAACATACTGCTATTTAAGAAACCTTATGCCTCATTACTGTGCTGCATTATCCCGGTAGCCTCGGCATAATGTCAGCACCCCCACTTTACAGATGGTGATTCTTCGAGGCACTGGATTCAGTACAGATTATCAACACACATCATCTGACCCCAAGTCTTCATTCCATCGTGGCCTCTCTTCAGTGAGGAAGGCATTGTGCTACTCCTTCTGCATGTTAAGAGAATTGGATGGTGACCTTACAGTGGAGAAACCTAGCAGATATCACCTTAACGAGAAGATCAAGGTTAACATCGTTGGCAATGGGACATATGTCTTGTGCCTCCTAACGATGCATTGAGAAGGGCACATTACCTCTGTGGTATTCTGTACAAAAATTTATGGCCTTAACCCTAAGAAAACATCAAATCCAAATTGGGGACATTCTACAAGGTACCTGATGAGTTTTCTTTAAAAAATGTAAAGGTCATGAAAAAGACAAAGATTTATCAGATCGGACACCAAGGAGGCATAACAACTAAATGTAATGTGAGATCCTGGATCTGATCCTGGAAAAGAAAAAGGACCTAGGTGGCAAAACTGGTGAAATCGGAATAAGGTCAGTTTAGTTAGTTATTTTATCATGTTAATTTATTAGTTTTGCTAATTGTACAATGGTTATATGGAATGTTAGTATTGGGGGAAGCTGGGTAAGGAATGTGCAGCAGATCTCTACTAACTTTGCAACAGCTCCAAAGTCTAAAATTATTTCAAAATGTTAAAAAAAAAAAAAAAAAAAAAAAAGATTGGCTCCAAAGGAATGGCTTTTGAAAGCTGGAAACATTAGGAAAGCATTTAGCAAGGAGAAGTGCGGCAGGAACTGGACCCCAAAAACATCCTGGAAAATAGGCACACGAGGGATCATCTTACATAATGACAATCAGACTGAGAGAGGTAAAAGTATTTAATAAGATCACAATCCTAGACAGAAGCAAAAAAGAGAATGGCCAATAGTTTGGAGCCAGATGGGGAGCCAGACGAGGAGCCAGACGAGGATGAAGGAGCTGGTGATAAAGTTCTCCTTGAGTGGCAGGCATAGGGGTTTAGTCTGTGGTGATGGAGGAATCATGGTAAGATTTTAAGCAGTGGAGAGGCGTTGAGGCTGAGGTTTTCCAGAGATCACTTTGAGGAAGCACCTAGGCTGGACTGGAGAGGGGAGAATGGAAACGATGAGGACAGGAAGCTGCTATGTTCAACCAACATTAGGGATGAGGGCTTACAGGCTGTGACAATGGGGGCAGCTCTGAGAGAAGAAATAAAAAAGAAATTTTGGAGATAGATTTGACAGGTTTTGGAGACCAATTCGATGAGGTGCTTAACTGGATGTGGAAGACTCCCAGGGTTGTGATTTGTTAGCAACAATACAGCAAAATGATTAAGCCAACAGGCTTTGGAGTCAGTCTTGGATTCCAATTTGCACACTTGTCACTTAATAGCTGTGGAAACTTTGGCAAATTAATCACTTTGAGACTATTTTCTCATCTGTAAAACATAGTCATTCCTCTCTGAGAGTGGCTGGGAGGACTAAAGGACAGTAAATGTAGCATATCTAGCAGTATTTGGCATATAGCAAGTAACAAATGTTGGCAGTTGTCCTGGGATAAAGTAAATACAGTGTGGTATTGATTGTTAGGATGGGGAAGATGAACAGAAGAGTAGGTCTGAAATTAGAAATGAGGAATAAAAACAGTATGGCTGTTTTCAGTGATCTGTAGGTATGACTGCAAATTCTCAAGGTTTTCTCTGTGGAGTGCTTTGAGGAAATTCTCTTTCCCACAGACATTTTGCTTAGCAGGAACATGTTTATAAGGGAGCAACATTGTTCTTCTGGGGTCTTTGCTGAAGACCCCCCTCTTCTTGTCAACCAGGACGATTACCCTGAACAACCCCCCACCTCCCCCCGCAATATCCTGGCCACAAAGGAGCCCTTGCTCCTAAATAGACACATAAGGATTGACAACTGAAAAGGGAAATGGGCTGGGAGTGACAGCAGTTTCTGCTCTGGAGTTATACAATATGAGACACTCTTCAACGTTCAGAGAACAGCCAGCCAGCCACACCTGAGTCTCAGTTTTGACGCTTTGTGTGCCACTGCAGGCCGGAGAGCCAAATGGTCAGTAAGAAAAGCTACTTATTTTCCCATGGGAGATTTCCTCCACTGAGAGGGCGTATGTTTCCCCTTTTCCTAAGCCACACAGAAACTAGAGCCTTCCAGCTGTTTGGGACAAGATAGGGTCTATTCTTCAGTACCTGGGAGGGACCTGCAATTTGTCCTCTGATCACTGTTAAATCAGCATATTAAAAAATTCTACTGCCTTTAGTCTTTCTCCACCAGTTCAGTTTTTCAACGGGATTGTGATCATCTGGCATCCCTAATGAGAAAAGGATCTACTGAAACTAGTGAGCAGGCTACCTTGTTGAGAATGGTCAGTTTTGGTAGCTAGCTGATGATTCTTTACCCAGCACCATGGCTAGGGTCCCGTCTTAGAACATTTTCAGTTGTCTTAGATAAGCATTTCAGATGGAGGACCTAATGTTTGTCGCTGACCCTGCAGAAGTCTTCATCTTGGTTTTCTTGAACACAGGAGCCAAATCTAGTATCACCTGAAGTCTTTGTAGTTATTTTTCTACCACTCTATAACACAGGTTGTAACCTGCTCACTTATAAAAGCAGAGTCAGGAATCTATAGGACCAGTCACAAGGAAGGCTTCTCTGCAGGTGGGGAATACATTCTTAACCAAGACTAACAAAAAAAGTGTGCAAATGAGGGACCAAAAGAGTTTAATTATTAACATAATCTTACATCTTTTAAGGAAACACAAATGACGCAGCCCCTTAAGGAACTTTATAAAAGCACTTGACTCCTGTAATATTTGTTGGGTTACCTGAGTATTTAAAATTACAGTTCAAGGAAACAAAGGAACTTCAATTCAGTATTATACAATCCAGTGCTAGCATTTCCTGTTTAGTTAATGAAAACATATATACAAACAATTTTGCAAACTCTAAAGAAAAAAATAAAAAGGAGGGGGCTGGAGATACCAACAACTACTAAATAGAAGTAGTTAACCATAAAGGTGTTTAGAAGGAAGGAGGGATATAAGTATATACAAGTCTAATTCCTGTGTTCACACAGACACCCATGAGTTGCCTCTGATAACATTTCGGATTGCTAACCAGGTGTAAAAAATGGGCTTGACTGAAATAGTTTAGTTAGGATGAGACCTTTGTGGGCATTTGGGTCATGCGTCACTAAAATTTCTGATGAACTTACATTGGTATATCAATCTGTTGATGAAAAATTAGCATCTGAATTTTAAATGGTTATTGTAAGTTGTATGAAATTAGATTCTTCTGCAGACTGACAGAAGATCATAAATGAAAGAACAGGAATTCATTATTATGGGCTGCTGGATCAGTTTTAAACCACTCCATGTGACAAAATGAGTGAGGTCCTCTTCCCCTGATCCAAGCTGTGGAATGCTGCCTTCCCCAACCCCCAAAAGAGTAGAAGAATAAGGCAATTGCATATTTTACTTTGTTTTTATTTCAACATAACATGCAGTAAAAAAAATTAACAGGATTTATTAGCATTTACAATGCTTAAAAAGAAAAAGGACTCTAAAAGCAATTTAGTTCAGATTTAAGAAATCGCTCTAATTAAACACTTAAAATAAATCTATTTCCAAATGTTCAGTTTGGACCAAAATTTAAGTTAGCATTTGGTAGATTATTTATGTCTGCTGTCTACTTGTAGTATTTTTATATAACCTCTGATTCTTGGGATAGCCAGCCCCCATTTTTCTAACACAGCAGGGAAGACATATACAGGTGGCCACTTAAATTAGAGGAAGAAATGGAGTAAGGGAGATCCCAGACTGCAAAAATATATACAAGCATTTACCTTTTCCAGGACTAAACGTTTCTTCCATAAAAATATTAAATAGCCAAGCCCTATAGAACTAGAGCCAGGGCTACTTCAAATATAACTATTCTGTATTTTAAAAATATAGGGCAGAAAGCCTTTTGGGTGATATTTATACATTTTCACACAATATTTCTAGGTCCCTAAATGAATTATGAAGCATTATGTAGAACAACAAAAAAAGTCTACTTTCTTACAACATCTCTTAATTTAACCTCATAAATCTCTTGTAAATATTGTAGGTAACTATATTTCAATATGAGAATCCACCTCAACAGGAAGTCTTTATGTAGAAGGCTTAATCTCCATAGCCATATATTAGCAAAGTTTAGACTTGTATAATGAATGGGTAGTTGGCAGACATTCGCTCTGTAAGACAAAGCAATAGCATTTTTTTCTCCCTACCAGCAAAAAGGCAGAGTCCCTACTTTGCAAACAAAGAGAGGTTCTGGAGACCACACTACATTTTGTAGGGTAAATGGAATAAAAAATTAAAGATAGGGTTGGAAAGAGCCTAATCTCCTCCTTTCCACTGACAATCTCCAGATGAACCCTTTCCCTTTCACTCATGTAAGTCTCTGCTTTCTGAGGCAGTGTCAGAATACACAAGTTAAAAAATGTTTTTCTTGTTTCAGGAATTAAATAGGGGCAAAAAAAAAAAAGCAAAACAACAACAACAAAACAACAAAACACACCGTTTTCTTTTCATATGGAACAGGCATTTGTTACTCTCTGCTTACTCTTGGCTCAATGCTACTTGTGCATGCTATGCTCCTGAAACCAGCCAGAGTCCCAGTTCTGTGAGCTATAAGGCTGTCCCCGGGGTTCAGATATGACAAGGACTCAGCTGGCTTATGCTTCATCCCATTGCCCATACGATCAAATCTTAGACAGCAGCCATCTTGACCAAGTCTAAGCTAGGCCAAGGTAAAAGAAATTAACTACAGAGAAGTTCAAAGTGCATTAATCAGTTACTAAAGCAAACTAAACTTAAATAGTAATGAGAAGAAAAAAAAAGAAAATCTGCTAAATTTTCAAGAGAGAAAAGAACATGGCAGATGAGGGATGTTAATCCAATTCAGAACAATGTAAAGAACAGAAATGACTATTCTGACATATGTCAGAGAAATGATAAATCTGAAGATTTTTAATTCACACAATTTCTGTGGTTACTAAATGGTATCTTCCTTCATTTTATCTAGTACCACAGTTCTCCCTTCAAAATGAAAATATAATTTCAGAGAATGTTTCATTGATTCTGTATATACTAGAAAGCACTCAGGTTACAACTTGAACTCCTTGGCAGTAATTAAATATAACTGAAGTTGCTGGATTACAGTAAGATTATAAAGATGTAGTCTATTCCCATACAAAAAAAATCTTCAATGATGACCTCAGATGAATTCAAATAAATTAATTCCAATTCTAGGTTAACTTTTATAAACAGTAAAGGAACCACAGTGTTAATATTGTTTGTAAAGTTTAGTATTTGCAAGGCAATTAAAATTATCAAAACTTCCAAATGAGGAGAGGTATGAAGTCATTTGCAGGCTGGGACCGAGTTCTCCCTGAATTCAAATTGACAAAGCTACTTTGTACAGAGATGCAAGAGTCCTACATCACTTCCAGGGATAACATCAAAATGATGTGATGGGGGGCGGGGCAAGATGGCAGACTGGTGAGCTGTATGTTTTAGTTACTCCTCCAGGAAAGTAGGTAAAAAGCCAGGAACTGCGTGGACTGGACACCACAGAGCAATCTGTCTTTGGGCATACTTCATACAACACTCATGAAAACGTGGAACTGCTGAGATCACCGAAATCTGTAAGTTTTTGCGGCCAGGGGACCCGCGCCCCTCCCTGCCAGGCTCAGTCCCGGGGGAGGAGGGGCTGTCAGCTCCAGGAAGGAGAAGGGAGAATTGCAGTGGCTGCTCTCATCGGAAACTCATTCTACTGATTCAAACTCCAACCATAGATAGACTGAGGCCAGACACCAGAGACTCTGAGAGCAGCCAGCCCAGCAGAGAGGAGACGGGCATAGAAGGAAAACAACACGAGAAGCTCCAAAGTAAAAGCAGAGGATTTTTGGAGTTCTGGTGAACACAGAAAGGGGAAGGGCGGAGATCAGGCCTTGAGGCGCATATGCAAATCCCGAAGCAAGGCTGATCTCTCTGCCCAGGGCACCTTTCCTTAATGGCCCTGGTTGCTTTGTCTATTAGCATTTCAATAACCCATTAGATCTCTGAGGAGGGCCTTTTTTTTTTTTTTTTTTTTTTTTTTTTTTTTTAAATCCTTTTTGCTTTTCCTAAAACAATTACTCTAAGAAGCTCAATACAGAAAGCTTCAAAGAATTGAAATTTGGGCACGTCAAGTCAAGAGCAGAAATAAGAGAGCTCTGAGACAAAAGGCAATAATCCAGTGGCTGAGAAAATTCACTAAACAACACAACTTCCCAAGAAAAGGGGGGTGTCCGCTCACAGCCACCATCCTGGTGGACAGGAAACACTCCTGCCCATCGCCAGCCCCATAGCCCAGAGCTGCCCCAGACAACCCAGTGTGACGGAAGTGCTTCAAATAACAGGCACACACCACAAAACTGGGCGTGGACATTAGCCTTCCCTGCAACCTCAGCTGAATGTCCCAGAGCTGGGAAGGGGGAGCAGTGTGAATTAACAGAGCCCCATTCAGCCATCATTTGAGCAGACTGGGAGCCTCCCAACACAGCCCAGCAGCCCAGAACTGCCCTGGGGGGACGGCACTCACCTGTGACATAGCACAGTCATCCCTCAACAGAGGACCCGGGGTGCACAGCCTGGAAGAGGGGCCCACTTGCAAATCTCAGGAGCCATACGCCAATACCAAAGACTTGTGGGTCAGTGGCAGAGACAAACTGTGGCAGGACTGAACTGAAGGATTAGACTATTGCAGTAGCTTTAAAACTCTAGGATCATCAGGGAGATTTGATTGTTAGGGCCACCCCCCCTCCCCGACTGCCCAGAAACACGCCCCACATATAGGGCAGGCAACACCAACTACACACGCAAGCTTGGGACACCAATTGGGCCCCACAAGACTCACTCCCCCACTCACCAAAAAGGCTAAGCAGGGGAGATCTGGCTTGTGGAGAACAGGTGGCTCGTGGACGCCACCTGCTGGTTAGTTAGAGAAAGTGTACTCCACGAAGCTGTAGATCTGATAAATTAGAGATAAGGACTTCAACTGGTCTACAAACCCTAAAAGAACCCTATCAAGGACAGCAAATGCCACGAGGCCAAAAACAACAGAAAATTATAAAGCATATGAAAAAACCAGACGATATGGATAACCCAAGCCCAAGCACCCAAATCAAAAGACCAGAAGAGACACACCTAGAGCAGCTACTCAAAGAACTAAAGATGAACAATGAGACCCTAGTACGGGATATGAAGGAAATCAAGAAGACCCTAGAAGAGCATAAAGAAGACATTGCAAGACTAAATAAAAAAATGGATGATCTTATGGAAATTAAAGAAACTGTTGACCAAATTAAAAAGATTCTGGACACTCATAGTACAAGACTAGAGGAAGTTGAACAACGAATCAGTGACCTGGAAGATGACAGAATGGAAAATGAAAGCATAAAAGAAAGAATGGGGAAAAAAATTGAAAAACTCGAAATGGACCTCAGGGATATGATAGATAATATGAAGCGTCCGAATATAAGACTCATTGGTGTCCCAGAAGGGGAAGAAAAGGGTAAAGGTCTAGGAAGAGTATTCAAAGAAATTGTTGGGGAAAACTTCCCAAATCTTCTAAACAACATAAATACACAAATCATAAATGCTCAGCGAACTCCAAATAGAATAAATCCAAAAAAAACCCACTCCGAGACATATACTGATCACACTGTCAAACATAGAAGAGAAGGAGCAAGTTCTGAAAGCAGCAAGAGAAAAGCAATTCACCACATACAAAGGAAACAGCATAAGACTAAGTAGTGACTACTCAGCAGCCACCATGGAGGCGAGAAGGCAATGGCACGATATATTTAAAATTCTGAGAGAGAGGAATTTCCAGCCAAGAATACTTTATCCAGCAAAGCTCTCCCTCAAATTTGAAGGAGAGCTTAAATTTTTCACAGACAAAGAAATGCTGAGAGAATTTGCTAACAAGAGACCTGCCCTACTGGAGATACTAAAGGGAGCCCTACAGACAGAGAAACAAAGACAGGACAGAGAGACTTGGAGAAAGGTTCAGTACTAAAGAGATTCGGTATGGGTACAATAAAGGATATTAATAGAGAGAGGGAAAAATATGGCAAACATAATCCAAAGGATAAGATGGCCGATTCAAGAAATGCCTTCACGGTTTTAACGTTGAATGTAAATGGATTAAACTCCCCAATTAAAAGATATAGATTCGCAGAATGGATCAAAAAAAATGAACCATCAATATGTTGCATACAAGAGACTCATCTTAGACACAGGGACACAAAGAAATTGAAAGTGAAAGGATGGAAAAAAATATTCCATGCAAGCTACAGCCAAAAGAAAGCAGGTGTAGCAATATTAATCTCAGATAAAATAGACTTCAAATGCAGGGATGTTTTGAGAGACAAAGAAGGCCACTACATACTAATAAAAGGGGCAATTCAGCAAGAAGAAATAACAATCGTAAATGTCTATGCACCCAATCAAGGTGCCACAAAATACATGAGAGAAACATTGGCAAAACTAAAGGAAGCAATTGATGTTTCCACAATAATTGTGGGAGACTTCAACACATCACTCTCTCCTATAGATAGATCAACCAGACAGAAGACCAATAAGGAAATTGAAAACCTAAACAATCTGATAAATGAATTAGATTTAACAGACATCTACAGGACATTACATCCCAAATCACCAGGATACACATACTTTTCTAGTGCTCACGGAACTTTCTCCAGAATAGATCATATGCTGGGACATAAAACAAGCCTCAATAAATTTAAAAAGATTGAAATCATTCAAAGCACATTCTCTGACCACAATGGAATACAATTAGAAGTCAATAACCATCAGAGACTTAGAAAATTCACAAATACCTGGAGGTTAAACAACACACTCCTAAACAATCAGTGGGTTAAAGAAGAAATAGCAAGAGAAATTGCTAAATATATAGAGACGAATGAAAATGAGAACACAACATACCAAAACCTATGGGATGCAGCAAAAGCAGTGCTAAGGGGGAAATTTATAGCACTAAACGCATATATTAAAAAGGAAGAAAGAGCCAAAATCAAAGAACTAATGGATCAACTGAAGAAGCTAGAAAATGAACAGCAAACCAATCCTAAACCAAGTAGAAGAAAAGAAATAACAAGGATTAAAGCAGAAATAAATGACATAGAGAACAAAAAACAATAGAAAGGATAAATATCACCAAAAGTTGGTTCTTTGAGAAGATCAACAAGATTGACAAGCCCCTAGCTAGACTGACAAAATCAAAAAGAGAGAAGACCCATATAAACAAAATAATGAATGAAAAAGGTGACATAACTGCAGATCCTGAAGAAATTAAAAAAATTATAAGAGGATATTATGAACAACTGTATGGCAACAAACTGGATAATGTAGAAGAAATGGACAATTTCCTGGAAACATATGAACAACCTAGACTGACCAGAGAAGAAATAGAAGACCTCAACCAACCCATCACAAGCAAAGAGATCCAATCAGTCATCAAAAATCTTCCCACAAATAAATGCCCAGGGCCAGATGGCTTCACAGGGGAATTCTACCAAACTTTCCAGAAAGAACTGACACCAATCTTACTCAAACTCTTTCAAAACATTGAAAAAAATGGAACACTACCTAACTCATTTTATGAAGCTAACATCAATCTAATACCAAAACCAGGCAAAGATGCTACAAAAAAGGAAAACTACCGGCCAATCTCCCTAATGAATATAGATGCAAAAATCCTCAACAAAATACTTGCAAATCGAATCCAAAGACACATTAAAAAAATCATACACCATGACCAAGTGGGGTTCATTCCAGGCATGCAAGGATGGTTCAACATCAGAAAAACAATCAATGTATTACAACACATTAAAAACTCGAAAGGGAAAAATCAATTGATCATCTCAATAGATGCTGAAAAAGCATTTGACAAAATCCAACATCCCTTTTTGATAAAAACACTTCAAAAGGTAGGAATTGAAGGAAACTTCCTCAACATGATAAAGAGCATATATGAAAAACCCACAGCCAGCATAGTACTCAATGGTGAGAGACTGAAAGCCTTCCCTCTAAGATCAGGAACAAGACAAGGATGCCCGCTGTCACCACTGTTATTCAACATTGTGCTGGAAGTGCTAGCCAGGGCAATCCGGCAAGACAAAGAAATAAAAGGCATCCAAATTGGAAAAGAAGAAGTAAAACTGTCATTGTTTGCAGATGATATGATCTTATATCTAGAAAACCCTGAGAAATCAACGATACACCTACTAGAGCTAATAAACAAATTTAGCAAAGTAGCGGGATACAAGATTAATGCACATAAGTCAGTAATGTTTCTATATGCTAGAAATGAACAAACTGAAGAAACACTCAAGAAAAAGATACCATTTTCAATTGCAACTAAAAAAATCAAGTACCTAGGAATCAACTTAACGAAAGATGTAAAAGACCTATACAAAGAAAACTACATAACTCTACTAAAAGAAATAGAAGGGGACCTTAAAAGATGGAAAAATATTCCATGTTCATGGATAGGAAGGCTAAATGTCATTAAGATGTCAATTCTACCCAAACTCATCTACAGATTCAATGCAATCCCAATCAAAATCCCAACAACCTACTTTGCAGACTTGGAAAAGCTAGTTATCAAATTTATTTGGAAAGGGAAGATGCCTCGAATTGCTAAAGACACTCTAAAAAAGAAAAACGAAGTGGGAGGACTTACACTCCCTGACTTTGAAGCTTATTATAAAGCCACAGTTGCCAAGACAGCATGGTACTGGCACAAAGATAGACATATAGATCAATGGAATCGAATTGAGAATTCAGAGATAGACCCTCAGATCTATGGCCGACTGATCTTTGATAAGGCCCCCCAAAGTCACCGAACTGAGCCATAATGGTCTTTTCAACAAATGGGGCTGGGAGAGTTGGATATCCATATCCAAAAGAATGAAAGAGGACCCCTACCTCACCCCCTACACAAAAATTAACTCAAAATGGACCAAAGATCTCAATATAAAAGAAAGTACCATAAAACTCCTAGAAGATAATGTAGGAAAACATCTTCAAGACCTTGTATTAGGAGGCCACTTCCTAGACTTTACACCCAAAGCACAAGCAACAAAAGAGAAAATAGATAAATGGGAACTCCTCAAGCTTAGAAGTTTCTGCACCTCAAAGGAATTTCTCAAAAAGGTAAAGAGGCAGCCAACTCAATGGGAAAAAATTTTTGGAAACCATGTATCTGACAAAAGACTGATATCTTGCATATACAAAGAAATCCTACAACTCAATGACAATAGTACAGACAGCCCAATTATAAAATGGGCAAAAGATATGAAAAGACAGTTCTCTGAAGAGGAAATACAAATGACCAAGAAACACATGAAAAAATGTTCAGCTTCACTAGCTATTAGAGAGATGCAAATTAAGACCACAATGAGATACCATCTAACACCGGTTAGAATGGCTGCCATTAAACAAACAGGAAACTACAAATGCTGGAGGGGATGCGGAGAAATTGGAACTCTTATTCATTGTTGGTGGGACTGTATAATGGTTCAGCCACTCTGGAAGTCAGTCTGGCAGTTCCTTAGAAAACTAGATATAGAGCTACCATTCGATCCAGCGATTGCACTCCTCGGTATATACCCGGAAGATCGGAAAGCAGTGACACGAACAGATATCTGCACGCCAATGTTCATAGCAGCATTATTCACAATTGCCAAGAGATGGAAACAACCCAAATGTCCTTCAACAGATGAGTGGATAAATAAAATGTGGTATATACACACGATGGAATACTACGCGGCAGTAAGAAGGAACGATCTGGTGAAACATATGACAACATGGATGAACCTTGAAGACATAATGCTGAGCGAAATAAGCCAGGCACAAAAAGAGAAATATTATATGCTACCACTAATGTGAACTTTGAAAAATGTAAAACAAATGGTTTATAATGTAGAATGTAGGGGAACTAGCAGTAGAGAGCAATTAAGGAAGGGGGAACAATAATCCAGGAAGAACAGATAAGCTATTTAACGTTCTGGGGATGCCCAGAAATGACTATGGTCTGTTAATTTCTGATGGTTGTAGTAGGAACAAGTTCACTGAAATGTTGCTATATTATGTAACTTTCTTGGGGTAAAGTAGGAACATGTTGGAAGTTAAGCAGTTATCTTAGGTTAGTTGTCTTTTTCTTACTCCCTTGCTATGGTCTCTTTGAAATGCTCTTTTATTGTATGTTTGTTTTCTTTTTAACTTTTTTTTTCATACAGGTGATTTGAAAAAAGAAGGGAAAGTTAAAAAAAAAAAAAAAAAAAAAAAAAAAAAAAAAAAAGAAAAAAGACAAAAAAGGGGAAAAAAAAAAAAAAAAAAAGATGTAGTGCCCCCTTGAGGAGCCTGTGGAGAATGCAGGGGTATTCGCCTACCCCACCTCCATGGTTGCTAACATGACCACAGACATAGGGGACTGGTGGTTTGATGGGTTGAGCCCTCTACCATAAGTTTTACCCTTGGGAAGACGGTTGCTGCAAAGGAGAGGCTAGGCCTCCCTGTATTTGTGCCTAAGAGTCTCCTCCTGAGTGCCTCTTTGTTGCTCAGATGTGGCCCTCTCTCTCTGGCTAAGCCAACTTGAAAGGTGAAATCACTGCCCTCCCCCCTACGTGGGATCAGACACCCAGGGAAGTGAATCTCCCTGGCAACGTGGAATATGACTCCCAGGGAGGAATGTAGACCTGGCACCGTGGGACGGAGAACATCTTCTTGACCAAAAGGGGGATGTGAAAGGAAATGAAATAAGCTTCAGTGGCAGAGAGATTCCAAAAGGAGCCGAGAGGTCACTCTGGTGGGCACTCTTATGCACACTTTAGACAACCCTTTTTAGGTTCTAAAGAATTGGGGTAGCTGGTGGTGGATACCTGAAACTATCAAACTACAACCCAGAACCCATGAATCTCGAAGACAGTTGTATAAAAATGTAGCTTATGAGGGGGTGACAATGGGATTGGGAAAGCCATAAGGACCAAACACCACTTTGTCTAGTTTATGGATGGATGTGTAGAAAAGTAGGGGAGGGAAACAGACAGACAAAGGTACCCAGTGTTCTTTTTTACTTCATTTGCTCTTTTTCACTCTAATTATTATTCTTGTTATTTTTGTGTGTGTGCTAATGAAGGTGTCAGGGATTGATTTAGGTGATGAATGTACAACTATGTAATGGTACTGTAAACAATCGAAAGTACAATTTGTTTTGTATGACTGCGTGGTATGTGAATATATCTCAATAAAATGATGATTTAAAAAAAAAAAAAAAAAAAAAAAAAAAAAAAAAAAAAATGATGTGATGCATGGATTCATGCTCCAGAGAGGAAAAACAACAGTCAGGCCAAGGCTGAAGTGAGAGGAAGAGCACAAGCCAGAAGTCTGCTCATGGTCCCCAGAAACTGGGCTAAGCTTGCACTTTTAACAAATACCTCTTACCAAGAGGCTCAGTATGAAGATCTTGCATATTGCAGTTACCAAGGTTCTTCCCTGTATATCTGCAGAATCTCTAAAAGAAATAAACCTACTCCCAAGTAAGACGTATACAAAATTGTTGTTAAGGAAATAATCTAGTGGAATAAGACAAAGCAGATTTCATTGCTGTGTTAAATCTCAAGTTAAGTAAGGTTTTAACTAGTCATTTACAGATCTCATTTCTGGAAATGTTGAGTGAAATCCAGAATCACTGGGAGATAAATCTCAATGATAACATTAATTTACTCACACACAGATAACTCTCTAAACAGCCACAGTCCAATTTACAACAAGATGTGCAACAGGCATAGAAGAAATAGGACAAACATTGCAAATGAATTCTTGATCTTCGGTGGTGCAAATTCTCAGAAGTTATTCTTGTCCAAATCCTTCTGTTTCTTCAATGGCAAACAACAGCTTCTCTTTTAGTTGCTCATAGCTCTTGTAGGGTGGCAGGTCCAAGCGGTTGAAACTAAAAATAGGAAGTGTTAGCTTGAGAAAAGGAAATGTACAAGGAAGCATATAGGCAGTGTAGTACAGCAACACGGTTTTAAGGTTGGGCAAAACTTTTCAAATCTAAGTTCTGTCACTGGGCTTTGAAGCAAGTGCTTTAATATTTCCAACTCTCAGTTTCTTTTTTGGTAAAGTGGGAAAACCAATACCTACCTCTCAGGGCAGAGTGAAGAAGAAACAAGCACAATATCTAGTGCTCAGCAGGTACTTAATAGAATGTTAGCCCTCTCCATAACCTCCCTCTCCCTAACAAGATCAGGGGTTGGCAAATTTTCTATAAATAATCAGATAATAAATAGCTTACGCTCTGGGGGTTATTAAATCTCTTACCAAAAGGTTTTAAGAATACTACCTTAAGAGTAAGAAATGATTTTCTGTTCTAATAGTCTTCTCCTACTGGAGTTCCCTGTTCTACTTTTATATGTGAGCTTTTAAGGGAATCTTTTAATTTGGGGCCATATATCACCTTCACAAGGTAACAGATAATAAATCTGCCCCAAAGCTTTGGCTCTTTGCTATATTTTTAGGATAAAGGCTAAGCAAATGTCTGATGATAAAAGAAATAATGCTAACCACAAATGGAAAATAAATTTACAATTATGACTTTTGTTAGCTATTGCAAATGAAAAACATGGAGTGGGACAAAGTTATAAGGCTGGTTTTCAATTATACAAAAGTATAATTAGAATATAGCACACTGTTCCAAGTTTGAAAAAAGCAAGGAACAAAAAAAGGTCAAATCAAAACACATGTATAAAAGAACAATATACAAAAATCATACAACTCAATAACAAAAAGACAAACAACCCAATTAAAAAATGGGTAAAGGAGCAGAATACACATTTCTTTGAAGAATGTATACACATGATAGATAAGCACATGAAAAGATGCTCAAGATCACATTACTTATGAGAGAAATGCTAATCAAAAGCACAATGAGCCATCATGGAAACCAGTTCGGCGGTCCCTCAAAAGTTGAACACAGAATTACCATATGACCCAGCAACACCACTTCTAGAACTGAAAACAGGAACATGAACAGATATTTGTACACCAATGTTCATAGAAGCATTATTCACAATATCCAAAGGTGGAAGCAAACCAAGTGGCCAACAATAAACGAATGGATAAAAAAAATGTGGCATATGTATACAACGGAATATTATTCAGCCACAAAAAGAAATGAGGCTCTGATACATGTTATTATATGGAAGAACCTCAGAGATATAATGTTGAGTGAAATAAGCCAGATACAAAAGGAAACACATATGCTCTCACTTATGTAAGGTATCAATGATAAGCAAAACCATAGAGACAGAAAGACATTACAGGTTATCAGGGGCCTAGGAAGGGGAGGGGAGGATGGGACAGAGAATTATTGCTTAACGGGTAAAGAGAATTTGAGGTGATGAAAAACCTTTGGTAATGGATGTTGGTGATGGTAGCACAATATTGTACATATAATTAATACCACTGAATTGTAGTCTTGAAAGTGGTTTCTAAAATGGGAAATTTTGAGTTGTATGTATGTTACTACAATAAGAAGTGGAAAAAAAAATGAAATTCCTCTTCACACCTACTAGGATGGCTCTAATTTTTAAAAAGGACAATAAGTGTTGGCAAGCATATGGAGAAATCGAAACCCTCATACACTGTTGGTGGGAATGTAAAATAATGCAGCTGCTGGGGATGGGGGCAGTGAGGTAATCCCTCAAAAAGTTAAACATAGAACTACCATTACACCCAGCAATTCTACTCCTAAAAATATACCCCAAAGAATTAAAAACAGGGACTCAAGCAGATATTTGTATACTAATGTTCATAACAGCATTATTCATAATGGCCAAAAGGTGGAAACAACCGAAGTATCTATCAACAGAAGACTCGATTAAAAAAAGAGGTGGTATATACATTCAATGGAATATTACTCAGCCATAAAAAGACTGAAGTTCTGATATAAGTTAAAACATGGATGAACCTTGAAAACATAAGTGAAATAAGCCAGATACAGAAAAACAAATATTGTTCTGGTTCTCATTCTAGAAAGCAGTTCTCCCTGTAACTATCAAACTTCAATTTCTCCCCCTTTGTAAAAAAGTTAAGTTTTCTAAATACCACACAGGATAAGGATCGACTGCAAATGGGCACAAGGGGTCGTTCTGGGGTAATGGAGATGCTCTAAAAGTGCACTGCAATAGAGCATGAGAGCAGGCGGGCTCGCTGTGGTCTGTTTCCAAAGTTGCCCTTGATCGCGTCTGAGGCGAGGCAGGCACGACGCTGAACAGCCAACATGCACTACAGAGTCTGCTGGCCGCCACCTCTTCCCCCACTCTGGCTTTTGTGCTCGCTGCTTCCAGTGCCCTTTGCGCCTCGGTCCAGGAAATGCCTGCCCTCCAGACATTCGTGGTTTGGGGAGAATGTGCCCCTTTTCCTTCTCCTGCGGTTTCCAGCACCATTCCTTCCCCCGAGTTGGGGAGGGAGGGGTACTGATCTTTGATCGCGAAGATGGCTGCTGACTGCCTGCTGGCCTTGACTCTGACACTTTTCCTATCTTTGCTGATCTGCCCCTTGTCAGAGGAGTGTTCCCTTCGACCGTCACTTTCTGGCATTCAAGGAAAGCTTTCTCATAATACTAAGTGGAAACATGGATACAAACTCAAGGAACAGATGCCTCAAAGTCAAAATTCCAGCAAAAACACACGAAAATATCAGAAAGTCCAGATTTCAACAATGATTACAAAGCATTCAAAGAAACAGGAAGTGATGGCACAGGCAAAGGAGGAAACCATCAAAGAGGAGGATCAGACCTGGAACATTCCAGGCCAAGACTTTAAAAAAAAAAGAAAAAGAAAAAAGGTCCTAAATATACTAATAGATCTAAAGGAAAACATGGGCAAAGAATTAAAGGAAATCTGGAAAATGAGAGGTGAACACAAAAAGAATACTAGTAGAGAGATGAAAATTATGGAAAGCAACCTAACAGAACTGAAGACCACAGTAAAAGAGAATTAAAAATTCTCTAGAGGGGTTCAACAGCAGATTGGAGCTGACAGAAGAAATTATCAGTGACCTTGAAGATAAGACAACTGAAATCATGCAGTTTGAGGAGCAGAGGAGGAAAGAATGAAGAAAAGTGAACAGAGCTTGAGGGGCCTGTGGGACTCCATTAGGCATACCACTATATACATTGTGGGAGTCCCAGAAGCAGAAAAAAGAGAGAAGGGGGCAGAGAGAATATTCAAAGAAATCATGGCTGAGAACTTCAGAAATTTAATAAAAGACATGAATATACACATCCAAGATGCTCAGCAAACTCCAAACAGGGTAAACCCAAATAGACCCACACCATGCCATGTTATAATCAAACTCAAATGTCAAAGACAAAGGGAGAATTCTATAAGCTGCAAGAGAGAAACAATGTGTCACATACAAGGGAGCCTTAGTAAGATTAAGTGCCAGCTTCCTCTTGGAAACCACGGAGGCAAGAAGGCAGTAGGAAGACATATTTGAAGTACTGAAAGCAAAAAACTTGCAAAACAAGAATTCTGTATTTGGTAAAACTGTCTTTCAAAAATGAATGAATGATTAAGATACTCCCTGATAAACAAAAGTTGAGGACTTAGGTACTTTTAGATCTGCCCTATAGAAATGCTAAGACAGTTCTGCAGGATAAAGGAAAAAACACTAGACAACGGACTGAAGCCACATGAAGAAATAAAGATCTTTGGTAAAGACGATGATATGGGTAAATATAAAGAGAAACTAAAGAGATAATGACAGTTAAATACAATTCATGATAATGGATGGGACCCAAGAATGGTGGATAAAAGGCTTAAAAAGACATTGGTAGTGCCCTCTTGAGAAGCCTGTGGAGAATGCAGGGGTATTGGCCTACCCCACCTCGATGGCTGCTAACATGACCACAGACAAAGGGGACTGGTGGTTTGATGGGTTGAGCCCTCTACCATAGGTTTTACCCTTGGGAAGATGGTTGCTGTAAAGGAGAGGCTAGGCCTCCCTATAATTGTGCCTAAGAGCCTCCTCCGGAATGCCTCTTTGTTGCTCAGTTGTGGCCCTCTCTCTCTAGCTAAGCCAACTTGAAAGGTGAAATCACTGCCCCCGCCCCCCCACGTGGGATCAGACACCCAGGGTAGCGAATCTCCCTGGCAACGTGGAATATGACTCTCGGGGAGGAATGTAGACCTGGCATTGTGGGACGGAGAACATCTTCTTGACCAAAAGGGGGATGTGAAAGGAAATGAAATAAGCTTCAGTGGCAGAGAGATTCCAAAACGAGCCGAGAGGTCACTCTGGTGGGCACTCTTACGCACAATTTAGGCAACCCTTTTTAGGTTCTAAAGAATTGGGGTAGCCGGTGGTGGATACCTGAAACTATCAAACTACAACCCAGAAGCCATGAATCTCGAAGACAATTGTATAAAAATGTAGCTTATGAGGGGTGACAATGGGATTGGGAAAGCCATAAGGACCATACTTCCCTTTGTCTAGTTTATGGATGGATGAGTAGAAAACTCGGGGAAGGAAACAAACAAACAAACAAACAGACAAAGGTACCCAGTGTTCTTTTTTACTTCAATTGCTCTTTTTCACTTTATTATTCTTGTTATTTTTGTGTGTGTGCTAATGAAGGTGTCAGGGATTGATTTAGGTGATGAATGTACAACTGTGTAATGGTACTGTGAACAACCGAACGTACGATTTGTTTTGTATGACTGCGTGGTTTGTGAATATATCTCAGTAAAATGAAGATTAAAAAAAAAAGACATTATTGGGACATAAGAAAAAATTAGAATATAGAATGTAAGCTTTATATCACTATTAAATTTCTTGAATTTGATAACTGCACTTAGGGTGATTACATAAGTGAATGTCCTTGTTTATAGGAAATGTACATGGAAGTACCATGTGTTCAAGTAGTGTGTGTGTGCAACCTGGTCTCAATGTTCAGAAAATGGATGGATGGATGAACAGAAAGTTAGATAAAAAGATGGTAGAAAATATGGCAAATGTGGCAAAACATTAAAATTGGTGGATCTGGGTATCTGGGGGTTTGTTGGATTTCCCTACATGGAAATATTATTTTTGAAGCTATCAAATAAGTTTGAAATTATTTGAAAATAAAAGTTAAAAAACACAAAAAAGTGCATTTCAGTGATGGCTGCACTCCTCTGTAAATCTACTAAAAATCATTGCATTATACATTTAAATTGGGTACATTTTATGGAATATAAGTTATGGCTTAATAAAGCTGTTCAAGTAATTCAATACCATGGGGAAAATATTTCACTTCTAATTTCTAACAGGTTTTAATATCTATAGGATAACTGGAAAAAGCCTATTTTTCTCTACTCTTTCTGATTTTACTTACCAGGTATGACTTCTGGGCAGCCAATTTTCTTTCCCAACTTTTTCAATGCAAAATTTCTGTGGTCCATTGCTCCCTAAAACATAAGGAAATCATTAACAGTTTGTTGATGCAGTAGTTCTCAAAGTTTTGTCCCCAGTCCAGCAGCATCTGCATTACCAGGGAACTTGTCAGAATAACAAATCCTGTGCCCACCTCAGGAAATCTGGTGGTGGAGTCAACAATGTGTTTTAACAACCTTCTAGTGATTCTGATTGAGTACTGAAGTTTCAGAACCACTGCCTTATGTATGCCCAAAAGGAGAAAATGCAGTTTTATCAGCATTCCATAGCCAGAATAACCCAGTATTATGACCAATAGCTATCCTAAGAACACATAAAAAGATTAATTTTATTAGTTTTAAACACAATAGAGAAACTACAATTTACTCTTATACAATAAAAAAAAAAACAACAACTTTATTTACATACAGAATTATTAAAACTTTAAATATCCCTGGGAATTCAATATTAACAATACTTGGGTATTCTGTGGTTATAAGACTTGCATACCCTTTCTGATACCTACACACACACACACACTCCCCAATTCCTGCCTTTGATCGTCCTTCAGCTGGTCACAGCTGTGAAGGGTAATTCTTTAAGCGGTAGTTTTTTAAAGGTCACTACTGCTCCCCAGGGGGTGTTTGTTTGTTTAACTGGTGGCCACACTGATTGGTAGTGCTACTGAACTTTTTAATTAGAAGGGACCTGGAACACCAAATGTTCTACAATGTGTGGGACCATCCAGCATAAAGTTCTTGTCCCACCCAACTAAACTCAGAAAAAAACATAAATTTATAGTATTATATTATCTAATAACATGGAACTGTTTCCACAAGTAGTTATGTGAAATGTTCATTGAAATAGGAGGTAGCCACTATGATGACAGAAGTTTAAAATTATTAAATAATTAAGCTTGAAATGATTAAATAATTTACTCCCTCTGCACATTCTACTCAATGTATCATAGCATTTCTAAACACATAGTTAAAAATGAATTTAGTTCAATAGTGCTAATTATTATGTAACAGAGAAGAATCTGCATTTTTTTATAGACTCAGAATCAAATCATAATAAAACTGAAAAGACATGAAATGAAGGTGACTTGTCATATTGCTATCATCTTGGAACGCTTTCTAAAATTTTATGGAAGAATAACAAATCTAGTTGTAAAAATCATATGCTGAAGTTTTTTATTTTTAAGTTTCCTGTTTTTCTCATTCTTACTCTAACACTACCCTTGAAGGTCTATACACGACTTCTGGTAGACTATTATACCTATGCTCCTATTCTTACATCTCAAATGATATGGCCTCCCACATTTTTTTTTCAAGTATGAGGGCCTTGGCCTGTAGTAAATTTCATGATAGGAGATGTATTTTCTATGTATATCATCACTATCCCAACCTATGTCATAACACTGGGAATTACTTTAATACATTAAAATAAGAGCTACCTCATTTTTCTAATTTTTCTTCACTGCCAGTCCATAATTTATTTTGGCAGATGAATTATCCCTAAGTAACCTATTACTTAAGTTATTTCCTTCTTTTTCTTATCATATATAATTATATTATTTCCTATTTTTTCCTTCTGTTCTTTCATTTTCCAGTGCTGCTTAATACAGAATAGTGTCTCTTCTCTTAATCCCAAATCTTTTCATATATAGGAACAAGTACCTGTCTACTTAATCTTATCTTCTATCCTAGTTGTTCCCAAATATTCATGTATTGAAATATATTACAAATAGTGCAATGTATATATATTTTTGGAAATAAGAGGTTATTTCATCTATCAATTTCATTTCAGAATATCAAAAAGGGACATTATAAATATTTGTTATAAAAACAGGATGCTGAATCTGAAAAGGTTAAGAACCACCACATTAAAGGATTATATACAAAACTCCTACAACATTCTTCTCCACAGGGTGAAGGTTAAACCAGATAGCCAGAAGGCCTCTACATTCCATGAACCACAATCTCATGGTCTCTGCCTTCCAGGGGTATCCTTAAGCGTTGTTACAGACAGCTTCTCCTAAAACCCAAATATTATTCCCAAAGTAGACCTAGTCCTCTTTAACAATAAGATTTTCAGTTTATATTGAGAAGCTTGTACCGACTTTTTTCTCATTTTGGTCACGAATCCTTTCTTGCCCAATCCCCAACATGGTTTCTCTTCTCCTTCAAATTAAAGTGCATTCTTAAATATACCCCTCCAAAAATTTCTTAGAAATCATCCTTTGCTGAAATATCTAACACTGGATACAAAACTCCCTTCTATATTAGCTTTTCAGAGATTATACTATTTATTTCTCCTCTTTACTCTATTGTCTCTCCATTAACTTCTGCCTCCAGGCAATTTCTGTCTCATCACTAAGTACAGATGTTTCTAAGCATCAGCTCTCTATTCTATTTCTGTGTTAGACCACCCATTCTCACACCTTCAAATGTCACTGCTTTGATGACTCAATTTTCCCCCTTTACTCTTCCTTCTAACTCATACTTCAGTAACATTGTTACAACTGCCCCCCCCTGGGATTTTCTACTCTGTTGTCTGAGAGTCACCTTAAATTCAGTGGTTCTGAGCTACTCATCATTCTCCCCCAATACCTCAAAACCATGTTCTCCTTTATAACTTCTTCATTTCTCCATGTTTCTTGATTTGGGAGTCATCTTTGACATTCCTCCTTTATACCTCATCTTCCAACCAAGTCCTATGTCTACCTGTTTCTATCTTTGGAACTTCCCTAGCATTTATCCCTTCTTTTCTATTTCCACTTCCAGCTTCCTAAAATCAGGTTCTTATCATTGCTGCAATAAATATTGTGGATCATTTATTGTAGAGCTTTTAAACTACCCTTATACCTTGCTATCAAATTTTCTAAAAATGCAACTTCAGCAAGGTACTCAGTCTCTTTGTTCAAAAAATTTCCATAACTTCTTATAGTGCCTCAGGCTAATGTCCAAATTCTTTTGGTCTGCCTTTTAAAGTCTTTATTAAACTGGTTCCACATTCTGCCTCCAAAATTAATGTGCTCAGTACTCTGTTTCTGAACCCCTATTTCAGCTACACAAAGTACCCCGTCAGGATGCCTTAGTACCTTTACTTCTGGTACTCTCTCTGCTTAGAATACTTGTTGTAAATATTTATAGGCCTGAATGAAGTCCTACTTTCTTTTTTTTTTTTTTTTTTTTTTTTTAATTAAATTCAGTTTTATTGAAATACATTCACACACCATACAATCATCCATGGTATACATTCCACTGTCCACAGTATGATAACATAGTTATGCGTTCATCACCACAATCTATCTCTGAACATTTTCCTTACATCAGAAAGAACCAGAACAAGAATAAAAAATAGAAGTGAAAAAAAGAACACCCAAATCATCCCCCATCCCACCCCATTTGTCCTTTAGTTTTTATCCCCATTTTTCTACTCATCCATACACTAGATAAAGGGGGTGTGATCCACAAGGTTTTCACAATCACACTGTCACCCCTTGTAATCTACATTATTATATAATTGTCTTCAGGAGTCCAGACTGCTGGGTTGGAGTTTGGTAGTTTCAGGTATTCACTTCTAGCTATTCCAATCAGGCAAGGGTTTTTAAAGGAGAAGATTACACAAGTTGTGGATGATGGATATTTGGGGTCTTTCGGATTAGATTAGATAGTTAACTGAGTTCTTGATCTTGTGGTTTTTTTTTTTTTTTTTTTTTTTTTTTTAATAATAATTTTATTGAGATATATTCACATACCACGCAGTCATACAAAACAAATAGTACTTTCGATTGTTTACAGTACCATTACATAGTTGTACATTCATCACCTAAATCAATCCCTGACGCCTTCATTAGCACACACACAAAAATAACAAGAATAATAATTAGAGTGAAAAAGAGCAATTGAAGTAAAAAAGAACACTGGGTACCTTTGTCTGTTTGTTTCCTTCCCCTACTTTTCTACACATCCATCCATAAACTAGACAAAGTGGTGTTTGGTCCTTATGGCTTTCCCAATCCCATTGTCACCCCTCATAAGCTACATTTTTATACAACTGTCTTCGAGATTCATGGGTTCTGGGTTGTAGTTTGATAGTTTCAGGTATCCACCACCAGCTACCCAAATTCTTTAGAACCTAAAAAGGGTTGTCTAAAGTGTGCATAAGAGTGCCCACCAGAGTGACCTCTCGGCTCCTTTTGGAATCTCTCTGCCACTGAAGCTTATTTCATTTCCTTTCACATCCCCCTTTTGGTCAAGAAGATGTTCTCCGTCCCACGGTGCCAGGTCTACATTCCTCCCTGGGAGTCATATTCCACGTTGCCAGGGAGATTCACTTCCCTGGGTGTCTGATCCCACGTAGGGGGGAGGGCAGTGATTTCATCTTTCAAGTTGGCTTAGCCAGAGAGAGAGGGCCACATCTGAGCAACAAAGAGGCATTCAGGAGGAGACTCTTAGGCACAAATATAGGGAGGCCTAGCCTCTCCTTTGCAGCAACCGTCTTCCCAAGGGTAAAACTTATGGTAGAGGGCTCAACCCATCAAACCACCAGTCCCCTATGTCTGTGGTCATGTTAGCAACCATGGAGGTGGGGTAGGCGAATACCCCTGCATTCTCCACAGGCTCCTCAAGGGGGCACTACATCTTTTTTTTTTTTTTTTTTAACTTTCCCTTCTTTTTTCAAATCACCTGTATGAAAAAAAAAGTTAAAAAGAAAACAAACATACAATAAAAGAGCCTTTCAAAGAGACCATAGCAAGGGAGTAAGAAAAAGACAACTAACCTAAGATAACTGCTTAACTTCCAACATGTTCCTACTTTACCCCAAGAAAGTTACATAATATAGCAACATTTCAGTGAACTTGTTCCTACTACAACCATCAGAAATTAACAGACCATAGTCATTTCTGGGCATCCCCAGAACGTTAAATAGCCTATCTGTTCTTCCTGGATTATTGTTCCCCCTTCCTTAATTGCTCTCTACTGCTAGTTCCCCTACATTCTACATTATAAACCATTTGTTTTACATTTTTCAAAGTTCACATTAGTGGTAGCATATAATATTTCTCTTTTTGTGCCTGGCTTATTTCGCTCAGCATTATGTCTTCAAGGTTCATCCATGTTGTCATATGTTTCACCAGATCGTTCCTTCTTACTGCCGCGTAGTATTCCATCGTGTGTATATACCACATTTTATTTATCCACTCATCTGTTGAAGGACATTTGGGTTGTTTCCATCTCTTGGCAATTGTGAATAATGCTGCTATGAACATTGGCGTGCAGATATCTGTTCGTGTCACTGCTTTCCGATCTTCCGGGTATATACCGAGGAGTGCAATCGCTGGATCGAATGGTAGCTCTATATCTAGTTTTCTAAGGAACTGCCAGACTGACTTCCAGAGTGGCTGAACCATTATACAGTCCCACCAACAATGAATAAGAGTTCCAATTTCTCCACATCCCCTCCAGCATTTGTAGTTTCCTGTTTGTTTAATGGCAGCCATTCTAACCGGTGTTAGATGGTATCTCATTGTGGTCTTAATTTGCATCTCTCTAATAGCTAGTGAAGCTGAACATTTTTTCATGTGTTTCTTGGTCATTTGTATTTCCTCTTCAGAGAACTGTCTTTTCATATCTTTTGCCCATTTTATAATTGGGCTGTCTGTACTATTGTCATTGAGTTGTAGGATTTCTTTGTATATGCAAGATATCAGTCTTTTGTCAGATACATGGTTTCCAAAAATTTTTTCCCATTGAGTTGGCTGCCTCTTTACCTTTTTGAGAAATTCCTTTGAGGTGCAGAAACTTCTAAGCTTGAGGAGTTCCCATTTATCTATTTTCTCTTTTGTTGCTTGTGCTTTGGGTGTAAAGTCTAGGAAGTGGCCTCCTAATACAAGGTCTTGAAGATGTTTTCCTACATTATCTTCTAGGAGTTTTATGGTACTTTCTTTTATATTGAGATCTTTGGTCCATTTTGAGTTAATTTTTGTGTAGGGGGTGAGGTAGGGGTCCTCTTTCATTCTTTTGGATATGGATATCCAACTCTCCCAGCCCCACCTACTTTCTTTAAGTCCCCTTCCCTGACTACTCTAGCCACAATGATCTTTCCCTTATTTGGATTATTACAACACAATTTGAATGACAGATATGTCAATTGATGGCCTAAGAACTTTAGTCCCCAAGAGGTCTACAGGCTTGGGGATCACAACCTCCTCTGTGTATCCTCTTATGGTACTGGGTACAATTCTGGTAAAAAGAAATACTTAACTTACTTAATTTTTAATTTAGCCACAAAAATAAATACTTGCACGGTCATTCATTTCAATTTAACATGTGTTTTAATCAGTGACTACTATGTAATAGGCAATGTTCTAGGCAACAGAAATAAAAAGATGACAATGACATGGATCTGTATCTCAAGGAGTTCCCAATGGAATAGAAAAGAATGGTAAATTTTCATTAAAATACAGTATGATATAACCAATAGTTTCTGGCTCTCAGAAGACACTAAAATGTTTGTCAAATGACTGAATAGCAAACAGATTTATATACAAACAACTTCTATGCTACTGAGATGAAATGTGGGGCCTAGCCTAAGGGTTCAAAATTTTTACAGAGGTAGGGATTACAAAGTGATTAAGTGAACTGTGACTAGTTAAGAAAATGGTTTATACTTGTCTTTGTTACCCGGGTAAGTTGTATACACATTTATGTAACAGCACTGTGATATGCAAGTTTGTATATAGGAAAGAAAGGTGATCCTGTATACATACCCATTAGGTCCGCAAATCCTCCAACTGGCAATCGGCAGGTACCAGTAACAAACTGCAGAAGTCTCATTCTCTTCTCATTATCAATTTCTTTAACAAACTGTTAAAAGCATATTTTAAGAGATATGCAGGTCATATGTTATGTTCAGCACACTAAACAAGAAAAACGGTCATTTCAAATCTTAAATGAATCCCTGGTGTCAGCTGCACTAAATACTGACTACATCCAAACCAGTGGATGGAGAAGCATGTCCACATTTGTCAAAATTCCACCAACCTTCCTCTATATAAATCTTAGGACCACATCCTTAAAAGCAGATAGAAAAAGAAGGATGTCCGGGAACTTAGAGCCCCCTACTCATACAATCTCAAGATCAGCTCTCCCAGGGAAGCTCCTTCTTTTTTTCCCCTAGATCTGCTAGTCCAACAGGACATTTATGTGGTGACACAGGGCACATTACTTAATTCAGTACAGATGTTACAGTTTTATGAACAAATACATTCAAGCCCACAGAATGTTAATCTAGATATATGCAAATTCTTCCTTCCATCACTGTCACTTAAGTTTTGTGTAGCCATGTGTGACCAGAATTATGTGGCTTTTATCTCCTACCATCTTGACTCAAAACATTAGGTTTCTGAAGGATGTGTTCTAGCCTACAGAATAACTATTTTGGGTCAATTTTTTTTGGTAAAAAACAAGTTTTATTCTATTAGACTGTTGTCAAGTTGTTTTAAAATGCTTATTCTATCTGTTACAAAAGCTCAGGTCATCTTTGAATTTCTCATATGAATTACTTTACATGGATAGCAGACATTTTGTGACGAGTTACCATTATGATTACAAACCAGGTCTCTACGTTTTGCCTTCTAATTATTATTTGATTCTTAATGAGATGTGAATGATGAAAACCATACTAAAAAATTCTAAAAACATTCAGATCAAATGAAGGTGAATCTTAGCATCTGAAGCTGTTTTATACTCTGGCAAAGGTGTAAGGTGTGTGTTGCTCACTTGGCAAGGTAAAAGGACCGTGTTATAAATTGGGGACTGATGACTTGATGTGCTGAGCCCTCTGTCTTGGGGGTAGGCCCCTATGAAGCTTGTTGCTGCAAGGAGAGGCTAAACCTGCTTATAATTGTGCCTAAGAGTCTCCCCCTGAGTGCCTCTTTGTTGCTCAGATGTGGCCCTCTCTCTAACTAAGCCACCTTGGTGGGTGATCTCGCTGTTCTCCCCACTACATGGGACCTGACTCCCAGGGGTGTAAATCTCCCTGGCAATGCAGGATATGACTCCCTGGGATGAATCTGGACCCGACATCGTGGGATTGAGAACATCTTCTTGACCAAAAGGGGGATGCGAAATGAAATGAAATAAAGCTTTAGGGGCTGCGAGATTTCAAATGGAGTCGAGAGGTCACTCTGGTGGACATTCTTACATACTATATAGATAATACTTTTTAGATTTTAATGTACTGGAATAGCTAGAAGTAAATACCTGAAACTACCAAACTCCAACCCAGTAGCCTGGGCTCTTGAAGACAGTTGTATAATAGTGTAGCTTACAAGGGGTGACAGTGTGATTGTGAAAACCCTGTGGATCGCACTCCCTTTATCCAGTGTATGGATGGATAAGTAGAAAAATGGAGACAAAACCTAAATGAAAAACAGGGTGGGATGGGGGGAGGGTGATTTGGGTGTTCTTTTTTTATTTTTATTTTTGATTCTGATTCTTTCTGGTGTAAGGAAAATGTTCAAAAATAGATTGGGGTGATGAATGCACAGCTATAAGATGGTACTGTGAACAGCTGATTGTACACCATGGATGACTGTATGGTATGTGAATATATCTCAATAAAACTGAATTTAAAAGAAAAAAAAAGGACCCTGTTATAATCTGTATTCATTTATTAAGAAGTATAGGATGGACTGAGGGGCCTGTACACACTGGTACATTTGTTCTGCAATTCAGTTCCATATGTGATAATCAATGAAAAAAACAGTGGTTGCCAATAGAAATAAATTAAAAGACAAACCTGCCAAAACCACATGATTTGTTTGCTTGTCCTAGTGTAATGACGGTAGATGGCATGTCTTTGCCAGTCATTCAAATCAATCTCTTGCATTCCACATAAAAGGACCTTTAGGGAAGAAAAAGAAAAGTTGTTTTTAAAGTAATTCTATAACCTATATAAAATGCTAGATGTAGATAAGGAAATACTAATATTAAACATAGCTTTCAAAAATAAATTACTCAGAAGGCTTCCATAAACTGTGCAACAAGAATTTTATCTACATTACACATGAAGGTGAGTTTCCATGTGTGGTATCACATATACACAAATTCATGGAAATGTCACTCATTGTAGAAGAGTCCTTATAGTAATACTTTAAAATTAAAAAATACTCCTATCTTTGGACAAATTACAGATTTTTAACCAATGGGGGTGCTTCAAAACATACTATCAGTATAAAAAAATACTACTGCCACTGGAAAGATGGGGAAGTGAATTGAAAGCAGATACCTGAAGACTATTTACCACCATGGTGCAGGAGAAAGAAGAAAAGCTTGTTACCTCTAATTCCTTTGCATCAAAGTATTGCAGATACAGCTGGGGAAGAATTTCATTAAAGCCTTCAAAGAAAGCTTGTGTCTGTTCTTCAACACCTCGAGACAACCTCCACTCAGCGACCATTCTGGAAAGTAAAAACAAGAAAGCTATCAGGAAGTTTCGATTTTTTTTTTTTAATTCAATTTTATTGAGATACATTCACATACCATGCAGTCATACAGAAAGTCTGGATTTTACCTGTAAAATTCTGAGTGTAAAAATAATTTTTTAAAATTTTATTATGAAAAGCCTTAAAAATAGATATAAAAGTAGAGCAAACAGTATACTGAACCTCATGTACAAATCTTTTGGCTTCAATACAAAGACCAATCTTATTTCACGTATGCCACTACCCATTCTCTAGCTATGATATAAATTCATTTCAAATATAAATATTTCCATTATTGTCTCTAGAAGATAAGTAACATCTCTTTTAAAAAACATAACCACAATATTAAATCATATTAAAAAATTAACAATAATCCCTTAATATCAAATACTCAGACCTCAAAATCTAATTAGTTCAATTTCTAAAGTTCACTGTTCGAATCAGAATTCAAAAAAAGTTCATATATTCCAACAGTTTCTTAAATGTCTTTTAATCTATAGGTTTCCTCTCCTACTTGTAATTATTTTAAAATAAAAATATCTTTAAAGAAAATTCTGCTCTGCCAAATATTCCAGATTTCAACTTTGCATTTCTTCTAATCTTCATCTATATATATCTTAGAATTAAAATCATAAAAAGCATTTAAACTGACTTTTTTTTTTCATTTTGTTACAGAGTAGTTATTTTTTAAAAATTCTAATGCCAGGAATGTGTATTTTAGGCATATGATTACTTCATGACAAACTTTTGACAACTTTTGGAGTCCTAAAAGTTTATTGTAAACTCTTCAAAATTCTAGAAAATGGAAGTGTAGTTTGCATTGGACTAACCCTCCTGGTGATAATTATAAATTTTGGGCAAATTATAAAAAACAACTGTTTGAAGGCATCAGAGAGAAACCAAAAGATGGCAGAAACTGGAGGGAATGAGATCCGTGAAAGGAAGTTAGCATTCTAGAGGAGATCCACACTCCAATGGCTTTTCCCCTGAGGTCATTTCACAGTTTACACAGAGCACAGGGGAATAAATGGAAGCAGAAAGCAACAGTCTTATTGGGCTAAGAGGACATGAAGTTGGGAGTACGAAGTTGCCAAAGTGCCTAGGGGAAAACCCCAAAATGAAAGGACACAAGGAGAGCCCCAGATCTATATACAAGTCACCTCAAATCCTTAGCTGATTCCTAAACTGTAACTGTGTAGGAGGATGAGACTCCAAGGAACCTAATGGAAAGCAACAACTGGAAACTAGAAAACTAAGCAGAAATTTCAGCAGCTATCTGGTGCTGGAGAGACAGAATTTAAGACTTTATATCTCACAAAGTCAGAGAACTCAGTAAGCACTCTGGGCTTTTCACTGAAACACCAGAAGGATTACACCTTAGAAGTAAGGCGCATGCCCCAATAATAAGGGACTTAGGACTAAGACAACATGAAAACAGACCAGTTCCAGCAAGCTACCATAGGATCAAAGCAATCTGCCAGAACAAAACTCAACACAATTTAGAGGAAGAAAAAAGTATCCAGAGATTCTACCATGCATCTTCCACAATAAAAAAAAATCACTATACATGCAAAGAAGCAGGAAAATACAAACCATAATCAAGAGAAAAAAAGTCTATAGAAAAGAGCCACTGATGACCCAATATTGCATTGAACAAAGACTTAAAAATAGTTATTAAACATGTATTAAAGAGCTTTTGGCTTGGAGGAGGCCAAGGCACAACTTTCTTTGGTCATCCTATATCTGGGTTTAACCAATACCAGCTACCTTCACTATGAGACTCAATGAGATCAAAGTCATGTACTTCGTATTTAAGGAAGTCAGTGCCATGGCTACCCTGACCCCAAGATCGGCCCCTTGGGTCTGTCTCCAGAAAAGGTTGCTGATGACATTGCCAAGGCAACTGGCAAGTGGAAGGGTCTAAGGATTACAATGAATCTGACCACTAAGAACAGATAAGCAAGATTTTAGTGGTATCTTCTGACTTGGACCTGATCACCAGAGGCCTCAACGAACAGCCCAGAGACAGAAAGATGCAGAAAAACACTAAGCATAGTGGAAATACCACTTTTGATGAGATTATTAACATTGCCAGATAGATGCAGCACTGATCTTTAGCTAGACAACTTTCTGGAACCATTAAAGAGATTCTGGGCACTGCCCAGTCCGTGAGCTGCAATGTTGATGGACACAATCCTCATGACATAACATGACGTCAACAGTGGTACAGTGGAATGCCCAGCTAGTTAACTACAAAGAACAAAGAAAAATATTTCAATAAAGGATCATTTGACACTCCCCTCCCAAACAGTATTAAAGAATTTACAGGAAAAGATGGCAAAACGGGTAAAGAGATAGGAATTCTCAGCCAAAAACCGGAAACCCTAAAAGGAACCAAAAGGAAAGAATACCTGAAATGAAAATATCATTGGATAGGCTTAAGGCACAGCAGACATATCAATGAATTTAAAAGATCAGTCAAAATTATCCAAGCTGAAACACAGAGAAAAAAAATGAACAGAGCATCTGATAGCCATGGGACAATAACAAAGGATAAATATACATGTAATTGAAATGACTAAGTAACATAGACAGGGAATGAGGCAAAAGTAACAGCTATAAATCCAAAAAATTTCCACAGTTGATAAAAAGGGCATCAATCACAGATCCAAGAAGCTTAGCAAACACCAACCAGGATAAGTATAAAAGCAATCACACCTAAGCAATCAATCATAGTCAAAATGCTATTTACAAGAAACTCACTTAAATACAAAGAAAGGACAGATTGAAAATAATAGGATGGAGAAAGATATACCTTGCAAATACTAATCATAATAAAGCTGGAATGGTTATATTAATATTTTAAAAACAGTAAATTTCAGGACAAAGGACATTACCAGAAATAAAGAATGATATGTCATAACAAGGGTTAATTTATCAAGTAAACATAGTACCATAAATGTGACTACAATAACAGAGCTTTAAAATACATGAAGTGAAAACTGACAAACTGAAAAAAGAAACTGACACACCTTTATAGTTGAAGGATTCAATATTCCTCACATAATTGATAAAACAGTAGACAGAAAATCAGGTAGCATACTGAAGACCTTAACAACACTAGCAATCAACTTGACCTAATTGGCAGCATACACATTTTTTTTCAAGTGCAAAAGACTGACCATATGTTGGGTTACAAAACAAGTTTCAAAAAATTACAAATCATTGAAATGATAAAGAGAATGTTCTCTGTCCACAGTGGAATTGAATTAGATATAAAAAACTAAAAGGCATCTCAAAAATTCCCAAATATCTGGAAATTAAACATACTTCTACATAACCCATGGATCAAAGAAGAAATCACAGGGACATTAGAAAATATTTTGAACTGAATGATAATGAAAACACAAGTAAAAATTTGTGGGATGAAGTAAAGGCATGCTTAATTGGAAATTTAAAGCTTTAAATGTTTATATTAAAAAAACAGAAAGGTCTAAAATCAGTGATACAGAGTATATAAAGAACCCTTACAAATCAATAATAAAAAGAAAAACAACCCAACTATAAAATGGAAAAAGACTCGAACAGACACTTTACAAAAGAAGTTCTACAAATAACCAGTATGCAACTGGAAAAGGCATTTAAGTTCATTAGTCAAGGGAGAAATGCAAATTAAAACCACAATGAGATACCTCTGACAATACTGTGTTGGCAAAAACATGAAGCAAAATCCTACACTGTAGGTATGATTGTCAAATGGTAAAAAACACCTTGGGAAACTGTCTGGAAGTTTCTAATATAGTTAAACACTCATCCTACGACACATCAATTCTATTCCTGAGTATTTATCTAAGAAAAATACAAATATATATATCCACAAAAAGGCTGAACAAGAATGTTTACAGCAGCTTTACTACTAAGAGCCTCAAATAGAGAAACAATTTGAATGTCCTTCAACAGGAGAATGGATATACAAATTGTGGCTATACAAATATATACGTAATGGAGTATTTCTTAGAAACAAGAAACAAAATACTGATATACACAACAACACGGCTAAATCTCACAAAGGTTGAATAAAGGCCAGACACAAGAGTACATAATATATAATTCTATTGATAGGAAGTTTAAGAAAAGACATAATCTATCATTATAGAAACACAATTATGGTTGCCTCTGGGCTAGGGTGAATTGTCCCCTCCCTGGAGTATCAGTAATACATCGTAAAGAAAAACTGGAGAAAGAATGAATTAATTAGTTAATTAATTATTATTTAACTAATTAAATAATTACATTTTAAAGGGATGACTTATGTATATATCAACAATTGACTGTCCACTTGAAAAGACCTGTATTTGGCAACTGTTAAATTGTGTACTTTTAATCATGGAGGGCAAAGCAGGTAAGAGATCCAGAAATTGAAACAAGAAAAAAGCACATGGGCTAAATTTAAATCTTGATCTGACAGAATTAGTGCTCAGAAGATGTGAATGAACAATAACTCAAGACAAGTTCTATAAACCAACGTAAAGCAATAGAGAGGAAATACACTATAAGCCATCACTTTACTTATCAGGGTACAAGATAAAAGACGATAATCTGATTTTAGGATAATTCCTATGAAAACATCTGCATGAAAATTTGAGAATTTTTTCAATGACACAATGTTATATAACATAATGGTTGCAGAATTGGTATTTAAAGGGTGGTATACCACTACTTCTACCCTTAAAACTCCCACATTTGGTCCAAGACTGGAAATGAAAAACAATTGCCTACAAAGGAAAATGGGAGAAACAGCAGAAGTTCCATATGACCAAAATTCCTTGCTTTAATCAATCTTGAAAATTCTGGTTTAATTAAAAATATGTCAGAAAAGGGGTATAAAACCCATTAGCTCCCACTGGATTAATTATTTTAAGGTTTAGTTTGAATATACTTGCAGGATTTTCCTCTACTCTGCTGCCTCCACAAGAATCTGTCTGACTTCTTTTGACCTCTCTGCTTTACTAGCAGACTTGTTGAAAGAAAAATTTAGACTAATTGGATCCTGAATTTAGTCTGTAATTTCTTGTAATCTGACTCTTGTATTTATCACTTGGCTATCATTTTAACTGTCCTCTTAAGGGCCACACTATGGCCACTCTTATTTATTATTTGTGACTTGAGCTTTCCAATCTCCATACCCCTGCTCCTATTTCTACAAAATTGAATTCTCCCCATACTTCAAGGCTCAACTCAGATATAATCATCAGCTGCTTGCTCCATAACACCTGGTTGAAATGAAATAATATCTCCCTCCTTTGACTCCCCATAGCACTTCCCCTGTTCCTCTCTCAATACACTTATAATAAAGGTAGAAAGTGATTTATCTTGTCCTTAATAATTGTGACAGTTAGTTTCATGTGTCAGCTTGGCTAGATTATGGTATCTAGTTGTTCAGTCAAGTATTAGGCTGCTTGCTACTGTGAGGATATTTCAAGATGGGAGTTACATCCATAATTAGCTGATGGCAGTTGATGACATCTACAATCTACAAAGGAGGTTGCTCTCAGCAATGCTGGGAATCTCCTCATCTAATCAGCTGGAGGTCTTAAAGCTAGAACCGAGGGTTTCAGAGATCAGTCTGCCTTAACTTAAGCACTGACTCTTAAAATTTCTAGCCAACCAGCTTCTCCTGGGGAATGTGGACTAAAGACTTCAATATCACCTTTATTAGTTTCCAGCTTGCAGTTTGGATTGGCCAGCTCCCATGGTCACATGAGCCAATTCCTTATAATAAATCTCTCTCCCCCACCTCCAGATCTGTGTGTGTGTGTGTGCGCGCGCGTGCGCGTGTGCGCATCCTGTTGGTTTTGTTTCTCTGGGGAACCCTGACTAATATCATAATATATGATCAATTCTCATAATGATTAATACAAAGGCAAGTATTATTTTTTGAAATATCATCGAATAGAATTACCAGGCAATTAGAAATATGCTATGGTCCAACAGATAGTCTGAACTATGTTAAAAGGAGCATTCTCTCTCACCTGATATATTCTTCTTTATTTTCTTCTGTTACAAGAATATTGCCACCATTGGGTTTCAAATCATGGCTCTTAATTTCTCCTAGAATTTCCTTATCAACTGAGAAGTACATTTCCAAACCACATTCTTCAATATTGTTTTCTCTGCACAAATGAAATTAGCATTATTTGTTAAATCCACCAATTCAATCAATTTAAAAGTGTTTAAAGGCCTATGTGTAAATAATACTAAACTTTAAGATTAAAATAAGAAAGCTGGAAGATTATGCACTAAAATAATTTTGTCTAAGACCTTGGGTGTATTTCTGTAAAATTTATCATACTGAATAATGAGAAAGGTTTGATACATAGATCATTTAAATACAATAAACTAATTACATACTTACAATCTGGATACGTCACAAATACCATAATGAAACCATACAGACTATAGTTTGAGAAATTAAATGGAAGCAGAAACTTACTTAACCCAGATGAGAGAATTGTAAAATTCTGGATCAACAGATTCTAAATCCTTGAGTCCAACTGGTTTGTTCAAGATACGCTTATAGAATGGCAAAGAAAAACCTGTATCTATGAATTTCCCATGGAACAGAGCCTGTACAAAAAGAAGACAATACCATTTAAGATAATTATTATATGACAGTCATTTTATTTCAAAATGTTAAATGAGTTCTGCATTGAAAAATATGCAGAGCCCCCTTGAGGAGCTGGTGGAGAATGCAGGGTGTTGGGCTTCCCCACCTCGATGGTTGCCGATGTGCTCACAGACAGGGGACTGGTGGTTTGATGGGCTGAGCCCTCTACCACAGGACTTGCCCTTGGGAAGACTGTTGCTGTAAAGGAGAGGCTAGGCCTCCCTATAATTGTGCCTAAGAGCCTCCTCCCGAATGCCTCTTTGTTGCTCAGATGTGGCCCTCTCTCTCTAGCTAAGCCAACTTGAAAGGTGAAATCACTGCCCTCCCCCCTATGTGGGATCTGACACCCAGGGGAGTGAATCTCCCTGGCAACGTGGAATATGACTCCCGGGGAGGAATGTAGGCCTAGCATCGTGGGATGGAGAACATCCTCGTGACCAAAAGGGGGATGCGAAAGGAAATGAAATAAGCTTCAGCGGCAGAGAGATACCAAAAGGAGCAGAGAGGTTACTCTGGTGGGCACTCTTACGCACACTTTAGACAACCCTTTTTAGGTTCCAAAGAATTGGGGTAGCTGGTGGTTGATACCTGAAACTATCAAACTACAACCCAGAACCCATGAATCTTGAAGACGATTGTATAAAAATGTAGCTTATGAGGGGTGACAATGTGATTGGGAAAGCTATGTGGATCACACTCCCCTTTGTCCAATGTAGAATGGATGAGTAGAAAAATGGGGGAAGGGAAAAAAAAAAAAAAGGCACCCAGTGTTCTTTTTTACTTTAATTGTTCTTTTACACTTTAATTCTTATTCTTATTATTTTTGTGTGTGTGGTAATGAAAATGTCAAAAATTAATTTTGGTGATGAATGCACAACTATATAATGGTACTGTAAACAACTGAATGTACACTTTATTTTGTATGACTGCATGGTATGTGACTATATCTCAATAAAAATGAATTAAAAAAAAATCTTCCCTGTTATATGGTACATTTCTAGAAGGACAGATATAACAAACCAAATCTCAAAAACGCCTTAATTTTGAGAAAATTTCAAATGAGAAAGTTAAAAAAAAAATGCTTTAGCATCGCTCAAACAACAACATAAATATGTCTCCACCTGCACTTACCATGGCAATAAACCTGCCAATAAAACGAAAATATTTCAGATGATCTGGATTTATGTAAGAAGCAGGGTTTATCTGCAAGCAGTAGTTATCCTTCCCTGCATATTCAAACAGGCAATACATTGGGTTCAACACTTCATGTGATAAAAGAAAGAACCATTCCCTGGAATCAAAAGAAAACTTTGGGTAAAAACTCTTGTAAGTAACCATGCTACAGATCAAAGAGCAATGCTATACACAGTTCTCAGGAGTCTACGATCCTCAGCTGGTGACAGCTTTCTAATCCCATGTCAATTTTTATTGCTTCTGTTTAAATTCACATTTACAGAGAAGATATTTATACACCGCTTATTATATTTCAAAGAATCTAGGACTTTAAAGGCATCATTATTTGTTGAGCCACTAAAAAAAAACCTTTCCAATTATGATTGTAAAACACATCCCATTTTCAGGCATGTTAAAATATAAAAAATGTTAGTTTTGGAATTGATGAAATATAACAAAATTCACTACTGATCCACATGATCAGAGCTGCTGAAATGAGTCTAATGTTATTCTGTCTACTACTAAGCCCCACAGCAATCCTCACCAAGTGCCACTGCTCCTTATGGCATAGAAAAATATGAAAATCCTTCAGATTGACAGAGGCAGTAAAGCACTTAATTCAATCCTCTGATTCATTAAAAAAAATGAATGCTTTAATTCTGAGATGTTCTAATTCAAATGCTCTAAAAATATCAACCAATATTACAATAAGATTATGGTTACTAACTATATTACATGGATAAGTCTGGTAGAACAGGAGGCAGAGCAGATCTGGGACAATACATGTGATGAAAGCTTGTGTCATAAAACTTTTCCTATTAGCTCCCAAACCTGCTGGTAGCACTGCTTATACTTTAATATTGCTAGTTAATTTTCTGATTAAGAATGAAAAATCACCCTCCTCCTGAATTATCTTTAATTTGTACAAAATTAAATGTTTCTACTCATATTTACTATTTACCTGTGATTACTTCATACATTTTGAAATAGTTTTATTTGAACTTTGAAACACAATAACATAAATAAGAACTAATATTAAATGCAGCCACAACTTAGTGAGCACACACAAACTCAGGCTCTGAACCAGACCGTAATAAATTTCTAAACATAACAATAATCCCAAGAAGGTAGATTTTACTATTCTTATTTTACAGATGAAAAATGTGCCCAAGATCAAACTACTGAGTGCAGAAATGAATTCAAATCCAGTCTTGGACTCCAGAGTTCATGCCTTTCCACATTGCCAATGCTATACACATTTTTCATCTGATATGATATGTATTTGGGAAACAGCAAAGCAATTTCTTGCTAGACACTCCAATATGAAGAAAGAATTAAAACTTCTAACTCCTATTTTATATAAACTTCTTTTCTAAATGTGCATGACAGATACATGCATCTGAATTGGGAGTTAAGTAAGTATGCTTTGTATCAGTGATGGTAGGTGGGGAAAATAGGGAAGGGATGACCAGAACACTAAAGGGTCTATGCTCTGTGGAACAGACATTAGGTAGTGGACTGAGCACTGGTTTAGGGCTAGATGGTACAAAGTCTGCATCCAGGCTCCATAATTTAGTTGGTATGCCTCAGGTAAATCTTTTCATCACCTATAAATTCTAACAGAGTTATCCTATGGATTAAATGAGTGGTGTGGATGAAGGTGCTCAATTAACGTGTGTTGAAATTCTGTAGCTGTTGCATAATAAAGGTACAATAATTTGCTACATTTCCTGTCCCTGAAATATAAGATTGAGAAAATAATACTTGCAAGCAAAGTGTAATGATACCTTTGGAAGAAAGGAACTAAGTTCTGAGTATTCATATTATCACTACCTTGCTACACCTCCATAATCTAAACCTTCTTCTCCTGGAAAAATCACCCACAAACGTCTTCGCAGATCTTGGGGACTGAAGCTCATTATCTAAAAATCAAAAAAGTAAAAATAAAATAAAAAAATTGTGTAAGCAGTTATTGAAATACCACTCTTCTCCATGACAAATGTGGTCTAGTATATACCACATACACAGAAAATACAATATAGTAAAGTTCCATAACATCTTATAAATTATGATATATTCCAGAGTGCATATCTATATTTTCATATATTTTATAAATTATATAACCTTTTAAAATGATGCTGTTATTGATTTATGAGGTTGGTTTTTTCAATTGCTTACAACAGAATAACTGTGAGCATAGACAGAGGTTAAGTTCTTTCTTTTTTGAGTCAATATGTTTGGGTTTTTTCACAGCCAAAAGGGTAGCACATAATAGCCAACTGGCTAATGAACAGAAATGAAACTCAGTGGCTGCAGAAAGAACCCAGTTAACTTTGGAAACTCATTTTCAGTGGAAACCTGTCAATACCTGAAAAACCTACTAAAATTTTGTGCCCTACTATAGGTTAATAGGAACATCATCATATTTGAAGAACAGTACTACTATTGAGCTACAAGGATAGGTCCTTTTGTTTCTTCCTCTGTAAATGATTTAATTATTTGCCTAAAATTCGGTCAGTAGAGCACTGAAAATATGATTACTCTTAGAAAAAATAACGCAGGGAGATCAAGACAGGAAGAGACGCTTCAGGGGTCTGTTCCTCCCATAGAACCTTTGAACAACCAGCAAGAACCGGCAGAAACATCTTTCTCAAAGCTCCAGAACACACTTAAAGGACTACAGAATAGGATGAGCACTGAAGTAAGAAAAAGGATACTTAAAAGGGGAAGGCTCTCTTGGTTCCCTGGCTGGCCCTTTCCTGACCCTTCACTGGATCTGCACGGAGCTGGCCCACACTCCCAGTGTGGATCCCTGGCACCAGTTCTGGAGGGAGCAGAATAATCCTTGTGTACATACAGGCAGCATGTATTGTCTGGCCTAACCTGTATGGTCATAACCTAAAGGACTTCTCATCCCAGAACTTCCTCTGCATGTAGAAGGCAGCTTACAGAGCACTCTTACAGAATATGTGAGAAAACAGTTATGTAGTTGCCTGGGGTAAGAAAGAGATTGCTGGCTTGAGGCTATACAGTGCAGAGCTTAGAACATGAAGAAACTGTTTCCTAAGGAAGAAGGAACATTAGGGGGAATTCCCAGGGAAACATATGCATGCCCAAGACAAGACACACAGGCAGAAAGAATCAGGGAAGCACCTAAGCTTTGGCCTCAAGCTATCCTTTATTTTTTTTTTTTTTTGTGTATTTCAACATTTTATTATTATACATAACTTTACAAATATGAAAATAAATGCTTGATTTACTTCCTTAGGATGGATTTTAAGAATTGGGAAAATATGAATTTTAAAGCTAAAACTAAATATACACATATACACACTCACTTATATATTAAGTCAAATATATGACTAAAATATTTATTGGAAAAGCAAAATTACTAAGAAATTCTTTGTCTCTATTTGAATCCTTCTTTGGAACCACCAAAGATTCACATAGCAGCTTCTCTTAGGAGATATGTACATTATATATAATAATATATACATTAACATGATAAACTGACAAATCTTGTAATTATTTAATGTCTTCTGGTCAATTGTCAATTTTCATTTGAACTGTTTTCTAGTTCACTTTATTTTTTTTTTTTTTTTTCTCCATACAAAATCTAGTTCACTTTAAAGATTTAAGCACAGCTAACCAGTTCTTAGGCTGCCCACTGCAGTGCCCCTCAAATAGCTCCCAAGAAAGGTATGTCAACATCATATCAGGAAAAACGATGTGGATATTACCACATTCTAAGGTAGAGTTACTTCCTCAAGCTATCCTTTAAACTCACTGTATGGATAAGCCCTAAAGGAGAGCACTACCACTGGTCAATCCACAAAGATTGAGAAAGTTATTTTCCTTCCTTCTTCTTCTTCTTTTTTTTAATGTTAGCTTCTAGTATTCAAGGAATAATGTTATATACAAGCAATAGTGTCGTAACACTAGCTGGATACAAGCTTATGGAACAGATGCCTCAGACTCTAAATTCCGATGATAACACACCAAAATATCAAAATGTCCAGTTTTCAACAAAAGATTACAAAACATACAAAGAAATAGGATGGGATGGCCCAGGAAAAAGGGGGAATTAAAGCTTAAGAAACCATCAGTAAGGAGGACCAGACCTGGGACATACTAGACAAAGATTTTTTTTAAATGGTCCTAAATATGCTCAAAGAACTAAAGGAAAATATGGTAAAAAAACAAAACAAAACAAAAAACTAAAGGAAATCAGGAAAACAACAGATGAACACAAAGAAAATATCAAAATAGAGATGGAGATTATGAAAAGGAACCAAACAGAGCTATGGACCATAGTCACAGAAATTAAAAATTCCCTGCAGGGGTTCAGCAGCAGACTGGAGTTGGCAGAAGGAATAAAGGAACTTGAAGAAAAATGAAATCATCGAGTCTGAGGAGCAGAAAGATTAAAGAATGAAGAAAAATGAACAGAGCCCGAGGAACCTGTGGGACACCAGCAAGTACACCAGTATGTGCATCATGGATGTCCCAGGAGAAGAAAGAGAGAAAGAGGCAGAGACAATTCAAAGAAATAATGGCTGACAACTTCCCAAATTTAATGAAAAAACATGAATATACAAATCTAAGATACTTAATGAACTCCAAACAGGATAAACCCAAATAGACCTATGCTGTGGCATACTATAATCAAACTGTCAAATGCCAAAAATGAAAAGAATTCTGAAAGCCTCAAGAGAGAAGCAACACATCACCCAGAAGGGAGTCTCAATAAGATTAAGTGCCCACTTCTTACTGAAAACCCTGGAGGCAAAAAGTAGTGGGATGACATATTTAAAGTACTGAAAGCAAAAACTGCCAACCAAGAACTCTGTATCTGCAAAACTGTCTTTCAAAAGTGAGGATTAAGACATTCCTAGTTAAATAAAAGCAGAGGGAATGTGTCACCACTAGACCAACCGAACAAGAGATGTTAAAGGTAGTTCTGCAGATAGAAAGGAAAGGACAATAGACAATAGATGGAAGCCACATGAAGAAATAATGATCTGGTAAAGGTAATGACAAAGGTATATACATATGCCAATACTATTGTATTTTTGGTTTTTAACTCCATTTTTTCCTTCCTACAGGATCTAAAAGGCAAATGTATAAACTATAATGAGAAATCACTTCTTTTGGATTCAATGTGTAAACATGTAATTTGTGAGAAGAATCACATAAAGGTGGGGGGAGGCAGAGAATATGGGAACATAGCTTGTTTATTTTATTGAAGCTCAGCTGGTATCAAAGCAAACTTTGATTTTTCTTGTTAAAAATCTTTGAGATTGTTTTATATTTGGGCTATTAAATTTAAGCCCAATAGAATGTATAAAACTGAATCCTATGGTGGGCAATATCCATGATTAACTGTACAAATATTAGAAAATTCTTCCATGAACCAGAACAAATGTATGACAATACAACTAGAAGTTAACAATAGAGGGACATATAGGGAAGAAATATATACCTATTGCAAACTATATACTACAGTTTATAGTATTTCAACATTCTTTCATAAACAGTAACAAATGTACTATACCAACACTACGAGTCAGTAATTGAGGGGGGTTGGTTAGGGATACGGGAGGATTCGAGTTTCCTTTCCCCCCCCTCCCCCTCATCTTTCACTTTATTTCTGGCCTGGAGTAATGAAAAGTTTCTAAAAATTGAACAAAAATTAAGTGTGGTGATGGATGTACAGCTGTAAGAGGGTACCAGGGGCAACTGATTGTACACTTTGGATCTTTGGATAATTGTATGGTATCTGAACAATCCCAATAAAAATTACAAAAAAAAAAAAAAAAAAATGAATTGAGCCTTCTAAAAAAAAAAATAATAAAATAAATAAATAAATTTAAGCCCAATAACTGAAATGGTAGAGCTGTAACATAACATTCTTTGAAATTTGCTAACTTGTTAAATCATACTTTGAAAGTTATCTCTTTTCTGTATATATGTTATATTTCACAATAAAAAAATAAAAGTGGAAAAAATTTTTGAAGAAAAAAGAAAAAAAACTAAGCTCATAGTAATTACAAGAAAATATCAAAGAATATTAACCTCAGAGATACAGACTATTAAAGTACAGGTGGTCAGGGGGAATGGGAAGTTAATGCGAAATGAGTATAGGGTTTCTGTTTGACGAGATGAGAAAATTTTAATAATTGAAGGTGGTAAGGGTACCAAAACACAGAGAATGTGATTACTTCCACTAAACAGTGTGCTTGAGAGTGGCTGAGAGGGGAAAGTTTATGTTGTATGTATGTTCCCAAAATTTAAAAAAAGAGCAACTAAAGAGATGATAATAAAAGGCAATACATGACCCTGGATGGGACCTAACAAGGGAGGAGAGAAGTCTCAAAAGGACATTATTGGGACATATGAAAAAATTGGAATATAGGCTGTATGCTTTCTACCAATGTTAAACTGCTTGAACTTGATAACTGTATTTAAGGTGGCTACACAAGTGAATATCCTTGTCAGAAAATGTACACGGCAGTATTAAGTGTTCAAGGAGCATGATGTGTACAACCTACACTCAACTGTTCAGAAAATAGATGACAGACAGTTAGATGGAGAGGTGGACAGACAGATGGATTAACAGATTGCTGGATAGATAGGATGATAAGGTCAATGTGGCAAAATGTTAAAATTGGTAGATCTGGGTATCTGGGAGGATAGGAGTATGTTGGAGTTCTCTGTATCAGGTTTGTATTATTTTTGTAAATATTCTGTAAGTTTGAAAGTATTTCAACATAAAAAGTTAAAAAAAAAAACAAACAAACAATACAAGGCCCGGAGAGGGAGAAGTTCATTTAATACCTCTACTTTATGAAGTGATAAGGTTGGGAACACTCACATTTAAATGTCCAGATTCACATTTATACCTGGGTTCTCTCACCAGAAAACAGATATGTTACTTTCATGAATTCAAATCCCAAACAAGAAAATCCCAGGTGTAATGAACAATTCAAGAGAAGGTACCTGCTAATGTTTAATAGTCTACAAATATCATAGGGTAGGATATAGCAATGAAAATGAGATGTCTTAAAGTTAAAAATATCTTAAATAATTCCCTTTAACAAATACATCATATGAAGGGGGAGAAAAACACCCAATTTTTTCTCCTGCAATTTCCCCCATAAGCAGTTGTACTATGTTAACAAAAGAAACGCTTATTAGCCAGAGGATTTTATCCAATAGTTATAAAGATGTAATGCAAATTTTACTATCAGATTTGTCACCTTTAAAGAAATCAAATTTTTCTTTTATGCTGTTTATTTCACATTTAATTGATGGATGTCAAATCTAGCGTGACATTTTTAGCACCACCTGTCACTTCTGCAAAAGCCTTTAGGTTTTAAAAAGTCAAAAGATAAAAGGACAGTTTAATCATATTTTGCAGCTTTTCAGCACTGCTACCAGCAAGTTAGGTTCCAGGAAAGTGGCCCACCAGAGACTGTCTACTGAGTAACTAAAGAGTGACTGTGAATATGAAAAATAGAAATGTGCAAAGATAGGGATGGAGAATGGCTTTGGAGACTTACAGCAGACCAATGAATGACTCACAATTCTCTACATGGCCTCAGGAGGGCTCCAATTATTGATAAAAAGCTGTCTATTCTTACTTATTAGAATGCCAACTGTTTTTTCCCTTCAACAGTAATAATTGAGGAAATGAACATAACTTTCTGAAAGCAAGTAGCCACCTACTGTCAACTGTGTGATAGTCTCGTTTCCTTTTGCATTCAGTTTGCCACTTATTGAAGCTGTAGTTACCACATAACACTATAGGGGCTAGATAATAAAGATTCACTTTCACACACAGCCATAAAGTAAGTACTAACCATTACACTGCTGGATGTTTTCATTGTAAGACATTTTTTCATTGGTCATTTCAATCTTCCCTATAACTAAATCACTTAATATTTAATTGCAGTTGGTTGGTAGTGATATCTATAAATTAGATGTAAATAATAAATTAACTCAGGTACTGAGGACAACTAAAAAATTTGTTACTACTTCTGAAAACCTACTTTTTTTTCAGATATCACCAATAACCCAGTTTCTTTCCCACATTAAATTTTTTTAAATTATAAAAGTAACATATGCTCATACAAAATGCAAGTTAATACAAAGTGTAAAAACAAAGGCTTTCCCTCTTCTTTCTTCCTGTCCGATAATTTTTATATTGATATTTTCAGACTTTTGTGTATTAAAAGCCTATTTTCTTACTTGGGTATCTATTTTGAACATTTAGCTTAGGAATGGAAACCTGAGACACACTAATCACTTTAAATTACTCTGACACTTCAAAAGCACAAAACACACACAAAGAAAACCGTTTACATGTTCTTAAACGTTAAGTATGAAGGTAGGTGGCAGTGAAATTAAACTTAAAAATTGAAGGACTCCAACTACAGAAACTCCAAACTGTACAGATTAAATTGCCAGCACCGGAAGACAGTCCTAGGCTGTCAGCCAGAAGGCAAACTATTGTCTGGCAAACTATTGATTAAATGAAACAGTACCTGCTGAAAGGAATCCTCAAACAACGTTTTTCTTGTCACTGTGATCTTTATGTGCTGTGGCACGATCAGTTGCTGAAACACAAGAATGACTTAAGTCAACTCTCACCATTAAAATGGCCTATCCAAAAATCAAAAGGAGGAAGTTTTATTTACCTTTATCTTCGCATACAAAAACAAGAAAACTATGAATGTGAATTTGTATTCAATAATGTTTAACCATGTATTTGTGAATATCAATAATAATTATGGATTATTTAATTGGTATGCGAAAACAGAAGAATACAAGGACTCAGATGCATAAATACTTAATAAATGGTTCAATTAAATCTTTATTTTATTTTCAAAAGGCAAACTCACATTCTTCTTACTTGCATGGGCCCAGTTAATCACAACAGTTTGAAACTTAAAAATATTCATCATAGAAACCTTTTGACTAGGGCATTCATTTTATTTAGAATCCATAGAGAAAATGTTACCAATCATTTATGTCAAATGGTAGATATGAAAGGGGCTAGTACCAATTTATACATCACAAAATGTTTTACTTTATGTGTAAAGGTTTTTGCAATTTGTAAATAATGGGTACTGAAGAAAAGTAACAATGTTTCCTTATTAAAATAATTTCAAATTTAGTCTGCTACAAATTAACTTACTGGTAAGTCTATTTCTGTCTCTCTTTGACAGAGATTTCAATGCTTCCCTTTTACCTGTTTTTTCTATGGGTGAGCTATTTTCACCATTAATGTGTAATATAAGAAACAACAAAGAAAGGGAGTCCAGAAATCCAGTCCCAATACTAACCTGACACCAGAACCGAAAATACTGAACCTTTGCCTTGAAGTCCCGAACATAGGCTATCTGAGGTCCATTGTCTCTGAGGAAGAACAATGTAAAATGACATATGTAGCTGGTTGAAAGATAATATTGAAGATGCAAAGAAAATCCCCACTCCCTTTAGTACTTAGCAGTCAAATACAAAAATATCTTACTGAAGTATAACCCAATACAATACTCTTTTTTAAAAAAACTGTTTTTGAGAGAAAAAACATTAGATCTTGTTAAAACCACTGTTGTGGGATTTTCTGTTGTATACAGCCAAATCTAATACTGACTAGTTAGGCTGCAGGCCTAGATAACGTTTCTGGCTGAGAACACTGTCTACCCCAAAATCCATTCTCCCAATCTTTAAACAGACTCCTTGACATTTAACTGGGCAGTCTGCCACCTAGGGTAAAGACTACATTTCCCACTGTAGCTATGTGACAACTAATGAGCTATAAATGGAAGTGTATGGGATGCCTAAGAAGGCTCTTCAAAAGAGAGCTGAGATAGGTGGAAAGGCATTTAATTTTTGTTGTTGCCGATTTGTATTGGGAATTCTGTATTTTCTGCATAATTTTTCTGTAAACCTGCAACTTTTCTAATAAAAAATAATATTGTTGGTAGTTATAAAACATGAATAAAGGTTTATAGAATAATACTAAGAAAAAATATATGCAAAAATATATATTGTGATTACAAATATGTGACATAGGTTATAGGAATTAAAGCTGGAAGGCCATTATTAATGAATGAAAATAATACTAAGAATGCTGCATTATAAGCAATTAAAAATACCCACAAATATTAAAAACAAACAAACAAACAAAAAAAAAACAAGAAAAGGAGTCATATTTATATCTACTGACCTGGAGAACAGTGACATTTTTAAGTTAAAATAAAGGAAGCTGATATGCTACTTATATAGAAAAAAAAAAATCCATGGAAATGCACTACACAAACAGTGATCTAAGTTAAACCACGGAATATAGATAAAAGTAACAATTGTAAAAATGTGCTTTCACCTATTGTAACAATGCAACTGTGTGTTAATAATAGGGTGCTTATATGGTAATCCTGTATTTTATGCATGAAGGTTATGTGAACCAACAACTTAATAATAAAAAAAAGATGTTGAGAAATACGTATTTTTAAAAATCACATGCAGATACACACATATATGTAGATACGTATCTATTTGCATGTATCTCAGTGAGGATGGAGAAATGTAGCAAGGATACATAATATAACATTATCATTGGTTACTTCAGGAAATAGTGTTTAAGAAGTGGTTGCAGAGGGAATTACCAATGATTTCAAGAAACGTTATCTTTCTACTCTTTGTTTCAGGAACTTTCACTTTTACAAAGATATCTAAGATAAATATCAGACTTGATAAAGATTCAATATTTTAGGCAGTTCATTACATTTTAAAATTTTTGAAGTTGCTCAACTTTCAGGGTGTACTTTAAGAATACACATTTTATCTTTCCCCTATTCATTTACTTAAAAATATATATAAAAGTGTCTTTTATTTACTTGAAAAATTTCCTTGTAAAATCAAAATGTTCATATATAGAGGCTGAATATATAGTCCTTCTTAAAAAATAAATTTATTTCTATGCCTGTGACCTACCAACTCCACACCTAGATATATACATAACAGAAGTGAGCACTTATATCTACTAAAAGACATGTTCAAGAATATTCCTGGCAGTTTTATTTAAACAGCCCCAAACTGGAAGTAACCCAAATATCCAGCCATAACATAGAATACTACACAGAAATGAAAAAGAACAAACTTCTGCTACCTACAACGACATAAATGAATAATGATGTGCAATCATACATATAAATGTATGATTCCATTTATATTAAATTCTAGAACAGGAAAAACTAATCTATGGTAATAGAGGTTAGAATATGGTTGCTTCAGGAGGGAGAGAATGGTATTGACTGGGAAGGGGCAGGAAGGAACCTTCTCAGTACAGGAAATATTCTATATTTTGACCTGAGGGATGGGTTCATGAGAATCTGTTTATGTAAAACTTCACTGAGCTTACACTTGACATTTGTGCACTCTATACTGTATGTAAGTTATACCTCCATAGAAAAATAATGTAAAGAAAATATATGTATGTATTGTAACTAACTCTCTGAATATTAAATTAGATGCTTTGTTAAAAAATAAATTTGTTTCTTAAAAAAAAAGGTTACCAGAACGTTTAGGGAAATGTACATCAAAATCACAATGAGATATCATGCCATACCCACTAGGATGATTATTTTAAAAATGGAAAATAAGCATTGACAAGGACGTAGAGAAATTGGAAATCTTGTGCCTTGTTGGTGGGAATGTAAAATTGTATGGCACTATAGAAAACAGTTTGGCATTTCCTCAAAAATTTAAATATAGAATTGCCATATGACCTGGAAATCCTACTTCTAAGTATATATCCCAAAGAATTAAAATCAAGGACATGAATAGATGCTTGCACACAAATGTTCATAGCAGTATTATTCACAATAGCTCAAAGATGGAAGCAATCCAAGTATCTATCAACAGAAGAATGAATAAACAAAATGTGGTACATACAATGGAATATTATTCAGCCATAAAAAGGAATGAAGTTCTGATATATGCTACAACATAGATGAACTTTGAAAACATTAAGCTAAGTAATATAAACTAAATACAAAAGGAAAAATATTATATGATTCTACTTATATAAAATATCTAGATTAAGCAAATTCATAGAGACAGAAAGTAGATTACAGGTTACCTAGGGGTTGGAAAGAGGGGGAACGAGAAGTTATTGCTTAACTAATTCATTCTTTTTTTCTTGCCTTTTAAAAATTTTTTATTTTATTTTATTTTTAATTAAGTTCAGTTTTATTGAAATATATTCACATACCATACAATCATCCATGGTGTACAATCAACTGTTCATAGTACGAACATATGGTTATGCATTCATCACCCCAATCTATTTCTGAGCATTTTCCTTACATTAGAAAGAATTAGAGTAAGAATAAAAAATAAAAGTAAAAAAGAACACCCAATCAGTCCCCCATCCCACCTTATTTTTCATTTAGTTTTTGTACTCATTTTTCTACTCATCCATCCATACACCAGACAAAGGGAGTGTGATCCACAAGGTTTTCACAATCACACTGTTAATTAAGAATGGATAAACAAAATGTGGTATATACATACAAAGCAGTATTACCCAGCCTTATAAAGAAATGAAGTCCTGAAACTTACATCACTACATAGTTGAACCCTGAAGACATCATGCTGAGTGAAGTAAGTTGGACAAAAAGGGACAGATATTATCTGATTTCACATATAAGAAAGAGCTAGAATATGCACACATGTAGAGATGGCTGGGAACAGGGAGTTAATGCATAGTGGGTGTTAGGTTTTGGTTTGGGGAGGGATGGAAAAGTTCCGTTAATGGAAGGTAGTGAGGATAGTCAAACATTGTGATTGTGATTAATCCCACTGCTTGGGAGGTGTTAAAATGGGAAAGTTTATGTTGTTTATATGTTTTCACAACATTAAAAAAAAAAAAAAGCAACTAAAGAAACAATGACAATTAAATGCAATGCATGATCCTTGATGGGATCTAGCAAGAGAGGACAAAAGGCTCAAAGGGACATATTTAAAAACTGGAATATAGAATGAAAACTTTCTATCAATGTTAAAGTTCTTGAACTTGATAACTGTACTTATGGTGGTTATATAACTGAATATCCTTGTTCTGAGGAAATATATATGGAAGTATTATATGTTCAAGAAGCATGATGAATATAACCTACTTTCAAATACTTAGAAAATGATAAACAGAAAAATAAACAGACAGGTGGATGAAGACACAGAGAGACTGAATGATACAGCAAATGTGGCAAAATGTTAATACTCGTGGACCTGGGTGTTGGGGTGGGTGTTGGAGTTCTCTTGTATGGGTTTTGTATTATTTTTGTAACTGTTCTGTATGTTTGAAATAATTTCAAATTAACAAGTTTTTGTTAACAATGAAAAAAAATTCTTTAAGAGATGGAAATGAAAAATATTTAGGAGAGAGACATGTTGGCAAACCAAATCAAGAAGTGGTTAAGATTTGCACTCCTTGCTAATTCAGATCTATATATCTCAAAGTGTGAGGAGTTAGTGTTTTTTTTTAATTCAATTTTATTGAGATATATTCACATATCATACAATCATTCATGGTGTACAATCAATTGTTCACAGTACCATTATGTAGTTGTATATTCATTACCAAAATCAATTTAGGAACTAGTTTTACTTTTAATCTACAACGTTCAGAAAACTTACAGGGCAGATTTTCCTGTGCGGGGATCTATATAAGTGGTTGTTCTTCTGTTGTGGTCCACAAAATATGGAATTCCATCCACTGTGAATCTCATTTCCCAGCCTTCAGGTAAGGGCTTTTCATTTAATTGACTATAAAACATAGGAAAAAATTTAAGTAAATAAAAATGTTAGAGTTGCTTGTTTGCCAAGTATAAAAACTAAAAATACCCATAAATGTAGTGAAAATCTTCTAGAAAACCTTTCAGTCCAGTATTTTTAATTGTTTAGTAGTTTTTCTATCTGGCTATCCTACAAACACTTCAACAGGCTGATTTATTATGATACAGCTTTCTCTTAACAGCTTTCTCTTATCTACCTGACCTGTGTTCCCCATCTAACCCAGCAATCCAGCCTAAGCATTTCGTGGTAACCAAGCTCTGCCCAGTTGGTCTTAGGAGTCTTTCATGTCATCCCTACTTTTAACTGTCAGCACCATCCTCACTCTAGTTTTATTCATCCCTCACTTACATTTTCACAACAGCCACCTAATTGGTTTTCCTGCTTCTAGTCTCAGTCTAGTCTTCCTCTTATTTTCCATACTGCTGATAGATCTTTCTAAAGCATAGATCTGATGAAATAATTTCTCTTCTTAAAGTCCGATCATTGGTCACCACTACCAAGGATAAGATCTGAAGTCCTTCACCTGGCATTCACTCTGTCTCTATACTCGGGCCTCAGTGTTCCCTTGCAGATTTATCTCCCCACCCCACCCTCAACTCCCTTTACTCACCATTTCCCAAAACAAGACATGATCTGTCACACCTTGAGGTGAAGCTTCCCTTGTCTACACTCTCTTTCTATTATTCTTCCCTTAAGGCAACTCAAATGTTCTTTGTGGAGTATTCCTACTTCCACTCTCAATACCTAGCTTCATCTCTTGAAAACTCTGTAATCCTCTGTGATCCTGGGAAAGCTGTTTAATATCCCTGAACTTCAGTTTCTTTATCCATAAACTGAAGATAACAATGTTTATGTAATAAGACTGAAATGAGGCATAAATGAGACAATACAAGAAAAAAGCTTTTAGTACATAGTAAGTCTTCAAATTGTAACTGTTATTATTACTCCTCCTACCACTATCATTCTCTTCTCCTCTCTCAAAAGCACTTCCTTCATACTTCGAACACAGCGTCTATCATATATTTCAGCTTGTGTGTTTGGCAACACAGGCAACATTTCCCACCCTGCAAAGTTTACAAGAATTTACGAACAGGAACTAGATTATAAGGCAACAGTTCTGTGAGAATTTGATTTAAATTTCTGCTATATATTAAAATAACTGAGTATAAGCATAATCAAAACCACTCATTAGAGAAGGTAAGGATTTTATTTTTGCATTTCAAAATATTACACTAGAATGAGCAAGTAACTATTAAATACTTTCTTTGCAGCCTGTATTTATGCAGTCTTCCATAATGCAGCCAGACTCTTAAAATGGTTAGGTGTGATAAACACTGCAAGTTTTATCCATATGTGTCAATTCACTTTTTTCTATTCTACAGCTTTAATCTCTTATTGGGTTCAGCAGGAGAGAGAACAATGGAAATTCAAGTTCTCATGAGAAAAAAGGGAAAGGAAGGGCTTGAGAGTATTTAAGCTCACTGTTGTAGAAAGTCACTATTAATGATGGGAGTGTCATTTTCCTGAGGCGTACTGCATGGGGAAGAACAAAGGGCTAAAACCACCGCCTAGAATTATATCCCTAATTGTAGATAGTTATCTTATGTATGCCGGTAGTCATTATAAAAGCTGGGGGAACTGTGATGGACCACCGCAAATTTATCACCAGTAAAAGAAAAACAACTCAATTATTTCATACACAGTGATACAAAATAGCTGCTCACAACTTTGATGACAAATTAAACAAAACCAACAAATACAAACTCTCTCTTCCAACAATCCCTGGTCACGTATGACCAGACCAAGTGAAAGCAGAAAAACTGGTGTGACAAATAATAGTTATGAACTCTTGTTGACTGTGCCAAGTTCAACATGTAGAAAAATGTCAGCAGAATTAGGTAACATTATGAGTTCTTAAATATTGGGACCTTAAATCATAAAGTTTTGTAATAAAAAAGATTGGAGGCAAAACTAACTGATGCTATTATAAGTTAAGATAAAGATTAACCGTAACTGGTAGGTGTAAAGACTGGACAAGAGGATATGGGAAGCTTCTGGGGTACTGGCACATGGGGATGCTCAGTTTGGGAAAATTCATCAAACTATAAGTTTATTAAAGGGGTGTTACTCAAGAGCTCGACATAAAGAGGCATCCAAATACAAACCATGCAAATGTAGAAGTGTAGAGAAAACTAAAAATTAAAAATTTGTAAAAATGCTGATGGTTCTACAGGTTTACACAAAGCCAATGTTTATTTTTACTACATTTACTAACAGAAATAAAATTAAGGGAGGCTTCTGCTAATTCCAAATCAGTGCCCAAGGGGAGAAATAAATTGTATTTCTTCTTGTTGCTAACTGCAATTGAATAGAGTGAGAATGGTAAAAATAAATTTAAACATGTCTTCCAAAATATAGGCTAATGATTTCAGATTATGCATGTGCGTGCATATGTATGTGCGTGCGCGTGCACACACACACACAGTCTATGCAATAACAAAAACTTTTAGAGCATTAGTAAAGAAAATCAATCACTCAACCAATGAGTTTAATTATCCATTACTTTTATATGAATAAAAAAAGCATTCTATTAGAATGTAAAGAGAACTATTAACACTTTCTCTTGCCATTAATACATTTTCTATTTTACCACATTTGTGAACTGTAAGCTTATTTGGCTTGAGATGTTATCTGTGTGTGTACATGTGTGTACATGTATCTGGGCAACAAGAAATCTACCCTCAAATACATCAAGTCAGTGATAGAGTTCTAAAAAAATATACCTAGACCAGGAAACAAAAAACAAAAACTTATTTTTATTTTTTTTCAAAATGTCATTATTGCCATCATAAATACACTGTATGGGAAAATGCAAATATTTTACCAAATGCGCTACATAATTTTCATTTGGAAGCTTTCTTAACTTTCCCTAAATAAAACTACTAGTGTTTTATAAATTATGAAAAAGCAAGAACATTTAACCATATTCAGGTATTTGAATACAAAATTAGCTATAAATAGGTTACCAGAAATTTTTCAAAGAGGAATTTAAAATGTTACTTTTGAAATTCTTAATTCTTCCTTTTTTGAAATATATGTTATAAATAGCATTAACCCATTAAAAGATTGGATTTGCTGGTACCCAGAAATAGATATTTTAAATTAAAAGCATACTTTTAGAACAGATGTTCTTAAAACTGTATATGGAACCCTCTATAATCTGCATAGTATTACATACTATTACAAAGGAAAGTAATCATATATACATGGTTAGCAAAACATTAGAAAGATAAACCTGCGGTAATAATACATGTCATTTGTTAATGTATTAACTAGCAAGTTCTTTTGTCAGGCCAAGTAATGATATGCATAAATAATATTTTGATATCTGCAACAATCAGAACGATATAAAAATACCCAGGATTTCTACTACTGGCAAAGTCCTAGACATTGCTAATTGTACTATGGTGATACCCTACACTGATAATGAAAGGAAATACTGAACTTCAGTGACCCCAGGTTAAGAATCCCTGCTTTAGAATGACTTAAACTGGCCAAAAATACCTGATAATTAGGTATATTGACATAATTAAATGTATTCTTATTGGCCAGTGAAATTTTTTCTATACTCTCAAGAAACCCATGTCCATTATATGAAATTAATAAAAAATTTTTTTCTTTTTCCAAAGTATGTAGGAGACTGAACTTTAAGACCTATGGGGAAAGAACATGTAACTTTCATCCTCTTCATAAGGATGAGGAATAAAATACAATGTTTAGGAGGTTATATACACACCAATAACTGAAAGTTCTTACCCTTGACTTCGGGGGTCTTCCCACTGTGTAATACGAGTATTATGGTTGACAAAATATACTCTGCCATTGCTATCAGTTCTTTTCTCTTAAATAAAACAAAATGCAAAGTATTAGATTTGACACAGTCTTCCTCAAACTAATATAATAAGCTGAATTTGCCCATTCCTCATTGTATTGTTGATTTTGTAACTTTAAAATCACAACTTAAAAGACTTATTCTCTGACTATTAAATCCACATAGTTATTAAAGTTACAAAAATATCATTAAATCCTATGAACTAAATAGATTTAATTCACAATGTCCATCTTACAGGCTCTTTCTACTAAACCCAACCAAAAGCAGCAAGAATAAAGTTACTCAACTTTTCACACATGACCTTATTTTATCCTTAACAGCCCCATGGAGTAATATGGTTTTATTTTTATCCTGAAGACAAGACAACTTAGGTTAATAATCTGTTCAAAATCTCAGAATTAAGTAGCTTGCACAGAGAGGATGGAACTTATTTTTATACCAGGTCTCCATCTGGGGCTTTTTATACCACACCATCTCTTTCCTTAAACTATAACGGGGGGTGGGGTGGGGAACATAACCTAATTGTTTCTTTGGTATGTGCTAGGCATTACTCAACTAGGGAAGATGCTGTTTCTTTTCTGGTATATCCTGTTTCTTAACATGTCAGCAACAAAATTCATCGCCTAAATATCTATAGTAACTTTCTATACAGGGCTGCGCAACAGGGCTCAGTTCTCTATTTCATCTGAAGGTTCTGTTCGTTACCTACCTCTTGCTATAGGATTCTCTTTGTTTTCTAGTTCCCATTCTGTAAAATTTCCTGTACTTCCTTGAATTTGCCCATTAAGGTTTAGAAGACAAGTGGATATCATTTTCCCCTTTAATAAGCAAATTGAATAGCTTTGAAATTTTAATAATAATGCTAGGTTCTGCTATCTTTGAACTATTGACTTCTAGGTTCCATTAAAGGATGAACCTCTCTTCCTGTATCTGAATTTTTTGCTTGTTTTTTGACCAAGATATGTCCAAATGAATAACTGAAGTATTGAAGATCACAGAAGGGATTCATTTTGTTAAAAAGCCATAGTTTCTAAGAATCAGCAATTTTCAAACAAAATTTTAAGCTAAATTCAAGCTGATAAAGCTAATTTTTATTTCCTACGGTTTGAAAAATTGGTAACTGTATTTCAAATAGTATATATACTTAGATTTTTTGAGTGTTTCTTTAAGCAAGAAACTGCAAGATGAGCCTTACCTAAATTATAGCCATTTCAGTTAGTAATTGACAATATTTAATTATTTTTCCAGGGCTGATTTCATGATTTCAAGTAGCAGTGACGATTTAGTATTAGAAGGGATGTAATGGTGACTACCTTGAACCTACTCCTGACATCTCAGCTACTTTCTACATCAGCTGAGCCTAAAATGGAAACAGAACTCTGGGTGTTCATAATATAAAACACAGAAAAGTAGGACTTTGCCTCTGGTGACACACCTTGAATATTAATTAACATAGGCTTCACCGGACATGGCATCTTGAGAGTGGAAAAATGTCACCAACTCTAAAGCTTGCTCTGAGGCAAAATCAGACACTCATAGTACTACAGCTGGCCCCATGATAACAAAATAAGTTCATGTTCCTGGCATCAAAATAAAACATTATTTGAGGAATCTAGAATTGTCTTTCTTGTTTAAAAATATCTATCTGCTGTTTTTTTTTAATTCAATTTTTATTGAGATATATTCACATACCATGCAGTCATACAAAGCATGCAATCGTTTACAGTACCATTATATAGTTGTGCGTTCATCACCAAAATTGATTTTTGAACATTTTCATTACCACACACACAAAAGTAATAAGAATAAAAATTAAAGTGAAAAAGAACAATTAAAGTAAAAAAGAACACTGGGTGCCTTTTTTTTTTTTTGTCCCCGTTTTTCTACTCATCCATCCATACCCTGGACAAAGGGGAGTGTGATCCACATGGCTTTCCCAAACACACTGTCACCCCTCATAAACTACAACTGTTATACAATCATCTTCAAGATTCAAGGGTTCTGGGTTGTAGTTTGATAGTTTCAGGTATTTACTGCTAGCTATTCCAATTCATTAGAACCTAAAAAGGGTTATCTACATTGTGCGTAAGAGTGCCCACCAGAGTGACTCTCTGCTCCTTTTGGAATCTCTCAGCCACTGAAACTTTTTCATTTCATTTCACATCCCCCTTTTGGTCAAGAAGATGTTCTCTATCCCGCAATGCCCGGCCTAGATTCCTCCCCAGGAGTCATATTCCACGTTGCCAGGGAGATTTACACCCCTGGGAGCCAGATCCTACATGGGGGGAGGGCAGTGCTTTCACCTGCCAAGGTGGCTTAGCTAGAGAGAGAGGGCCACACCTGAGCAACTAAGAGGCATTCCGGAGGAGACCTTAGGCACAATTATAAGCAGGCCTAGCTTCTCCTTTGTCTTCCCAAGGGTAAGTCCAGTGATAGAGGGCTCAGCTCATCAAACCACCAGTTCCCAGTGTCTGTGAGCACATTAGCAACCATCCAGGTGGGGAAACCCAACACCCCTGCATTCTCCCACAGCTCCTCAGGGGGGCTCTGCATATTTTTTTCATTTTTTTTTTTAATTAACTTTTACCTATATAAAAAAAATTTTTTTTAAAAAACTTATAATAAAAAAATTTTAAACAAACAAAAACAAGGGAATAAGAAAAAGACAACTAACCTAAAATAACGACTTTACTTCCAACATGTTCCTACTCTATTCTAAGAAAGTAACCTAATACAGTAACATTTCTGTGAACTTGTTCATACCATACTCACCAGAAATTAACAAACCTTGGTCATTCCCGGGCATTCCCAGAACGTTAAATTTACCCACAATAGCTTATCTGTCTGCTGACTGTGTTTTAAAACTTCAACTTCCATGTGAGATCAAGGGAAGAGATGCTTATTTGGTACAGGATCTATATTTTCTAAACAATTTAACTTGTACAGTCAGTTTGTTCAAATACCATAATTACATGGAACTTTGAACAGGAAGTGAGATCTGGTAGGTTTGCACAGGTTAGTGTGAAATAGCGACACATCCCAAAGTCATTTGGGCAGAGAATAAAAACACATGCAAGCCCTCCTGAGGAGCTGGGGGAAAATGTGGAAGTATTGGACTTCCCCACCTGGGTCAAACTGATGTTCTCACAAACACTGAGGACTGACAGTTTTGTATGCTGAGCCCTCTATCTTGGGGCTTGCCCTTATAAAGCCCATTGCTGCAAAGGAGAGGCTAAACTTGCTTATAATTGTGTCTAAGTCTCCCCTGAGTACCTCTTTGTTGCTCAGATGTGGCCCTCTCTCTCTCTCTAGCTAAGCCACCTCAGCAGGTGAACTCACTGTTCTCCTTACTATGTGGGACCTGACTCCCAGGGGCATAAATCTCCCTGGCAATGCAGGATATGACTCCCGGGAATGAACTCGGACCTGGCATCGTGGGATTGAGAACATCATCTTGATCAAAAAGGGGAAGAGAAATGAAACAAAATAAAGTCTCAGTGGCTGAGAGATTTCAAATAGAGTCCAGAAGTCACTCTGGTGGGCATTCTTATGCACTATATAGATACCGCCTTTTAGGTTTTAAAGTATTGGAATAGCTAGAAGTTAATACCTGAAACTACCAAACTCCAACCTAGTAGCCTTGATTCTTGAAGACGATTGTATAAGTATGTAGCTTAGATGGTGTGACGACGCAACTGTGAAAACCTTGTGGATCACACTCCCTTTATCCAGTGTATGGATGGATGAGTAGAAAAATGGGGACAAAAACGAAATGAAAAATAGGGTGGGATGGGGAGGTGATTTGGGTGTTCCTTTTTTATTTTTTATTCTGATTCTGATTCTTTCTGGTGCATGGAAAATGTTCAAAAATAGATTGGGGTGATGAATGCACAACTATACGATGGCACTGTGAACAGTCGATTGTACACTATGGATGACTATGGTATATGAATATATCTCAATAAAACTGAATTAAAAAATGTATCTAAATAATTTTTACAATCTAAAAATTAAAAATCTAAAAATCTAAAATTAAGTGCATAGCTGAGCATAAATTCATCTTTTATCAGCCAGTGAACTTCAAGTTTCAGGGCCAGAGAATTTTCCTTCAGAGGGTAATGTGAGGCAAGACAAAATTAATAGCAAACTTGTTTCACACATATGTTCTAAGCACATTCTGCAGATATTAGCATTTCTTGGAAGAGACTGTGAAAAAGAGAAAATTTCAAAGGTGGACACTTGGGAACTGAAGATTCATCTGCTTAATGACAGGAAGTACTGTAGCTATAGAGCTGATTTTTTACTTTGTTGAAAAATCACATGATAAACAATACAGAAAATTACTGAACAAACCTGACTGCATATCAGATCACTTCCTGACTTAATGGATAAAACTAAAAAACAGAAGCTTCTTGCTGTTCTATTTTTTCATAGCAACTATGAAAATGAAAGAATATCTTTATACTTGATTGTAAACCAGCTATAAAAAGCCCTTTGAGGAAATGAAATAAGCTTCAGTGGCAGAGAGATTCCAAAAGGAGCCGAGAGGTCACTCTGGTGGGCACTCTTACGCACAATTTAGACAACCCTTTTTAGGTTCTAAAGAATTGGGGTAGCTGGTGGTGGATACCTGAAACTATCAAACTACAACCCAGAACCCAAGAATCTCAAAGACAATTGTATAAAAATGTAGCTTATGAGGGGAGACAATGGGATTGGGAAAGCCATAAGGACCACACTCCACTTTATCTAGTTTATGGATGGACGAGTAGAAAAATAGGGGAAGGAAACAAACAAACAAACAAACAGACAAAGTACCCAGGGTTCTTTTTTACTTCAATTGCTCTTTTTCACTTTAATTATTATTCTTGTTATTTTTGTGTGTGTGCTAATGAAGGTGTCAGGGATTGATTTAGGTGATGAATGTACAACTATGTAATGGTACTGTGAACAATCGAATGTACGATTTGTTTTGTATGACTGTGTGGTATGTGAATATATCTCAATAAAATGAAGATATATAAAAAAAAAAAAAACCCTTTGAGAGTACACTGCTGAACAACAGCATCTATGTGCTCCAACCTCTACAGGGTTCATGTGTTAAAAATTCTCCACTGTCACCTTGTAAAGTGGTGATGTCTAGTCCTAGCATATAAATGTCTGAAAGAGTGAGGAGGGGGAATCTGAATGTATATAGGGTCACAAGAAGAATGCTGTCAATCTCAGAATGCAAACACAGGCTATAAACCGGGATTCTACTTCCTGAGTCAATCCTGAGGGCATGTCAGATGGGTCTCCTCATCTGTTAACAGTACCATTATTATGCCACAAATAAGGCATATGCTCAAAAGGAAGAGAGCCACAAAGCAGCGCTCAGCTTTAGTATGGTGATCATGAACTCACTTAGGAAGAGGGCACTTCAACTTTAGGAGTGTGACACCTAAAAATAAGCAGACTACAAAATAGGGCAGGATGCTGATACTGCTGATAACCGGGATAAGCTGGATTGGGTCTTTAGAGGCAGTATTTTAGGGAGGTGTTAGCTCAAGTAAAAATTAGAAAGATCCTGATGATGGTGATAAGGATAAATACAGAAGGCAAGGACTGGCTTGCAGGAAAAAATTTTCTAATACAGGCAGAGCCAACACAGTCCATAATTCAGGATTCTTTGAGCAAGAAGCAATTTTTCCTATAGCTGTTCTTGAGGAAGAGTAAAATGGCCTATGTTTCTGTCAAAAGCCAATAAGGTCATGGTTTTTCTGCAATAAAATTAAGAAGATACACTACACGATCTTCAAACATACTTTTAGTACCTCAATTTCTCCTTCTGTAACACAGAAATATTTCAACTCTAAAAACAAGCCGGAAGAACCATCTTTGTGGGAATGCAATCTGACAGGTCAGGTTCAACATACTTGCTTCAAACGTACTTCATACTAACTACAAATTCACTACATTGGGGCTCATACAGAACCAGAAGACTCCTTACTAGACTGCCAGTCTTGGTGAGGACAGACATTCGTAACTTTCTTATGCCCTTCCTTTGTTACAAGCTAGCAACAATAACAGTGGTCTATTACCTTTTTTTACCTCTTTGACTCATAGGAGTGTTTTAAGGATAAATAACCTCAGAAAAAAGCAAAGAAATTTCTGAAAGAAAGACTTATACCCTCAGTGAAAAAGCAATGGGTTTCTGGAAGAAACACTTATACAGCCAGTATCATTTATTGCCCATATTCATGTGAACTTGATAGGTTGAATTCTTCTACACTACTCAATAATGCTATAGCAGTCTATCTTGGGAACTGAAGTTTCCCATCAATGCCATCAATCGATGTTTCCCAATGTTAGGAAATCTCTACAGCTCCTTAAAATAAAACTCCAGCTGGTTCTGTAATTGGCTTTATTGTGGTGTTCTCCACTTTCTATATTCTCTTTGGCTTCCATGCAAAGCTGTTTCTATACTGCCACCTTTTTACTGGAACCTTGCTATAGCTCTGTGACTATGATACAGCATTATAAAATGGAGCCTCGCAGGATAGGCCCATCTTAAGTCTTCTCATTAAAGTTTAATAACTAAGATACAAAATATACTCAGTAACACAGCACTCTCATGTGCTCCATGGTACAGAGCACAAAGTCAGTACCCTAACATGTACCACTTTTCCTGTTCCTTCAGAAAATGCCAACCCAAACACTGAACTGTATTTTTTTTTTTTTAGCTCTTTATTTTGAAATAATTATTACTCATAGGAAGTTGCAAAAAATAGTACAGAGTCTCATGTACCCTTCACCCAGTTTCCCTCAATGTGACATCTTATTAAGCTATAGTACATTATCAAAACCAGGAAATTGACACTGGTACATTACTGTTAACTAGACTACAGACTTACTCAATTTTTACCATTTTTTTAATCTGCATTCATTTGTGTGCATGTATACAGTTCTATGCAATTTTATCCATGTATAGATTCATGTATTCACCATCACAATCAAGATACAGAACTGTTCTATCACCACAAAAGAATTCTCTTATGCTACTTTTTGTATTGGTACCTTCACCCCACCCAACCCGTCTCCTGGAAATCACTAAACTGCTCTCCATCTCCATAGTTCTTTCATTTTGAGAATGTTACATAAATTGAATAATTCAGTATGTATTCTTTTGAGATTGAATCTTTTTTCACTAAGCATAATGCCCTTGAGGTCCATCCAGATTACTGTGCATATCAATAGTTCATTCCCTTTTATTGATGAATGATCAAAATGCTTTTAAACTTTAGAAGACTAAAATCATTCTGATTTCTAATAGAAGTTTATTGTAATAAAATAGTCAACTTATAATTTTGAGGGAATTTAATGTCCAGTTAGAACTCTGACTTAAACCAACATACCCAAAAAACTTCCCAGATATTCACTCAAGAAAAAACAGCAGCATCCATAAATATCCAATCTTTAAAATGGTAAAATTCAATGAAAAAAATGTGACTTACCCCATCCAGGTGGTAGGGGACCAAGGGGATCAAATTCTTTACTTTGTGGTGTAGCAAACAAATCTTGATTCTAAAAAGAACACAAACATAGTAAAATAATTAAAAACTTAAACATAATTTGAGAACAAACTTATGAATCCTGATATGCCTTCCCTGACCATGTATAATAAAGCTCACACAAAGTTCATATCTTAGAGAAATGTCACAGGGTTATGAGTAGATACCAACACACTTTCTTTACTTTTGGGGGGCAAAAAAATATTTTCACACATAATTTAAACTTTAAAATTATTTGAATTTCAAACATTATACAAATACATAATACATCAAGTGAAAATTACCCAAATCTTCACCCCAAATGACCATCCGTTTCTTTTGCTAAAATAATTTACTATAAAAAGAAAAAAAAAATTTACTATAGCAGTAATATAAAAATTGGAAAAACATACCAAACCCTCAAAAGTCATTTACAATTCCAGTACCCAGAGTTATCAGGTGTCTGAGAAAAAGCCTGCATTTCTAACTGGAAAAGAAAGGATCACACAGAGAACACGGGATTTTCAAAGAATTTTGGAAGGATAGGTGGGGAGCAGACTATCAGATGAGTAAAAGAAAGAATTCCACTGGAAGGTGTTAATGAGCCTACAGCAGTACAGAAGACTTCTTAAATTTCTGTTTGCAATAATCACATTGGTGGGGAGAAAGGTTTGGCCTGATAAGAAAAATGGAAAGCAGGAATTAACCTTAGGAAAAAGAGAAGCAAAAGTCACAATTATTCTATATAAGGTTAATGAGTGTGTTTAGGTGCAAATGTATAATAAAGTTGGGATAATTCTGTGGTTGCTCAGCAAGACCTGGCTAAGACCTTTCTTCCATAGTAAAATATAGAAACCAAACAAATAATAATAGACTCCAACTATTTTTTTTTACACTTATTTATTACAGAAAAAATTACACAGGTAAAATAGGACAATGAACCTCATATAGCCTTACCACTAAAATTCAACCATTATCAAGACTTTGCCACGTTTGCTTCATCTATCCCTTTTCCCCTATCCTTTTGCTAAAGCAAAAACTAGGCATTATTTCACCCTTATATATTTCAGTATGCATCTCTAAAATTTATATACACTTTCTTACATAATCACAATTTTATCACACACACCTAGCAAGAAAATTAATGTTAATTTTATCATTTAATACCCAACACATAATTAAATTTCTTTGATCGTTTATCTGTTCAAATCAGGATCCACACAAAGTCCTCACATCACATTTGGTTGGGTCTCTGAAGTCCCAATCTAGATGATTGCCTTTCAGTATCCTTTTGCTTCTTTTTCTTTTTTCCATGTCACTGACTTATTGCAGAAACCTGGTTAGTTGACTGGGGCTTTAAAGGAAATGAGAGATATTCCATTTCTAATTTAATGGCTCTTGGAAGGTAGACCTGTAAAGAACTGGCCTTACTCCTCCTGACAGACAAAATTATGAAAACGAGTGAGAATAGGGAGGCAGGGAGAAACAATATAAAAGGTTTGAACCCTGGTTATAGATCAGGTATGTAAAGTCTGGCATATGGCAGTCATTCTGTTTTGATAACTCTCTAAGACCCATGCCTACGTCATTGGCTCTCCCTGAAGAGATAAGCTGGGGACACATACAGGAAGCTATGAGCCAAGGGAGTGCTATTACACAATGTTCTATCATCAATCAAATCCTTCCTGGGTTAAAACTGCTGGGTCTATGAGAGTCTACTGCTCTCCAACCAGTGTCAGGACAACAGGGAGCACAAAGAAAACTTTGCACACCCAATGAGTAGACCATTTCTCAGCAACCTCCCCCTCTTTTAAGTAGCTGGTGTTAAGAATGTTCAATTCATTCAAAACAGTCCATACTTTGACCATGTGAGGAGGAACTAAAATAGTATGTTTTAAGTTCTCTGTAATTTAGAACCATTCTATAATAAGCAAAGAGTAAAAATTTCATACAATTTGTCAGATTATTTAGATAGGGGAAAAAATAAGAACATGGATGATGAGGTAAAAGCTGTAATTCAAGAAAACTTCCGAAGACTCTGAGTACCAAATGGGTCAAGTCTATAATGAAGGAATACTCATTGTAGGTAGCTCTAGAATTTGCTAAATTCTGTTTTTAAAAAGAATGTTTTAAAATACTGTGTACTATAAAACTGAGATAAAGGGTACACTTAGAGTTGTGGACATATGTGAGAGAAGGGGAGATGGGTACTAACATTTCTGAATATCTAGTATGTGCCAAACATATCAGGAACTTATTTACAGAATCCTAAAAAACCAAAACAAAACAAAACAAAACACACCTCTCTCTCTCTGAGGAAACTGTGTGTACCTATTTTATACATAAAGTAAATGAGTCTTGATGAAGTTAAGTAACTTACTCAAAGTCAGAGAGAGAAAATAACTGGTGGAACCAGGATTCGAACCCAGGTGTGTCTGACTCCAAAGCCCATGCTCTTTCCACTGGACACCCATGTGGAAACTAGCTTTAAAGAAGGCAGGCAAATGGTGAGGAGGCGGGGCAAGATGGCAGACTGGTGAGCTGTAAGTTTTAGTTACTCCTCCAGGAAAGTAGGTAAAAAGCCAGGAACTGCGTGGACTGGACACCACAGAGCAATCTGTCTTTGGGCATACTTCATACAACACTCATGAAAACGTGGAACTGCTGAGATCAGCGAAATCTGTAAGTTTTTGCGGCCAGGGGACCCGCACCCCTCCCTGCCAGGCTCAGTCCCGGGGGAGGAGGGGCTGTCAGCTCCGGGAAGGAGAAGGGAGAACTGCAGTGGCTGCTCTTATCGGAAACTCATTCTACTTATTCAAACTCCAACCATAGATAGACTGAGACCAGACACCAGAGACTCTGAGAGCAGCCAGCCCAGCAGAGAGGAGACAGGCATAGAAAAAAAACAACACGAAAAACTCCAAAATAAAAGCAGAGGATTTTTGGAGTTCTGGTGAACACAGAAAGGGGAAGGGCGGAGCTCAGGCCTTGAGGCGCATATGCAAATCCCGAAGCAAAGCTGATCTCTCTGCCCTGTGGACCTTTCCTTAATGGCCCTGGTTGCTTTGTCTATTAGCATTTCAATAACCCATTAGATCTCTGAGGAGGGCCGTTTTTTTTTTTTTTTTTAAATCCTTTTTTCTTTTTCTAAAACAATTACTCTAAGAAGCCCAATACAGAAAGCTTCAAAGAATTGCAATTTGGGCACGTCAAGTCAAGAGCAGAACTAAGAGAGCTCTGAGACAAAAGGCAATAATCCAGTGGCGGAGAAAATTCACTAAACAACACAACTTCCCAAGAAAAGGGGGGTGTCCGCTCACAGCCACCATCCTGGTGGACAGGAAACACTCCTGCCCATCGCCAGCCCCATAGCCCAGAGCTGCCCCAGACAACCCAGTGTGACGGAAGTGCTTCAAATAACAGGCACACACCACAAAACTGGGCGTGGACATTAGCCTTCCCTGCAACCTCAGCTGATTGTCCCAGAGTTGGGAAGGTGGAGCAGTGTGAATTAACAAAGCCCCATTCAGCCATCATTTCAGCAGACTGGGAGCCTCCCTACACAGCCCAGCAGCCGAGAACTGCCCTGGGGGGACGGCACTCACCTGTGACATAGCACAGTCATCCCTCAACAGAGGACCCGGGGTGCACAGCCTGGAAGAGGGGCCCACTTGCAAGTCTCAGGAGCCATACGCCAATACCAAAGACTTGTGGGTCAGTGGCAGAGACAAACTGTGGCAGGACTGAACTGAAGGATTAGACTATTGCAGCAGCTTTAAAACTCTAGGATCATCAGGGAGATTTGATTGTTAGGGCCACCCCCCCTCCCCGACTGCCCAGAAAGACGCCCCACATACAGGGCAGGCAACACCAACTACACACGCAAGCTTGGTACACCAATTGGGCCCCACAAGACTCACTCCCCCACTTACCAAAAAGGCTAAGCAGGGGAGAACTGGCTTGTGGAGAACAGGTGGCTCGTGGACGCCACCTGCTGGTTAGTTACAGAAAGTGTACTCCACGAAGCTGTAGATCTGATAAATTAGAGATAAGGACTTCAATTGGTCTACAAACCCTAAAAGAACCCTATCAAGTTCAGCAAATGCCACGAGGCCAAAAACAACAGAAAATTATAAAGCATATGAAAAAACCAGACGATATGGATAACCCAAGCCCAAGCACCCAAATCAAAATACCAGAAGAGACACAGCACCTAGAGCAGCTACTCAAAGAACTAAAGATGAACAATGAGACCATAGTACGGGATATGAAGGAAATCAAGAAGACCCTAGAAGAGCATAAAGAAGACATTGCAAGACTAAATAAAAAAATGGATGATCTTATGGAAATTAAAGAAACTGTTGACCAAATTAAAAACATTCTGGACACTCATAGTACAAGATTAGAGGAAGGTGAACAACGAATCAGTGACCTAGAAGATGACAGAATGGAAAATGAAAGCATAAAAGAAAGAATGGGGAAAAAAATTGAAAAACTCGAAATGGACCTCAGGGATATGATAGATAATATGAAACGTCCGAATATAAGACTCATTGGTGTCCCACAAGGGGAAGAAAAGGGTAAAGGTCTAGGAAGAGTATTCAAAGAAATTGTTGGGGAAAACTTCCAAAATCTTCTAAACAACATAAATACACAAATCATAAATGCTCAGCGAACTCCAAATAGAATAAATCCAAAAAAACCCACTCCGAGACATATACTGATCACACTGTCAAACATAGAAGAGAAGGAGCAAGTTCTGAAAGCAGCAAGAGAAAAGCAATTCACCACATACAAAGGAAACAGCATAAGACTAAGTAGTGACTACTCAGCAGCCACCATGGAGGCAAGAAGGCAGTGGCACGATATATTTAAAATTCTGAGTGAGAGGAATTTCCAGCCAAGAATACTTTATCCAGCAAAGCTCTCCTTCAAATTTGAGGGAGAGCTTAAATTTTTCACAGACAAAGAAATGCTGAGAGAATTTGCTAACAAGAGACCTGCCCTACTGGAGATACTAAAGGGAGCCCTACAGACAGAGAAACAAAGACAGGACAGAGAGACTTGGAGAAAGGTTCAGTACTAAAGAGATTTGGTATGGGTACAATAAAGGATATTAATAGAGAGAGGGAAAAATATGGCAAACATAACCAAAGGATAAGATGGCCGATTCAAGAAATGCCTTCACGGTTTTAACGTTGAATGTAAATGGATTAAACTCCCCAATTAAAAGATATAGATTCGCAGAATGGATCAAAAAAAAATGAACCATCAATATGTTGCATACAAGAGACTCATCTTAGACACAGGGACACAAAGAAACTGAAAGTGAAAGGATGGAAAAAAATATTTCATGCAAGCTACAGCCAAAAGAAAGCAGGTGTAGCAATATTAATCTCAGATAAAATAGACTTCAAATGCAGGGATGTTTTGAGAGACAAAGAAGGCCACTACATACTAATAAAAGGGGCAATTCAGCAAGAAGAAATAACAATCGTAAATGTCTATGCACGCAATCAAGGTGCCACAAAATACATGAGAGAAACACTGGCAAAACTAAAGGAAGCAATTGATGTTTCCACAATAATTGTGGGAGACTTCAACACATCACTCTCTCCTATAGATAGATCAACCAGACAGAAGACCAATAAGGAAATTGAAAACCTAAACAATCTGATAAATGAATTAGATTTAACAGACATATACAGGACATTACATCCCAAATCACCAGGATACACATACTTTTCTAGTGCTCACGGAACTTTCTCCAGAATAGATCATATGCTGGGACATAAAACAAGCCTCAATAAATTTAAAAAGATTGAAATTATTCAAAGCACATTCTCTGACCACAATGGAATACAATTAGAAGTCAATAACCATCAGAGACTTAGAAAATTCACAAATACCTGGAGGTTAAACAACACACTCCTAAACAATCAGTGGGTTAAAGAAGAAATAGCAAGAGAAATTGCTAAATATATAGAGACGAATGAAAATGAGAACACAACATACCAAAACCTATGGGATGCAGCAAAAGCAGTGCTAAGGGGGAAATTTATAGCACTAAACGCATATATTAAAAAGGAAGAAAGAGCCAAAATCAAAGAACTAATGGATCAACTGAAGAAGCTAGAAAATGAACAGCAAACTAATCCTAAACCAAGTACAAGAAAAGAAATAACAAGGATTAAAGCAGAAATAAATGACATAGAGAACAAAAAAACAATAGAGAGGATAAATATCACCAAAAGTTGGTTCTTTGAGAAGATCAACAAGATTGACAAGCCCCTAGCTAGACTGAAAAAATTAAAAAGAGAGAAGACCCATATAAACAAAATAATGAATGAAAAAGGTGACATAACTGCAGATCCTGAAGAAATTAAAAAAATTATAAGAGGATATTATGAACAACTGTATGGCAACAAACTGGATAATGTAGAAGAAATGGACAATTTCCTGGAAACATATGAACAACCTAGACTGACCAGAGAAGAAATAGAAGACCTCAACCAACCCACCACAAGCAAAGAGATCCAATCAGTCATCAAAAATCTTCCCACAAATAAATGCCCAGGGCCAGATGGCTTCACAGGGGAATTCTACCAAACTTTCCAGAAAGAACTGACACCAATCTTACTCAAACTCTTTCAAAACATTGAAAAAAATGGAACACTACCTAACTCATTTTATGAAGCTAACATCAATCTAATACCAAAACCAGGCAAAGATGCTACAAAAAAGGAAAACTACCGGCCAATCTCCCTAATGAATATAGATGCAAAAATCCTCAACAAAATACTTGCAAATCGAATCCAAAGACACATTAAAAAAATCATACACCATGACCAAGTGGGGTTTATTCCAGGCATGCAAGGATGGTTCAACATAAGAAAATCAATCAATGTATTACAACACATTAACAAGTCAAAAGGGAAAAATCAATTGATCATCTCAATAGATGCTGAAAAAGCATTTGACAAAATCCAACATCCCTTTTTGATAAAAACACTTCAAAAGGTAGGAATTGAAGGAAACTTCCTCAACATGATAAAGAGCACATATGAAAAACCCACAGCCAGCATAGTACTCAATGGTGAGAGACTGAAAGCCTTCCCTCTAAGATCAGGAACAAGACAAGGATGCCCGCTGTCACCACTGTTATTCAACATTGTGCTGGAAGTGCTAGCCAGGGCAATCCGGCAAGACAAAGAAATAAAAGGCATCCAAATTGGAAAAGAAGAAGTAAAACTGTCATTGTTTGCAGATGATATGATCTTATATCTAGAAAACCCTGAGAAATCAACGATACACCTACTAGAGCTAATAAACAAATTTAGCAAAGTAGCGGGATACAAGATTAATGCACATAAGTCAGTAATGTTTCTATATGCTAGAAATGAACAAACTGAAGAGACACTCAAGAAAAAGATACCATTTTCAATAGCAACTAAAAAAATCAAGTACCTAGGAATAAACTTAACCAAAGATGTAAAAGACCTATACAAAGAAAACTACATAACTCTACTAAAAGAAATAGAAGGGGACCTTAAAAGATGGAAAAATATTCCATGTTCATGGATAGGAAGGCTAAATGTCATTAAGATGTCAATTCTACCCAAACTCATCTACAGATTCAATGCAATCCCAATCAAAATTCCAACAACCTACTTTGCAGACTTGGAAAAGCTAGTTATCAAATTTATTTGGAAAGGGAAGATGCCTCGAATTGCTAAAGACACTGTAAAAAAGAAAAACGAAGTGGGAGGACTTACACTCCCTGACTTTGAAGCTTATTATAAAGCCACAGTTGCCAAAACAGCATGGTACTGGCACAAAGATAGACATATAGATCAATGGAATCGAATTGAGAATTCAGAGATAGACCCTCAGCTCTATGGCCGACTGATCTTTGATAAGGCCCCCAAAGTCACCGAACTGAGCCATAATGGTCTTTTCAACAAATGGGGCTGGGAGAGTTGGATATCCATATCCAAAAGAATGAAAGAGGACCCCTACCTCACACCCTACACAAAAATTAACTCAAAATGGACCAAAGATCTCAATATAAAACAAAGTACCATAAAACTCCTAGAAGATAATGTAGGAAAACATCTTCAAGACCTTGTATTAGGAGGCCACTTCCTAGACTTTACACCCAAAGCACAAGCAACAAAAGAGAAAATAGATAAATGGGAACTCCTCAAGCTTAGAAGTTTCTGCACCTCAAAGGAATTTCTCAAAAAGGTAAAGAGGCAGCCAACTCAATGGGAAAAAATTTTTGGAAACCATGTATCTGACAAAAGACTGATATCTTGCATATACAAAGAAATCCTACAACTCAATGACAATAGTACAGACGGCCCAATTATAAAATGGGCAAAAGATATGAAAAGACAGTTCTCTGAAGAGGAAATACAAATGGCCAAGAAACACATGAAAAAATGTTCAGCTTCACTAGCTATTAGAGAGATGCAAATTAAGACCACAATGAGATACCATCTAACACCGGTTAGAATGGCTGCCATTAAACAAACAGGAAACTACAAATGCTGGAGGGGATGTGGAGAAATTGGAACTCTTATTCATTATTGGTGGGACTGTATAATGGTTCAGCCACTCTGGAAGTCAGTCTGGCAGTTCCTTAGAAAACTAGATATAGAGCTACCATTCGATCCAGCGATTGCACTTCTCGGTATATACCCGGAAGATCGGAAAGCAGTGACATGAACAGATATCTGCAAGCCAATGTTCATAGCAGCATTATTCACAATTGCCAAGAGATGGAAACAACCCAAATGTCCTTCAACAGATGAGTGGATAAATAAAATGTGGTATATACACACGATGGAATACTACGCGGCAGTAAGAAGGAACGATCTGGTGAAACATATGACAACATGGATGAACCTTGAAGACATAATGCTGAGCGAAATAAGCCAGGCACAAAAAGAGAAATATTATATGCTACCACTAATGTGAACTTTGAAAAATGTAAAACAAATGGTTAATAATGTAGAATGTAGGGGAACTAGCAGTAGAGAGCAATTAAGGAAGGGGGAACAATAATCCAAGAAGAACAGATAAGCTATTTAACGTTCTGGGGATGCCCAGAAATGACTATGGTCTGTTAATTTCTGATGGATGTAGTAGGAACAAGTTCACTGAAATGTTGCTATATTATGTAACTTTCTTGGGGTAAAGTAGGAACATGTTGGAAGTTAAGCAGTTATCTTAGGTTAGTTGTCTTTTTCTTACTCCCTTGCTATGGTCTCTTTGAAATGTTCTTTTATTGTATGTTTGTTTTCTTTTTAACTTTTTTTTTCATACAGTTGATTTAAAAAAGAAGGGAAAGTTAAAAAAAAAAAAAAGAAAAAAGACAAACAAGGAAAAAAAAAAAAAAGATGTAGTGCCCCCTTGAGGAGTCTGTGGAGAATGCAGGGGTATTCGCCTACCCCACCTCCATGGTTGCTAACATGACCACAGACATAGGGGACTGGTGGTTTGATGGGTTGAGCCCTCTACCATAAGTTTTACCCTTGGGAAGACGGTTGCTGCAAAGGAGAGGCTAGGCCTCCCTATAATTGTGCCTAAGAGCCTCCTCCCGAATGCCTCTTTGTTGCTCAGATGTGGCCCTCTCTCTCTAGCTAAGCCAACTTGAAAGGTGAAATCACTGCCCTCCCCCCTACGTGGGATCAGACACCCAGGGGAGTGAATCTCCCTGGCAACGTGGAATATGACTCCCGGGGAGGAATGTAGACCCGGCATCGTGGGATGGAGAACATCTTCTTGACCAAAAGGGGGATGTGAAAGGAAATGAAATAAGCTTCAGTGGCAGAGAGATTCCAAAACGAGCCGAGAGATCACTCTGGTGGGCACTCTTACGCACACTTTAGACAACCCTTTTTAGGTTCTAAAGAATTGGGGTAGCTGGTGGTGGATACCTGAAACTATCAAACTACAACCCAGAACCCATGAATCTCGAAGACAGTTGTATAAAAATGTAGCTTATGAGGGGTGACAATGGGATTGGGAAAGCCATAAGGACCAAACACCACTTTGTCTAGTTTATGGATGGATGTGTAGAAAAGTAGGGGAAGGAAACAAACAGACAAAGGTACCCAGTGTTCTTTTTTACTTCAATTGCTCTTTTTCACTCTAATTATTATTCTTGTTATTTTTGTGTGTGTGCTAATGAAGGTGTCAGGGATTGATTTAGGTGATGAATGTACAACTATGTAATGGTACTGTAAACAATCGAAAGTACTATTTGTTTTGTATGACTGCGTGGTATGTGAATATATCTCAATAAAATGATGATAAAAAAAAAAAAAAAAAAAAAAAAAAACAGCATGAGGGGAAAAAAAAAGAAGGGTTAAGTAGACAAGAGACAAAGATTAATTTCACCTCTCAAACTACATGGCATGGGAATATACTGACAGCTGTCTTGGCCAGGTTGCAGGAAAAATTCTGTTATGTGAAAGAAAGGTATGTAAAGAAAAGTCTTCTTTGATATGGGTGAATTTGTCTACACTAATGAGTAATAACAATTATGGTGATGAGGTCTGAGAAAAAGACATAGGAATACGGAGAAAGGGAAAATGGTACTGCCTAGAGAGGACAGGAATATGAAAGGTACAATTTTACCCTGATGGATTCTAACAGGGAAGATAGAGGTAGAGGGAAGGAGACAGCAATGGAGAGTTCTCCTGAACTCTTGGAGAGGTGATTTTCTTCTGTCTAGGTTCTATAATTACTCAAACTATAGAAAATCAAATCTCTCAAAGGACTATTTCCCTTTCTGATCTGTGACACTTTATGACTTGAAAGATAATAAAATTTCTTGCACCAAAACTGTAGCTCAAAACAGTAGTCGATTCTGGTGTAATCATCATTATTACTGCAATATTACTTTAGATAAAAGAAAATATCTAAAATATTTCTGGGGAAAAAATAGTTTAATTATATCAAAGAAAACATAATTTTGAAGCCAGAATAATATATTTAACATAAACATATAAGGAATTAAATATTTCCAGTCTCCCAGAACACCAAAAAATTTATTAGGTAAACCTTACCTTTCAATGTTCAAAAAATGATTCAACTCTTATCAGTTCTGTACGGCCACTTGAAAGTCAGGTGCTCTTAGATCCATGTCTTCAAATGTTTTGCTAAATTAAGGCAGTACTAAATTTAAAACTGCCTTAATCTTTCTCAAACTGCTTGGATTTATTTTTACTATTCTTTTGTCCACACATTTTAGTTTGTTCTAACATCTGTTTCTTTTTGACATTAACAAAGCAAAGGAGGTTGGACTTCAGGAAATGACAGAGAAGAAAGAATAGACCACACCCACAGAATATTCTACACAAAGTCTAAAAATAAAATCTTCAACAGCAACAACCAGGTTGCTATCCTACTTGTACCTTCTTTCTAGTGCTTTACATGACATGAGGAAAAGGGTTAAAAACTGAAAACTCTTAAGTTTATAATGAAAAGGCTGCTCACCCCATAAATGAATCTCTGGTTAAACTGCTGCATTGCTCCTTGAAGTTGACTACGCTGTAGCTGCCACTGTTCATAGTTTCGGACGGATTCCAATGTTGGCCTCTGCCATGTTGTTGTTCTTGTGAAATGGTCAACATAGTAAATACGTCCCATGTTGTCAACCCGCCGTTCCCAGCTAAATCAAACAAAAACAATCTAATTTAACAATACTCATAACAAGATGAATTTAACAAGACTTTCCTGGCACTGGTACAGGTTGGGAATGATTTTACTTAAGGAACTAGTTTTGAGTTACCTGAAGTATTAGATTTTACGTTTTTTAAAGCAGTCTACAAATGAAATTAAGAGAAATGTTTCTTAAAACTCCTTTCTTAAAAGATTTTCAGATATATCAGGCAGGTTCTTAAAATGCAACGTGCATTCAATGAGTAAGTCTCAAACAGTCACAAGTTCTCATTTTCTTTCCAATGTTCTTTTTACTGTTATAATCTAACAGGGACACAAATTGTATATACATAGTCTTCCCACAAATACCAAAAAAGCACTTTTCCACAGGGATACAACTACTTTCATATATATCATTTTAGCTGGGTACATAACATTTAACTAAGTAAACATTGATACATATCGTCATGATTTCTATCTGGTTGGTTGCTTAGGATTGTTTCCAATATTCCGACATTATTAACAGTAAAATAATAAATATCTTTAATACACTAAACTTTTCTTTCTTCTTTTGAATTATTTCCTTAGATTACATTTTTATGAGAGGGTTATTAAGGATATGTGCATCATTATAGTTCTTGCTACACACACACACACACACACACTTTCTCTAAGAGTTGTCACTAATTTACATTACCACCAGCAATGTTATGAGGAAAAGTTTCTCTACAACCTCACCAACAATGGATATTATCTGCTAATTTGTAAAGTAAAATAGTACTTTTTAGGTGTAGATTTCTCTAAGATTACTGGCAAAATATTTTCCCTTGTTTGCTACTGTCCTCCCTCTAGATTAACAAATACTTTTCTTCCAATTATTTTAAATAATGTAAATTTTAGATGATTAACACCATGTATTGATATATGTTTAACTTCCCTAATTACTTTACAATGAATTCACTATTACATATTAAATTTTTTTTACTAGGAACTTTTTCTCAAATACATAAATAATAGGAGCTATAATTCTCATTTAGTAAATAGTTATCCTAAAGAAACTAATCCTAAAACCCTTTGACTCTGAACCAGATAAACAGCTCAAACAGGAAAACTTGTAAGTAGCAAGACCTATAGTATCTTTAGATCAGAAATCAAAGAAAATAAAAATCATTCATCATGTTCAATCAAGTTTCTGGTAATCGGCTTTCTAGTTTGCACCCATCACAAACCAAAGTAGACAGAGAAAGGAGTGACAGGAAAAGGAAAACTAAGAATATAAGGAAGATTTTGTAAAGACATAACCCAAAGTTCTAAATAAACACTTTTTTTTTCCCTTTAATTCAGAAACTTACCCAGGAGGTAGAGGTTCTGGTCTATCCCATGTTGTTCTTTTTTCAACATGATCTACATAGTAAACTCTTCCATGCTGATCCACTCTTTGCTCCCAACTTAAAAATAACAAAATTAAAAAGACTGGTATGGTACTTGTGTGGGTAGTCTGCCTTTTCCTTTTAAATGGTCATATTATAGAACGGAGTATAAAATAAACATGTCAATATATAAAGAAGATACCATCAAAATTCAGGAACAGTTAAGAAATTGCATCTTCTAAGAGTGATGCATAGTGGATGAGATTTCTTCTGCTGCATAAATATCTGGTTTAGGGGACTACTTGTTTTTCTAAAGAGGTTTGAGGTTGATCTACTATGGAAACCAAAGCCTCCAAATAATTAAGACTTAATCAGATTTGTCTCTGGCATAAACCAAGGGAAAAAGATTGTAGATTTGCCAATATAAGTGTATTTGCCAATATAACTCTTCTTGGAAGGTTTATCCCCAAAGTGAAAAAGGGAATAAACCATCATAGCTTGGCAAAACTAATCACTTCTAAGATCACCCACTTTCTCTTTGCTAATTCCCTGCACAAACAACCTTCTAGACTTATGTAGGGTTTCCAAAAGGAAGATGATCTAAATGCCAACACAAGTAATACAATCTTTTCAGTAATTAAAATTCTCATCATGAGAGTTTATTAATTTATCAGCCAGTTAATTTTGATTAGCATTCTAGGCTCTGGATTAACTGATGAGTATCACAATGTATATACACATAAAAATTATTATACTTAAGAGTATTATCAATTTAAAAAATAATCAGTAGAGATTAAAATGGGATTATGAATATTAATTTTCTCAGTTTCCCAAATTACCTATTACTTTGCTATAATGAATTTAGGATAGAAACAATTTGATTTTAAAAAGTCATTTTTCAGTATCTGGGGGTGAGGTGTGTGTGATATATTGGGGTTCCCTGTATGGCTTTTGTATTATTTTTGAAACTATCCTGTACATTTGAAACTATTTCAAAATAAAAAGTTTAAAGAAAAAACCAAAAGTGCTATTTTCTCCCAGTCTGAATAAGGTCACTATTTCATTACTTGGCCTTCAATAACTTCCCTATGGTTCAGGGTCCTTCAATTAACAAAACATATTCTTCCACTGTGCCCTAGAAACAAGGGGGAAATTCCAAATGTGGTGAGGATCAGATTGACTTCAGACCCCCCCAAAAAACAGTTACAATTGCTTGAAGACAGTTATTTAAAGAAGAGAATTCAGTATTATTTTCCTTACATGTAGAAAACTAAAGAAAAAAAGAAACACGAACCAAAAAAAATTACTCACCCAGGTGGTAGGGGAGCTTGAGTTACAGGATTTAATGGCCTAGGGCCTGAGCCTCCAGATATAGTAAGAGGAATTATTAATCCAGATGTTGCTCCTTCAGATGTATTTGTATTTGCATTTGTTGGTGGCAAAGAGCCTGTACTAGATCCATCACTTTCTGAAGTGGCAGATGGTGAGCCATTGACAGATGCTATAAAAGATTTGGGGAAAACAGAAAATGAATATCTGATTTTCTGAAATCTAAATTCAGTCTAGAATTTTAACATTAAAAAATTAAAAGGCAGATGACAAGTATAAAATTTAATATGTGGAAACACAAGAAAAAAATACTTAAATAAAATAATGGGAAATAGCCAATGTTCCCATGGAATAGGCTTATTTACAATTTGATGGGTCCCATCTACCCATGTCTCATTAGTAATTATAAAGCATACACAGTTTCTGATTTCCTAATGCCACAGGTATTATAAATTCATTTGGTAATTCGTTTTTCACATTCTTTAAAATTGCCTTTCCTATGAAACCTTGCAGATTAGAGACCAATTTTTGATATTAGTTATAATCTGGAAGAACTCACTGCTAAGCAGTATTCTTACAAATAGTTAATGGGCACATATTACATCTTTGAGAAATACTTGTTGACAAAACAATTTGTGGAGGAATATGACAAAGAGGTACACAGCCTTAAAGACTGGGAATATAGTTTATACAAAGAAAAGGGGGAAACTGTATAATTAAACAGTCATTTTATTAAAGTGATTTGTGGACAACAAATTACTTTTCTGATAGTATTTAGTTTAATAACTTTGCATTCCTTACCCATATACTAGGTGAGGGAATTAAAAAAAGATTATTCTAAGATTAAAGTTTTGTTCTGGTTAATTAGAAAAAAAGATATTCTACCTACAAGTATTTGTAATCATATTACATGAAATGTATTCATTGGCTGTATAGTTTGTACTTTAAAATCTTAGTATCACTTAGCATTTTTTAATTACTTGCCATTTACAAATTGTCTTTTAAATAAACATAATGGGAATAAGCACCTCTTTCTTGACTACATGACATGCTCATATCACAGTTACAAACCCGTGTGGTGGTTTGAATCTATTATGTACCCCAGAAAGCCATATTCTTTTAATCCAATTTTGTGAGTGCAGACTTATTGTGAATGGGATCTTCTGATTAGGTTGTTTCCATGGAGATGTGACCCACCCAACTGTGGTTGGGAACTTTTGATTAGATTATTTCCACAGAGATGAGAGAGAGAGAGAGAGAGAGAGAGAGAGAGAGAGAGAGAGAGAGAGAGAGAGGAACTCAGAGCCAATACAGACCCAGAAGTTTGGAGATGCTAAGCTAAAAGATGAAGCCCAGAGTTCGCCCCAGAGAAGCTAAATGAGAACTCACACATGCTTAAGGAGAAAAGCCACTGGAATCAGAAGCTGGAAGCAACGCAACCCAGGAGCAAAGGACCAGCAGATGCCAGCCATGTGCCTTAGCAGCTGACAGAGGTGTCTGGGACACCATTTGCCTTTTCCTCAGAGAAGGTATCTACCTCTTGATGCCTTCATTTGGACATTTTCATGGCCTTACAACTGTAAATCTGTGAACCCCCATTGTAAAAGCCAATCCATTTCTGGTATACTACATTTCTGGCAGCTTTAGCAAACTGGAACACCCTGCCAGAAAGTTGCAATCTTATCTGTATTGTCTACACTTTATACAATGCACATGTGATTTTCATTCTCAGTGGAGCACATGCTCAATAACCTCAACTCTGGAGGAAAAACTTAGGGAAAGGGTACTTCTTGGTTACCTGCAGGAAGATCCAACTTGGCTAAAATCTTGTATGTCAAAATATATGTAGAAATCTGATCAAAAAGGGTCTCCTGACACGCACCTGAAGATCAGTTCCCGGATTATTAAGAATCACAGTATTGAATGCTACAGCCATAACTACAACCTAGTATATAGTTGGAATACACACCTGGTCTACGTGGAGTGGGTGGAGGTGGTCGTGAAGGTCTTGGAGGCCTAGAAGGTTTAAAACCGCCATTTGAAAGTGATGGAGAATTATTCCCATTAATCCTCCTATTTTCACCAGAAACTGCATCCTCAGGGTCATCTGATCCATTTGTGTTTGCTCTAAGTAAAAAAGGAGGAAAAGGGGAAAGGAAAAGGAACACTCTTTGAAATTAGCAAAAGATCAGCAGGAAGACTAAAACAAAGTTTTAGGAGCTTGAGAAAAGTTTCCTAATTTCAGGCCACTCTTATCAAATACCTAGACAGCCCTTGGGTACTATCTTACATATAACTGCCAGAAACCCACTCAGAAATAAGAGTGTGGGGTTGCCCAAAGGGAAAGAAACACCTGGAACCATTCAAAACTATTGGATATGCTAGTGTGAATTTCAAATAAGTCTTCGGAAGGTCCTGAATAAGCAGGAACAAAGTTAAGTTTTCAAAATTTAAATGCCTTAGAAAGGTCACTATTTTATCGTAAGCACAGATAACTTCACAATTGTCATTTCCTTGACCTTTAAGGTTTGGGGCAGGTCTGACGGTTCCATGCCAGGAGAAAAAAGTACACAAATAACTTCACCACTGACATTTCCTTGACCCTTAATATTATTCAAGGTTTTGGGCAGAGCTAACTGTCCCATGCCATGAGAAAGAAGTACACTTATTTCCCAGGGCCTGGGCACTGCTTTTCAGTACAATGGTATGCAAAATGTTCAAAGTTAGTGATCTGGAGTAGTGGTGTCCACAGATCATTTTTTAAGGAGCTGTCATTTCTTCAAAGCAATGACATCAACTGAAGGGAAAGAAAGGGGAAAAGGACGCTAACAGGAAATATCGTATTGGAAGCCACTACTCTGTCTGCCAAATATTGTTGATTACATTTCCCAGGGGGTGTCCAGCTATGGATATGAAAACAGAGCATGAGTAGCCAGTCTGGAGATGGCTCAGCTAAGGCCCGGCTATTGTCTAACTGGTAAACACTAAACCACTACATGGTACTAGTCCATGTCTCCTGGATCTTCAGAACAAGCTTCAACAAAATAAAATCTAACAGATTCAAGAAACCAAAATAGGAGGTAGCACCATATGCTATTTTCAAGCAATGTCCACCAGAAGTCCTTTAAGGCGTTTTTACTCAGAGTAGTCTCTGGACCAGAAGAACAGGCATCACAAAGGAGCTTGTCAGAAATGCACAATCTTAAGTCCTACCCCAGACCTACTATATCAGAATTATTATTTTCACAAGATGCCAGATGATCTGTATGGTCAGTACAGTTCAGTGCACTGCTTTGGGGGTTCCTCAAATAATCATTTTGAATACTGAATTAACTGCTCAGTAATTATCAGGCAACACTAATCAGGTGCTGACTGAGTACAGGGAGGTCAAGCCACCCCAAGGCATGATCTGAATGCAGGAAGAGTAGAGGTAAGGTGGACTGGAGCATGGTCAGCTTTGACACTGCTCCCCACCCCCTTCCTCTGGGTGTCGAGGTTCCAAACCCATTTTGAGTCATAAAGCTCTTAGAGACTCTTGACTACTGCCTCCCCATACTGTTTCAAGAGATTACTAATTAGTTTAAAAGGATGGGTTCTTGCTGTTTTTTTATAACATAGACAACTGGTAGAATGGATCAAAAGTAAGAAATTGAGATTTCTAGCTGACTCTGCTAACGACAACTTACGGTGACAAAGGGGAAGTTATTTAATCTCTCTGTACCTCAAAAGTCCATTATCTGAACTATATGGTTGTCAGCTATAAAATTCATACTCAATCGCACACCTAGCACTAGACAAGTTTAGGGATATGTGAGGGAGAAGGAACATTCAGGGAATGAGATCAATCTTCAATGACAAAGGTGTGGCAGAAACTGGATTCAAAAATACTATGTTTTGCTGATTAAAATGTTGGAGATTTTAATACCCATGTTGTTCACCCTTCTAACATCTCAGCATCAGTTTCTCAACATAGTTATCTAACAACCTGTGTAGAACAATAAGTCCTTAAATATCCCTGATATTTACAATCACTCTTCACAGATCTTGGGCTCTCAAATGCCTAACTACAACCTCCTATTCCTTCTACCTCCTTCTCTGCCTCTATCTGTAACATTTCTGTCTCATCACGTCCATCAGCTCCCTTCAAGTCTCATTTGGATTCCATCCTAGACTACTTTCCCTAGCACCTTTAATTCCCTTATCCATACCCAATCCGTTCTCCTCCCCATTCCCTCAATCCCTTCACTATACTAATCCTTTACCTACTTTTTCCTCTATTGTTCTCAGGGGCCAAAAGGTAATGCCAGAGAAATATTTCTGTCTCACAAGAAATCAGAGGTGGATTTTAGGAGACTAAATAAACTAGGGAAAGTATTGTATTATAAAAGGTCTTGATAAATTTTCCACTGGGCCCCTGTAAGGGAAAACCTGAGGTTTTCATTGCCAATGACTAACAAGATAAAGAGAAAAGTATTTTTTTTTCCCTGTTGCAGAGAAGAAATCACAGCTCAGTTCCCTGGGATCTAAGGAATTAGAAATAATAGATGATTATGACAACTAGTAACAAGAGCTCCATGTAACTGGTATACTAGTGTTAAAATTAACAGTAGTTTAAAAAAAGATAGTAATTTGGTAGGACAAACAGCCTTTACCAGGTCCTGCATAATTATAGAGAGCTAGGCAATAGAGAGAAAAAACTATGTTTCTTCAGTCTGTATCTTTTTATACAGGTAGCCTTCTGTGAGGACCCAGGGCCCAGGGCCCTGCCCCCTTCTCCATTATGAGATACACGTAGCAGCCTATATGAACAGGCAACAGGCCCCTTTCTCCCCACCAGGGGGGAAAAGCATTAAAAATTCCCTCCTCTAATCACTGTTAGTAACCAAATCTTGTCAGACCCTGTTGTAACCAAATCTCACGAGAAACTCTACGGTCACAAACCTTTACGAGCCACTCCCCATCCTTGGCACTCCAGTCTATATCTCTGTGCTGAATGATGACTTCATTTTCCCAACCCACTGCCATCGGGTAGAATCTCCTCCTGTTTTGTTAAGTCCCTAATTAAACTCATCGGTAACTCTGTGCCAGGCATGTTCTTTGGTCTTGAGGCTAACCTGGATTAGCACACCTCACTCTCCCAAAGCCTGATCATTTCACAGAGACAGAGGCAATATGGGCTACAACTTGTCATTCAACAATTTCAGTTGGGCTATCCATACTGCTTGGAAATCAGTCGTTTTCTACATCTTTAAGTCACTCCAGATCACATTCGCCAGTGTTCATTTCAAACCATTTCCATCTCAAATACCTAAACCCAAACTATAAATGACCATGACTCTTCCTCTTTCCTAAGATTATCTGATATCCTCAACTTTCTTCTTCCCTACCTCAAAATATCTCTATTCCACTAACCATCTGTGCCGGTTTGGATGTATTGTGGCCCCCAAAACGCCACTGTCTTTGATGTAATCTAGTCGAGGCAGACGTACTGGTATTGATTAAGTTGGAACCTTCTGATTGTTTCCATGGAGATATGACCCACCCATCTGTAGGTGATAACTCTGGTTAATTTCCATGGAGGTGTGGCCCCGCTCATTCAGCATGGGCCTTGATTAGTCTACTAGAGCCCTATATAAGTGCTCTGACAGAAGGCGCTCAGAGCTTCAGCCAAGAGAGAGCAACTGAGAGTGACATTTTGAAGAGCAGCTGCAGTTCAGAGAGGACAAAAAGCCCCAAGGGCAACACTTTGGAGAATGCCATTTTGAAACGCAATCTGGGAGCAGGCAGACGCCAGCCATGTGCCTTCCCAACTAAGAGGTTTGCCAGATGCCAATGGCCTTTCCCCAGTGAAGGTACCCTTTGTTGATGTCTTACTTGAATGCTTTATGGCCTTAAGACTGTAACTTTGTAACCAATCCATTTCTGGTATTTTGCATAAGGCAGCATTAGCAAACCAGAATACCATCTTGACATCTTTGTTTCCCATCTCTGAAAAAACCTCTCCACCTATTCAAGGATGATTCGTCTACTTATATCCTTGATTTCAGCCTATATTCTCTAGGACTTTTCATAATCACTTAACCCCTTTCTTGTATCTTCATCATCTTCCTTCTACTGGATCTTTCTTCTCAGTATACAAATATAATCAAACCCCTCAACCTAAAATATTTCTTCAACCCTAACTGTTCAAGCTGTTGTCTTATTCTCCTCTCTCTCATTGTAATCTTTAGGAAGCAATTAATATATTTGGTACATTTTAATTTTTTAAAGACTTTCAAAGTAAAAAAGTAACTTTTAATTATAAAATACACTCTCATTTTAGAAAATTGGGAGAATTTAGAAATAAGGAAGAAAATAAGTCACCTGTAATCCCACATATTACTTTTAAGATTTGGGAGTATTTCTTTGCCAGTCTTTTTTCATTGGATATGTTCATGATCATATAAAATGTAAAAATAAATTATAAAACTTTCTTCTCCTTCTGGGACTCTCGTAATGAGTATACTAGCATGACTGATGATGTCCCAGAGGTCTTTTAGGCTATATTTGTTTTTTATAATTCTTTCTTCTTTCTGCTCCTCAGCCTGATTCATTTCAATTGTCTTGTCTTCAAGTTTGCTGATTCTTTCTTCTGCCAGCTCTAATCTACTGTTGAAACCCTCCTGGGAAATTTTCTTTTAATTCAGTTTTATTGAGATGTATTCACACACCATACAATCATTCATGGTGTACAATCAATTGCTCACAGTACCATAACACAGTTGTGCATTCATCACACCAATCTATTTTTGAACATTTTCCTTACACCAGAAAGAACCATAATCAAAAATAAAAATAAAAAAGAACACCCAAGTCATCCCCCCCATCCCACCCTATTTTTCATTTAGTTTTTGTCCCCATTTTTCTATTCATCCATCCATATGCTGGATAAAGGGAGTGCGATCCACGGGGTTTTCACAATCACATTGTCACCCCTTGTAAGTTACATTGTTATACAATTATCTTCAAGAGTCCAGGCTACTGGGTTGGAGTTTGGTAGTTTCAGGTATTCACTTTTAGCTATTTCAATACATTAAAACCTAAAAAGTGTTATCTATATAGTGCATAAGAATGTCCACCCAAGTGACCTCTTGACTCCATTTGAAATCTCTCAGCCACTGAAGCTTTATTTTGTTTCATTTCGCGTCCCCCTTTTGGTCAAGAAGATGTTCTCAATCCCACGATGCCAGGTCCAGATTCATCCTTGGGAGTCATATCCTGCATTGCCAGGAAGATTATCACCCCTGGGAGTCAGGTCCCACATAGTGGGGGAGGGCAGTGAGATCACCTGCCAAGGTGGCTTAGTTAAGAGAGAGAGAGCCACATATGAGCAACAAAGAGACACTCAGGGGGAGACTCTTAGGCACAATTATAAGCAGGTTTAGCCTCTCCTTCGCAGTAACAATCTTCATACCTCCTGGGAATTTCGCATTTCAGTTACTGTGTTCTTCAATCCCCGTATTTCTGTTTGGTTCTTTTTTTAAATTTCTATCTCTTTACTGAGATTCTCATATTGTTCACTCACTGTTCTATTGATATCCTTCAGTTTTTTTGTCTGGATTTTCCTTCATTTCCTTGGGCATACTGAGGATCGTTTTTTAAGTCTTTGGTACAGCATTTGGTCAGTCAGTCATGGAGCGTGCTGTGTGGTAGCTGTGGGTACTCGTTGAGTTTCAGGTGAAGGAGCGCCATGCCTGGGAGAAGGAGGAGGAGGGCTGAGCAGCTGCCATGGCAGAACAACCTTCAGGTGAAGAAACTGACCATGGTGCTGAAGAAGACAGTGACAAGGAAGACCAGGACCTGGAAAAAATGTTTGGAGCCTGGCTTGGGGAGCTAGACAAACTCACTCAGATTTCAGATTCTGACAAGTCCATGGCACCAATAAAAAGATCTCCTCTTTCCCAGGAAACGAACATAGCCAATTTTTCTTATCGCCTCTACATATACAACTTGAATGAAGCTCTGAATCAGTGAGAGACTGTAGATTTGGGTGCCCTGATGGCCGATCTTTGCTCTATAGAGCAGGAGCTCAGCAGTATTGGTTCAGGAAATAGTAAGCGTCAAATCACAGAAATGAAAGCTGCTCAGAAATTACCTACTAGCTGACATACATCAAAGCATGGCACCCTGAAAGGATTGTCTTATTCATCTAATAGGATAACCAAACCTTCACATGCCAACTACTCTCTGGATGACATCAATGCACAGTTAGAAGAGGCCTCTTTGAGCATGGATGAGGCTGCGCAGCAATCAGTACTGGAAGATGCTAAGCCCTTAGTAACTAATCAACACAGAAGCAGGTACAGTGAGTGATGCTGAAGTACACTCTATTAGTAACTCTTCTCGTTCCAGCATCAATTCTGCAGCTTCCAGCATGGACTCTTTGGATATTGATAAGGTAACACACCCTCAGGACTTGAATTTGACATACCAGGGGCCAGCAATTACTGAAGTAAATAGACTGAACTTTTTCCCCTTATATTTTAGTGCTTGATACTTTTTTTAAAATTTAGTTTTACTGAGATATATTCACATACAATACCAATCATCCATGGTGTACAATCAACTGTTCACAGTACCATCCTATAGTTGTGCATTCATCACCCCAATATATTTTGAACATTTTCCTTACACCAGAAAGAATCAGAATAATAATAAAAAATAAAAACACAGAACACCCAAATCATCCCCCCGATCCCACCCTATTTTTCATTTAGTTTTTGTCCCCATTCTTCTACTCATCCATCCATACACTGGATAAAGGAAGTGCAATCCACAGGGTTTTCACAATCACACTGTCACCCCTTGTAAGCTACACTGTTATACAATTGTCTACAAGAGTCCAGGCTACTGGGTTGGAGTTTGGTGGTTTCAGGTATTTACTTCTAGCTATTCTAATATATTAAAACATAAAAAGTGTTATCTATATAGTGTGCAAGAATGTCCACCAGAGTGACCTCTCAACTCCACTTGAAATCTCTCAGAAACTGAAGCTTTATTTCGTTTCATTTTGCATCCACCTTTTGGTCAAGAAGATGTTCTCAATCCCATGATGCCGAGTTCAGATTCATCCCTGCAAGTCATATCTTACATTGCCAGGGTGACCTACACCCTGGGTGTCAGGTCCAATGTGGGGGGAAGGGCAGTGAGATCACCTGCCAAGGTGGCTTAGTTACAAAGAGAGGGCCACATCTGAACAACAAAGAGGCAACTCGGGGAGATTTTTAGGCACAATTATAAGCAGGTTTAGCCTCTCCCTGCAGCAACAAGCTTCATAGGGGCCAACACCAAGACAGAGGGCTCAAGTGCTTGATACATTTTAAGAGGGAAGTGGTATTTTAAATGTAGTTTTAATTCTCTTTACAATTTGTGAAAGATACCTTTGAACTAAGTTTTTTTTCCACTATTTTTTTTATTTTGAAATAAATTCAAAGTTATAGGAACAGTTGCAAAAACAATACTAACCCCATACACAGAATTCCATCATACTCTGACCCCCCTCCCCCGATAGCCCAATCCACCAAATTTAACATGTTGTCACATTGCTATTTCTTTCCCTCCCTCCTTCCCTCCCTATCTATCATCCATCATCTATTGCTCTGTCTTCTGAACATATGAGAGCTAGCTGCACACATCCTTGGACAAACACGATAATTCACATATACACTTCCCATGAATAAGAACATTCTTTTATGCAATCTCATTAAGCGCAGCTAAGAAGTACAAGAAATTCAACAATGACACAAAGCTTACATTCTATACTTCCTTTTCCTTATGTCTCAACTATGTCCCTTTCAGCCTGATGTCCTCTATCCTCCAATCCCATCCAGGTTTATCCTTGGCATTCAATTGTCATCTATTTAGATTGTTTTTTTTTTTTTTTTTCAATTGTGGAAACATATATACAGTCCAAATCTTCCCGTTCCACCCCATCCCTAGCATTCCATTAGTGGGATTAATCACATTTAGAATGTTGCAATGTTCTTTCCCACCATCCATTATTAGAAATTTCCCTTCACCTCAAACAGCAACCCTACACTCATTTCTTAACTCCCCATGGCCCCTTCCCCCATTTCTCTTAACCCATACTCTACTTTTCATCTCTATGGTCATATTCTCTGATAATTTCTTTGTGTTTACTGTGGGGCTTAAAATTAACCTTTTAAATCCATAACAATCTTGTTCTTCTTTGATACCACCTTCACTTTAATAGGCCACATAAACTATGTTCCTATACTCCTCCATTCCCCCACCTTTATATAGTTGTCTAAAATTACATATTTTATGTTGAGTTCAAAACCACTGATTTGTCATTAGAGTTTGTGTATTTTATATCATGTAGGAAGTAAACAGTGGAGTTATAATTCAAAAATTATTGACTTCTATTTGTATTCCATTGTGGTTGGAGAATGTGCTTAGAGTATATACAATTTTTTTTATTTTTTATTTCTTGAGGCTTGTTTTATGTCCCAGCTTATGGTCCCTTCTGGAGAAAGATCCGTGATCACTAGAGAAAAATGAGTGTCCTGGTGATTTGGGATGTAAGGTACTATATATGTCTGTTAAAATTCTCTATATCTGTTTCTCCTTTCCTTGTTTGTCTGTTGGTAGGGCTCCCTTTAGTATCTGAAGTAGGGCAGGTCTTTTATTGGCAAAGTCTCTCAGCATTTGTCTGTGAAAAATTTAAGCTCTCCCTCAAATTTGAAGGAGAGTTTTGCTGGATAAAGTATTCTTGGTTGGAAATTTTTCTCTCTCAGAATTTTAAATATGTCATGCCACTGCCTTCTTGCCTCCATGGTGGCCGCTGAGTAGTCACAACTTAGTCTTATGTTGTTTCCTTTATATGTGGTGAATTGCTTTTCTCTTGCTGCTTTCAGAACTTGCTCCTTTCAGAACTTGCTCCTTCTCTTCAGCATTTGAGAGTCTGATCAGAAGATGTCTAGGAGTGGGTTTATTTGGATTTATTCTATTTGGAGTTCGCTGGGCATTTATGCTTTGTGTATTTATATTGTGTAGAAGGTTGGGGAAGTTTTCCCCAACAATTTCTTTGAATACTCTTTCTAGACCTTTACCCTTCTCTTCCCCTTCTGGGACACCAATGAGTCTTAGGTTTGGATGTTTTATTTTATCTATCATATCCCTGAGATCCATTTTGATTTTTTCGATTTTTCCCCCATTCCTTCTTTTGTTCTTTCATTCTCTGTTCTATGGCCTTCTAGGACACTGAGACGTTGTTCAACTTCCTCTAATCTTGTATTATGAGTATCCAGAGTCTTTTTAATTTGGCCAACAGTTTCTTTTATTTCCGTAAGATCTTCTATTTTTTTATTTACTCTTGCAATTTCTTCTTTATGTTCTAGGGTCTTCTTTACGTTGCTTATATCCTGGGCCATGGTCTTCTTGATGTCCTTTAAATCCTTTGCCATGTTTTCATTCCTCAATTGTAGTTCTTTGATTACTTGTGCCAAGTACTGTGTCTCTTCAGAAATTTTGATTCGGGTGTTTGGAATTGGGTTCTCCATATCATCTGGTTTTATCATATGCATTAAGTTCTTCTGTTTTTTTTTTTTTGGCCTCTTGGCATTTGCTTTGCTTGATAGGGTTCTTTCAAGTTGTAAAAAAAAGATACCAATCTAATTTTTCAGAAACACAAGTTGGTGGCGTACACTTTCTCTAACTAACCAGCAGATGGTGTCTGCGAGTCACCTATACCCCTCAGGTCAGTTCTCAACCTTGTCCCCGCGGTGTGTGAGGAAATGATTCTTGTGGGGTTCAGTTGGTGAACTCAGTTTGGGTGTGTTGCTGGAGCTGTCCGCCCTGAATGTGGGGCGTGTGTCCGGGTGGCCAGGGAGGAGGGGCAGCTTTAATATTCAAACCCCCCAGGTTCCCGGAGATTCAAGGCCGCCGCAAGAGTCTAAGCTTTCATTTCAGTTCAGCCCCAGACCCTCTCTCTCGCTGACCCACAAACCATCGGACTTGGCGTAGTGTCCCTGGGTTTTCCGAGCGGGCCCCCTTTCTCAGCTGTGATCTTCTAGGACCTGTGCTGAGGGAATGCTGTGCTACATCACCAGTGTGCGCCACCCCTCAAGGGAAGCCCCGGGCCACCGGGCCGTGCAGCGGTGCTCTCAGCCTGATCCAAAGATGGCCGAACGGGGCGTCTCAACCCCCACCTCCTCACACAGTTCCTCCTTCCCAGCTCCGGGACAACTGGCAGGGCTCTGGGCTGTGGGCATGGCCCTGGGCAGGAGTTTATCCAGCCCTCTGGGGAGCCAGCTGCAAGCCGCGGGGTTTTCTTTCTGCTTCCGGCTCTCCCCTCCACTCCCCTGGCCGAGGGTATCTCCAGCTGGCTATCCTCCAGGCCAGACACTGAGAGGCTGGCTCAGCCCTCTTCTGCTGTGTTTTACTGCATGGTTCCCACTGTCACAACTGCAGCCGCTCCTGGGTTTTCCCCTTTTTTTTTGTTTAAAAGAACCAGTCGGTCTCCAAACGCCAAACCCTGGCTTCCACACACCGCAGCATGGCTGCGGGTCTTCTAGCCAACTTACTCACTCGTTTCAGAATGCAGACTTCCAGTTTCACCAAGTATACGGCCCCTGTGGTACTAGTAGACCTCGTAGCTGGTGCATCGCTATAACCGGTATTTTGGGTCACTTTCTGGTTTTTATCTAGTGTTTTTCATGGAGGTGTTTTTTTTGCCCTGTGTCACCTAGCCGCCATCTTAGGTTCTCTGAACTAAGTTTTAAAATCACACTACAGAAGGAATATGTTATATTACCAGATAAGGAAGTGTCACAAAGATGATTAAGAAGAGATTTGGTTTCTTCTTTTTTATTTTTTTGATTATTCAGAAGTCTTTGAATACATGTCATTCACTTCACATGATGAAAAATTTTTTAATGTGATTTCTTGTTTTATGACATTTTGCAAAGCCATCATAGTTGTCGATAATAATTGCTTTTTAATGTATCCTTACTTTAAAATAGCAACCTAAGAAGAAAAGCATATCCATAAAGTAGTCCTTCAAGATCTCAGTTTTCAGCACGTTTTGATAATCTTCAGGTTTTACTCCATTTTATTATTAAAGTGTCAATGTGGTATAGTGGAAAGAGCTATTGGGCTTAGAATCAGAAAACTTGGTTCCAAGTCTTTTCTTTGCCATTGACTACCTGAGTGACCCTAAATGAGTGATTCAGCCTCTCTGAACATCAATTTCTCCCAATTAAAATGGAACTAATAGTGTTTGGTCTACCTTCCTCATCAGGTAGTTCAGAGAATGAAAAATGATACATGTTAATAGATTTAAAGGTGAAGTTTTTCTGGGTTTGGCGGGAGAGAGTAGGGAATGGATTTGTGATAAAATAAGTTTAACAGAAGCTGAGTTTGGTGAAGATGAACTCTTTACTGATATGTTTTCACTAAGGAGATGGCAATTCAGTGATAGGGTAGCAGTAAGAAAGAAAAAAATCAATGGGGACAAAATGAAGCTGGCCATTTCAATCAGCTTGTGCTTACAATGCTCTCTCTCGCTTTTTGAAAACTTTATTTATCAAAAAAAATTAAAAAAAAAAAAAAAACATTTCAGAAAAACCCAAACCAATAACTTAAAATAACTACATTGCTTCCAACATGTTCCTACCTACCCCAAGAAAATTAATAAACCAGAACCAAACAAATAACCTAAAATAACTACACTGCTTCCAACATGTTCCTACCCTACCCCAAGAAAATATACAAACTATAACCACATAAAAGAATAAGAAAAACAAATAACCTATAATAACTACATTGCTTCCAACATGTCCCTACCATACCTCCCAAAAATTAACAAACCACAGTCATTTCTGAGCATTCCCATAACATTAAGATTACCCCCTGTAACTTTTCTGTTATTAGATTAGGCTTCCCCCTTCACTATTTGCTGTTTATTGCTAGGTCCCCTACATTCTACAATACAAAATATTTATTTTACATTCTTCACAGAGTTCACATTAGTGGTAACACACAATATCTCCCTTTTTGTGCCTGGTTTATTTCACTCTACCATGTTCTTTTATACAGGGTAAAAGAATCTATGAATAATCAAGACTAAAGTAAAATATAAAATATATTTAAGGGATTACAGGGAAATTTAAAATTTATTCCTATTATACAACATAATCCATTTTTCCCCATTGATTTAATTCTTTAGATTCACTTCTATTAGTCAGTAACTCCTGGTATTTGCTCATGTGCCTAGCTTTGTTCTCAGTATTGTGGAGCACAAAAGAAGTATAAATCATGGTTGTTTGGAGATAAACTTGAATTTTATTGCTTATAAAGAGAGTCAGCAAACTGTCAATCTAAAGAATAAAATTTCATTTCTTTAAAAGGAAAAAAAAAGAAAAAGTCTTTGGTATGTCCACAGTCTGGTCATCTTCATTGATGTTTTCTGGATTTTTATCCTATTCCTTTGGATGGGCCATCATTTCCTGTTTCTCTATCTTGCCTTCTTTTGTTGCACATTGTACACCTTAATATTTTAAATATTTAATATATTAAATTTAACTCTGGGATTTATTTGCTGAGATTTCTATTTCTTGAGTTTGTAGCCAACTGGTGACATGACAGAGATTTTCTTGAGTGTTCAAGAGTTACCCAAACCAAGAAAATCTAAGCAAAAAACACCTTTCACCACTTTTGCATAATGGCTTTGTGTTGGCTGGTGCTCTCCATCAGAGTTCAGCCCTCCTATCAGGAAAGTGAGCCCAAGGTAAATGTGAAGTGCAAAATCCTCCCTGTCTTTTCTGGGCCTGTGTCTTCTCCTGGGCTTGTGCTTGCTAGTGGCCTCAGGAGTTGCCCTGCTCACATGAATTTGAATGCCCCCTCCACTTCCCAGGAAACAGACCTCCCCTCTGGGGTATTCCACTACAGGTATTAAAACTGGTAAGCCTTTGCCCCAGGCTGTCTGCCTGTTGTTTCCTACACTGCTTTAGTCGCCACAAGCTGCAAATTCTGAAAGGAGGGGCATACAAGAGAGGAGTTTTCCAAGTCAGTCTTCCCCACGTGGAACAATCCAGGGACCCACAAAGGGAGCACTGGCTAGATCCAAACTGCCCTGGGGAGGGGATTACAGAGGGTCCCCTTCCCAGGCAAATGCAGCCCTTCAACTATCCTCCACAGCTCTAAGGAAGTATACCATATTTAATGTCTCCTCCACTGCCTTGTCTGGAGCAGGATGGGACAAAGGCTGCCTCTCAAGCCTGGCTCCCAGGAAGGCTAATCTAAAGCAGTGATCAGCAACTGGCCCATGCCCCTCCTACCCCAGGTCTTGGGGAACTAGATTTTATATCTCTTTCTGGCATCAGCAAGCTATGTCAGGGGCCGAACTCTGCTGCTGCCTGCCGCAAGACTGGAGGATGGGTGATGGTAACCACTGCAAAGAGAGAGCATTTTACTGGTATTTACTGTAATTGACCAGCTTCTTCCTTCCGCTCTTCCCTGGATGCCGGCCAGTGTTCCACTGGCCTCCAGAATTTTGAAATAGTTAATTCACACAGTTTTTATAGCTGTTCTACGTTTTTGTAGCTGTTCTGGTAGAGGCATTGGATCCTGGAGGTTCTTATTCCGCCATCTTCCCACAATTCTCCCGACATTTGCTTTTAATTCTATATTTTTTAATATAAAAAGTTTTAAATTTCCATAGACTTAAATTTATTCAGACATGAGTTATATATTCATATTTTCTTCTAAAGGTTTCATTTCTTGAAATCAATTTAAAAATCAACTCAGAATCTACTTGTTTCTTGGATGAGTCGAGACTAAAACCTGATTTTTCTTTTTCCAACCAGACAGTTTTCCTTGGCTTGATAAATCTAAGATCTCGGTTTTTTTTCTGTAGCTTTGACAGTGATAACTAACCCAAGTCTTTAAAATACATTTTCCTCTTAACATTTGTTATTGCTTTTCTAATCTCCTTCCTTTCTAAGCTTACCTTCTTTGATTTGTTCTTTACCTTCCATCCACTAAATATAGGTCCTTATAGTTCAGTTCTTGTTCCTCTTTTTCTTTTTCCACAGATTTTCCCTAAGATCTAAAATTCCAAGATTTCAAAAACCATCTGTGCCAGTTTGAATGTATTATGTCCCCCAAACGCCATTATCTTTGATGTAATCTTGTGTGTGCAGACGTTATCAGTGTTAATTAGATTGTAATTCTTTGAGTGTTTCTTTGCAATATGCCCCACCCTGCTGTGGGTGATGACTCTGATTGGATAATTTCCATGGAGGTGTTGCTCCGCCCATTCAGGGTGGGTCTAAGTTGATCAGTGGAGCCATATAAATGAGCTGACATAACACAAGGAACCCAGGGCAGCTGTGAGTGACATTTGGAGAGGACCTACAGCCAAGAGGGACACTTTGAAGAATGCACAGGAGCTGCAGATGAGAGACAGTTTGAAGTCGGCTGTTGAAAGCAGACTCTTGCTTTGGAGGAGCTGAGAAAGGATATTCCAAGTGCAACTAAGAGTGACATTTTTGAGGAACTGCAGCCTAGAGAGGAACGTCCTGGGAGAAAGCCGTTTTGAAACCAGAACTTTGGAGCGAACACCAGCCACGTGCCTTCCCAGCTAACAGAGGTTTTCCGGACACCATTGGCCATTCTCCAGTGAAGGTACCCGATTGCTGATGTGTTACCTTGTACACTTTATGGCCTTAAGACTGCAATTGTGTAACCAAATAAATCCCCTTTTATAAAAGCCAATCCATCTCTGGTGTTTCACATTCCAGCAGCATTAGCAAACTAGAACACCATCTCTGAAAATGACTCCAAAATCAGAATCTCTATTCATTGTCTTGCTTCCATCCTCTGATACCAATTAAATGAAGGAGATCTTCTTCTAACCCAGTTCAGCCCCAAGACCAAAGAACGTGCCAGGCACAGATTTAGACATGAGATCATTGTTCCATGGCAGCGGCTGGCTGAGAAAGATGCAAGTTAGTGCTGTGCAAAGACAGGGGGTACCAGGTGGTGGTTTATAAGGGTTAGAACAAGGACATTCCAAAGGGTGTGAGAACAGTTTCGGAAGGGTCTTGTGACACGGGTGTGGAGATTTGTTATCAACAGTGATGAGGGGAGGGGAGCTGCTATGCTTTATGGTACATTCTTTCCTCCCCTGGGGAGGACTGATGACTTTTAAAGTCTGTTCCGTTCAAGTAGGCAGCTATGAAAAATAACTCATTTTCACCATGGAGGGGAGGGGCCCGGGTCCTGGGTCTCCACAGGTCTAGAATAACTCCATTTCCCTTTCCAATCCTATTCTTCCTCCTATGTTCTAATTCTGTGGGTGACAATGGTATCTTCCCTGGCATCTCTACTTTTCTTCTCTCCTATGCTTCTTGACAATCAATTTTTAGTCCCACTGATTCCACTTTCATATTCTCTGTCTACTCCTCCACCACTACTGCTCCAGGTCTGGCCCTCATTATCTCTCAGGGGAATCACTGTAACAACTTCCCAAATAGGTCTTTCCACTTTCATTCACCACTATATATTCCAAACTATATACCAATGACAAATAAGATTATTTTTCCTAAGGAGTTCTGATCATACCAAAGCTCTGTTTAAATATTTTCAGAGACATTCCTCTCCATAGAAAAGTCTATAAGCCTTTAGCTATAAGACAAAACCTCCATCTAGCCCCAACCAATATGATAATAAAAATAACTAAAATATGTTAACAAAAATAACTAACATTTATTAAGGGCTAAGCACATGATATGTACTTAACTATCACATGATAATTAAGAACTCCGGCTCTGGAGGTAAGGCAGTCAGTCCAGGTTCAAAAGTGCCACCTATACTATTAATTTAGGTAAGTTCCTTTCTCTTTCTGAGCCTCAGTTTCCTCATCACCTGTAAAAATGAGACTGTAGTATCTACCTTGTTTCTCATAATGGCTTGTTTTATTTGAGAAATACTAGTACTTCTAAGCATAGTAGTTTTCAAAGTATAGACCCTAGTCCAGCAACATCAACATCACCTGGAAACTTGTTAGAAATGCAAATCTCAGGCCCCACTCCAGACCTTCTGAATCAGGAACTGGGAATGAGACCCAGCAATTTGTGTTGTAACAAGCCCTCTATATGACTCTGATATACTCTAAAGTTTTAGAAGGAAGGCCAAATGGAAATAGCGCTGGCAGCTTATTTTAAACCAATGCAAAGCTAAAGCCTGAAATGGATTTGAAAACCCAATTTGGAAACCTATATTCTATGCAGAATTGCCAGTAAAATCATCACCACCATTATCCATGAAAAGCAAGTATCTACTAATTATGTGCTACTATAGCTTTGGTCCTTCCCCCACAATCTTATAATCCTCTGCTTATCTCACCATATATATTCACCCGATCTCATAAACCCAGATGTTTACAAATAGGACAGAGAATCCTAGAGAACCAAGATGCTACTAACTAGATCATAAGAAATATACAGCTCAAACAGTAAGAGTCAAGAAGGCACAATCTAAACAAGAAAATCTTGAACACCAAGCATCAACCATCTTGGTACTTCATAAAAATGATAGAAGACATCACTGAGAAATAAAAAACATTCAGATATGCTATTGGGAAAAGCAGACCAGTAAGAGTATATTCATGCTACAGATAGTGCTTGAGTGAGAACAAAAGGTAAAACAACCTAAGGCTGTTTAGTAAACTTCCTAATGTATAACTACGGGGAGGAGGGAGCAGAAGCCCTTGTTCACAGGATAAATGTTGCCTGCCTTATAATATTGCCTTATAGGTGAAATCTACCAATAAAAGCAAAGCAGAAAAGGCAGCAACAGCCATGGATTATTGTGTTAATAATATTTACACAGTATTTGATAGTGTCAAAATGCTTTTCAAACCCATCATTTCAGAGGGAAGCTCTCTTGAATAAAAATTAATGCAAAGGAACTCACTCTAAACACAAAAAAAACACACTCAACAATATGTCTAGCAGTCTCAGGAACCTAGAAGGCACTGTTCCTCAGATTCTGACAGTAACTCACTTGGGAAGATGTAAAGCAGTGATTAAATAGATGGTATGAAGCTGGGGCTCTGGTACTGTCTTTGCAAGAAATTTATAGCAAGTTGAGGACAGGCGTTTCATCAAAGTATTTTTAAGAGAGATTTGATAAAAATAAACAACAAAACAGTGGCATAACAGAAACTTTTAATGGACATGCAAAATTCTATCACATTTTATCACATTCCCACATGTATTCAAAGATATGTGTTCATTATGCAAAATGGAGTTAACAGTCCAAAGCAAACCAAAATACTAAAATATTTTATGGGGGAAATTTCAGGAATTCAAGAAATCTTCTGTTAAACATGATACTAAAAAGAGGCGTAAGGGACACAGTAAGTTATCTTCTTCCATCTACAGAGAGATTATGTAATTAAAAAATCCTTTCTATTGCTTTTTTATCACAGTGAGAAATAAAAGTAATTATTCTCTGTACAAAAGGTTACTGCACCTTAAAATTTTACCTCTTGTGAGATCAGTATAGGAGATTCTTTGCACTAAAAGAGTGACTATGAAGGTAGGTCTTTCTTTAGGTAAGACACAACAGCTTTATAAACTCTGATTTCTGAAAGATCTTGTTTTTTTTTTTTTTTTTAACTTGTTACAAAAATTTCCATGTATTACAAAAATAGACTACAACAACACACTTCCATGTACCTAACCACCCAGCTTCAACAACCATCAAATTTTGTTCCACATGCTTCACCTATCCTTCTATACAGAATCTGATACTATAATACACATTCTTTCTCGATGCATTTCCCTTATCTTCTATGGCATGGTTTTTCTAGTTCTTCTCCTCCCCCTCTAATAATTCTTTCTTTGGTTCTTCTTTTGATTCCTACCCACTGCTTACATGGTTTGAGACAAAGAATACAATGAATTTTATAACCACTACATTTCACTTACTGTATTAAGTCTAGGATCTTCTCCTTTCCTTGTTGCATATCCCTTTACCACAGTTTTCAGGATAACCAATAAACAAAGTTTAAATCAACACAACCCAAGACTTTCAACATTTTGGGCCCTAGATCTGAAGGCAGACAGGCACATGAAAGAGCTGAACCTAAGCGAAGTGAAGAGAAAACAGCTAGTACAAATTTATGCCCTTTCTAAAGAAGGCCCAGAAGATAAGTTAGTAGTGACCTTCACACACATGCAAAGCTATATCCCTGCTTTACTAGGAAAGAAGCTTAACAGCCCATTGATTGCCCTGGAATTCTGGACTCCCCACCTTTGGAAAGGCAGTGATATATTCCCTCTTTACAAGCTGAAGGAAGCAGTGATTTGGTATCCCTGACCTACTCCTTATAGAAGCAGTTAGGTTAAGAGTCTTGAATCCTTCATATTTCCTTTCTTACCTTAAGCCCTCTATTCTTTTTGATACTCATTTTTTTTTAAATCATTCCAAACCTGAAGTTCTACGATGTTTCCTTTTTAATTCTTGCTTGTCTCTTTCTGCATTCTATAGTAAGCTACTGGGGTAAAATCTTACCTTGTTTCATCCTTGGGTCTGGAGCCATCATCATTCTGTGAAGCACCTTTAATATAAAAATTTAAACAGAGAATGAGTTCAAGAGAGTGGTTTTCAACTTTTATTCTCAACTCACTACATAAGCAAAGCCTTTTATTAAACCTTTCTAGTGAAGAACATACTATAACTTATTTAAATCCCAAGGTGACCCTCAGAGATGAAAAGATGACAAATGTTCATATAGTTGAAATAAAAAAAGCTTTACCAAAATTCGGTACATTTATAATTAGGTAAGAAATGTTAATTATTCAAAGCATATCATTCAGATTCTACTTCATTTTTGAAATACATGTATGTTTGATTTTAATTCAAATCTAGTTTTTTTTTTTCACTTATCTTTTATATCCCAAATACCTAACAAAAAAGAACAAGCAGAGTGATCAATAAAATATATTCTAAACATACAAAAACCAGTAACACCTCTCTTAAAAGGGGACTGGAAAATAGCTTAAAAAACAGAAAAGGCACAAATGGGTTTCAAAGAAGCCAAAATGAATTCCACAATGTTTACACTTAATTGCAATATTACTCATGAGAAATATCCCTTGGACTCAGCCAGGGCTTATTTATTATAAAAGTGTTAGAGGGAGGTTGCTAGATGCAGACAAACTGATAGCAAAAACAGAATATAGATGGAGAAGGAAAAACTATAAAACGTAGAAATAAGAACTCTATCTAGGTGCATTCATTGAAAAAACAGTATCTTTTGAATATAAACAGTGGTTTTTTTCCAATGCAATTTTATTGAGATACATTCACATACCATACAATCATCCAAAGTGTACAATCGATTGTGCAAGCACCATCATACAGCTGTGCATTCATCACAATTTTTGAACATTTTCATTACTCCAAAAAGTAAAAATGAAAATAAGAACAACAATAAAAGTACACAAGAAAACCCAAAACATCACATACTCCTTTCCTCCCCACCATTATTCATTAATTTTCTGTTCCCCGTTTTCCTACTCATCTGTCCATACACTGGATAAGGGGAGTGTGAGCCACAATGTTTTCATAATCACACAATCACACTGTATAAGCTATATAGTTATATAATCGTCTTCAAGAATCAAGGATACTGGTCTAATACACTAATAACTAAAATGGGATAGCTATAAAATGCATAAGAACTTCCAGAATGACCTCTCAACTCCATTTGAAATCGCTCAGCAACTGAAACTTTATTTTGTTTCATTCTTCTTCCCCCTTTTGGTCCAGGTTCATCCCCAGGAGTTAAGTCCCATGTTGGGGGTGGGGGTGGGGGTGGGGGGAGGGCAGTGAGTGTACCTGCAGTGTTGGCTTATAGAGAGAGGTCACATCTGAGCAATGAAAGAGGTTCTCTGGGGGTGACTCTTAGGCACAATTATAAGAAGACTGAGCCTCTCCTTTGCAGTAACAAGCTTCATAAGGGCAAGCCCCAAGATCGAGGACTTGGCCTATTAAAATGATAGACCCCAATGCTTGCAAGAATATCAGGAATTCCCAAGGTGGAAAGTTTAATATTTCCAATTTTTCCCTAGTCCCTCAAGAGGGCTTTGCAAATACATTTTTATTCTTTGCCCACATTACTCTGGGATGTATCAAGGCTTCATGCTAACCTGTACAAACCAACTAGATATCAACCCCTATTCAAGGTTCCATATAATTATGGAGTTTGAATAAATTGACCATACAAGTTAAATTACATAGCACGGTACGGAAAATATAGATTTTCCACCAAATAAACATCTCTTCCTTTGGTCTCACATAGAAGTTGAAGTTTCAAAAAACAGTCAATATCATTCTTTCCCCTTTAGTCTAGTTTACCTTAGTCCTAACCAAGTTTATTTTGTTCATATCTCTAATTAAAATCTGATCTTGAAGAAACTAAGATGGCGGTTAGGTGAGACAGGGCAAAAAAAACACCTCCGTGAAAAACACTAGATAAAAACCAGAAAGTGACCCAGAATACCGGTTACAGTGATGCACCAGCTGGACGAGGTCTGCTAGTTCCCAGGGGCCGTATACTTGGTGAAACCGGGAGTATGCATTCTGAAACGAGTGAGTAAGCTGGCTGGAAGACCCGCAGCCGAGTGGCGGTCTGGGGATGCCAGAGTTTGGCGTTTGTAGACCGGCAGGTTCTTTTAAAAAAAAAAAGGGAAAAACCCAGGAGCGGCTGCAGCTGCGATAGTGGGAAACATGCAGTAAAACACAGTAAGAGGGGGCTGGGCTGGCCTCTCGGTGTCTGGCCTGGAAGACAGCCCGCTGCAGATACCCTTGGGCCAGGGGAATGGAGAGGAGAGCCGGAAGCAGAAAGAAACCCCGCAGCTTGCAGCTGGCTCCCCGGAGGGCTGGATAAACTCCTGCCCAGGGCCGTGCCCAAAGCCCAGAGTCCCGCCAGTTGTCCCAGAGCTGGGAAGGAGGAACTGTGCGAGGAGGAGGGTGTTGAGACACCCCATTTGGCCATTTTGGCATCAGGCTGAAAGCGCCCCGGCATGGCCTGGCAGCCCGGGGCTTCCCTTGAGGGATGGAGCGCACTGGTGACGTAGCATGGCATTCCCTCGGCAGAGGTCCTGGAGGATCATGGCTGGGCAGAGGGACCCACTTGGAGAACCCAGGGACACTACGACAAGTCCGGTGGTTTGTGGGACAGCGAGAGAGAGGGTCTGGGGCTGAAATGAAATGAAGGCTTAGACTCTTGCGGCAGCCTTGAATCTCCAGGAACCTGGGGGATTTAAATATTAAAGCTGTCCTTCCTCCCTGGCCACCCATATACATGCCCCACATTCAGGGCGGATGGCTCCAGCAACACACCCAAACTGAGTTCTCCAACTGAACCCAGAAGAATCATTTCCCCACACACCACGGGAACAAGGTATACTTGAGGGGTATAGGTGACTCACAGACGCCATCTGCTGGTTAGTTAAAGTGTATGACACCAAACTGTGTTTCTGAAAAATTAGATCGATATCCTTTTTTTGTTACAACTTGAAAGAACCCTATCAAGCAAAACAAATGCCAAGAGGCCAAAAACAACAGAAAACCTTAATGCATATGATAAAACCAGACGATATGGAGAATCCAACTCCAGCACACAAATCAAGATATCAGAAGAGACAGAGTACCTCACACAATTAATCAAAGAACTACAATCAAGGAACGAAAACATGGCAAAGGATTTAAAGGACATCAAGAAGACCATGGCCCAGGATATAAGCGACATAAAGAAGACCCTAGAAAAGCATAAAGAAGACATTGCAAGAGTAAATAAAAAAATAGAAGATCTTATGGAAATAAAAGAAACTGTTGGCCAAATTAAAAAGACTCTGGATAGTTACAATACAAGACTAGAGGAAGCTGAACAACATCTCAGTGTCCTAGAAGTCCACAGAACAGAAAATGAAAGAACAAAAGAAAGAATGGAGGAAAAAAACGAAAAAATTGAAATGGATCTCAGGGATACGATAGATAAAATAAAACGTTCAAACTTAAGACTCATTGGTGTCCCAGAAGGGGAAGAGAAGGGTAAAGGTCTAGAAAGAGTATTCAAAGAAATTGTTGGGGAAAACTTCCCCAATCTTCTACACAATATAAATACACAAAGCATAAATGCCCAGCGAACTCCAAATAGAATAAATCCAAATAAACCCACTCCGAGACATCTTCTGATCAGACTCTCAAATGCTGAAGAGAAGGAGCAAGTTCTGAAAGCAGCAAGAGAAAAGCAATTCACCACATACAAAGGAAACAACATAAGACTAAGTTGTGACTACTCAGTGGCCACCATGGAGATAAGAAGGCAGTGGCATGACAGATTTAAAATTCTGAGAGAGAAAAATTTCCAACCAAGAATACTTTATCCAGCAAAACTCTCCTTCAAATTCGAGGGAGAGCTTAAATTTTTCACAGACAAATGCTGAGAGACTTTGCCAATAAAAGACCTGCTCTACTTCAGATTCTAAAGGGAGCCCTACCAACAGAGACACAAAGAAATGAGAAAAAGATATAGAGAATTTTAACAGACATATATAGTACCCTACATTCCAAATCACCAGGACACTCATTTTTCTCTAGTGATCACAGATCTTTCTCCAGAAGGGACCATAAGCTGGGACATAAAACTAGCCTCAAGAAATTAAAAAAAAAAAAAACAAAAAAAAATTGAATATACTCAAAGCACATTCTCCAACCACAATGGAGTACAAATAGAAGTCAATAATTTTTGAACTGTAACTCCACTATTTACTTCCTACATGATATAAAATACACAAACTCAAAGGACAAATCAGTGGTTTTGAACTCAATGTAAAATACGTAATTTTAGACAACTATATAAAGGTGGGGGAATGAAGGAGTATAGGAACATAGTTTATGTGTCCTATCGAAGTGAAGGTGGTATCAACGAAAAACAAGATTGATATGGATTTAAGAGGTTAATTTTAAGCCCCACAGTAAACACAAAGAAATTATCAGAGAATATGACCATAGAGATGAAATGTAGACTTTGGGTTAAGAGAAATGGGGGAAGGGGCAATGGGGAGTTAAGAAATGACTGTAGGGTTGCTGTTTGAGGTGAAGGGAAATTTCTAGTAATGGATGGTGGGAAAGAGCATCACAACATTCTAAAGGTGATTAATCCCACTAATGGAAGGCTAGGGAGGGGGTGGAATGGGAAGATTTAGGCTGTATATATGTTTCCACAACTGAAAGAAAAAAAAAAAGACAGTCTAAATAGATGAAAATTGAATACCAAGGATGAACTTGGATGGGATTGGAGGATGGAGGACAGGTGGCTCAAAGGGACACAGTTGAAACATAAGGAAAAGGAAATACAGAATGTAAGCTTTGTATCATTGTTGAATCTCTTGTACTTCTTAGCTGCGCTTAATGGGATTGCGTAAAAGAATGTTCTTGTTCATGGGAAGTGTATACGTGAATTATAGTGTATGTTCAAGGATGTGTGCAGCTAGCTCTCATATGTTCAGAAGACAGAGCAATAGATCATGGATGATAGGGAGGTAAGGAAAGAAATAGCGATGTGACAGCATGTTAAAGTTGGTGGATTGAGCTATCGGGGGAGGGGGGTCAGGGTATGATGGAATTCTGTGTATGGGGTTAGTATTGTTTTTGCAACTGTTCCTATAACTTTGAATTTATTTCAAAATTAAAAAAAAAATCTGACCTTTTCTTCAGCTTCTTTAATTTGTTGTATGGGGTAATGCTGACATTCATAGCTGCTGAACTCTGGTTCTGGGCCTCAGGTGTCAAACAGATACCAGAAGTTCCAGGGAGTGACCAGGTTACACACAAAAGGTTCATCATCTTAGAATTTAGGAATAACCATTACAGCTCATGAATAAATGTGACTGTTGTAAGAGTTTACAATCTAGGAAACTTTACAATAAGCCTTCCCCTAATAACCTATGCTCTCAAACTTAATTCTCAGAGTTTGTACATTATAGTTAGTCTATATTAGTGAGGCGTTATAATGTTTATCTTTTCAATTCTGACTTGTTTCACTCAACATACTGTCCTCAAGGTCCATTCACCTAGTTGCATACCTCACAACTTCATTTCTTCTTGCTGTTGTTCAATATCCCATTGAATGTATATACCACAGTTCTCCATTTCGTTTATTGGTCAATATACCCTTCGGTCACCTCCATCCATTGTGAAATGTGAATTCCACCACCATAAATACCAGTGTGCAATGTTCATTCATGTCCCTGCTCTCAGTTCTTCCAAGTATATACCTAATAACAGGGTTGCAGGACCATGTGGCAACCCAATAGTTAGCTTCCTGTGGAACTACCACACCACCCTCCAGATGGGCTGCCCCATTCTACTTCCCTACCAACAGTGAATAATCCCTCTCTCCACATTTCCTCCAGCAACTGTATCCCTCTATATTTATTTTTTAAACAGTTTTAATCACATACCATACAATCCATTCAAAGCAAACCATCAGTGATTCCCAATATAGTCACATAGTTATGCATTCACATCCACAACCCATGAGGCCATTTCCATTCCTTCCACAAAGAAAGAGGAAAAGGAGAGAAAAAAATGAAGAATAAAAATATAAAAGATAAAGAAAAATACAAATAAAGAAAAATAGAATGAAAAGATCAGACAATACGACCACCACCAAGAATCCCATATCTCTCCCTTGTAACCCCCTTTTATAGACATTTAGTTTTGGTATATTGTCTTTGTGACAATTAATGGAAGCATCTTACAATGAATGTTACCCATTAACTACAGACTCTAGTTTGCATTGATTGTATTTTTTTCCCCACATACTATCCAATTTTCAACACCTTGCAATGCTGACATTCATTCGTTCTCCATCTTTTAAAAATATTTTTATATTTGTACATTTAATCACCATCACTGATCACTCTAGGTTTCACTAAGTTATACAGTCCCGGTCTTTATCTTTTATCTTTCCTTCTGGTGTCATACATGCCCCAAGCCTTCCTCTTTCAACCATATTCACATTCATCTTTCTCACAGTACTTACAACACTGTGCTACCTTCACACAGTATTATGCTAACCATTTCTGGATTTATACAATCAATCCTATTCACTGTTATGCACTCCATCAGCATCAAATGCCCAATTTCTAACCTCTTTCTATCTCCTGATAACTTGTGTTCTCAACTTTAACTCTCAAATTTTGCTCATCAATGTTAGTTCATATCAGTGAGTCCACAGAATACCTGTCCTTTTGTTTTTGGCTAATTTCACTCTACATAATGTCTCCTGTCTACCATTTTAACTTTTGGAATTTATATGTCATATCTTATTTTATTTTATTTTCCCTTTCTCTCCCTTTTTACTCTCAGTGAAAGTCTACATATCTACTCTCTTTTCCAAACCTCCCTCTCCTGTCTTTTCCTATTTGCCTGCAGTGCTCCCTTTACTATTTCTTGTAGAGCAGGTCTCTTGTTGACAAACTCTCTCAGTGTCTGTCTGCCTGAAAATATTTTAAGCTCTCCCTCATTTTTGAAGGACAGTTTTGGCAGATATAGAATTCTTGGCTGGCAGTTTTTCTTTCAGTATCTTAAATATATCATGCCACTGCCTTCTCACCTCCATGGTTTCTACTGAAAAATCTTCGCAGTCTTATCGAGCTTCCTCAAGCTTTCTCGATCTTGAGGCTTGCTCGGGTGAAACTTATGGTTGTAAAGTAGAGGCTAAGCCCACCTATAATTATGCCTAGGAATCATCTCCCAAAAACCTCTTTTCTTGTTCAAATGTGGACTTTCTCTCTCTAAGCCTAACTCTGTAAATAAATTCATCACCCTCCCCCCGATGTGGGACAGGACCCCAAGATGAATGAGCCTTCCTGGTGACGTGGGACACGGATCCTAAGAATGAGCCTGACCCTGGCATCAAGGGATTGAGAATACCTTTTTGACCAAAAGGGGGAAAAGAAAGTCAACAAAATAAGGTTGTAGTGGCTGAGAGAATTCAAACAGAGTCAACAGGCTGTCCTGGAGGTTACTCCTATGCAAGCTTCACCTAGTTATGCCAAATGACCATAATATGATAAGCTCAAGTCAACAGTAGTCCCCAAAACCTTAAAGAATACCCGGATCCCTATCTGAGACTCTATGGAAGTTTAAGTTTATTCTTCAGAAGCTTAAATCCTTCAGAGAACTCTTAAGCCAGCTACGTCCCTAAACCCAGAGGCAATAGCCTCCTCAAGAACATCAACTAGATGTCCCCTTTGCTTATAAAGTTGACACCTTTTCAACATGAACAAGTTAGGGTAGTCACTGCCTAGACATCCCTGAAGATCAGGAAAGTGATTAAACTACAGGAAGGGGTAGCAACAGACAAGATGGAATTTATCAAAGGATTATGAATACTGAATCTTTATACAATTTTCTTTTCCTTAGTTGCTAGGGTATTAGAATAGCTAGAAGGAAAGAAGTCAAATGGTGAAACTGTAACATATAGCATCCTTTGAAATCTGTTCTATAGCTACTTTGTAATTTGAAAGCTATATCTTTTGTATATATGTTATATTTCACAATAAGGAAATAACTGAAACCATAGTATTATAACTCATAACAATGTTGGAAATTCCCTGTATATCTACTTGTTAAATCAAACTTTGAAAGATATTACCTTTTTGTATATAGATTATATCTCATAATAAGGAAATGACTGAATCGGTAGAACTGTTACCTATAATATTCTTAGAAACTTGCTCTCTAACTATTTGTTAAATTGCACTTGGAAAGTTATTACTTCTATGCATGTGTTATATTTTACAATAAAAAATATGATTAAAAAAATGAACAAAGTGTGGTATTTCCACCCAACAGATTATTATATAGCAATGAACATAAATGAGCTACAGAGAAAATAATATGGATACATCTTAAAAGGCAACACTGATATTTCACAGAACTCAAGAAAAAGCACAAGTAATAGAATATTAAGGGAAATTTAAATTTTTTTTTTAAAAAAGCAAGTTAATGATAAACACAAAATTCAGAATAGAATAGCAGCTATTTCTACCGAAGAGATAAGGAATAATATAAGAAGGAAAGCACATGTGGATGCAATGATATTGTTAATCTTCTAATTCTTAAGCTGAGTGGTAGTTTCATGGGTGCTCATCTTATGCTGCTTTATGACTTACTTATACATATTAAATTTAAAAATATACATTATATATTACTTATGTGAGAATATGAATCAAAGTGTTTTGTAAATTGTAAAAATGAATTAAGAATACAGTCAGGTCTTGGGTGAAACCAACAATGACCACATAATAGCCTGAGAACTTTGACTTTTAAATTAGTTCTGATAAAAGTAAGATAAAGACATAAATGTGTGGAAAGGGAGTTTTAGTGGCTTTTTGAGGAAGACATGTTAGTACTGTGTAATTTCAAATAGTATTTGATTAAACAAAGAATTTAGACTACTTTCTTAGAATTTATTATGCTGTTAAGATTATATATATATTCACACACATGAAAATGGCTATATACCCTGTAATTAAAAGGAAACACAAAAACTGGAGTCTGATGCAAGAACAAATGAGATAAAATAAAGGAATAGAACATACACAGTAAGAACCAGAGGTCATATATTCCAAAAAGTCTCTAAATTAATTTACTTACAACCAGAGCATACAGGGTAAAGAGATCTTTACAAGAACATGTTCCCATTTTATAATAAAGTTGTGAGTAAATGGATTTTTCTCTCCTTAGGAAAACTAACGTCTGACAATAATACTTTTTAGTATTTCTCGTTAGATATCACAGTTGAGAAGACAGATGTTAAACTAACAATTCACCCTCCATCTCACTAAAAAAAAGTGAAACCAGATGACTGGGAAGTTATTGTGGGAGCCCTTGCAGACATGAACTGACTACACTCAATTTGTTGAGTTTATTTAGATCTGAGGGCTACAAAAAGAAGTCTACCAAACAGCAAATAAATACAAGACCTTTTCTCAGAGACTCATAAAAGCATATTAACTTTATACTTCAGTAGAATAAATCACCAGAGAAAATTATGTAGTTTCTTTCCAAGGCACAGAAACGAGGAAGAATATAAAGGAAACATTACAACTGAGACTCTCAAATATAAAACTTGTAACCAAGGGGGGGGAAACTAAAGACCTCTAGTTTTTGTTTTGTTTTGTTTTGTTTTTTAGTTCAGTTCTACTGCGATATATTCACATACCATATAATCATCCATGGTGTACAATCAACTGTTCACAGTACCATCCTGTAGTTGTGCATTCATCACCCCAATCTATTTTTGAACATTTTTCTTACACCAGAAAGAACCAGAATAAGAATAAAAAATTAAAAAAAAAAAAGAACACCCAAAGCATCCCCTCATCCCACCCTATTTTTCATTTAGGTTTTGTCCCCATTTTTCTACTCATCTATCCATACACCGGATAAAGGGAGTGTGATCCACAAGGTTTTCACAATCACAATGTCACCCCTTGTAAGCTACATTATTATACAATCGAAAGACTTCTAGTTTTAAATAAAGCTTGAAGAAAAGTGGGAAAGAAAAAACATGCTGAATGAATTTTGGTTTGCTTGAAAAGGTTTACTTATATAACCATTTTTAGAAAATTTACCTACCAAAAAAGGATGAATGAAAATTTGTTTAGATAGAATATAAGTACCAAACGAGATAATGCTGTCTCATCAGAAAAATCTGATCTTCACAGTAAATCTTAATACATAGCAAGCTATTATTTGATGGCTTTTAATACAATTCAGGCTGGTTTCTTTTTATAAAAATTATTTTTAAATTAATTCAAAATATTATATCTATAAGAACAGATTCCTTTTAAGAAATTTTCTTCCACAAAACTTCTCACCAAACATGTTCAGGAAAAAAATCTAAAAAGCAATAATATTAGAAAAATATTTGTATGAATACAAAAGCAATTTTTCTCCCAGTTCTCATCAAACCAAACAATGCCCAGGTCTCTGAAAATTCAATTTTAGTTTGAAACTCTAATTTTCATTTCTGGCTTGTAAAGTTCCAGAAATGGAATCAAAGAACAATTCAGAACACAAACATGCTTATGGGCTAAAGTGGGTTTTGTTTACTTACAACCACTGATTTGATTTAAGGTTTCTAGGTTTTCAAGTGAAAAACCAAGAATGTATTGGAAAGAAAAGCAGTGTTGACAAATATTTGTATTTGAATCTTGGCTTGCATCATGCTACTTTCTGTGGTACAGGAAATATTTAAATTCTCAGAGCCTCACTTTCCTTATCTGCAAAATGCAGGTGATATCTTTCAAAGCTGTGGTGGTTAAGTGAGAATATATATAAACATACCAAGCACAGTGCCTGAAGTGGCAAGCATTTAACAAACAGCAGCTACTATAACTGACAACTCTAATACTAAACTACACTTCCCAGTTAAAAACCTCTCTCCACTTCATAGAATCAGATTAAATTCTCTCTGTCAATTATTTTCCTACTTGAAGAGAAAATGAGTGACAGAAATGGCCAGTTCTATAGGAAATAAATAGTAAAATTTTAAGTATATACAGACATACCTTGGAGATAGTGTGGGCTCGGTTCCAGACTATTGCAATAAAGCAAATATTGTGATAAAGCAAGTCACACAAATTTTTTGGTTTTCCAGTGCCTATAAAAATTATATTTACACTATACTGTAGTCTATTAAGTGTGCAATAACATTATGTCTAAAAAAAGTGTACATACTTTAATTAAAATGTGACACAGGGACATGAAGTGAACATATACTGTCAGAAAAATGGCACCTATATATTTGATAGGCAGAGTTTCCACAAACCTACAATTTGTAAAAACACAATATCTGTGAAGTAAAATAAAGTGAAGTGCAATAAAATAAGGTATGCCTGCATGTAGTTCAGATTCTGCACGGAAATATGAAGACTGATATGCTTTACTTTTGTTAATTATTAAATACTTTGCATTAGTAACAGTTTCAACTTCTAAGCAAAAACACTCAGGAAGCTATAAAAACTGATGTTTAAGGGTTTAAGGCAGTTTAGTACTCTAATTTAAATTGTATTTTATCTGTCAGATCTCCAACTTACAGAAAAATGTATTATATTAATCCTATGCACAGTAGTCAATTAAAATAGAAGTATCAACTATGAAGCCCAGCATGACTGTTTCAGAAATTCCTTTCACCCTAACTAATCTCATAGCTCCAACACAGAAGACACATAGGGCTATCTTAAAATTTGGCTATTAAAAAAAGTCATGCATTTCACACCATATTAAAAAATTAACTCAAAATAGATCAGACCTAAATATGAGTCATATAATAACTCTTATAAGAGTTAAATAAAACTCATATAAGGAAATATAGGGAAATATCCTTAGGACCTTGTATTAGGCAATGGATTCTTAGACTTTACACCAAAATCATGATAAACAAACGAAAAAGATAAATTGGACTTCATCAAAATTAAAACCTTTTGTGAACCTATGGACATTATCAAGTAAATCAAAAGACAACCAACAGAATGGGAGAAAATATTTGGAAACCATCTGATAAGGGGTTAATACCCAGAATACATAAAGAACTCCTACAACCCAACAATAAAAGGACAATCCAATTAAAAATGGGTAAGGAAAAAAACAAATGGGTGAAGGACTTAAATGGACATTTCTCCAAAGAAGATATACAAATGGGTCAAAAAGCACATAAAAAGATAATCAACATCATTGGGCATTAAGGAGATACAAATAAAAACCACTGAGCACTTCACAACCACTAGAATGGCTATTACTAAAAAAAGACAAAGTAACAAGTACTGCCAAGGATGTAGAGAAATAGGAACCTTTTAAAAACATTGTTCACAAGAATGTAAAATGGTGCAGCTCCTATGGAAAAGTATGGTGCTTCCTCAAAAAGTTAAACATAGAATTACCACGTGATCCAGCAATCCCACTTCCAGGTACGTATCACAAAGAACTGAAAGAAGGGACTTTAACATATTTGTACACCATGTTCACAGCAGCATTTTCACAAAAGCCAAAAGAAAGAAGCAAATCAAATGCCCATCAGCAGAGCAATAAACAAAATGTGGTATATCCATACAATGGAACATTATTCAGAATAAAAAGGAATGAAGTTCTGACAATATGGATGAACCCTGAAGACATGTTGAATGAAATAAGTCAGACACAAAGGGACAGATACAACTGTGTCATTCCACTTACATAAAATAACTAGAATATGCAAATTGACAGCAACAGAAAGTAGAGTATAGGTTACAGGGATGGGAAGTTAATGCCTAACTGGTACAGGGTTTCTATTTGGGGTGATGAGAAAGTTCTGGTAATGGATGGTGTTGAAGGAAGCACAACATTGTGAATGTGATCAATCCCACTAAACTGCATGTTTCGGAGTAGTTGAGATGGGAAAGTTTATGTTGTATGTATGTTCCCACAAATTAAAAGAAAAGAGAGAGAGAGAGACTAAGGAGACAATGACAACTAAATGCAATACGTGATACTGGACTGGATCTAACAATTAAGCAGAAAACACCCAACTGGACATTATTGGGACGTATGAAAAAACTAAATACAGACTGTAGGCTATATATCAACGTTAAAGTTCTCAAACGTAAATGTACTTAAGACGGTTACATAAATGATTATCCTTGTTCTTGGGAAATGTATATGGCAGTATTAAGTGTTCAAGGAGCATGATGTACACAGTTTACTCTCAAATGTTTTAAAAAAGACATGGATGGATGGAAAGATGGATAGATGGATCGAATGATATGGTGAATGTGACAAAATGTTACTGATCTGGGTATATGGGTTGGGGTACCTGGTATGTTGGGAGTTTTCTGAATAGGTTGTGTGTATTATTTTTGAAACTTCCCTGTAAATTTGAAATTGCTTCATAATAAAATCTAAAAAAAGTCATGAATTAAAGAGAAAGCATGAAGTCTTCCATCGAAGCAGCAACAGAAGAAAAATAGCATCTGACAATTATAAAATGTTTCATAATGCAGTTTCTAAGTAAACAGAAAGGTCTTTGTCAGAGTGATGTGTTCTGTCTTTGTCTTGAGGCCTCTAAAATCTGCTCTGTCTTTGGGTCTTTAAAATCTATGTTTCAAGTTAAAATGCATTTAGAACATAAGTAAGTGATGGAAACATCTAAAGAGAATTCATTGGAAACAAGCTTTATTAGGCATGCCAGCTGTGCAGACACTAATTTAGGTTCTACAAGAAACTTCTAATCATGGCTAACGATTATTCCCCTTTAACAAAACACTAGCAAAGTATAAATCATAAATTGTAAGATATGCCAGCACACTGATTACTAAAAATGAACTGGTTTTGTTATTATTAGCATTTATAACAAAAGCTATCTCTACAAGTATAGCCTTTTCAGCTTGCATTGGCTGTTTAGTAAGGATTTGGAATCAACCTTAAACTCAACTAGGAATCTAAGTATAGAATTGCCATATGATCCAGCAATTCCATCACTAGGTATATACCCAGAGGAAATGAAAGCTAAGACACAAACAGACATTTGTAAACCAATGTTTATAGTGGCATTATTCACAATTGTCAAGAGATGGAAACAGCCCAGATGTCCATCAACGGACGAGTGGATAGACAGTCGTATATACACACAATGGAATATTACACAGCTGTAAAACAGAACAAAGTCACGGAATATATAATAATATGCATGAACCTTGAGGACGTTATTATGTTGAGCGAAGTTAGCCAGAAACCAAAGGATAAATACTGTATAGTCTCACTAATTAACATTAATGAACAAACTTTGACGGTTAAAGCTGAGAATATAGGTTATCAGGAGATAGAAAGTTGGTAGATATCAGGCACTTAATGCTGAAGGATGACAGAATGTTCAACAGGATTGACTGTGTAGATCCAGAAATGGAGAGTGCAGTGTTGAGTAATGGTAGCACAGTACTGTAGGTGCACTGACCAAGGATGTCGATGAGTAGGTGAGGGAGAAGGGCTGGGGGCATGTGTGATACCAGAAGGAAGGATGGATGATAGAGACTGGGATTGTGTAGCTTGGTGAAACCTAGAGTGGTCAGTGATGGTGACTGAATACACAAATGTAAAAATGTTTTTACATGTGAAAGAACAGATGAATGGTAACCTTGCAGGATGTTGAAAAGGGGATGGTATTGGGGGAAAGAATATAACCAATACAACTGGAGTCTGGGGTTAACAGTAACATTGTAGTATACTCCCAATAAATGTGACGGGGCAATAAACCAAAGCTGAAAGTATAGCAGGGAGGGGTGTAGGCAGGGGTACGGGATTCTTGGTTGCAGTGTTGTTGACCTTATTGCTGTTATTTTATTTTTGCTTTTCCTTTTATCCTTTTTATTATTCTTTTGTTTCAATTCTTTTTGAGTAATGAACACGTGTAAGTGCTAACTGTGGTGATGAATGCACAACCATATGATACTGTAAACGACTGTGCACTGTAGATGATTGTATGGTATTTGAATACATCCCTATAAAATTGCAGGGGAAAAAAAAATAAACAGGGACACAAGAGCTGGAGAGCACTTGGAGAGAGAGATGTATGTATTTACTATTGGTTGGGAAGTAGAATGGTGTAGCCTATCTGGAGGACAGTATGGTAGTTTCACAATAAGCAAGGTATGTGGGGGTTTCAAGGTCCCGCAACCTCAGTATGGGGTATATACTTGGAAGATCAGAGAGCAGGGACACGAATGGACATTTATGCACCGGTACATGTGGCGGCAATATTCCCTATTTGTAATGGATGGAGGTGGCCCAATAGTACATTGACTGATGAACAGAATGGTGAACTGTGGTGTATGCATACAATAGAATATTGAGCGGCTGGCTATAAGAAGGAATGAAGCTGAATAGATCATGAGTACAGCATTTTGAGTGAAGCATGCCAGAAATGAGAGCACAAACATTGCAATGCCTCACTAACATGGACTAACTATAATGTATAAACTGAATCTTAGGGCATAGCTTATCAGGGGAACGCTTATTGTAATGGTCCCTAGATTGTAAGCTCTTACAGCAGTCACATCTATTCCTGAATTATAATGGTTATCTCTAAATCCTGAGATGCTGAGCTCCTTGTGTATAATCTGATCAGTCTCTAGAACTTTGGGTACCTGTGTGACACATAAGACTCAGAGCTAGAACTTGGTAGCTATAAATGTCAATATTACCCCATATGGCAACTGTTGAAAGAGCTGAAACAGAATTCAGACTTTAATTAGAGATATGAACAAAGAGGATCTGGTTAGGACTAAGGTAAATCAGATCCAAGGGTAAAAGATGATACTGACCGGTTTTTTTTTTTTTTTAATATTCATTTTATTGAGATATATTCATATACCACGCAGTCATACAAAACAAATCGTACATTCGATTGTTCACAGTACCATTACATAGTTGTACATTCATCACCTAAATCAATCCCTGACACCTTCATTACCACACACACAAAAATAACAAGAATAATAATTAAAGTGAAAAAGATCAATTAAAGTAAAAAAGAACACTGGGTGCCTTTTTCTGTTGGTTTGTTTGTTTGTTTCCTTCCCCTATTTTTCTACTCATCCATCCATAAACTAGACAAAGGGGAGTGTGGTCCTTATGGCTTTCCCAATCCCATTCTCCCTCCTCATAAGCTACATTTTTATACAATTGTCTTCAAGATTCATGGGTTCTGGGTCGTAGTTTGATAGTTTCAGGTATCTACCACCAGCTACCCCAATTCATTAGAACCTAAAAAGCGTCTATATTGTGCGTAAGAGTGCCCACCAGAGTGACTTCTCGGCTCCTTTTGGAATCTCTCTGCCACTGAAGCTTATTTCATTTCCTTTCACATCCCCCTTTTGGTCAAGAAGATGTTCTCCATCCCACGATGCCGGGTCTACATTCCTCCCAGGGAGTCATATTCCACGTTGCCAGGGAGATTCACTCCCCTGGGTGTCTGATCCCACATAGGGGGGAGGGCAGTGATTTCACCTCTCAAGTTGGCTTAGCTAGAGAGAGAGCTGATGGGGTTTTAAAGCTACAAGTTTGCACGAGACCAAGGAGATGTTTATCTGGTGCAGGATCTATATTTTCTGTAGCACATTAGGTAATTTAACTTGTAGGGTCAATTTGTTTGAACACCATAGGTGCAGGGAGCAGTGAATGGGAAGTGGGATTTGGTGAGTTTGTAAGGCTGGGGTGAAATCCTGATACATCCCAGAGTAATATGGCCAGAGAGCATAAGTGTATTTGTGGGGCCCTCCTGAGGAACTGGGGAGAAATGTCGAAATGTTGGACTTCCCCACCTGGGCTATTGCTGATTTTCCTGTAAACACTGAGAACTCCCAATCTAGTGGGCTGAGCCCTTGATCTGGGGGCTTTCCCTTGTGAGGCTAGTTATTGCAAAGGAGAAGCTTAAGCCCACAATAAAGAGCCCCACAGAGAGCCTCTTTATTGCTCAGATGTGGCTCCCTCTCTCTCTAAGCCCACTTGCCAGGTGAACTCACTACCCTCCCTACTACGTGATACATGACACCCAGGGGTGTGAACCCCCCTGGCAACGTGGGAAATGACTCCTGGAGATGAGCCTGGACCCAGTCCTGTGGAATTGAGAGGATCTTCTTGACCCAAAATGAGGAAGAGAGATGAAACAAAATTAAGGTTCCAGCGGCTGAGAGATTTCAAACAGAGTTGAAAGATCACTCTGGAGGGTATTCTTATGCTCTATATAGATATCACTTTTTAGTTTTTAGGGTGTTGGAATGGCTAGAGGCAAATACCTGAAGCTCTCAAACTGCAACCCAGTGACCTTGATTCTTGAAGACGACTGTGCAACTATGTTTCGTGCACAGTGTGACTGTGAAAACCTTGTGGCTCCAACTCCCTTTATTCAGCAAATGGACCGATGAGTGGAAAAATGGGGACAAAAATAAGATAAAGAATAGCATGGGATGGAGGGGATGGAAATTTTGGGGTGTTCTTTTTTGCTTTTATTTTTATTTTGGAGTAAGGAAAAGGTTCAAAAATTGATTCTGGTGATAAATGCACAACTGTATAATGGTGGTGTGAATAACTGATGGTACACTGTGGATGACTGTAGGGTGTGTGAATATATCTCAAATTGTATTAAAAAAAAGTAAATGAACAATGAGGGAAGGAGGGGAATGGGATGTTTTGGATGTTCTTTTTTAATTTTTATTTTATTTTTTGGAGTAATGAAAATGTTCGAAGTTTGTGATGAAAGCACAACTATATGATGATACTGTGAACTGTACACTTTGAATGACTGTATGTGATTATATCTCAATAAAATTGCATTAAAAAAACTTAAACTCAACTAGACAGTGCTACAGACAATAAACTATGTCTGCCATTAACATAAAAGGTTGTGTGGCATCATACATGCCGTATTAATTGGCATTGCTGGCCTCAAGAATAAACACTTTATATAAATCAGCTCAATACTCATAAGGTCAATGACAATTCAACTTTTATTATGCTAGCTTTCCAACTTATAAACTTATAAAAACTTATAAACTTATAAAAAACAAAAGTTTTATTTATAGAAACAATACATTAAAAGAAAACATTTAATCAATGCCTCTGTTTTGTTTTTTTTTTTAAATAAAATAACTTCTTTTATTTAAAAAAGAATAGCAGTTTATAATTGTGCCTAAGAGTCTCCTCCTGAGTGCCTCTTTGTTGCTTAGATGTGGCCCTCTCTCTCTAGCTAAGCCATCTCGGCAGGTGACCTCATCGCCCTCCCCCCTACATGGGACCTGACTCCCAGGGGTGTAAATCTCCCTGGCAATGCAGGATATGATTCCCAGGGATGAATCTGGACCTGGCATTGTGGGACTGAGAACATCTTGACCAAAAGGGGGATATGACATGTAATGAAATAAAGTTTCAGTAGCTGAGCGATTTCAAATGGAGTCAAGAGGTCACTCTGACGGACATTCTTATGCACTATATAGATAACACTTTTAGGTTTTAGTATATAGGAATGCTAGAAGTAAATACCTGAAACTATCAAACTCCAACCCAGTAGCCTGGACTCTTGAAGACAATTGTGTAACAATGTAGCTTACAAGAGGTGACAGTATGAGCATGAAAACCTTGTGGATCACACTGCCTTTATCCAGCGTATGGATGGATAAGTAGAAAAATGGGGACAAAAACTAAATGAAAAATAGGGTGGGATGGGGAGGATGATTTGAGTGTTTTTTTTTTCACTTTTATTTTTTTATTGTTATTCTGATTCTTTCTGGTGTAAGGAAAATGTTCAAAAATAGATTGGGGTGCTAAATGCATAACTATATGATGGTACTGTGAACAGGTGATTATATACCATGGATGACTGTACAGTATGTCAATATATCTCAATAAAACTGAATTTAGTTTTAAAAAAAAAAGAATAGCAATAATTGATATATACCATATTACAGTGGCTATTTTACGTAAGAAGTGCTGTATCATTAAAGACCTCATACCAAAAAAATGATTACTTACTTTCTGAACATGTAGTTTCACCATTAGTAACCACTTCAGATTCTAATTGAAGCCCATCAAGACAAACTGACAAGTCTCCTATTGTATCTGTTGGTTCTTTGTCACCTACAAGCTGCAAAGTCACAACCACTTCCTCAACTGGAAGAGAATAAAATTTTTAAATGGCTACTTTTTTTCTTTAAGTCATCTTAACTGTTAAAAATAATGTCACACAAATGTACATATATATGTAATATTCATTCAAGGTTTGAAAGCTTTTGACGCCAAAACACTGCATTTTAAAAACAGAACAAAATTTACTGTTTAATACCCATAATGTAAAAAACTGAGTATCTCAATAATCTCATTTATAACATTCATTCCATCCTTGTAAGACTACAGTATTAAAATGGGCCAGCAAGACTACCAAGATTATTCAGCAATATACATACCCAAATAAATTACAGAGTGAAAACATTTAGCTTAAGAATGGATTAAATCTCATTAAGTCTTAACCTGAGAGATCTGTTTTGAAATTTATTTTAAATGAAGCAAATTTCAAAATTGTATATGTATCTATTAGACAGATATAAATAAAATCACAATCATCTAAAACGAGGAAGTTTTAAAAATAAGCATTGGAGACAAGGAAATCTATCAAAATACTAACCACATTTCTCTCTCTGAAGTGGGATTACATTGTTTCCTTCACCTCTGCTCTATGTTTTTAGGTCTTTCCATAATTGAGTATGTAGTATCTTAATAAATATCTATTTACTAAATAATAAATATTTCTTAAAAACATGAGCTCCAAAATGAATGGCCAAATCAAGGTTACTGAAGATGCTTAAATAGCTTAAGAGTCTTCTCCCTGTTAATCCTATAACCAAGTAAACTTAAAAACAAAAACATATAGTGATACAGGTTACCAGGGGATGGGGTGGGGATAGGGAATCGGAAGTCAACGCATAAATGTATAGGGTTCCTACTTGAAATGACAGAAATATTTTGGTAATGGATGGTGGTGATGGTAACACAATATTGTGAACGTTCTGCAAAGAAGTAAATATCTGAGTATGATTAAAAAGGGCAATGTTAGACTGTATAAATGGTAACAAAAAAGTTTTTTTAAAAATCCATGGAATTATACTGCACAGTGAACTGTTAAACCATGGACTGTTATTAATAGCACAATAATAAAAATGTGCTATCATCAATTGGAACAAACATTCCATACCAATGCAAGGTGTTAATGATAGGGAGGTATACAAGAATCCTGTATTATAGAATTTTATGAATGATTGTTCTATAAATGCACAACTTCTCTAACAAAGAAAAGAAAAGAAAAAAACAAATAGTGAATATAAGTCACTCTTTGGGTTTGGTATATGAATTTCTTCCAGAGAAACAAATAATTGAGCACAATTTCTATTACTTTTATATACATACGTTTCATATTGTTTGACTTTAACGTTTCATAAATATCTAATGCAGCACTTCCCAACAAAACATCAGATTTCAGCGTCTGGTGACTCCACACACGAAAAAGTAATTTACTCACAGGGGTAACAATACTAAAATGAGAAAAGGGAACAGAAAAATATGATTTTCATTAAAAACCAAAATGGGATCCTAAATAAATTACAATGAAGTTTTAACGTCTAAAATATTCTTACTGCACACCAGTTTACTGTACAGCAAATATTGCTTAAATTGTGTAATCTCGGGAAAACTATATCTGACTTCCACATGTTTGCATGGTGATTTTCACTTTTGGTTGAACTATAGACAACTTTACGCACATATGTTCAATAAAAGTAAAATTGCTTGTTATGTTGGAAAATGAGTTTAAATTTAGCAGTATAAAAGACTGAACTTAAAAATTAGATGCTTATTGTGCTATGTTTGATGTTATTTCATTTAATCTTCAAAGCAATCCTGTGAGATGGGAATTATCACCCTATCTTCAGATAAAGAAACATATTCAGAAGGTTAAGCAAATTGCCTAACATCACACAGCCAGTAAATGGCAAAACAGTTATCTGAACAAAGGCTTATCACTAAAACTTATATTAACAAGTTCCTTGGTCAGCTACATAATGACTTGAGGGTTATATTAGGTACAAAGTTTCACCCTGCTATAGACAGTGTCCAGGACAATCCATCAAATATAGAGCTGCTCATACCTTGCTAAATGCCAAAAACTATGCACTCTATAAGGCAATTTCCAAAACAAACTTGGGAAGTCAAAATTTGCAATAAACATACAAACTGTTTCAGAGTCACCAATTAGAAAAAATAGGAGCACTATCTAATCTACCATAGGTCCATGGACTGATGCTTATATAGATAACCTCTAGAAATGTTTGAATTTCTTCATATCTCATTCTTTCTAAAACATGATCAAATTTTGGGGGACAAAGAAATACTTTTCTCCTTAGAAGTCTAACTATACTCATCACCATTTTAAACAATCATGGGTAATTCAAACATGGGCACTGTAATTAAACACACACACACAAATAACTTTTTTAAAATTAAGTTAAAAAATAAAGTGAGCTACTCATAGCCCCCAAATTCAACTCAAGTCAAGAAAAGGGCTGCTAAGAATCATTCTAGACCCAAAGCCATAGGCTCTCCCCCAGGTGGAGGGCTAGGAATGAGGAAGAGGGGGAGGGGGAAGGAGAAGGGGAAGGAAAAAAAGATGAGCAAAAGAGAGAAAGGGAACCTAAAAAAACAATTGAGAAACTTTTTAAAAGATGCATTTCTGGTCACATACTAAACAAAATATAATGGAGAAAAATACTTTCAAACCTACACTGTAAGGGGTTGCTTCCATTTGGGACTGTTCGTATTGTTACACTTCTCTGTCTTCTTTGACTGTCCATCTACAGTGACTTCCACGTAAGGACTTGGTCCAAACCAATTCTTTTTATTTTCTTTAAGTTTTGCTGAGATGACTATTTAAAAGAAAAGGGAATACATTTCAATATTTTGAGATGTTAGTTCATCCCTTAAATCAATTTAATTTCATAAAGGTTCAACAGAATACTATTCCTTTTGCTCAGAGAAGCTGTTTTGCTCTAAAATATTTACTAATTCTATTCACTCATGACACTTGTATTTTCCTCCCATGATAGTAAATATGACTTCTCCACACTATCCATCCAAATTCCCATTGGGAGGCCCCCACTGTCAGTATCAATAGCCCTAGATCTCCAAGGTCTATTAAAAAGCAAAACTTGAACAAATATCTGAAAGCCTACCATGTGCCAGAAATTACTCTAAACTCTGTGTGTGTAATAAGCAACTTACAGTATAGACAAGGCCCTAGCTCTGAAGGAGAGTCTATTCTAGTTAGGGGAAAGTCTTTGTGAAGGAAAGCAACAGGGAGATGTGACAGAATATAACTTGGTGGTAAGGGAAGGCCTCTGAGGAAATGATTTTTAAGTGACACAACTAAATGACTCCTGACATGTAAAGACTGGGTGTTAGGGAAGGGAAGCATTCTAAACAGAAGCAAAGGAGCTTGGCACTTCTGAGATAACACAGCAAGCACAGAGAAGAACGGTAAATGAGGTGAGATCACATTTAGGTTTGTAAGCAAAGACAAGGAATTTGGGTTTTATTCTAAATGTGTTAGAAAGCCACTAGCAGAAGAGAGTTACAAACTAAGATGTTCTTTTAGCATCTCTTATCAATAATATTATATAAGCAAGGGCTTCCCATGTTGTGCAGATGTATCTGAAGATTGAGATATTTATCTCCTTAGCTTTCACTATTGAGGCAGTCCCTTTGCCCTACAATAGCCTTGTCTAAGTGTCTTGGAGGACATAACAAGTAGAGAAGAATCTAGCGCCCCATGGTTACCACAGGGGCAACTCATTGCTCCCTCACAGATGAAGTAATCACAGCCAGGGAAGTACTCTACCACCTGGATATTTACTTCAGCAGCAAAGTACAGAGAATGTCAGTGCCCATTAACGTTAATGGGCTCTTGGAGTTATTAGAAGAGTGTGTATGGCAGCCACCCAAGAAGCTTGAAATACAGTCAAAAGTACAGCCTGCAATGCTAGGCATCCAGCAGGGGCAGTACTAGGTAGTAGCCCTGAAACTCTGATTTCAAATATGTCAAATACTCTTGTCCTTTGTGGCTAATGTGCCTTTTTTGGTGACATCCAAGCCAGCTGCAGGATGACAGTTCTTACAATGTACGTGTATTCTATAAATTGGAGCTTCATCATTATGTTGAAATACTTGATAGTAAAATATTGAATAGGACTTGAAATCCATATAAATTACTTTTTTTAAGTCTGTCAAGGTCCCGATACTTCCCAAAGTAATTTGGGCAGAGAATAAAAATGTATTTGTAGGGCCCCATGAGGAACTGGGGTAAAATGCAGAAATATTAAACTTCCCCACTTGGGTTATTACCGATGTTCTTGCAAGCCCTGAGGACTACCAATTTGGAACACCAAGCCCTCAATCTTGGGGCTTGTCCTTATGAAGCTTGTTACTGCAAAGGAGAGGCTAAGCCTACTTATAATTGTCCCTAAGTCTCCCCCAGAGAATCTCTTTTGTTGCTGAGATGCGGCCTCTCTCTAAGCCCACTCAGCAGGTAAACGCCAGTACCCTCCCCCCTACATGGGACATGACTTCCAGGGGTGTAAAATTCCCTAGCAACGTGGGACATGATTCCCGGGGATGAGCATGGTCCGGCATTGTGGAATTGAGAAAATCTTCTCAACCAAAAGGGGGAAGCAAAATGAAACAAAATAAAGTTTCAGTAGCTGAGAGACTTCACATGGAGTTGAGAGGTCACTCTGGAGGTACTCTTATGTGCTATATAGATACCCCATTTTATTCTTTAGTATACTGGTATAGTTAGAAGAAAATACCTGAAACTGTCGAACTGCAACCCAGTAATCTTGATTCTTAAAGATGACTGTATAACTTTGTAGTTTACATGGTGTGACTTTGTGATTGCAAAAGCCTTGTGACTCACACTCGCTTTATCCAATGTATGGACAGATGAGTAGAAAATGGGGACAAAATTAAATGAAAAATAGGGTGGCATGGGGGGATGGAATGTTCTGGGTGTCCTTTTATACTTTTATTTTTATTCTTTTTTATCTTTTTTTTGAACCAATGAAAATATTAAGAAATTGTGGTGATGAATGCACAACTGTATGATGGTACTGTGAACAACTGATTGTACACAGAGTATAACTGTAGGTATGTGAATATATCCCAACAAAACTGAACTTTAAAAAATAAAATACTAAAAAAAAAAAATGTCGGCCAAGGAAGGGAAAAAAAGGAGTTGCAAGAGATAAGAGTATACAATAAGGAGCCACTGAAAGGATTTAAGCAAAAGATTGATATCAAACAAATTTACTGGATGCTTCCTACATATGTCCCCAGTTTGGGGCACTGGGGATACAGCAATGATCAAATCTGTACTTGAAAATCACTCTACCACTATGAGAAGAATAAACTAAAAGAGGGACAAAGGTAGGCATTAAGAGACTATTAAAGTCATCAAATCAAGAGATGATAGTGGTTTGGACTAGAGTGGTAAAGATGGATATGAAGAGGAATAAATAGTTTGGAAGGAGAACCAAAAGGATTAGATTGCATGCAGGAGCTGAGGGAAAGAAGGAGGATAACTCTCAGGTTTCTGGCATAAATAACTGGATGGAAGATAGTGTCACTTAATATGTTAGAAAAGATCAAGGAAAGAAAAATCTTGTGGAGGATAGCATGGGCAAAAAAATGAAGAGTTCAATACTGAATATATAAAATCTGAGATACATGTAAAACATCTAAGTGGAAACTGAAGTCTTTATCAGAATAGAAAATATTAAAGTGGGGACCAGACAATCTCTGATAAAAAATACAAGCTCAGTGGAATTAAAAAATTTTGCCCAATAGTCAAAATGCAAAGCCTAAACAGGAGAAATTGTAAAGTGTTCAAATCTCAAAGTTTAGATTACATGCATCTTTGTTACGGTCCTAATATCATAAGTGTTATAAAATAACTCAATGCACTACTTCCTAAAATTTAAATTCCTTTAGAAAATTAGAAATATTAAGAGAAATTATAAACTGGAAGAAAAAGGACAAGAAAAATGTCAGTATCATCTGTTACATGGCCTACCACAAGAAGCCTCTAAAAGTTGTCTGTTTCCACTCACTACCCACCCCAACCCCAGCCACCAGAATTATCTTCCTGAACAGATGTGATCATGTATTCCATTTCAGTGATTCTCTATTGCCTACAACATAAACTTTAAACTCTTACAGGGCATTGTATGTCATTTAAGTAGCAATAACCTTACTTTCAAGTTACTTTCTGATCCCACCAGTCCCAGTTATTCAACCACACTTAGCTGTTTGAGGACCCTCAAAGGTGCCATGCACTTCCATGCCTCTATACATGTTGATCCTGCCACTCAGAATGTTCCTTCTTCCTTTTCTATCCAATAAAATCCTACTTCTTACTTAAGAGACCAATGCCAGGGGGATTCTGGGAAGATGGTGAAATAGAGAGGAGTGGAAGACTTAGCCCCCCCAGAACAATTCATAAATGACCAAAAAACCAGTAAATAACCTGGAATAACAGTGGGGAGACAAACGTGACTGTCCATTCATCATCCACCAACCTGAATTGCGAGGAGTGCCCGAGATCACAGCATAAAATCTGTAAGTAAAACTGTGGACCTGCACTGAGAGCCGAGAGCCTAGAGCCGAGAGCCCCTCCCTCACAGAAGCCGTGCCGTGCACTCTCTCAGCCCTGCTCCAAGTGAGGTTTTAATGTTAACTGCTCAATACAGACAGCGAATCCTCAACAAGCAGACAGAGGCTTTTGGTGACAACTGACCTTGGGAGAGTCGGGGGACATATCTGTCTCAGAATAGGGAGCCCAGAGGATCGGGTGCTATCTCTGGCTGACGGGTGAACCTGGGAGTTTTTCTGCCCCTCTCTACTTCTCTGTGGAGAAAACCTCAGCTGTTCTCAGCCCGCAAGGCGTTGCAGTAAAGACAGCCTCAGACACGCTGCATTCTGAAACGAGCTGAGAGCGTGCCACGGCATGGCCCGGTGGCCCAGGGCTTCCCTTGAGGGATGGCGTGCACTGGTGACGTAGCACAGCATTCCCTCGGCTGAGCTCCTGGAGGATCATGGCTGGGAGGGGGGACCCGCTTGGAGAACCCAGGGACGCTACGCCAAGCCCGGTGGTTTGTGGATCAGCGAAACAGAGGGTCTGGGGCTGAACTGAAATGAAGGCTTAGACTCTTGCAGTGGCCTTGAATCTCCTGGAACCTGGGGGATTTGAACATTAAAACTGCCCTTCCTCCCTGGCCACCCGTACACATGCCCCACATTCAGGGCAGACGGCTCCAGCAACACACCCAAACTGAGTTCTCCAACTGAACCCACAAGAATCATTTCCCCACACACCGCAGGAACAAGGTTGAGAACTGACTTGAGGGATATAGGTGACTCACAGACGCCATCTGCTGGTTAGAGAAAGTGTATGTCACCAAACTGTGTTTCTGAAAAATTAGATCAATATCCTTTTTTTGTTACAACTTGAAAGAACCCTATCAAGCAAAACAAATGCCAAGAAGCCAAAAAAACAACACAAAATCTTAATGCATATGATAAAACCAGACAATATGGAGAATCCAACTCCAAAAACACAAATCAACATATCGGAAGAAACACAATACCTCACAAAATTAATCAAAGAACCACAATCGAGGAACGAAAACATGGCAAAGGATTTAAAGGACATCAAGAAGACCATGGCCCGGGATATAAGTGACATAAAGAAGACCCTGGAAGAGCATAAAGAAGACATTGCAAGAGTAAGTAAAAAAAACAGAAGATCTTATGGAAATAAAAGAAACTGTTGGCCAAATTAAAAAGACTCTGGATATTCACAATACAAGACTAGAGGAAGCTGAACAACATCTCAGTGTCCTAGAAGTCCACAGAACAGAAAATGAAGGAACAAAAGAAAGAATGGAGAAAAAAACTGAAAATATCGAAATGGATCTCAGGGATACGATAGATAAAATAAAATGCCCAAATTTAAGACTCATTGGTGTCCCAGAAGGGGAAGAGAAGGGTAAAGGTCTAGAAAGAGTATTCAAAAAAATTGTTGGGGAACACTTCCAAACCTTCTACACAATATAAATACACAAAGCATAAATGCCCAGCGAACTCCAAATAGAATAAATCCAAAGAAACCCACTCCAAGACATATTCTGATCAGACTCTCAAATACCGAAGAGAAGGAGCAAGTTCTGAAAGCAGCAAGAGAAAAGCAATTCACCACATATAAAGGAAACAACATAAGACTAAGTTGTGACTACTCAGCGGCCACCATGGAGGCGAGAAGGCAGTGGCAGGACATATTTAAAATTCTGAGAGAGAAAAATTTCCAACCAAGAATACTTTATCTAGCAAAACTCTCCTTCAAATTTGAGGGAGAGCTTAAATTTTTCACAGACAAACAAATGCTGAGAGACTTTGCCAATAAAAGACCTGCCCTACTTCAGATTCTAAAGGGAGCCCTACCAACAGAGACAAAAAGAAAGGAGAAAGAGATTTAGAGAATTTTAACAGACATATATAGTACCCTACATCCCAAATCACCAGGACACTCATTTTTCTCTAGTGATCACAGATCTTTCTCCCGAAGGGATCATAAGCTGGGACATAAAACAAGCCTCATTAAAAAAAAACAAAAAAAAATTGAATATACTCAAAGCACATTCTCCAACCACAATAGAATACAAATAGAAGTCAATAATTTTTGAACTGTAACTCCACTATTTATTTCCTACATGATATAAAATACACAAACTCTAAGGACAAATCAGTGGTTTTGAACTCAATGTAAAATATGTAATTTTAGACAACTATATAAAGGTGGGGGAATGAAGGACTACAGGAACATAGTTTATGTATCCTATGAAGTGAAGGTGGTATCAAAGAAAAACAAGATTGAAATGGATTTAAGAGGTTAATTTTAAGCCCCACAGTAAACACAAAGAAATTATCAGAGAATATAACCATATAGATGAAAAGTAGAGTTTAGGTTAAGAGAAATGGGGGAAGGGGCCATGGGGAGTTAAGAAATGAGTGTAGGGTTGCTGTTTGAGGTGAAGGGAAATTTCTAGTAATGGATGGTGGGAAAGAGCATTACAACATTCTAAAGGTGATTAATCCCACTAATGGAAGGCTAGGGAGGGGATGGAATGGGAAGATTTAGGCTGTATATATGTTTCCACAACTGAAAAAAAACAAAACAAAAAAAAGACAGTCTAACTAGATGACAATTGACTGCCAAGGATGAACTTGGATGGGATTGGAGGATAGAGGACAGGTGGCTCAAAGGGACACAGTTGAGACATAAGGAGAAGGAAATACAGAATGCAAGCTTTGTATCATTGTTGAATCTCCTGTACTTCTTAGCTGCACTTAATGGAATTGCATAAAATAATGTTCTTGTTCATGGAAAGTATATACTTGAATTATAGCATATGTTCAAGGATGTGTGCAGCTAACTCTCATATGTTCAGAAGACAGAGCAATAGATGATGGATGACAGGGAGGGAGGGAGGGAGGGAAAGAAAGCGATGTGACAGCATGTTAAAGTTGGTGGATTGAGCTATCGGGGGAGGGGGGTCAGGGTATAATGGAATTCTGTGTATGGGGCTAGTATTGTTTTTGCAACTGTTCCTATAACTTTGAATTTATTTCAAAATAAAAAAAAAAGTAGAAGTAGAAGGACAAGGATGGGGATAGAAGAATAGGAGGAGTAGGAAGTAGAGGAGGAAGAGGAGGAAGAATAAGAAAGGAAAGGAAAAGGAGAAGAAAAAGAGATGCTTAGGTTACATTTGCATGGGTAATATGTTATTAATATAAGTATTTCAGAAATTGCATACTGAATGGGAAGTTTCCAGAGTTCTATTGATGCCCCCACAGTCCATGATATTTTTCTATTTATTAGAGCCCTAATTTTTATATTAGACAATAGTAGGTTGTTATTAATCATAATTTCAATTATTTTTTTGTGTGTGTTAATTTGGTCACAACTTTACTTCTTTAATTTGAATCTAGCCAAGTTCTAGGCCAGTGGTTTTCAACTGGGGATTCACATCACTTACCTAAACTATGGAATTTTATTAATATACAAATGTATGAGACCTATTCCAGCCTTACTAAATCTCTTTACATGATATTCTTAACATATTCATATTGTAGGGTTGGTGTATTTGTGGTATAGAATGTGTACAGGATTATCATATGTTATATGCCAAGATTTTTTTCTCTGTAAAGATCATATTCATCCACTTTTATAAATTAGATGAACCGTTCATATTTCTTTGAAAATATGGTTAATCAATATGTTTATAGCTGTTTTGTCTAAAACATTTTCTGGATTACTTTAATATATATATATTTTTTATGGCACAGAAATAAAAAAAAAAAAAAAAAAAGAGACAAATGCCCCCTTAACTTTGGTTGAATACTTCTTTAACTTGATGAAGTTAAATTTTTCCTGCCTCTATGCTTCTGCAACATTTTCATATTTATGTATGCTCTTACAGCATTTCATAGTCCCATATCATTAGTTTTTCCTTGTTTAACTCACCCTGTAATTCCCTTCTTGGCAAGGATATAGTCAGTCCTTGTAACTCCTATTGTATTTAGTGATAGAAATCTGAATCAAATGATTAGTGATAGTAGAAAACAAAAGATTCCCTGTTTTAGATCACATATATACATATATATAGCTCTACTGTATAAACTTAATATTCTTCTGAATCTTCTATGGGTCTAGGTTCTTCAGCCTACCTCTCTGGTACAAAATAAAAACATTGTTTATTTGAATATAAAGCAAATAAAAGTGGATCTTTAGTTACTCATCCTATTTTGGGGACCAGCAGGCTATAGTTAACAAGGTAAAGGAAGTAAGGGGGCTGAAACAGGATAAATTAGCAATATGTTATTCTAGATAAAGGGATAAAACTAGTTGGAAAGTGCTGATTCTCTGGTCAGAAGTCACAATAGGCTATATGAGTCTTCTATGGCAAAACTATGCCCTGACTGGGTAGAAATGGATATAAACTCTTGATTTATAAGAATGAGGGACCTTCCCAACCCATGAACAAGCAGAGCTAAATATATAGTGTTCTAATCAATCTGGGGAAATGCAGTAAATTGCAATTACTAGTAACTCCAAAATCAAGATGACGACTTTTCCCCAAATGATTAGTTTGGAGATTCAAGACTAAGAATAGAAGAATCATCCTGGAAATACAAAAGTTCTAAATTTACCCACACACTATAATGCTAGCATATAGCAATCATCAAATTAAAAACACAGATGAGGACTTCCAGGGAAGATGGCAGAGTAGGGAACACCAGGACTTAGTCCTTCCACCAAAGCACCTATTAAACAAGCAGGGACTAACTGAAATAACTGTTCTGGGGCTCCAGAGGCTAGAAGAACACTTTACAGCTTCCAGGGAGGAGCAAGAGGATGAGGCTAATGAACTACAATAAAGAAGAGTGAGTAGCTCTCTCTGTGCAGTCGCTGCCAGCACCCATAGCCCACTCTTACACTGGGCCACCTTGGGATCCAGTCCCTGGCTGGCTGCTGCTGTCAGAGAGGGAAATAAAAATCCTCTTCAAGAACGGTGGTGGACATGGCCAAGCACTAATCACAGTTTTCATTAGTGAATTCAGATTGCTGGGTCCCAGCTCTGAGCTACTGTTTCAAACTGCTCTGGACAAAAGCAGCAGCAGCCACTGTTTCAACTGCACCCATCACAGGAGCGGAGGGGGTGGAGATTTAAGGACATAGTGCCTCTTTAAGGATGCAGGGAACAGTTTGTTGAAGAGTGGCATCTGCCGGGCAGGCCAGGAAAGCACAGCTTTGGGGGAGCAATCACAGGATTTCAGTACCCTTCCTGATCCCTTCCCAAGGACACTTTGGAGCCAGTCTGCATCCCCTTTGTAGGTTCCTGGCCCTGTATTAGCTGGGAGATACTGACTTGGGAGGCTCCTTCCTGGCCCTGTATTAGCTGGGAGATACTGACTTGGGAGGCTCCTTTTCAGGGTGACCCTCCTCCCAGAATTTACCCTCCAGGCAAAAACAGCTAAAGACAACAAAAGGAGCATAAAAAAGTACAGAGGCAACAAAAAACAAAAAAAAACAGAAAACAAATCAAGGTTTCTAGAGAAGGAACAGAGAAGGTGAAACAACTGCACAAACAGTGCAATCCTAAAAAAATTATACTGCATATCCAGGACAAGAATTGGATGAAGAAGAACTGAAAAAATCTGAACAGTTAAATAAGGGCTATTCAAAAGGTCTAGGATAAGTTGAACCAAGTGTCAAAGAAGAACTTTAACACAAAGCCAATCAACAAAACCTTAGGCAAGAGGGAGAAACTGACCCTCAGAGTACATTCATTAAGATAATCAGATGCCCAGACATCAGCAGAAAAATGATAAGCCATAACAAGAAGCAGAAAGACAAAGCCCAATCAAGAGAACAAATAAGAACTTCAGAGAAGACACAAACTTTGGAATAACTAATCAAAAATGCTCAAACAAATCTCCTTAACCAATTCAAGGAGATGAAGAAAAATATAGCTAAAGAGATAAAAGACATTAAGATACTATGTAAGCATAAAGAAAAATTTGAAAGAATAAAAAGAAACATAATAGAAATTATAAGGATGAAAGGCACAACAGAAGAGATTAAAAACACACTAGAGGCATACAATAGCAGATCTGAACATGCAGAAGAATCTGTAAACTAGAAGACAGGACAACTGAAATTTTACATCCAAAAGAACAGATAGAGAAAAGAACAGAAAAAACTGAGCAGGGGCTCAGAGAGCTGAATGACAGCATGAAGTGCACAAACATACGCATCATGGGTGTCCCAGAAGAAGAAGAGAAGGAAAAAGGGACAAAAAGACTTTTTGAAGAAATAACTGCTGAAAATTTCCTAACTCTTTTGAATAACATAAATAGCCATGTCCAATAAGCACAACATACTCCAAACAGAATAAATCATAACAGACTTACTTCCAGACAGATATTAATCTGAATATCAAATACTAATAACGATAAAGAGAGAATTCTGAAGGCCGTAAGAGAGAAATGATTGGTAATACTAAACGGATTTGCAATAAGACTAAGTTCTGATTTCTCATCAGAAACCATGGATGCAAAAAGGCAATGGTATATATTATTTAAGTTGCATAAAAAAGAACAACTGCCAGCCCAAAATCCTTTATCTGGCAAAACAGTCCTTCAAACATGAGGGAGAGTTTAAAATATTTAAGGATAAAGAGAAAAATGAGTTTTTCTCAACATGAGACCTGCTCTACAAGAAACACTAAAGGAAGTTCTGCAGGCAAAAAGGGAAAGACGAGAGAGAGAGGCTTGGAGTAGAGTGAAGAATTGAAGATTATCAGTAAGGGTAACAAAAAGAGTAAAAAGAAAGGCAAAAAACAAAACAAAACAAAAAAAAGCAACATATAAAAAACCAAAAGATAAAATGGCTGAAGTAAATACTGTAACAGTTATCACTGTTACAGTAAAAACACTGAATGTTAATGGATTAAACTCCCCAATCAAAAGACAGAGATTGTGATGATAAATGTGTAACTATTTAGCTTTTATCGTGTGACCATGTGTGCCAATTTGGATATTATTATGTCCCTCCAAAAGACATGTTTTAATCCAATATTGAGGGATATTTGAATTAGGTTGTTTCCATGGAGATGTGACTCACCCAAATGTACCTGATAATTGTGATTAGATTATTTTCATGTAGGTGTGGCTCCGCCCATTCAGCATTGGTCTTGATTAGTTTACTGGAATCCTTTAAAAAGAGCCACACAGGCCTTGCTAATGCTTAGACATGCTTGGAGATGCAGAGAGAAAGAGCTCAGTGTTGCAGCTGCGAGAGATATTTTGGAGACAGCTGTTGAAAGCAGACTTTTGCTACCCCAGAGTTTGCCTGGGAGAAACTAAGAACAGCCCCACACACTTAGAGAGAAATGTCCTGGGAGAAAGCCATTTTGAAGCCAGAACCCTGGAGTAGACGCCAGCCACTTGCCTTCCCAGCTAACAGGGATTTTCCAGATGCCATCAGTTTTTCAGTGAAGGTATCCTATTGCTGATGCCTTTGTTTGGACACTTTTAAGGCCTAAGGACTGTAACTCTGTAACCAAATAGACTCCCTTTATAAAAGCCAACCCATTTCTGGTATTATGCATAACGGCAGCATTAGCAAACCAGAACACCATGTGATTGTGAAAACCTGGTGACTGACACTCCCTGGATCCAGTGTATGGGCAGATGAGTAATAAAATAAAGACAAAAAAGATATATAAATAATGGGGGGGAGGGAGGATAAGAGGTCTGATGGTTAGGTTCATGTGTCAACTTGGCCAGGTCATAGTACTGAGGTGTCTGGTCAAGCAACAGTTACTGCAAGGACATTTGAGGCTGGTTAATAAACCAGAAGGCTGATTTATTAAATCATCAGTCAATTGATTGCATATGTGGCTGATTACATCAATGAAGGGTGCACCTTCCATAATGAGAGCATTCACTCAGCTGGATTTAATCCAATAAATTGAAGACTTTTAAGGGAGAAGAGACAGAACTTTCACTTCTTCTTCAGCCAACCATCCTCTCCAGGGTAATTCATCGAAGTCCTTCATTGGAGTTGCCAGCTTGTGGCCTGCCCTATGGAATTTGGACTTGTGCATCCCCACAGATGCATGAGACACTTATAAAATCTCATATTTACAGATATCTTCTGTTGGTTCTGTTTCCCTAGAGAACCCTAACTATTACAAGGGGTATGGGATGTTTTGGGTGCTCTTATTTTAATTTTTTATATTTTTATTATTTTGGGGGGGAGTAATAAAAACATTCTAAAACTGACTAGGTGATGAATCACAGCTATATGATGATACTGTGAGTCACTGATTGTATACTTTGGATGGATGAAATAATATGTGAATATATATCATTAAAATTGCAGTTTAAAAAAAAAAAAAGAGATAGGCAGAATGGCTAAAAAAAATCTGAGCCATCTAGATGTTTCTACAAGAGACTCATCTCAGACCCAGGGATACAAATAAGTTGAAAGTGAATGGCTGGAAAAAGATATTCCATGCAAATAGTACCCCCAAAAAAGCTGCGGTAGTTATACCAATATCGGACACAATAGACATTAAATGCAAAACTGTTATAGGAGATGTGCCAGTTTGAATGTATTGTGTCCCCCAAATGCCATTATCTTTGTGGTCTTGTGGGACAGACGTTTTGGTGCTGGTTAGATTTGCTTGGAATGTGCCCCACCCAGCTGTGGGTGGTGACTTTGGTGGGATACTCCCATGGAGGCGTGACCCCACCCATTCAGGGTGGGCCTTGATCAGTGGAGCCATATAAAACATGCTGACTCAAAGAGACTGAAGGGAGTGCAGCTGTGAGTGACGTTTTGAAGAAGAGCAAGCTTGCTAGAGAAGAATGTCCTGGGAGAAAGCCATTTTGAAACCAGAACTTTGGAGCAGACACCAGCCACGTGCCTTCCCAGCTAACAGAGGTTTTCCGGATGCCATTTGCCATCCTCCAGTGAAGGTACCCCATTGCTGAGGTGTTACCTTGGACACTTTATGGCCTTAAGACTGTAACTGTGTAGTGAAATAAACCCCCGTTTTATAAAAGCCTATCCATCTCTGGTGTTTTGCATTCTGCAGCATTAGCAAACTAGGACAGGAGACAAAGAAGGACGTTATATATTAATAAAAGGAAAAGCAAACATAAATATTTATTTACCTGACCAGGGTGCCACAAAACACAGGAGGCAAACACTGACAAAACTGAAGGAAGTGACAGACATCTCTATAGTAATAGTTGGAGACTTCAATAAACCACTTTCACCAAAAGATAGACCATACAGACAGATGACAACTAAGGAAACAAAAAACTTGAATAATCTGATAAATGAGCTAGACCAAACAAACACAGATGAATGCACCCCCAAAACAGCAGGCTATACATTCTTCTCAAGGGCTCATGGATCATTCTCAAGAACAGACCACATGTTGGGTCACAAAACAAGTCTCCATAAATTAAAAAAGATTAAAATTATATAAAGCATGTTCTCTGACCACAAAGGAATAAAGGCAGAAATCAACAACAGGTAGAGAACTGGAAAATTCACAAATATATGAAATTAAAAAACCTAATTTTAAACAATCAGTAGTCAAAGAACAAATTGCAAGAAAAATCAGTAAATATCTCAAGACAAATGAAAACAAGAACAGAACATATAAAAACTTATGGGATGCAGCAAAAGCAGTGCCGAGAGGGAAATTTATAGCCCAAAATGCCCACATTAAAAAGGAAGAAAAAACTAAAATTTGAGATCTAACAACACACCAGGAGGAACTAGAAAAAGGACACCAAACTAATCTCAAAAAAAAAAAGCAGAAGGAAAGAAATAACAAAGACTAAGTAGAAATAAATGAAATTGAGAATTAAAAAAAACAAAACAAAACAAAAAACAAGTATTAACAAAACCAAAAGTTGGTTCTTTAGGGAGATCAATAAAATAGACAAACCCTTAGCTAGACTAAGAAAGAAAAAATGAGAGAAGATGCAAATAAAATCAGAAAGGCAAGGGAACACTACCACTGACTCCATGGAAATAAAAAAGTTCATAAGAGGATACTATGGACACCTTTTTGCCAACAAATTAAACAAGCTAGATGAAACGGAAATTCCAAGAAATAAAGTAACAACCTACAATGACTGTAAAGGAAATAGAACACCTCAAAAACACCAATTACAAGTAAAGAGATTAAGTCAGTCATCAAAAACTTACCAACAAAGAAAAGCCCAGACCAGATGGCTACACAGGTAAATTCCACCAATCATCTCAAGAAGAATTAATACCAATCCTGCTCTTGAAAAAAACTGAAGAGGAGGGAACACTACCTAATTCATTTTGAGGCCAACATCACCCTAAGACCAAAGCTAGATAATGATAATACAAGAAAAGAAAACTACAGACCAATTTCTCTATGAATACAGATGCAAAAATCCTTAACATAATACTAGCAAACAGAATCCAAAAGCAGATTGCAACAATTACATACCATGATTAAGTGTGTTTTCTCCCAGTTACGCAACAGTGGTTCAACACAAGAAAATCAATTAATATAATACACCACATTAAAAATATGAAGGGAGAAAACCACATGATCATCACTATTGACACAGAAAAGGCATCTGACAAAATCCAGCATCCTTACCTGACACAAACACTTGGAAAGATAGTAATAAAAGGAAACTTCCTCAACACGATAAAGGGCACATATTGAAAACCCACAGCTAACATCATATGCAATGGTGAAAGATTGAAAGCTCTCCCTCTAAGATATGGAACAAAACAAGGATGCCCACTATCACCACTATTTTCAATACTGTGCTGTAAGTTCTAGCCAAGACAGTTACGCAAGAAAAAGAAATAAAAGGCATCCATATCAGAAAGGAAGAAGTAAAACTCATCATTTGCAGATGATATGATCCTATATATAAAGACCTGAAAAATCTATGACAAAGCTACTAGAGCTAATAAACAAGTTCAGCAAAGTGGTAGGATACAAGATCAACACATAAAAAGTCAGTAGGGTTTCTTTACACTAGTAATGAGCTATCTGAGAAGGAAATCAAGAAAAAAATTCCATTTACAATAGCAACTAAGAAAATAAAATATTTTAGAATACATTGAACCAAGGATGTAAAGAACTTCTACACAGAAAATTGCAAAACATTGTTAAAAGAAATCAAGGAAGATCTAAATAAATGGAAGGACATAACGTTTTCATGGATCAGAAGACTAAAGATAGTTAAGATGTCAATTCTACCCAAAATGATTTATGGATTCAAAGCAATACCAATCAAAATCCCAACACCTTACTTTGCAGCAACTGAAAAACAAATAATAAAAATTATTTGGAAGGGTATGGTGCCCTGAATAGCCAAAAATGTCTTGAGAAAGAAAAATGAAGTTGGAGGTGTCAAACTACCTGACTTTGAAGCATATTACAAAGCTACGGTGGTCAAAACAGCATGACACTAACATAAAGAAAGATATACTGACCAATGCGATCAAATTGAGAGCCCAGAAATAGACCCTCTCATCTGGGGACAACTGATTTTTGAGAAGGCAGCAAAGTCCACTTACCTGGGACAGAACAGCCTCTTCAACAAATGGTGCTTGGGGAACTGGATATCCATATGCAAAAGAATGAAAGAGGACCCCTATCTCACACCAAATACAAAAATTAACTCACAATGGATCAAAGCCCTAAACATTAGAGCTAAGACCATAAAACTCAGAAGAAAATGTAAGGAAATATCTTAAAGATCTTGTGGTAGGAGGTGGTTTCCTAGACCTTAAACCCAAAGCGCAAACAATGAAAGAAGAAATAGATAAATGGGCTCTCTTCAAAATTGAGTACTTCTGTGCATCAAAGGACTTTGTCAAGAAAAGTAAAAAGGCAGCCTACTCAATGGGAGACAATATTTGGAAACCACATATCCAATAAGGGTTTCATATCCAGGATATATAAAGAGATCCTACAACTCAACAACAAAAAGACAACAACCCAATTAAAAAATGGGCAAAGGACATGGACAGACACTTTTCCAAAGAAGAAATACAAATGGCTCTAAAGCATATGAAAAGATGCTCAACTTCACTAACTATTAGGGAAATACAAATCAAAACCACAATGAGATACCATCTCACATATACCAGAATGGGCATTATCAAAACAAACAGAAAACTACAAGTGCTGGAAGGATGGAGAAATAGGTACACTTATTTGCTGTTGAAGAGAATGTAAAATGGTGCAGTCACTCTGGAAGGCTGTTTGGTGATTCCTCAGGAAGCTAAGTATAGAACTGCCATATGATCCAGCAATCCCATTACTGGGTATATACTTGGAAGAACTGAAAGCAGCAACATAAACAGATATTTACACACCGATGTTTATATCGGCATTATTCACGATTGCCAATAGATGGGAACAGCCCAAAGGTCCATCAACTAACAAGTGGATAAATAAACTGTGATATATGCATACAATGGAATATTATTCAGCTGTAAGATGGAATAAAGTCATGATGCAAGCAAACAACATGGATGAATCTCGAGGACATTATACTGAGTGAAATAATCCAGAAACAAGAGGACGAATACTGTATGGTCTCACTAATATGAACTAATATCAATGAGCAAACTCAGAGTTAAATTTGAGAACAGAGGTTATCCTGCGACAGAGAGAGGGTAGAGACTGGGCATTTGATACTTAAGGAGTACAGAATGTTGAACAAGATTGAGTGTAAAGGTTCAGAAATGGATAGCACAATACTTGTGATGGTAGCACAACACTGTAAATATAATGAACAAAGCTGAGTGTGAATATGGTTGAAAGAGGACGACTAGGGGCATGTATGTCACCAGAAGAAAAGCTAGAGGATAAAAACTGGCACTGTATAACTCAGAGAAACCTAGAGTGGACAATGATGTTGGTTAATTATATAAATATAAGAAAGTTAGTACATGAACTAGAACAAACTTACGTCACCATTACAAGGTGTTAATAATAGTGTTATATGGGAAAAAATACAATTAACGTAAACTAACGTCTATAGTTAACAGTAACATTGTAATATTCTTTCATTAATTGTAATAAAGGTGCTATGCCAAAGCTAAATGTCAATAATAGGGAGATATAAGGGGCATGGGATATTTTTCCTTCGGAAGAAATGAGAATATTCCTATGTTAACTATAGTGGTGAATGCAGAGCTATGCGATTATACCAGGAGCCATTTATTGTACACTTAGGATGGACTGTATGGTGTGTGAATAAAAACTTTAAAAAATCAGTGGGGTTTCCTTACATTAGTAATGAGCAATCTAAGAAAGAAATCAAGAAAAAATTCCAGTTACAATAGCAAGTAAACACATCAAGTATCTTGGAGTAAATGTAAAGGACTTTGTTCTAGTTTGCTAATGTTGCCAGAATGCAAAACACCAGAAATGGATTGGTTTTTATAAAAAGGGGTTTATTTGGTTACACAGTTACAGTCTTAAGGCTATAAAATGTCCAAGGTAACACATCAGCAATCGTGTACCTTTACTGGAAGATGGCCAATGGAGTCCAGAAAACCTCTATTAGCTGGGAAGGCACGTGGCCAGCATCTGCTCCAAGTTCTGGTTCCAAACTGGCTTTCTCTCAGGATGTTCCTCTCTAGGCTTCAGCTCCTCAAAAATGTCACTCTTAGTTGCTCTTGGGGTGTTTGTCCTCCCTTAGCTTCTCCGGAGCAAAAGTCTGTTTTCAAAAGCCATCTCCAAAATGTCTCCGTAAGCTGGAGCTCCTCTCTCAGTTCCAGTGCGTTCTTCAAAGTGTCCCTTTTGGCTGTAGCTCCTCTTTAAAATGTCACTCTCAGCTGCACTGTGTTCCTTCTGTTTGTCAGCTCATTTATATGGCTCCAGTGATTTCATTCAGACCCACCCTGAATGGGTGGGGTAACACCTCCATGGAAATGATCCAATCAGAGTCATCACCCACAGTCGGGTGGGGCACATCTCCACGGAAACACTCTAATCAACACTGATACGTCTGCCCACACAAGATTACATCAAAGAGAAGGGCGCTTTGGGGGACATAATATATTTAAACCGGCACAGACTTATACGCAGAAAATTGCAAAACATTGCTAAAAGAAATCAAGGAAGAGCTAAATAAATGGAAGGACATTCTGTGTTCATGAATTGGAAGACTAAATATCGTTAAGATGTCAATTCTACCACAGTTGATTCACAGATTCAATGCAATACCAGTATTATTCCAACAGCCTACTCTGCAGAAATGCCAATTATCAAATTTATTTGGAAGGGTAAAGGACCCTGAATATCCAGAAACATCTTGAAAAAGAAGAATGAAGTTGGAAGACTCTTACTTCCTTACTTTAAAGCATATTCCAAAGCTACAGTGGTCAAAACAGCATGGTACTTACATAAGGATAAATATACTGACCAATGGAATCAAACAGAGTTCAGAAACAGACTCTCATGTCTATGATAAACTGATTTTTGACAAGGCTCCCAAATCCACTCAACTGGGAAAGAACAGTCTCTTCAACAAATGGTGCTTGGAGAATTGGATATCCATATCCAAAAGAAAAAAGACGACCCCTATCTCACACCATATACAAAAATTAACTCAAAATGGATCAAAGATCTAAACATAAGAACCAAGACTACAAAACTCCTAGAAGAAAATGTAGGGAAGCATCCATCTTCAAGATCTTGTGGTAGGCAATGTTTTCTTAGCTTTATATCCAAAGCACAAGTAACACAAGGAAAAAAATAAATGGGACATCCCCCAAATTAAAAACTTTTCTGCATCAAAAGACTGTAAAAAAAAAAAAAGGTGAAAAGGAAACCTACTCAGTGGGAGAAAAAATTTGGAAATCACACACCCAATAAAGGTTTAATATCCAGAATATATAAAGAGATCTTATAAATGAACAATAAAAAGACAAACAACTCAATATAAAAATGGGCAAAAGACTTGAACAGATATTTCTTCAAAAAGGATACACAAATGGCTAAAAAGCACATGAGAAGATGCTCAACATCACTAGCTATTAGAGAAATGCAAATCAAAACCACGGTGAGATAACATTTCACACCTACTAGAATGGTCACTACAGAAAACTCCAAGTATTGGAGAGGATATGGAGAAATAGGAACACTCATTCATTGCTGGTGGAAATTTAAAATGGTGCAGCTGCTGTGGAAGACAGATTGGCAGTTCCTTAGGAATCTAAGTGAGGAATTACTATATGAGCTGGCAATTCTGCTACTACGTATGTACCCCAAAGAACTGAAAGCAAGAATTTGAACAAATATTTTCACACTGATATTCATAGTGGCATTATTCACAATTGCCAAAAGATGGAAGCAATCCAAATTTCCACCAACCAACAAATAAATAAACAAAATGTGGTATACACATATGGTGGAATATTATTCAGCTGTAAAAAGGAATGAAGTCCTGATGCATGAGACAAGACAGATGAACCTTGATGACATTATGTTGGTGAAATAAGCCAGACAAAAAAGGACAAATATTGTACGATTTCACGGAAATGAACCAATTATATTAAGCAAACTGATAGAGTCAGAATCCAGAATACAGGTTACCAGGAGATAGATTGGGGTTAGAGAATGGAGAGTTTATGTTTAGCTTCTAGTTAGTCTGATGGTAAAGGTTTGGAAATGGATGGTGGTGATGGTAGCACACTATTGTAAGTGTAATACACAGCACTGAACTGTGTAGGTGAATGTGGTTAAAGGACGAAGTTCAGCAAACTTTTATACTGCTAGAAAATAAATAAAAGATAAAATATAGAACTGTATAAAACAGTGAACCCTATTGTAGATGATGAACTATAGTTAACAGTACAACTATAAGAATATTCTTTCATGAATTGTAACAAATATACAATATTAATACAAGGTGGTAATAATAGGGTAGCATATGGGTAAAAAAAAACACCTAATGTAAATAATGGATGACAGATCTATTTTAATAATCTTTCATCAATTGTTAGACCAATTGTAGCCAAAGAAACTATTGTTAGAAAAAACAGTACAATTTATTGTAAAAAGTGCTATCATTAATAGTAACAAATGTTCCACACCAATGCAAGGTGTTGGTAGAGTGCCGGTGCACCAGAATCCTGTGGTTTATATGCATGATTATTCTGTAAACTCACAACATCTCTAATAAATAAAAGAAAAACATAGGTGAATTCACTATAAAAGCTGAGGTTATGTACACAATACAATTAAATGGGAAATGGCTAAAGACAAGGAAAGACAAAAAAAAAAAAAAACACAGATCAAGTCCAAGAAGGTAGGCAGCCTTAGCCAAGGGATTACAGAAAAAGAGTAGCTGACCCAGGAAATACAAGGATAGAATCAGCAAAATCTAATGATGAACAGGGATAGGAAAGGTAAAGGAGAAAGGAGTAAAGAAATTTTAAATATGCTATGCATCTGTAAGTCTTTTGAAAACAATAGTGTCAACACTTTTATTTCTGGCCATAAATCAGATTTTTACAATAAACATCAATGATCATTCACAAAACTGTGCCATTCTTCACATTCACTATAGCCTCTTTTAAAATGTAAAATAAGTAACCAATTTTACAAAAGATACAAGATTAGATGGCTGTTAGGATATGAAATTAGATATGGATAATCCTAGGAAAATTAAGAAATAAGGAATTTGGAAAAAGTGAATAATACTAATCTATACCAGTGTTTTGGAGTTTTCCAACACATTACATAATGTCTTCCAAAAATAGTATGACAAGGATTTTAATATCCCTCGTTTACAAAGAAACTGAGGCTCAAGACATTAGTGAACTATGTCAGAATTAGGACTAAAACCCAGGGAAATTAATTCCTTTGAAGATGCAGGTCATTAGCCTGTACAGAATTGTTAATTAAAATTAGGGGACGCTATTCCCCCCACCCACGTGGGACATGACTCCCAGGGGAATGAATCTCCCTGGCAATGTGGAACACAACTCCCAGGAATGAGCCTGGCCCTGGCATCGAGGGATTGAAAATGCCTACTAGACCAAAAGGGGAAAATGAAAAGTAACAAAATAAGGTTACAGTGGCAAAGAGATCTCAAATAGAGTCTAGAGGCTATCCTAGAGGTTACTCTTATGCAAGCTAGATATCCCAAATGGCCACAGTATGCCAAGCCCTAACCAACAGTAGTCCTGAAATACTTAGGTCCCTATTTTTGAGACCACAAAAGTTTCACTCACTAAGTTTATTTTTCAGAAACTTAAATCCACCAGAATGTTCCAAAGCCAGGCAAGTCCTAAAACCCAGAGACAACAGTCTCTTTAAGAACATCAACAGATGCAGCCTCCCTCCCCATAACATCGACACCCCTTTTTAATATGAACAAGTTAGGGTGGTCACTGCCTCTCTCTCTATATATATTTTTATGCTACGGTATTAGAATAGCTAGAAGGAAATAACTGAAATGGTGGAACTGTAACCCACAACATTCTTTGAAATTTGCTATCTACTTTTTAAATCGTACTTTGAAAGTTATCACTGTTCGATATATGTTAAATTTCACAATAAAAAATGTATTTAAAAAAAGGGAATGTAGTACTGATACATGCTACAAATAAATGAACTTTGAAGACATTATGCTAAGTGAACTAAGCCAATCACAAAAAGCTACATATTATATGATTCCATTTATATGAAACATAAAGAATAAACAAATCTGCAGATATAGAAAGTGGATTAGTGGGTGCCAAGAGCTAGGGAGGCCATTATGGGAAAATGGAGAGTGATGCTAATAGGTATGAGGTTTCTTTTTGGGGGTGATGAAAATGTTCTAAAATTGAATGTTGCGATGGATGTACAATTCTGTGAATATACTAAAAACCAGACATTTTAAATGGGTAAATTGTATGATACATGAATTATATCTCAATAAAACTGCTAAAACAAAAACAAACAAAAAACAGTGGCAGCAACTGCCCAGGCAGCCATCTTTACTGGGGTAAAAAACCCATGCAAAATATACAGTAATATCCTGAAATAAAAATGTGATTTTTACATTCCTAAAAATTTTGTTCATTCATTCATTAAACAAAAATTAATTCAGCATCTGATATTTAACAAGCACTGAAGATTTACTTCTCTTGGGTTACTTTTTTATCTTAGAGAAAACAATAATAATAAAAGTAGTGGATCTTTTCTAAGACTTACCAGTGATCTGAAGTTGTGATTTCATGGTCAGGCTACCCATTGAACCAAGCTGTGATCCACTGTCAGACATACCACCAATAATCAGCAAACCTGAACATGGCAAAGGAGAAAATGTAAACCTCAAAAAAATCCCATTTTTAAATTACATAAATAGTACTTACCAGGTCATTTCCATATCCTGCTCAAGGCCCCATAATAACCAATGGCCTTCCCATTGCTAAACATAATAGTCAATTCTAATGTTCATCCTACCTGACCAATAAGCAAAATCTGACACAGTTGAGCATGCTCTCCTCTGTGATTGGGTTTCCGGGTCACATTCTCTAGGTTTATGTCCTATCTCATGATTATTCCTTCTCAGTCTCTCCTCTGAAGATTCCTTCTCTCCTCTCCAATCTCTTAATGTTGGAGTAAACCAGGGCTCAGTTCTTGGTCCCCTTTTCTTCTTTTATTTATCATCTTAAGGCTTTAAATATTATCCGTATACTAACAAGTCCCAAATTTACGTCTCCAGACCCCACTCCTCAACTCTAAACAATTTCACTTGGGTATTTAAAAAATATTTCAAACAAGATATTGAAAACTGAACTCCTGATCATCCCACAAACCTTCTGTACTCTGCAAGCCTTCCCATCTCAGTTGATAGCAACTCTATCCTTTTAGATGCTCAAGCTAAAAAATCGTTGGAGTCATCCTTTACTCCTCTCTTTCTTTTACATTTCCTCTCCAACCCATCAGCAAATTCTACTATCTCTATCTTCAAAACATATACAGACTCTAACTATTTCTCACCACCAATCTGATCAGTCACCATTTTATTAATAGTAAAAGACTAAATCCTTAGAAGGACCTACAAGACACTATATGATGCAAGCTCCCCCTGCTCCCAACCTCCATATTTCATTTCCTTCTATCCTTTTCTCTTCTGCAGGCACACTATCCTCTTTATTATTCCTTAAATATGCCAGTATGTTCTAGACTTAGGGTCTTTGTTCTATTTGTTTTCTTGGTCAATATTATAATCTGCACCACCTATCCTGAATACTTTTTTCTCCTATAGATTTTATCACTTGCCGACATACTAAGTAACTTACTCACTAATTATGCTTATTATTTTTGTCTCCCTTGCTAGAATACAAATTCCATGTAAGCAAGGATCTTTGTTTTGTTCACTGATGAATCCCAAGAGCCTAAAACAATGGTACACAGTAAACACTTAAATATTTGTTGAATGAAATGAATAAAGAAATGTAATAAATCAGCAACTCGAGCATATGCCTTCTCCAGTCCCTAATCATGGAAAGGTTAATCCCCAGGAAAAAGCATGACATTTTTAGCAAAATAAGAAAACGTGGCCTTGATTCCTGGCTCCAACTCTTACTATGTTAACACTATTTGAGTTCTTTAACCTCTCCAGGTCCCAGTTTCCTTGTCTGAAAAACTGGGATAATACCACCTTTACCTTCATAGGGCTGGTGTAAAGATTAAACAGTTACATGTGAGGAAAAAAAAAAAGCTCTGCAAATCTTTGTTATTTACCATTTATAGTGTTTGAATAAAATTGAATGTGTTCTTATAATAAAAATCTGTTCTTAGGCTTTTGGGGATTAGGTAAAAAGACTAGAAATATTTGCTACAAGGATAACAGCCATAGAGAAAGCAGAATTAAGAGGGGAAATGTAAAGATTCAAGTCAAACTAAATTTACTTATTGCTTACTATTTGCCAGGTAGTACGTAAGAAGTATATAAACACAATAAGAGAAACTGTAAACACTGCCCTGAGTTTTTATATAAAATTAGCTTCCACTAGCTAAGTATAGATTTGCCATATGACACAGCTATTCCATTGCTAGGTATATACTCAGACGAACTGAAAGTTAAGACACAAATGAACATTTGTAAACTGATGTTTATTGCAGCACTATTCATGATTCCCAAGAGATGGAAACAGCCCAAACGTCCATCAATGACGAGTGGATAAACAAACTGTGGTATATACACACGATGGAATATTATGCAGCTGTGAGACAGAACAAAGACATGGAACATATAATAAGGTGGATGAACCTTGAGGACACTATGTTGAGTGAAGTTAGCCAGAAACAAAAGGACAGATGCTGTATGGTCTCACTAATAAGAACAAACATTAATGAACAAACTTTGAGAGTTAAAAGGTGACAACACAGGCTACCAGGAGATAGAAAGAGAGTAGAGATCAGGCATTTGATGCTGAAAGACTACAGAATGTTCAGCAGGATTGACTGTACAGATCCAGAAACAGACAGCATAATAGTGTGTGATGGTAGCACAATACTGTAAGCACACTGAACAAAGATGTCTGTGAGGAAAGCTCAAAGAGGCGGGATAGGGGAATGTATGACACCAGAGGTAAAGACAGATGATAAAGACTGGGACTGTACAATTTGGCAAAAACTGGAGTGGCCAATAACTGTTACTAAATGTACAAATATAAAAATATTTTTACACGTGGGAGAACAAATGAATGTCAATCATGCAGAGTGTTGAAAAAGGGATGGTATTTGGGAGAAAACAATCCAAGCAAACTGGAGTCGATGGTCAACAGTAACATTGTAATATGCTTCCATTAAATATAATGAAGGCAATATACCAAAGCTAAATGTGTATGAGAGGGGGATATAAGGGAGGGATATGCGATTCTTGGTGGTGGTGTTGTATTCTGTCATTATTATTATACTGTATTGTATGGCATGTTATTTTTCTTTTTATCATCTTTTTTATTATTTCCTAAAAAAAAAAAAATTTGGTAGTAATCAGTATGTTCAAGTGCTGATTGCGGGGACAAATGTACAACTTTATAACGATACCATGAACAAATGACTGTACACTGTGGATAAATGTATGGTATGTGACTATAACTATAAAACTGTAGGAAAAAAATATAAATAGGAGTAAAAGTGTTAGAGGAAACATGGAGAGAGGGATATACCTATCTACTGTTGATGAGCAGGCAGAATGGTGTAGCCTTTCTCGAGGTCAGTGTGGTGGTTCCAAAAAAAGCTAAGTATGTGGGGGCCATAAAGTCCTGCAACCTCATTATGGGGTATGTAATTGGGAGATCTGAGAGCAGAGACAAGAATGTACATTTGCACACTGGTGTTTATGGAGGCAGTATTCATGGTTTGCAACAGGTGGAGGTGGCCTAAGGGTAAATAGACTGAGGAACAGAATGGTGAACTGTGTGTGGTGTATGCATACAATGGAATACTGAGCAACCACGAGAAGGAGTGAAGCTGTGAGACACGCAAGCAGGTACACAGCATTTTGAGTGAAGTATGCCAGAAACAAAGGCAAACACTATAATGCCTCACCAATATGGGCTAACTACAACGTGTAAACTCAGAATTGAATTTCAGAACATAGCCTAAGAGAGGAGCGATTACTGTAATGGTCCCTAGATTGTAAGCTCTTACAGCAGTCAAATTTATTCCTGAATTGCAATTGAGATGCTGTTCCCTTAGTGTATATAACCTGATTCGTCTCTGGAACATCGGGTACCTGCGTGACACCTGAAACTCAGAGCTAGAGCTCGGCATATGAATGTCAGTATTAATGCATACAGCAACTTTAAAAAAAAAAAAAAAAAATCTGAAAAAAGAGCCCAGACTTCAATTAGTGATATGAATGAAGCAGATCTGGTAAAGACTAGGGCAAACCAGGCCAAAGGGTAAAGGTCGAAACTGACTGTGTTTTAAAACTGCAACTTCCATGTGAGACCAAGGGAAGAGACGTCTATTTGTTGCAGGATCTATATTTTCTAAACAGTATAAATCTACAGTCAGTTTGTTCAAACACCACAATTACATGAACTTTGAACAGGAAGTGAGATATGGTAGGTTTGTATAGGTTAGAGAGAAATACTGACACATCCCGAAGTAATTTAGGCAGAGAATAAAAATATATTTGCAGAGCCCCCCTAAGGAGTTGGGGGAAAATGCAGGGGTGTTGGACTTCCTCACCTGGACTGATGGGGATGTTGTTGCAAACACTGAGGTCTGGCAGTCTGATGTGCTGAGCCCTCTATCACGGGACTTGCCCTTATGACGCTCATTACTGCAAAGGAGAGGCTAAGCATGCATATAATTGTGTCTAAGAGTCTTCCCCTGAGTACCTCTTTGTTGCTCAGATGTGGCCCTCTGTCTCTATAACCAAGCCACCTCGGCAAGTGAACTCGCTGCCCACCCCACCCCACCCCACAATGTGGGACCTGACTCCCAGAGGTGTAAATTTCCCTGGCAATGCAGGATATGACTCCCAGGGATGAATATGGACCTGCCATCATGGGATTGAGAATATCTTCTTGACCAAAAGGGGGATGCAAAATGAAATGAAATGGAGTTTCAGTGGCTGAGAAATTTCAAATGGAGTTAAGAGGTCACTCTGGTGGACATTCTTATGCACTATATAGATGACACCTTTTAGGTTTTAATGTTCTGGGATAGCTAGAAGTAAATACCTGAAACTATCAAACTCCAACCCAGTAGTCTGGACTCTTGAAGACGATTACATAACAATGTAGCTTACAAGGGGTGACAGTGTGATTGTGAAAACCTTGTGGATCGCACTCCCTTTATCCAGCGTATGGATGGATGAGTAGAAAAATGGGGACAAAAACTAAATGAAAAATAGGGTGGGATGGGGGGGTGAATTTGGTGTTCTTTTTTATTTTTATTTTTTATTCTTATTCTGATTCTTTCTGGTATAAGGAAAATGTTCAAAAATAGACTGGGGTGATGAATGCACAACTATATGATGGTACTGTGAACAGATGATTGTATACCATGGATGACTGTATGGTATGTGAATAGATTTCAATAAAACTGTATTTACTTAAAAATTTAGCTTCCACTAAATTTTTTTCTAATATAAAACAATTCCGATGTCTCAAGTCTGTCAAAATGAAATGGAACAAGAATTCTATAAACTCTATAAAATCCAATGTGTTTCATACTTTGACTTACACAGGAGAATGCTCAAAGATAAAATTTGGCCTCAACTATTAATAATGACTAACTTATTTCCTTGGACTGGTATATATTTTTCCCTTCACTTTATTTAAATTGCACCAGTTCAGATGTTTTATAACTTAAAATCTGCTATTAAGGCTTTTTTATTTTAAATAGGGAAGGTATAAATCACAAAATCATTAATAGTCAACCAGAATTTCTAAAGAAAAGGAGATGTAACATAAAAGTCTTAACACTGCATTGCACAGGAGAGTCTAATTCAAAGTGCTTGCTAAAAAACGTCCTCAAAAGACATCATTACCAAATTCTATACAATTATTATTACCTACCCCTCAATATCAAAAGACTGTTTGTCATATAACTATGACATCAAGAGGCAGGGAGAAAGTCTTTGTACTTATTACCTACTGATCTATATCAACAGTTTATTGCTGGAAAACAATGTCTTTTTTTTTTTTTTTTTTTTTTTTTTATTAAATCATCATTTTATTGAGATATATTCACATACCACGCAGTCATACAAAACAAATTGTACTTTCGATTGTTTACAGTACCATTACATAGTTGTACATTCATCACCTAAATCAATCCCTGACACCTTCATTAGCACACACACAAAAATAACAAGAATAATAATTAGAGTGAAAAAGAGCAATTGAAGTAAAAAAGAACACTGGGTACCTTTGTCTGTCTGTTTCCCTCCCCTACTTTTCTACACATCCATCCATAAACTAGACAAAGTGGTGTTTGGTCCTTATGGCTTTCCCAATCCCATTGTCACCCCTCATAAGCTACATTTTTATACAACTGTCTTCGAGATTCATGGGTTCTGGGTTGTAGTTTGATAGTTTCAGGTATCCACCACCAGCTACCCCAATTCTTTAGAACCTAAAAAGGGTTGTCTAAAGTGTGCATAAGAGTGCCCACCAGAGTGACCTCTCGGCTCCTTTTGGAATCTCTCTGCCACTGAAGCTTATTTCATTTCCTTTCACATCCCCCTTTTGGTCAAGAAGATGTTCTCCGTCCCACGATGCCGGGTCTACATTCCTCCCTGGGAGTCATATTCCACGTTGCCAGGGAGATTCACTTCCCTGGGTGTCTGATCCCACGTAGGGGGGAGGGCAGTGATTTCACCTTTCAAGTTGGCTTAGCCAGAGAGAGAGGGCCACATCTGAGCAACAAAGAGGCATTCAGGAGGAGACTCTTAGGCACAAATACAGGGAGGCCTAGCCTCTCCTTTGCAGCAACCGTCTTCCCAAGGGTAAAACTTATGGTAGAGGGCTCAACCCATCAAACCACCAGTCCCCTATGTCTGTGGTCATGTTAGCAACCATGGAGGTGGGGTAGGCGAATACCCCTGCATTCTCCACAGGCTCCTCAAGGGGGCACTACATCTTTTTTTTTTTTTTTTTTTTTCCCCTTGTTTGTCTTTTTTCTTTTTTTTTTTTTTTTTTTTTTTTTTTTTAACTTTCCCTTCTTTTTTCAAATCACCTGTATGAAAAATAAAGTTAAAAAGAAAACAAACATACAATAAAAGAGCATTTCAAAGAGACCATAGCAAGGGAGTAAGAAAAAGACAACTAACCTAAGATAACTGCTTAACTTCCAACATGTTCCTACTTTACCCCAAGAAAGTTACATAATATAGCAACATTTCAGTGAACTTGTTCCTACTACAACCATCAGAAATTAACAGACCATAGTCATTTCTGGGCATCCCCAGAACGTTAAATAGCTTATCTGTTCTTCCTGGATTATTGTTCCCCCTTCCTTAATTGCTCTCTACTGCTAGTTCCCCTACATTCTACATTATAAACCATTTGTTTTACATTTTTCAAAGTTCACATTAGTGGTAGCATATAATATTTCTCTTTTTGTGCCTGGCTTATTTCGCTCAGCATTATGTCTTCAAGGTTCATCCATGTTGTCATATGTTTCACCAGATCGTTCCTTCTTACTGCCGTGTAGTATTCCATCGTGTGTATATACCACATTTTATTTATCCACTCATCTGTTGAAGGACATTTGGGTTGTTTCCATCTCTTGGCAATTGTGAATAATGCTGCTATGAACATTGGCGTGCAGATATCTGTTCGTGTCACTGCTTTCCGATCTTCCGGGTATATACCGAGGAGTGCAATCGCTGGATCGAATGGTAGCTCTATATCTAGTTTTCTAAGGAACTGCCAGACTGACTTCCAGAGTGGCTGAACCATTATACAGTCCCACCAACAATGAATAAGAGTTCCAATTTCTCCACATCCCCTCCAGCATTTGTAGTTTCCTGTTTGTTTAATGGCAGCCATTCTAACCGGTGTTAGATGGTATCTCATTGTGGTCTTAATTTGCATCTCTCTAATAGCTAGTGAAGCTGAACATTTTTTCATGTGTTTCTTGGTCATTTGTATTTCCTCTTCAGAGAACTGTCTTTTCATATCTTTTGCCCATTTTATAATTGGGCTGTCTGTACTATTGTCATTGAGTTGTAGGATTTCTTTGTATATGCAAGATATCAGTCTTTTGTCAGATACATGGTTTCCAAAAATTTTTTCCCATTGAGTTGGCTGCCTCTTTACCTTTTTGAGAAATTCCTTTGAGGTGCAGAAACTTCTAAGCTTGAGGAGTTCCCATTTATCTATTTTCTCTTTTGTTGCTTGTGCTTTGGGTGTAAAGTCTAGGAAGTGGCCTCCTAATACAAGGTCTTGAAGATGTTTTCCTACATTATCTTCTAGGAGTTTTATGGTACTTTCTTTTATATTGAGATCTTTGGTCCATTTTGAGTTAATTTTTGTGTAGGGGGTGAGGTAGGGGTCCTCTTTCATTCTTTTGGATATGGATATCCAACTCTCCCAGCCCCATTTGTTGAAAAGACCATTATGGCTCAGTTCGGTGACTTTGGGGGCCTTATCAAAGATCAGTCGGCCATAGATCTGAGGGTCTATCTCTGAATTCTCAATTCGATTCCATTGATCTATATGTCTATCTTTGTGCCAGTACCATGCTGTCTTGGCAACTGTGGCTTTATAATAAGCTTCAAACAATGCCTTTTTAAAAGTGCAGGTTACTTATCTTAAATTTAAATTACAAAGTACCCCCAAAAAAGACATTTTAAGTCTCTACAGAAATAAGACAAATTTTAAAAACTTAAATTAACTTCATGCAGTAAAGGTTAACCAAAGTACAGACTGTGAACATTTTCATGACCAGTGATTCTCTTCAGATAATTACGAAAACCACTGAGGCTGAAATATTAGGTATTCTGCAAAAACTTATATATATACTAGTTTTATATTCATTAAATTTTTTAAATTCTTCAAAAGAATAAAAATCACCATTTCTATAACAAAAAATCACCATTTCTATAACAATTCATGACCAGCTAAATAAATAAATTGCATATTCATACCACAGAATAGCAAACCATGTATCCATTAACATAATTTATCAGTGTCTAAAATGGAAAGATCCAAAGACATTTTTCAAAGTTGCAAAACATATACAGTATAATGCTATTTTTGCAAACAAAAACAAAACTACATATTTCTATAGGCATATGTATTTATAAATAAACACAGGAAAACTTTATATCCCAATTGTTAACAGTGGTTACTTTTGTGGAGGAGGGGTCTGGGTACTAAAGAAGGTGATTGTGCTGGTTTGGATGTATTATGCCCCCAAACGCCATGTTCTTTGATGCAGTCTTGTGTGGGCACACGTATTTAGTGTTGATTAGATTGGAATCCTTTGATTGTTTCCATGGAGATGTGACTCAATCAACTGTGAGTGAAACGTGGCATATGACTCCCGGGGAGGAATCTAGACCTGGCATCGTGGGATGGAGAACATCTTCTTGACCAAAAGGTGGACACGGAACGAAATGAAATAAAGCTTCAGTGGCTGAGAGATTCCAAAAGGAGCTGAGAGGTCACTCTGGTGGGCACTCTTAAGCAGAACATAGGTAACTCTTTTTAGGTTTTAATGGCTTGTAATAGCTAGTAGTAAATACCTGAAACTATCTATCTACAACCCAGTAGCCTTGAATCTTGAGACGACTGTATAACAATGTAGCTTACAAGAAGTGAAAATGTGATTGTTAAAGCCCCATGGATCACACTCCCCTTTGGATGGTGTATGGATGGATGAGTAGAAAAACGGGGACAAAAAAAAAAAAAATAGGGCGGAGGGACAAAAAAAATTCATCAAGCTTTATGTTTAAGATTTTATGGACTATATTAACTAAATACTGTATTAACAATATATAAATTACACCTCGAAGATGAATGAAATCAGAACTATATTGAAAACAAAAATCCTGGCAACTATTCATCTTTATACTGTCTCTATAGTTTTGCCTATTCCAGAATGTCAGATTGTTCGAATCATACATTCAAGCTGGGTTCTTTCACTTAAGCAACAGGCATTTAAGGTTCCTCCAGGTTTTTTTGTGGCTTGGTAATTCATTTCTTTTATTGCTGAATAATATTTCATTTGTAGTTATACCCACATATTGTTTATCCATTCACCTTCTGAAGGACATCTTGGTTGGTTCCAGTTTTGGGTAATTATGAATAGTGCTGCTATAAACATTTCTGTGCAGGTTATAGTGTAGACACATATTTTCAACTCCATTGGGTAAATATCTAAGAGGGTGATTCCTGGACCAAATGGTAAGACTATGTTTAGCCATGGAAACTGCCAAACTGTGTTCCAAAGTGGCTGTACAACTTACCAGTAATGCAAGAGGTTCCTATTGCTTAGTATCCGCATCAGCATCTTTATTATCAGCTTTTTGGATTTAAGTCATTCTAGTAGGTGTGTAGTAGTAGCTCACTGATGTTTGAATTTACAGTCACCTTATGATAAATTATGTTGAGCACCTTTTCGTGTGCTTATTGGATATCTGTATCTCTTCTTTGGTGGTACCTATTCAGATCTTTTGCCCATTTTTAAATTGGGTTATTTGTTTTCTTATTGTTGAGTTTTAAGAGTGCCTTGTATATGTTGGAAAGAAGTCCTTTATCAGATATTTGTTTTGAAAATATTTTTTCCCAGTCTGTGGTTTGTCTTTTCATTCTCAGTGTCTTTTGCAAGAGCAGACATTTCTAATTTTAATAAAGTCCAACTTACAAATTTTTCTCTTTTTGGATTGTGCTTTTTGTGTTGCATCTAAAAACACTGCCACTTCTAGAACAAATGATACTATGACAACTGAATATTCACATGCAAAAGAATGAAGTTCAATCCCTACCTCACATTATATACAAAAATTAACTCAAAATGGATCAAAGAGCTAAGTGTAAGAACTACTGTAGTAAAACTTTTAGAAGAAAACAAGGGTAAATTTTCATGACCTTGAGTTTGACAAAGATTCTTAGATATGACACCAAAAACATGGACTACAAAAGAAAAAAACAGATAAACTAGAACTCATCAAAATTCAAAATGTCTGCTTCAAATGACGTGATTTTAAAAAGACAAGTCACAGACTAGGAGAAAATATCTGCAAAACACATCTGATAAAAGACTTGTATCCAGAATATAAAAAGACCTCTTGCAAATCAACACTAAGAAGACAAACATCCCAATTAAAAAATAGGCGAAAGATATGAAAAGGTATGTCACCAAACAACATATGTAAATGACCCATGAAAAGATGGTCAATACCATTACTCATTAGGGAAATGCAAATTAAAACTATAATGAGATAACATTTCACATCCACTAGAATGACTATAATAAAGACAGACAATAACAAGTGTTGGCAGAGATACGGAGAAATTGGAACCCTTATACCTCACTGGTGGGGCAGTCACTTTTGAAATCAGTGTGGCAGTTTCTTTAAAAGTCAAACTTAAACTTTTGCTATATGGGCCTCCCTGTTCATCTCCAGGACCGAGACGCTGAAATAGCACACTCAAGAGGATCCAAGATGTCTGATTAGGGAGAGACTGGACTCACTTTTCTCCCAGGAAAACAACTAGGGAAGAGGCAGCAACTGTCCAGAGCAACAGTTTTGGAGCTCTGGAGATCGGGGGGAGTCTGTGCAACACCCAGTAAAGTGCAGAAAGAAGAGATGGGGAAGCAGGGGTGAGAAATCATGAGTAAACCCCTCAGCCCCATCCCCCACTCTAAGAGCAGAAAGCTTCTGGGCCTCTGGTCCCTGGTAGGTGGGCTGCTCCCAACTGAAGGGGCAGCAGAGGTCTACTCTCCCAAGAACAGAGCAGGACATGGTCCAGCACTGTGCCAGCTTTGGGTCAGTGAATTTGGACTGCTGAGACAGGCCTAATAACCCCATTGTCTGGAGTTAACAGCTAAAAATAGCCTGCCTTCTGAGAGCTGAGGGCAATAGGTTGCCGAAGAGCCCCCTATGCTAGCAGGCAAGGAAAGCGGACCTCTGGGAAGACATCTAAAAGGCTTTTGGACAAAGAGGGCCATATGCTGGGCAGGCCAGGAGAATACACACTGGGGGGCGAGATTAAGGGCTTTTTGGTATCTTTACCTGACTATCTCCCCAGGACCCTATGGAACTGGTGTGCAATTCTTTAATGGGTCCCTGGCCCAGCCCGGGTTGGGTAATACTGACAAACAAAATGTCAAAGAAGAGCATTAACATAAACCAAATCAGCAACAAAAGCTTTGCCAAGAGAGAGGATCTGACCTTCAGAGTAAACGCACCAAGATAATCCAATGCCCAGGCATCAGCAAAAAATAATAAGCCATCTCAAGCAACAGGAAGATATGACCCAAAAGGGCAAATAAAACTTTTGGAGGAGATACAGAATCTGGAACAACTAATAAAACAAGTCTCCTAAATCAATTCAAGGAGATGGCTAAAGAGATTTTAAGAAGACACCAGGTGAGCATAAAGGAGAATTTGAAAGCATAAAAAGAAAAATAAGAAACCTTACGGGAAAGGCAAAATAGATGAAATTAAAAATACATTAGAGACACACAACAGATTTAAAGAGGCAGAAGAAAGGATCAGCAAGCTAGAAGACAGAGCATCCAAATCCAAACAGACAAAAGAAAAGACAGAGAAAGAATGAGAAAAAAATGGGCAGGGTCTTAGGGAACTGACTGACAATATGAAGGGCACAAATATTCATGTCATAGGTGTTCCAGAAAGAAATGAGAAGGGAAAAGGGGAAGAAGGAACATTTGACGGGTTAATGGCCAAGAACTTCCCAACTCTGATGAAAGACACTGGTATCCAACTATAAAAAGCACAGCATACTAAAAACCAAATATATCCAAACACACCTACTACAAGACACATACTAAACAGCATGTCAAATACCAAAAATAAAGAGAATTCTGAAAGGAACAAGAGAAAAGCGATTCATCACATACAAGGGATGCCCAATAAGAACTAAGTGCCAATTTCTTATCAGAATCAAGGGAGGCAAGGCAGCAATGAGTGATATGAATATTCAAGATACCAGGAAAAAACAAAAACAAACAAACAAAAACTGCCAGCCAAGAATTCTCTATCTGACAAAAATGAGAGAGAGTTTAAGATATTCACAGAGAAGCAGAAGCTGAGAGAGTTTGTTAACCAGAGACCTGTCCTACAATAAATACTAAAGGGAGTCCTGCAGGGTGAAAGGAAAGAACAGGAGACATAGAGGCCTGGAGGAGAGTGTAGAAATGAACAGTATCAGTAAAGGTAACTAAAAGGGCATAAAGAGAGACAAAAATAAGATGTGAAATACAAAAGCCAAAGGATAAAATGGTTGAAGTAAATACTGCCTTTACAGTAGTAATACTGAATGTTAATCAATTAAACTCTCCAATCAAAGGATACAGACCAGCAGAATGGATTAAAAAAAAAAAAAAAAAAAAAAAAAACCTGAGTAATCTAGATGCTGTTGACAAGAGACACATCTCAGACCCAGGTATATAAATAGGCTGAAAGTGAAAGGTTAGAAAAAAATACTCCACACAAACAGTATCCAAAAAAAAAAGGTGGGGTATAGTTATACCAATACTGGGTAAAATAAGCTTTAAATAAAAAGCTGCTATAAAAGACAAAGAAGGACATTATATATTAATAAAAGGGGCAATCCACCAAGAAGAAATAACAATCATAAATATATATGCATCTAACCCAAGTATCTCAAAATACAAGAAGCAAACACTAGCAAAACCAAAAGAAGAAATACAAATCTCTATAAAAATAGTTAAGGACTTCAATACACCACTCCCATCAACAGACAGAACATCTAGACAGGTGATCAACAAGGTTGATTGAAATCTTATTGAGTTTGTTAACCAGAGACCTGTCCTACAATAAATACTAAAGGGAGTCCTGCAGGGTGAAAGGAAAGAACAGGATAGAGGCCTGGAAGAGAGTGTAGAAATGAATAATCTGATAAATTGAACTAGACCTAACAACATATACAGAAGAATGCACCCCCAAAACAGCAGGATATACATTCTTCTCAAGTGCTCATGGATCATTCTTCAGCACAGACCACACGCTGAGGCACAAAATGCATCTCAATAAATTTTAAAAGACTGAAATTATACAAAGTACTTTCTCTAATCATAATGGAATGAAGCTAGATATCAATGACAGGTGGACTGGAAAATACATAGATTTATGCAAGTTAAACAACACACTCATAATCAATCAGTGGATCAAAGAAGAAACTGCAAGAGAAATCAGCAAGTATCTCAAAACAAATGAAAACAAGAACATAACATATAAAAACTTACGGGGGAGAACCTAAGATGGCAGCTAGGTGAGACAGGGCAAAAAAATCACCTCTGTGAAAAATACTAGATAAAAACCAGAAAGTGACCCAGAATACCACTGCCAGCGATGCACCAGCCAGACAAGGCCTGCTAAATCCACAGGGAATGTGCATTTGGTGAAACCAGGAGCCTGCCTTCTGAAACGAGTGAGTGAGTTGGCTGAAAGTCCCGCAGCCATGCTGCGGTATGGGGAAACAGTGGGGAAACAGTGGGCTGGCATTTGGAGACGGACTAGTTCTTTAAAAAAAAAAAAAAACCCGAGAGTGGCTGCAGATACAACAGGGAGAGCCGCACAGTGAAGCATGGCGGCAGCGGGCTAGGCTAATGCCTCAGGGTCTAGCATGGAGGATACCCCTTCTCACACCTGCTGCTGATTGTCTCGAGACCAGAGGAGCAGAGGGGAGCCAAAAGGAAGAAAAAAACCACATTCCTTGCAGCCATCTCCCCAGCAGGCAGGGGACGCTCCTGCCCGGGGCCAGACCCATAGCCCAGAGCCACACCAAGAAACCCAGTGTGACCGGGAATCTTTCTCCAGGCCCTGGAGACCCCGACCCCTGATGTTGGCTGCAGCCAAGAGAGACATTTTGGAGACTTTCACTGACACTTTGGGGATGCTAGCCCAGTTTCCTCCAGAGAAGCTAAGAGAGGATAGAACGACCCAGGAGCAACATTTTGAAGAACACACAGGAGCCGAGAGAGGAGATGAACAAAATCTGGGATCAGCAGATGCCAGCCACGTGCCTTTCCAGCTAACAGAGGTTTTTTGGATGCCATTGGCCTTCCTTCAGTAAAGGTCCAGTGGTTAGGAACCAAACATGTCTTTGTGGAAGACAGGATTCAATCTACCACAGGACTACCACTATTTGAATAACGTGGCACAAGAGCAGAGAACTCTTCCAGCTTCTTTAACAGTTGCTGTATGGAGTTATACTGACTTTCAGTGATGCAGAACTCTAACTCGGCATCTCAGGTGGCACACAAATACCCAAATTTCCAGGGACAGAGAAAGAGTTCAGCATCTCAGAATTTAGAAATAACAGTTACAACTCATGAATAGATGTGACTGCTGTAAAAGCTTACAATCTAGGAACCTTTACAATAAGCATAACTGAACATTCTATACTTCTTTATTGGAGACTGCACAATCTCTGCCCCCCATTCTATCCCCTGATAAACTATGCTCTCAAATTCAATTTTCAGTGTTTGCTCATTACAGTTAATTTATATTGGTGTGTCCTTACAATAGTTGTCCTTTCATTTCTGGCTTATTTCACTCAGCATAATGTCCTCAGGGTTCATTCACCTAGGTGCATGCCTCACGACTTCACTCCTTCTTGCAAGGGCTCAATATTCTGTCGCATGTATATACCACACAGTTCACCCCTCCATTCATCAATGTGCCCTGAGGCCACCTCCATCTGATGCAAATCGTGAATAATGCTGCCATAGTATCAATGTGCAAATGTCTGTTCACGTCCTGCATTCAGTACATCAAAGTATACACCACAAAACAGGGTTGCAGGATCATATGGCAGTCCTAAACCCAGCCTCCTGTGGTACCACTACACTGCCCTCCACAGGGTCTGCACTGTTCTACTTCCCTACCAACAGTGAATAGGTATATCTCTCTCTCCAAATCTTCTCTAGCACTTGTATCTTTCTGTTTATATTTAAAGTTTTAGTCACACATCATACAATCTATCCTAATTGAACTATCAATGGCTCCCAGTATAGTCACATAGCTGTGCGTTCATTCCCACAATCCATATGAGAACATTTCTATTTCTTCCACAAAGAGAGAAGAGGAAAAGAAAAATGTTTTAAATGAAGAATAAATAAATAAAAAGGAGAGACAGCCTCAACAACAACAAGAATCCCACACCCCTCCCTTATATCCCCCTCTTATTGACATTTAGCTCTGGTATATTGCTTTTGTTATAATTAAATGAAGCATATTATAATATTACTATTAACTATAGACACTAGTTTGCATTAATTGTATTTTTTCCATATATCATTTCATTTCCAACACCTTGCTTTACCCAACACAATCTGAGAACATTTCAATTTCTTCCACAAAGAACAAAGAGAAAAAAATAAAAGAATAAACTATAAAAAAATAAAAAATTGAGAAACAATAACAACAAAACGAGTCCCATAATCCTCCCTTATGTCCACCTTTACTGACATTTAGCTTTGGTATATTGCCTTTGTTACAACTGATGGAAGAATATTACAATGTTACTGTTAACTATAAGAAAAAATGAGGGAGAATTTCAAATATTTACAGATAGACACTGAGAGAGTTCGTGAACAGGAGACCTCCTCTATACAAAACACTAAAGAGAGTGCTACAGACAGACAGGAGAGAGAGGTTTGGATAAGAATGTAGAAATGAAGATACCAGGAGATAGAAAGAGGATAGATACTGGGCATTTGATGAAGGAGTACAGAATGTTCAAGAGGATTGACTGTGTAGATCCAGAAATGGATAGCCTAATACTGGGTGATGGTAGCACCATATTTTAAGTAAACTCAACAAAGACGATTGCGAGTTCAGTTAAAAGAGGAAGGTTAGGGGTATGTATGACACCAGAAGGAAAGATAGAAGATAAAGATTGGGACTGTATAACTTAGTGAAACATAGAGTGGTCAATGATTGTGATTAGATGTACAAATATAAGAATGTTTTTACATGTGGGAAAACAAATGAATGTCAACTTTCCAAGGTGTTGAAAATGGGATGGTATTGGGGAAAAAATATACTCAATGCAAACTAGACTCTACAGTTAACAGTAACATTGTAATATGCTTCCATTAATTGTAACAAAGGCAATATACCAAACCTAAAAGTCTCTAAGAGGATATAAAGGAGGGGTATGGGATTCTTGGTGTTGGTGTTGCCGTCTGACCTTTCTATTCTATTTTATTTTTTTATTTTGTTTTAGTCATCAATTTCTTTTTTTTTTCTTTTTTCTTTTCCAGAATGTTGAGAGGACATTCTGGAGGTTATTCTTATGAATTATGTAGATATCTTTTTTAGTTTTTAGTGTATTGGAATAGCTAGAAGGAAATACCTGAAACTGTTGAACTGCATTCCAGTAGCCTTGATTATTGAAGACAATTGTATAACTATATAGCTTATACTGCGTGACTGTTTGATTGTGAAAACCTTGTGATTCACAACCCCTTCAAACCAGTGTATGGACAGATGAGTAGAAAAATGGGGACAAAAAGTAAATGAATAATAGGGAGGGACAGGGGGTAGTATGTTTTGAGTGTTCTTTTTTACTTTAACTTTTATTCTTTTTTTGTCACTGTAATGAAAACATTCAAAAATTAATTGTGGGGGGCAAGATGGCGGCATAGAGAGGAGTGGAAGCTAAGTAGTCCCCCTGGAACAACTACAAAAAACCAGAAACAACTAGTAAATAATCCAGAATAACTGCGGGGGGACAAACGAGATCATCCATTCATCATACACCAACCTGAATTGGGAGGAATGCCCGAGAACACAGCATAAAATCTGTAAGTAAAACCTGCGGAACCAGGTCGGGAGACCCCCTCCCCCATAGCCAGAGCTGCAGAGCCGCGTGGTGCCACAGAGAAGCTCTCTCCCAGCAACCGAATACAGCTCAGCTGAGCTCCAACTGGGGTTTTAAGTAGCAAGTGTGAACTGCTCACTACAGGTACGCAGCCCCAAAAAACAGACAGAGGCTTTGGGTGACGACTGACCTGGGAGAGCTGGAGGGTTGCCTTGGACTGGGTCTGAAGGGGACTATCTGTTTCTTTTTTGGCTCAGTGGAGAAAGCCCCAGTCATTTTCAGTTTCCAGGGCTGTGACTCAGGGAAGGGTGGAGACACCACAAGCAGAGAGCGAGACCACTGAAATGCTAATGACCTCCACCTGAGGGGTCTGTCTTCTCTAGGAGGAAAGGGGTGGGGCCCTTTCCATTCAGAACCAGACCCCAGAGCCTGGGGGAACAGGGCCATACCTCCTCACACCAGTCAAGAATAACAGGCTAACAGGCGTCACCTGCTGGGCAGAAAAGCACAGTGACCTGAGGCATCAAAGGGTGGAGGAATTTTCTAAGACACACCCACAGGGAAACCAGATACTGAATATTTCTTCCCTCTGGGACCTGAGCCTGTTCTGGTCTGGGAAAACTTGATTTGGATAACCAAGGAAACCATGCCTAGACAACAGAAAATTACAACCTACACTAAGAAAAACAAAGTAATGGCCCAGTCAAAGGAACAAACGTACACTTCAACTGAGATACAGGAATTTAAACAACTAATGCTAAATCAATTCAATAAGTTTAGAGAAGATATTGCAAAAGAGATAGAGGCTGTAAAGGAAGCACTGGGCATGTATACGGCAGAAATCAAAAGTTCAAAAAACCTACTAGTAGAATCTATGGAAATGAAAGGCACAACACAAGAGATGAAAGACACAATGGAAACATACAACAGCAGATCTCAAGAGGCAGAAGAAAACACTCAGGAACTGGAGAACAAAACACCTGAAAGCCTACATGCAAAGGAGCAGATGGAGAAAAGAATGAAAAAATATGAGCAACGTCTCCGGGAACTCAAGGATGAAACAAAGTACAATAATGTACGTATCATTGGTGTCCCAGAAGGAGAAGAGAAGGGAAAGGGGGCAGAAGCAATAACAGAGGAAATAATTAATGAAAATTTCCCATCTCTTATGAAAGACATAAAATTACAGATCCAAGAAGCGCAGCGTACTCCAAACAGAAGAGATATGAAGAGGCCTACGCCAAGACACTTAATAATCAGATTATCAAATGTCAAAGACAAAGAGAGAATCCTGAAAGCAGCAAGAGAAAAGCGATCCATTACATACAAAGGAAGCTTAATAAGACTATGTGCGGATCTCTCAGCAGAAACCATGGAGGCAAGAAGGAAGTGGTGTGATATATTTAAGATACTGAAAGAGAAAAACCACCAACCAAGAATCCTGTATCCAGCAAAGCTGTCCTTCAAATACGAGGGAGAGCTCAAAATATTTTCTGACAAACAGACAATGAGAGACTTTGTGAACAAGACACCTGCCCTACAGGAAATACTAAAGGGAGCACTACAGGGTGACAGAAGACAAGAGTGTGTGGTTTGGAATACAATTTTTGGAGATGGTAGCACAACAATGTAAGTACACTGAACAAAGGTAACTATGAATACGGTTGAGAGAGGAAGATGGGGAGCATGTGAGACACCACAAGAAAGGAGGAAAGATAACGACTGGGACTGTGTAACTTGGTGAAATCTAGAGTATTCAACAATTGTGATAAAATGTACAAATATGTTCTTTTACGAGGGAGAACAAGCAAATGTCAACCTTGTAAGGTGTTAAAAATGGGGAGGCATTGGGGGAGGGACGCAATCAGCATAAACTAGAGACTGTAACTAATAGAATCATTGTATTATGCTTCCTTTAATGTAACAAAGGTGATACACCAAGGTGAATGCAGATAAGAGGGGGGGATAGGAGAGGCATGTTAGACACTTGACATTGGTGGTATTGTCTGATTCTTTATTCTACTTTGATTTAAGGTTATTTTTCCTTTTGCTGCTTCCTAGCTGTCATTTTCTTTTTTTCCTCTTTCTTTTGCCTCTCTACCTTCTTTGACTCTCCCTCCTGCCTTGTGGAAGTAATGTAGATGCTCTTATATAGATAGTGGTGAAGGTGGTGAACACATAAATGTATGACCATGCAGAAAACCATCGAGTATTTACTTGGGATGGAATGTATGGTGACTGAACAAAACCATATTAAAAAAAATGGGTTGATGACAAAACCTCGAGGGCAATATACTGAGTGAAATAAGCCAGACACATTAGGACAATTATTGCAGGGTCTCACTGATAGGAACTAATTACAATATGTAAACTCATAGACATGAAATATAAGGTACCAGGATATAGGACGAGGCTTAATAATGGGGAGTGGTTGCTTAATATGAGCAGAATGTTCAATTAGGATGAACTTAAATGTTTGGAAATGAACAGGGGTGTTGGTAGCAAGATGTGAGAATAACTTAACAGCGCCGAATGGTGTGTGAATGAGGTGGAAAGGGGAAGCTCAGAGTCATATATGTCACCAGAAGGAAAGTTGGAGGTCAAAAGATAGAAATGTATAAAAGTGAATCCTTTGGTGGGCAATGTCCATTTACTGTACAAATACTAGAAATCACTTTATGAACCAGAACAAACGTATGACGATACAATTAGAAGTTAATAATGGAGGGGCATATAGGAAAGAACTATATACCTATTACAAACTATATACTACAGTTAGTAGTATTTCAACATTTTTTCATAAACAGTAACAAACGTACTATATCAATACTAGGAGTCAACAATTGAGGGGGGTTGGTTAGGGATAGGGGAGGTTTAGAGTTTCCTTTTCTTTTTTTCTTTTTTCATCTTTCACTTTATTTCTTGTCTGGAGTAATGAAAAGTTTCTAAAAATTGAACAAAAATTAAGTGTGATAGATGCACAGCTGTATGAGGGTACCCAGGGGCAAGTAATTGTACACTTTGGATGTTTGGATAATTGTATGGTATCTGAACAATCTCAATAAAAATGAAAAAAAAATGAATAATAGGGAGGGGTGAAGGAGATGGGATGTCTTGGGTATTCTTTTGTACTTTAATATTCTTTCTTTTTTTGTGTGTGGTAAAGAAAATGTTCAAAAATTGATTCTGGTAATGAATGCACAACTATATAATGGTACTGTGAACAACTGATCATGCACTTTGGATCATTGTATGGTATGTGAATATATCTCAATAAAATTGAATACAAAAAAAAACACTGTCGATACCATCCTTACCCTTCAGTCTGGTTTGCCTTAGTCCTAACCAGATCAGCTTCATTCATATCTCTAATTGAAGTCTGATCTCTTTTTCAGCTTTTTTTACAATTCCTGTATGGGGTAATACTGACTTTCATAGCTGCAGAACTCTAGCTCTGTGGTCAATTGATTTTTTAATTGGATGTGTATAATTATTTTTAAGAATCATCCTGCAGATTAGAACAAAAATCTGGTAGAAAACAAACGACAATACTAACAGGATTTTTAAAATACCAAGAGAAAATTCTGTTTTCTAAATTTTTAAATGTCTATATCATTTAAAAGAAAACAATAAATTTTGAAAACTTAAAAAATTAATGGGCTTCTATTTGCAGGGTAATTTCTGAAGATATTCATGATTTTTTTTCCTCCATTTCCTCCTCTTTCTCCCTTTACTCTTCTATTTCTATTTTACCTCTTTTTTTTGGGGGGGGGGGGGGTCTTGCTGAATCTGCTTTTGTCTTTCTGTTTTTCTTTTTTCTTTGTCTTTTTAGTGGTAGTTCTGGACTCAGGTCCTTGACATCGTTCTGCTTCATAAAATGCTTCTACTGTCCTGGGGAAGAGGGTTACAGTAGACTGGTCCCAGAGTTGTACCTGAGCTTTCAAGTGAGCTAGGTGAAAGAGTTTCACAGCCTTTGACTGTTTCCCTGGCAGCTAATTCTGTGGGTGAAATAGTTAACACTAAAAAATGCATTTCCTTTGGAAGTTCCTGAGATGGATAGCAGCTCTCCTTTACACAATGGAGGCTTGCCTAGGTCTCCTTTATATCTTCATCTCCTTTCAGGGAGTACTTACTGTCTGCTAGACTGTGTTAAGCACTTTGTGGTAGATGTAGCTGTTTAACAAATCAGCTCTGTAATGGATGTGATGCAGGCTCAGCCTGGCCTCCCCAGGGAACTCGGGTTCCTGCCGTTGAAAATTGGCTCTTGGCTCCAGGCTCTCTATCTCTAGCCCTCTCATGGCCTTTATGGTCTGGCACACAGATTACTGTAACAGGGTAGAGAAGTTCCATCTGCTTATTAGGTTCTAACCTTGAGGGTGGGGCCTCTGCAAAATGTAATCCTGCTCTGATTTGCCATTTGTTAAACATCTCATTGGCTTAGTCTTTCTTATAACAAATTTTGTTGAGAGGCTTAATTTTTTGTGTGTTTATGGAAGATTGTAACTTTTTGGTTTGTTTTTTTAAATTCAATTTTATTGAGATATATTCACATACCATACAATCATCCAAAGCGTACAATTGTTCACAGTATCATCATATAGTTGCGCATTCATCACTCCAATCTTTTTTTTGAACATTTTCCTTGTACCAGAAAAAGTAAAAATAAGAATAAAAATAGAAGTAAAAAAGAACACCCAAATCATTCCCCCACACCCTACTTTTCATTTAGTTTTTGTCCCCATTTTTCTATTCATCCATCCATACAATGGGTAAAGGGACTGTGATCCAGAAGGCTTTTACAATCACACTGCCATGTGGTCAACTGATTTTTGACAAGGCTTCCAAGTCCACCCAACTGGGACAGAGCAACTGGATAGCCATATTCAAAAGAATGAAAGAGGGCTTCTATCTCACACATTATACAAAAATTAACTCCAAATCGATCAAAGACCTAAATATAAAAGCCAGAACCAAAAAACTCCTAGAAGAAAATGTATGGAAGCATCTTCAAGATCTGGTGGTTGGAGGTGGTTTCTTAGACCTTACTTCCAAAGCATAAGCAGTGAAAGAAAAAAAAATAGGTAAATGGGATTTCCTCAAAATTGAGAACTTTTGTGCTTCAAAGGACTTTCTCAAGCAGGTAAAAAGTTAGCCTACTCAACGGAAGAAAATATTTGAAGATCACATATCCAAAAAGGGCTTAATATCCAGGATATATAAAGAAATCCTACAATTCAACAATAAAAAGACAAGCAACCCTATTGTAACGGTCCCTAGACTGCAAGCTCTTACAGCAGTCATCTATTCCTGAATTGTATTGGCTATCCCCGGATTCCGAGATATCGATACCTCTGCGTATAACCTGATTGATCCCTGGAACTTTAGGTATCTGTGTGACACCTGAAACTCAGAGCTAGAACTTGGCAGATATGAATGTCAGTATTAGCACATACAGCAACTGTTTAAAAACATGAAAGAATCCAGATTCAATTAGAGATATGAATGCCGCAGATGTGGTTAGGACTAGGGCAAATCGGGCCAAAGGGTAAAAGAAGACACTGACTGTGTTTTAAAACTTCAAATTTCCTGTGAGACCAAGGGAAGAGATGTTTAGTTGGTGTAGGATATATACTGCCTAAACAATTAAACTCATACGGTTTGTTCAAATACCATAATTACATGGAACTTTTAATAGGAAGTAAGAAATGGTAGGTTTGCATAGGTTAGTGTTAAACAGCGACACATCCCTAAGTAATTTGGGCAGAGAATAAAAATATATATGCAGGGCCCCCCTGAGGAGCTCGGGGAAAATGCGGAGGTGCTAGGCTTCCTCACCTGGATTGTTGTTGATATTTTCACAAACATTGAGGACTGGCGGTTTGGTGTGCTGATCCCTCTATCTCAGGACTTGCCCTTATGAAGCTCATTACTGCAGAGGAGAGGCTAAACCTGCTTATAATTGTGCCTAAGAGTCTCCCCCTGAATACCTCTCTGTTGCTCAGATGTGGCCCTCTCTAACTATCTCTAGCTAAGCCAACTCAGCAGGTGAACTCACTGCCCTCCCCTCTATGTGGGATCTGACATCCAGGGATGTAAATATCCCTGACAATGCAGGATATGACTCCCAAGGATGAATCTGGACCCAACATTGTGGGATTGAAAACATCTTCTTGACCAAAAGGGGGATGTAAAATGAAAAGAAATAAAGTTTCAGTGGCTGAGAGATTCCAAATGGAGTCGAGAGGACACTCTGGTGGGCATTCTTATGCACTATATAGATAACCCTTTTTAGGTTTTAATGCATTGGAATAGCTAGACATAAATACATGAAACTATCAAACTGCAACCCAGTAGCCTTGACTCTTAAAGACAATTGTATAGCAATGTAGCTTACAGGGGGTGACAGTGTGATTGTGAAAGCCTGTGGATCACACTCCCTTTATCCAGTGTATGGATGGATGAGTAGAAAAATGGGAACAAAAAACTAACTAAATGAAAAATGGGGGGGGTGATTTGGGTGTTCTTTTTTACTTCTATTTTTTATTCTTATTTTACTTTTTCTGGTGCAAGGAAAATGTTAAAAAAATAGATTGGGGTGATGAATGAAAAACTATACGATGGTACTGTGAACAACTGATTGTACACTTTGGATGACTGTATGGTATGTGAATATATCTCAATACAATTGAAGTAAAAGTTAAAAAAGAAAAACAACCTGTTCCAGTTTGCTAATGCTGCTGGAATGCAAATGCCAGAGATGGATTTGCTTTTATAAAGGGGGTTTATTTGGCTACAAAGTTACAGTCTTAAAGCTATAAAGTGTCCAAGATAAGGTATCAACAAAGGGTACCTTCACTGGAGAAAGGCTATTGGCGTCCACAAAACCTCTGTTAGCTGGGAAAGCACGTGGCTGGCGTCTGCTTGCTCCCAGGTTGCATTTCAAAATGGCATTCTCCAAAGCGTTGCTCTTGGGGCGTTTTGTCCTCTCTTAGCTTCTGTTCCTCTTCAAAATGTCACTCTCGGTTGCTCTTGGGGCGTCTGTCCTCTCTTAGCTTCTCTGGAGCAAAAGTCTGCTCTCTACAGCCATCTTCAAACTGTCTCTCATCTGCAGCTCCTCTCTCAGCTCCTGGGCATTCTTCAAAGTGTCCCTCTTGGCTATAACAAACCCACACCTTCTGTCTGAGCTTTTATAGGGCTCCAGTGAACTAATCAAGGCCCACAGTGAATAGGAGGGGCCAAGCCTCCATGGAAATTATCTAATCAGAGTTATCACCTACAGTTGGGTGGGTCACATCTCCATAGAAACACTCAATCTAAGAATTACAATCTAATCAACACTAAATACATCTGTCCACACAAGACTGCGTCAAAGATAATGGCGTTTGGGGGGACATAATAGATTCAAACCAGCACACAACCCAACTAAAAAATGAGCAAAAGACACTAACAGACATTTCTCCAAAGAAGGTATACAAATGGCTAAAAAACACATGAAAAGACATTCAACATCACTAGCTATTAGGGAAATGCAAATCAAAATCAAAATGCATAACCATTCAGATGGTATCCCAATAAAACAGATAAAATAAGTACAATGAGATATCATTTTGCACCTACTAGAATGGCCACTATTAAAAAAAAAAAAGAAAACTGCAAGTGTTGGAGAGAATGTGGAGAAATATGAACACTTGTTCACAGTTGGTGGGAATGTGGAATGGTACAGCTACCGTAGAAGACAGTTCAGCAGTTCCTCAGGAAGCTAATTACAGAACTACGATATGATCTGGCAACCCCGCTACTAGGTATATAATCAGAATAACTGAAAGCCGGTACATGAACAGACATTTGCACACCAATATGCATAGCAGCATTATTTACAATTGTCAAAAGATGGAAACAACCCAGGTGTCCATCAACTGATGAATGAATAAACAAAATGTGGTGTACAATACATATGATGGAATATCATGCAACTGTAAGAACAAATGAAATCATGTATTCACGATTTGCAGTGGATGGAAGTGACCTAAGGGTACATCGACTGATGAACGGAATGGCGAACTGTGGTGGATACATACGATGGAATATTGAGCTGATACAAGAAGGAGTGAAGTTGTGAGGTGAATGGACACTGAAGACAGTATGTTGGGTGAAATAAACCAGAAATAGAAAGAAAAACATTTAATGCCTAATATGGACTAACTATAATGTGCAAACTCTGAGAATTGAGTCTGAGACCACAGGTTATCAGGGGAAGGCTTACTGTAAAAGTTCCTAGGTTATAAGCTCTTACAGCAGTTATATCTATTCCTGAGTTGTAATGGTTATTTCTAAATTCTGAGATGCTGAGCTCTTTGTGTATAACCTGGTTGGTCCCTGGAACTTTGGGTTTCTGTGTGACACTTGAGACTCAGAGGCAAAGTCCAGAAGCTATGAATGTCAGCATTACTCCATACAGCAAATGAATGTTAAGGAGTCTGAAAAAAGAGATCAGACTTCAATTAGAGATATGAACGAAATGGACCTGATTAGGACTAAGGTAAATCAGGCTAAAGGATAAAGAATGATAGTGACAGTGTTTTTAAAACTTCAACTTCTATGTGAGACCAAAGGAGGTGCAAAATCTGTATTTTTTGTAAAATATATAATTTAACCTACATGGTCAGTTTATCCAAACAACATAATTACATGGAATGTTGAATAGGGTGTGAAATCTTGTTGGTTTGTACAGGTTAGCGTGAAACTCCAATGCATCCCAGAGTAATATGGGCAAAGAATAAAAATGTATTTGCAAAGCCTCCATGAGGGACTGGGGGAAAATGTGGAAATTATTAAATTTTCCCCAACTAGGGAATTGATATTCTCAAAAGCATTAGAGGCTACCAATTTAGAAAGCCAAGCCCTCAATCTTGGGCCTGCCTTTATGAAATCTGTTACAGCAAAGGAGAGGCTAAGTCTACTTAAAATTGGGCCTAAGAGTTACCCCCAGAGAACTTCTTTTGTTGCTCAGATGTGGCCTCTCTCTCTAAGCCAACACTGCAGGTAGACTCACTGCCCTCTCCCCTATGTGGGACATGACTCCCAGGGATATAAATCTCCCTGGCAACGTGGGACATGACTTGCGGGGATGAGCTTGGCCCTGGCATCATGGGATTGAGAAAGCCTTCCTGGACCAAAAGGTGGAAGAGAAATGAAACAAAATAAAGTTTCAATGACTGAGAGATCTCAAATAGAGTCAAGAGGTCATCCTGGAGGTTATTTTTATTCATTATATAGATATCCCTTTTTAGTTTTTAGAGTATTGGAATAGCTAGAAGGAAATACCTGAAACTGTTGAACTGCAATTCAGTAGTAGCCTTTTTTCTGGAAGACGATTATATAACTATATAGCTTACACTGTGTGACTGTGTGATTGTGAAAAGTTCGTGGCTCCCACTCCCTCTATACAGTGTATGGACAGATGAATAGAGAAATGAGGACAAAAAGTAAATGGGTAATAGGGAGCAATGGTGGGTATGGGATGTTTTCGGTGTTCTTTTTTACTTTAACTTTTATTCTTATTCTTTTTTTCTGTGTGGTAATTAAAATGTTCAAAAACTGATGTGGTGACGAATGCACAACTATACAACAATACTATAAACAACTGATTGTACACCATGGATGATGGTATGATATATGAATATATTTCAATAAAATTGAATTTAAAAAAAAGTTATCAGAAGAAGGCAAAAAAAGACAGTTCTTGGTTGTGACTAAAGGGACATAACCACCAAACATAATGTGTGAATTGTGACTGAATCCCAGAACTGGGGGGAAAATCATTAAACTTTTGGAACAACTGGAGAAATTTGAATATGGATACTATTAATATTATGGAATTACTGTTAATTTTCTTAGAAGTAATAACACATACTGTGGTGGATTGAATTGTATACCCCAGTTCAGTTATGTTCTTAGTCTTGGTCTGCATTCTGGTGGGTGTAGAACCATTGTGAATAAGATCTCTTCAGGATGTTATTTCAGTTAAAGTATGGCCTAACTCAAATCAGATCGGGCTTTGATACAAATTACTGGAGACCTTTATAAACAGACTGAAAATCAGACAGAGAAAAGCCACAGGGAGCAGCTAGGAACTGGAAGTCAACAGAATCCAGAGGATGCTGCTAAACATCCTACAATGTTTAGCCAGGAATGCTGCTAAACATGCCACAATACAAAGAACAGCTCCCAACATCAAAGAGTTATCCAGCCCATAGTGTCAATAGTATAAGATTGAGTAATGCTGCCCTAGAGAAATGAAAACTACATAAAATCTGTACAGGAGTGATTATAGTGGCTCTATTCATAAATGTCAAAAACTCAAAACAACCCAAATGTCCTTTAACAGATGACTGGATAAACTGTGATACATTCATGGAATGGAATACTATTCAGCAATAAAAGGGAATGATCTACTGATATGCAACAGCTTAGACAAATCTCAAACGCATCATGCTGAGTGAAAAAAAAAAGTCTGAAAAGGTTACATATTTCATATTCCATTTAAGTGACAGTCTCAAAAAGACAATACATAGAGATAAAGAACATATCAGTGGCTGCCAGGGGTAGCCTCCATACCTGTGACAACGAAAAGGTAGTAGAAGGGAGTTTTTGGTGTGATGGGAATGTTCTGTATTCTGATAATAGTGTTAATTACACAAATGTATACATGTGTAAAATTCTTACAACTGTACATCAAAAAGTCAATATTACTGAATAGTGATTTTTTAAAAGAATATTTAAAGCATAAAAAAGGCTACATATGTATGATTCTATTTAAACGATATTCTGGACAAGGCAAAACTATAGGGATACAAAACATCAGTGGGCTGGGCATAAAGGAGCACAAGTGAAGGTTCTGTGTTTGTCAAAATTCAAAGAACCACACTTAAAATAGGTAAATTTTACTATGCATAACTTATATCTCAATAAATCTCACTCTATAAAGAAAGAAAAAGAATACTCCCCAAATGCCATTAATCTAGTTTCTACAATAAAAAAATAAGAAAATAAACTGACATTAGATCTCCTACGTATCTTGGGGAAATCTCTCCGGGACCCATTCTTCCTCTCTAGCACTTCCCTTCCACCTCCACATCTATCTTTTCCAATGTCCCTTTTGTTTTATAATCTATCCCTTCTTTTACCTCCTCACCTCCTCCTCCTTGACATGCAGCTCTTAAAGCCAACTGCAACTATTCCTTCATCTCACAGCTTTAAAATTCATAATATATAAATATGGAGAAGGATGTCTCTGCAGCATGAATTTCCTATGGGAAATAACTTACTTTTTAAATACGGTGTGAAAAAAAAGCCTTCACAATCAAGTACAGAGGTGTGCAGTTTATAGCTTCACCTAGTAAACCATTGTGACTTGAACTAATGAAGACATTAGTTTGAATCTAAGACTAGTACAGTATTACAATAATCTATTGCCTATTAGTCTGTCAGTTACCGAGACTTAAAATATGGTCAATTCTTACACTTTTACATCATTTATTTTAAGTAATGTTTACTATCATACCAGGTAAATGTGACAGATAGAATGTTTAAAGTTGAAAAAAGATTGCCAGAGGTAAAAACTAACATTAACATCTTCCTGAAAGGCAGTGGAAAGAAAAATGTAAAAAGGGGTAGACATTTCATAAGATTATTTCAGTAACATCTTGTCCCATAAGCACCAAACAGGCAAATTACATTTCTAACCTTATGTTTAAATGTGTATCCTATTTATAGACAAATTATTAAACAGTCAGGATATTGTGAAATTTGTTTATTTTCAAAAATAACATATCCAAAATAAGCAGTTATTTTTATAGGCCACATATATTTTGACTTAGAAAACCTTCAAATAGTTTAATAAAAGTATTTTCTCAAAAGAAGGCAGCAAAACAACTTTAACAAAAAAAACCCACAAAGAGAAGAGAAAAAACGCTTTTGAAACAGAAAGCACAGAGTTCAAAGAGCTAAAGGACACAGTGGTATTCTGTGAAGAACTGAAATCTAATAAATTTAAACTCTCAAACAGCCTTATTTAAATACAGAATCACACATGTTAACTAGAAACACCAAGTAGCCTCCCTTGGATAGGGCCTCTCTTCCATATTCCCAAACCACTACTCAAGTGAAAGAGCCATCTATCAAAGAATTCTGCTTTGAAAAATTTTTACTTACCAGTCACTACTGTGAAAAATGACTGCTCAATTCTGTTGTAAGTGGAACCATGAAGGTGGAATGATTCTTGTCTGGGCAAATAGTAACCAGACTATACAGCTGGGTTGAAAACTAGATCCTGTTTCCTAGGTCCAAAGTAGCAGCCGCCAGCTGGAAAGAATAATTTTTAGACTCACTCTACTAATGATAGCAAAGGAGCCGACCTTGGCATATGGGTTGTTACTGGGGATATCAGCAGAGGGGATAAGAATTCTTTGGGTTGGGATAGACAAATACTCATTTCCATAACTTAATTTCTCAGCAACAGAAGAGGGAATGAACTCAAACCCACTCAAGATGGGAAGGGTTGCTTTCCTATTTAACATATTAGCATGTCCTACCAAAGTGGACTCTAAAGCATATGCATATAAAAGGCAATTATCTCATTCAAAGAGAAAAACAGGAAGCTACACAACTTTCATGGTTCAATAGTATGAAAACAGAGTTTAAGCAATTTGGTACCAGGATCTAACTTCTAGCATTTATTTGCTTGACTGAGCTCTGTACCTAATATTCCAGAAGGCAATTTCTTCCCTGTTCCCCAAATGTGTTTTCCAACAAACATCCTAATATCAAGTCCTTATTATAAGGTGTTCCTATTCAAGTTTGGCTTTGACTATTTACTGAGAGTTTAAAGTATTCAATATGCCACCATATATTTAACTATAATTTTGCAGATACATACACTGCTCTTTCGAGAACAATGCTTGTGTGAAATTATACAACCTAATTATATATAAAGTTGGATTTCTTGGCTCCCAAGAAATTCCTGTTTCTGACCATCTCCTAATACTCGTGAATTCTCAAAATATAAGACTTAGATATCTATCACCAACCTTTCAGCAAACCTTTCCAGAACATTTCTAAACATTAAGAATTATCAAGTAAAAACAAAAATTTAGAAAGTAAAAATTTTTTAAATTTTTTAAAAATTATCAAGTACATCAGAAGTCAACACTGATGAGTTACTAAGTAACATATATGTTCAATTTACAAACAAAATGCAGGCATTTTTCTTACAAGGAGCCTAAAATGCATCTTTATTCAGCTTGTACTAAAAACCCAGAAGAAAATGGCAGAGAGAATCATCTACAGCCCAGAGCCCTAAATATTCAAAAGAAAATTATCACTTACCCATTAAGAAACAAATAGGATTATGAAAGCGGAGCCAATTCAACACTCCAATTTGGGTCTGCAGATTTTCACCTTATTATTCCAAAATTAACTTTCCTACTTTGAATCCAAGAAGAAACAGAATAAAAATAGTATTATTTCAAAGAAGGCCAAAAAAAAACCACATGCATCTTACTTGTTCTTACAGGTAAACAAATAAATATAAATCCAGAAAGTTAAACAGACTGCCCAATTAGGCAAATGTTTCTTAGATATGACACCAAAAACACAATCCATAAATGAAAAAATTGATAAATTGAGCCTTATAAAAATTAGGAACTTCTCTTCAAAAGACACCATTAAGAAAATGAAGAGACAAGCAATACACTAAAAGAAAACATTTGCAAAATGCATATCTGATAAAGGATTTGTAACCAGCATTTACAAAGAATTCTTACAACTCAATAAGACAACCCAATCAAAAGATCAGAATGGAAGATTTAGCCAAACACTAAGATCTCTAGCCTTGTTACTCAATGTTAATTCCATAACTTAAAACCATGCTCCCATGAGGAGCTAAAAAAAGATAACAGAGAAAACAAACAAACCAAAAGTACTCATGTCATTGCCACACTTGAACCTGTTCAGTCTGCTCCTTATATTGAGACTAGGATCACTATCAATCTCCTCTCCTAGGGAAAAAAAAAATGAAAGAAAAAAAAAAAACACAAAAAACTTGACAAGTAGCACAGTCTTAGAATAAGAAATTCCAAATCATCACACAATGAGCTCAAATTAAGTAGGAAATGGATCACTGAAATGATTAAAACATTTGTTTTTCCTTCAGAATTATCAAAAGGAAAAAGCCATTTTTGGATACTTCAAGCAGATTTGTATTTTCTTGAGCAAACAGTCATAACACGTCTTCTAAGAGAATAGTCAAATTTCTTTAATAATATCTTATATTTTCCTCCTCTAAAAGGAAATTTACATGACAGGGGCTTATTTGCCTAAAAGTATAATCCTCACTAGGTAAATGACTAAAAGGGAAGAATAGAGAAATCCAAAACAAGAGAAAAATGTAATGGAGTCCTGCCCCCACCCAGCCTGCACTTTTCCAGAAAGCAGTACTTTTAACTTTTTATCAAACATGTACTGAGGGGCTATAAGTTGAAGAGAATGGGTCTAACTGCTGCGTCAACAATAGCAATGGAGAAAAAGGACTCTTAGAAGACCAAGAAGCAGAAAAGACAGTGGGTAGCAACCTACAAAATAAATTATTAGGACAGATACCTTCATAATTTTTTGTCTCTTAGAGACAAAATTTACACAGTTTGCAAACAATGTCCAGAAAAACTCACAGAATTTAAAACTATAAAATCAGTATACACAGTCCATCTCCATTCCCTCCCAAAACCCCAGAAAACTGAAATAAAGGAAAAGATAAGCATTAACTCTCAAGGGCAAAGACAAAAGGAAAGATGACAGCAGATAAATGTCAATAAGCAGGGCAAAGAACCTAGCAGCTAGGTTCTGTCCATTTCAATATATACAGAAAATAGTTTTTAATTAAGACCTACAGTAAATATATTTCCTCCAAAAAATTCAAGAACAGAAAAAGATCACCTGGGATCTCCCTTTGACTACGAATTTCCACAGAAGCCAATGTAGCTAAATCTCTCTCCTGTATTTCTTTCCCTCCCATTTCCAAAGCAAAGCTAACTGAAAATAACTACCTGAACTACCTGAAAATCACTTTTAATTTTCAGAACAAATGAACTCCCAAAACTAGGTTAGTCCATGCTTCAAAAATAAAACAAAACATTAGATGTTTTGACCCTATTTCTGCATCACTATTGAGAGTGGCAACTTTGAATACTTTACATAGTCTTCTTAGTACTCTTATGCACAAGAGTAAGAGAAAAGTTGCTGTATCTCAGATATAAGTCTGAGTATTAAGAGTATCTAATTGCACTATTGAGCTTACTTGCTACAAAGACTATTTAAAATAACTACATTGTACATTTTTAGCCAAGAATAAAGAATAACTTCCCTATGTATGTCAAGAAAGTTTTCATGAAAAAATATAAACAGAACAAATGGGTTCTAGTAAAAATAAAATCCTAAAAATCACTCTCTCAGGTTACACAAAATAAACACTTTCTACCTTTCTATAACATTTATTAGTTTCTTGAAACATTCTGAATCATGCATTAATTATTCTGTCAAGTCTGTGCAGTGAAGTTCTACATCTTTTCCTGGAGCAAACCACTGTCAGGGTTTCCAAACCTTTTGTATAAACTAAAACATAATGAAACTTATCAGAGGCTAACTAAAGCTAACTAAGATCACCAAGAATTTGAAACTGGCAATGTGATCACCAGGTGAACTAATATGGTCCTTCCTCTTCCTTCTATTCTACTGTGCAAACTGCGAAATCAAAAGCCTACGTATGTGAGCCATTGCTAAGGAGGGTGCTGGGGCTGACAGTTATGAAGCAAAAGATCCACAACATGAAACAAGAGGGATAACCTGTTCACATAGTAGTATCCTCACATATTCTGGTTTTGTTCAAAAGTGTGAATGGGAGAAAAAAACTTACCAAAATTTACTTTCTACAGGGTCCCAGTGTCACAAGGTGACCTACTCTCTTATATAAGCTTTTGTTCCTTTCTTCCCATTCCTACTACTACCTCCCTAATCTGGTCTCTCTGCCTCCAGTAAATCTGTAGACCTCAATATTGCCAAATAAATCTTCACAAAACACCATTTTCATCTTGTTAGTCAATAGGACTCAAGGTTATCCCAAAGTAGGAGGTCTAGCCCCTTCTTACCTTTTCCAAACTTTCTCCTATTACTAGGCCCACAAAAATCTCCTGAACCAAACCCCATCTATTTACTACTCCCTCAAGTCCATTCCTGCCTCCACGCCTTTGCCCATCCTGAATCCCAATCTTAAATAATTTCCCTTCTTGTATCTTAATAATTATTCTTCATACCCCTCATTCAGCACAAGACTGCTTTGAGGTAATGTTTGAACCATTTCAAATTTTTGTGTGGAAAAGGACTTTCTTCCCAGAGGGCAGAGACTATGGGTTATAATACAGAAGTCAAGGCCTAGACCAGAGGTTGCAAAACGTCAGCCCACAAGACAAATTTTGCCCACAGTGGTAATTTGTTTGGCCCTCAGTATTTTTATATGAAACCATAACCTGCCAACATTTAAAAAATAAATATTTATTACTAACAACACAAAATTCAAATCTTTAGCATTATACTTAGAACTTTTCACACAGTTGCCTCACTTTGTCTTTCTGGCCTCATGACCCCCAATGCTCTCCCTCTCCATCCCCTTCCCTGCTTCCTGCACCCTTTTTCTTCCATAATATTCTGTATTTACACACAAGATTAAGGTGTTTCTCTGCCTGTACAGTTCTTCCCTTTCCCCACCCCTGTCACACACCTATGCATCATCTAATACCCAACTTCAGGTCCAAGTCTCTGGCCAACCCCCAGGTATAACTGACCACCTCTTTCTCTCCTGTCTTGCAGCTTTTTGATCTTTTTAGAAAAAAGTTAAGATGTTCAAGCAACACTTGAAACCTAGATTAAATTCTACACTTTAAAATAGTGAATTTTATGTGAATTTTACCTCAATAATAAAGAAAGAAAAAGTGAGCAAAAGCTGCTTAACAGCTGCCCCTTTAGAGGGACATGAACTTCCTAGTTCGCCTAAGTCTCAAACTGATTCACAGATTCATAGATTCACATAGATTCCGTAAGCATTTGAATTTACAATGCTCAACCTTAATAAGCTTACTGAATGAATGAATGATGACAATTTTAAGAAAGACAAGGTTGGTGCTAATGATGATAATAACAACAACAGCAATTAACATTTTATGCTTATTGTGAGGCTGGTATCATTCTAAACAAAAATGCATTATCTCATTCAATCCACAAAACTCTACGGATACATGTTATCACTGTTCCCAATTTACAAATCAGTACACTGAGGCCCAAAGAAGTTAAGCAACTTGGCCAAGCTCATACTACCAGTATATACTAGAGCTAAAGTTAAAATATCAGACAGTCTATCTCCAGTATACACTCTAGTATACACTCATATTCCTATAGTATGATTCATTTAGACTAGCATTATTTCCTGTGACCAACTTAATTGATTCTTTGGAACAAAGGATCAAAAGACCATATTTTAGAGCACACTCTCCCTTTGTACAGAGAGTAAGAAGCAAACAAAATTCACTTAAATGCAGTTGGTATTTCTAGAGGTTTTCTGGTCTTCAAAAAATCTTTTCTGTAATTGACAGTGCTTGATATGCACATGAACTCAAAGTTCTTAACTAATGATACAGTACAAATATTTTATTTTTCCTGGGGTAGAAAGGTATATCTGTTATAGTGAAAAAAAAATTGCAAACTTCTTGAGGGTAGGTATGGCTTTTTTGTTGAGTCCCTGAAGTGCCTAGCACAGCCTTGGGCAGAAGAGGCAGTTAGTGTATACTTACGGTAAAGGAACCAAGAAATCAGAAGTTAATATCTTAAATTGTAAGGTAATGCAACCCTTATTATAGCATTTATCATATGCTTTTTATAATTACTGGTGAGCAAGTCGTTTCCCCAAGAAAAAACACAAAACTTTGAGGTAGGGATTTTATGCTTGAGTACCCCTCTAGACCTAGCACAACAGGGGCTCAACAAGCTCTTGCTGAATATTACAAACTTAACATTGCTATACTTCTGTTTCCTACAAGATGCTCTGCCTCTGTTTAAAGCAGAACCTGATGTCAACAAAGTCCTGAAAAATTAGTGAACCTAGCACATGAAGCACAGTGAGTGAGCTAGAAGGAAACTGACAGATCATCATATTTAATATATTCAACAGATAAGTGTGGAAGGTGAAACTCAGAGATATTTAAGTGACAAGCAATGCCAGGGCTAGAACCCAGGTCTCCTAAATTTTGGCCCAGTTATCTTTCCACAAAGAACTATTTTGTAAGCTCAGGATGAAATAGATACTTTCAGAAACATTTTTTAAATATTTGGTACTGAGAATGATCTTTCCCAGCAAATAACTTTTTGTGAGGTATTACATCACCATTAAAGAAATGAAAGCTGCCTTGTTCCTTTACTGCAGATAACATGATCTCTTCTCCACCCCCTTTTATTTTAATTATAGTAAAATAAATAACATAAAATTTGCTATTCCATCCTTTTAAGTGTACAATTCAGTAGCATTAATTATATTCACTATATTATGCAACCATCACCACTATATCCAAATCCTCTTCATTTTATGTTCTCCATACTTTTCATTTTCATGTCTCTCCATCATCTTGAGACCTCTTCTTCTCACCATCTTTTTTTACCTTCTTTGCCTCTTACCATTTCCTTTCCTCAAAGCTTTTACAAAACACCCCATCTCCTTCTTTTCTCTTCATAGAGATCAAAAAGAACAGATTAAGCCCACAATTGATTATAGCATTGGCATGGGACACCATAATGAGCAAATCATAGCCCTGGTCTCTAAGCATTTACAGAGCAACTAGTTAACAAAAACACAAACTAAACACAAAGCATCACAAAAATGAATTAATAATAAACACTGAAGTTTACAGTGGAGACATGAACTTAGGTATGGGTGGGACCTTTATGTGAAGAGAGGTCATAATGAAAATGACAACTAATAGCCTCAAGGTTAGAGTTAGGGAAAGTGAAGCTACCGATTCACCTGCTCTACTTCACTCATTCACTGTTCTCCCCTACTGCTTGACTTTTTTTATGCTCTACTCTTTTTCTTATCCAATAATCTCCCTTTTCTCTCTCCTGACCTTTTAAAGTGAATTTGTCCTGTCATGTTTTCCTTTTTATTTTTATTGCCAACTTCTTCCATATTTTGGATCTAGATTATGTCTTAATTCATTTTCTTTTCCAAAGATTTAATATGTATTATTTTATTTGATCCTCACAACAATGCCAAGGAGGCAATAGCAATCAATATATCTATTGCACATTATATATATATATATATATACATATATATATATATATAATATATATATATATATACATATATATATATATATAATATATATATCTATTGCACATTAAGCCCCAGTAAAGTTAAATGACTTGTCAAAAGTCACAGCTTGTCACTGGCAAAATCAAATCAGAGCCCAGGCCTTTTCTTTCCAAGATCTTCCTTTTCCACTGTATGATGTTCCCTTCTTTTTAATTCTTCCACTTAACCATATACATGCACATGTCTGTATAAGTATATATAAAGATAAATGTTTATAAAACAACACAAGAAGAAAAACAAATATGTCTAAAGGAGCTTAAAAAAACTGGAAAGTCAAGGGACCTAAATTAAGAGCACAGTGTGGTTCACAAGCTAATCTTTGCAGAGGAGACTTTGGGTTTCAGAACCAAGTAGAAATTGCCTACTTCTTCACTAACTGATGCAGTCAGCATCAACACTGCTCTCTCCCCACACCTCCCCACAGCAGTTATGTGATCAGGGCTTGCCCTCTGCACCACTCCTTCCACCAAATCTCTTTCACAGGCAGGTCAGCATACCTGAAGTTCTCACTGTTGGAGTCACTTCTTTGGGTTAAGGTGTTGTCTCCAGAAGGTCACAGTTAAATGCATGTTACCTGAGAGGGGAAGGAGGGTCCATTAACATATTACTCTTATGGTTAAAGGTTTGCGATTAGCAATGACCTTAGGAATCTGACAGCATGAGGTCTCTAAAAATTATCATGAGATAATTTCTGATGGGGTGGACAGAAAAAGGGGGTGAGTTACGGGGAAATGACTCATAGTATGAAGTGATGTCCACCTGAGTATGATGGCCACATGGCAAAATAAGAATGGCCATATAAACACTCACTCTGCCTTTTGGGGTCACCATAAACCCCTGTAAGTTGGAGGCTCCTGGAGATAGGAAAAGAAAACATATTCCAAGGATCTAGGTATAGTCAGTTCTGAAAAGAAGCAAAAGAGCTGAGCTGGTAGCAGTTTTCCAAGGTCGGTGCACTGTCAGACTAGAGTACGATAAAAGCAGGAACAGCTTCTGGTTAATTGCTTCAAGTTGTAAAGCTAGTTTCCAACCCAACATTTTTAGCTGAGGGTCTACCTTCCAACAGGGAGAATGCGGCAATTCAATTCTGCGAACTCCCTCGCTAATTTACGTTGACTCAAAGCCAGTATCACGTACAGCCAGAAAAATCAACATGCCTTTACTGAGTGCTTACCATGAGCCCAGAATTTGACTAGGTGCTATAAATTACACAGAAAAATAACTTTATATACTCCTGTCTTAATTCACATAAAGGAAACCAATCCCCAAAATTCAAAATTGAGAGAGGTGAGAAACAAGAAAGGAAGGGAAGAAAACAGGTGATTTATTCCTTCAGTACTAACACAAATTTCTTGAGCCAGAATGAATACAAACAAAACTCACTTTTAAACCAAAGTTCCTTGTTAGAATCTTGCCTGGTCAAGAGGCACAGGTTAGAAGTATTTATTTATTTATTTATTTATTTAGTTAGTTAGTTAGTTTTGTTTTGTTTTATTTTATTTTATTTTATTTGGTCTAATACCAGAAGCTCCTGATGTAGTACACGTTCTTCTTAGTACATTCTAAGAATACCAGACTGGAGTTAGAAAACTTGGATTCTAGTTCTACCTGACTCTTCACTAGTTTTAGGAAAATTATTTATCCTCTCTTTTCATTTTTTTTTTTTTAACAGAGAAAAAACTAAGAGGTTGAACTAGTCCAAGAATAGCATATAACTAGCACAAACACCACTCACTAGATAAATGTGTTCAATCATAACACACTTTCCCAGAAAACACATATGACCAGAATCCTTCTCAATATAGTACTTCTGCAGCAACTTCCAGTCAGGGTTGACCCATAAACCAAAATATATTTGCAACTGTGGACTGGATAGTCTCTGCAATCTCTTCCAACTCCAAAATTCAAATACCAAGTTTCTATAGGGTGGGAGAAAAAAATTACATCCAACAACCTTAGATCAACTGTGTTAAGAGTCATCAATTTTAGTCTAAATTCCAAGCACTCCTCCAAATTGCAACTGACCTGGTTCTTTTTAATTTCTCAAAGATGCTAATGAACAACTCACTCTGATACCATTAACATATATAAACTGACATTATTATTCTGGCTTGCTAATGGGTTCTTGACAGAAAATAAAGGAGTCCTTTACCCAGACTGACCCTAAAAAACCCTCATCCAAAAATATGGTAGAAATACTGCACTAGTGAAGAGTCAATTCCAATCCTGTGATCATCCCCAAAGCCTCTCTCCAAGGTCAGGCTTTGTCACCTCAAATTCTGCAATAGCCCCTCTTCATCCTTTTCACTCTTATCAACAGAGCAGTCTTTCTAAAACACATGCATTTACATCACTTCCCTGCTTAAAAATCTGTATCTATTGATAACAACATAAAATTCAGATTTTTTAGCATTACACTTTTCACATACTTGCCTCATTTTACCTTTCTGGCCTCTGCATTTACACACAGGATCAAGATGTTTCCTTTCCACACCTGTCACATTTCTACTCATCACCTTAGACCCAACTTCAGGTCAGGGAAAGGTACTGCTCCTTCTCTGACCAACCCCCAGGTGTAACTCCTTTCTCAGAGCTTTTTGAGTTACATGTCCAGAGTATTGTTTATATTAGTGGTTCCCAAGACAATCAGAATTACAGAGGCATGTTGTAAAAATAAATTCTTGGGGGCCAACACAGACCTACTAAATTAATCTAAGGAGGTAAGACCCTGGAATTATTACATTTAAAAAGCAACACTAATTATTCTAACAGTTAAATTTGGGAACCACTGGTTTGTCTGAATCTTCCAAAAGTGTAAAGATGTTATTTTTAAAAAGGATGTAGAAATGATTTACTCTAGAATATGCTGAAAAAGTATTCTACACTTGCTTTTTATTTCATATCATATCCAGGTTGATTTGCTTAAAAAATTCGCATTCACTGTTCAAAAAGGCTGAATTTCCACCTTCATTTCTAGACCTTAAAAAATGAAATAACTGTACCTTGAGTAAATCTGTGAATACACAGTGCAGGCTCTCTCACCAGATCTGCCAGGAGAACTTTATTTCAGCTGTGAAACAATTCTTTAGCCGATTTTGAGGGTAGAAATACACTGACTTTATATACTTTATTAAGATGGAATTATATTCGAAATAGATGCAGGGGAACCCACTGAAGTGCAAATATAGGTGAGCAGTCAGCGTTCCATGAATTTTCAAAGAAAAATCCCACTGTTCCTTCCCCATTCCCTCCCCCCAAAACTATACTGCGACTGTAGAGTAACAACAGAAAATGTAACAAGATTAAGAAACGAATGCAACCAAGAAAACAAGCTGACTTGTCACTGGAGAACAGTGAATTTCGGGTAGTTTTCAAGTTCACCTGGTTAGAGAGATTACTAACTTTAGGCCCAAAGGCTACATCGGGCGCACAGACCCTGTGTTTCTCTCCAAGTCGCGGCCCAAACTAAATCTGAAAACTTGAATCCCCCAATTAGATTCACGTCCTCAACATGTTTCGACCCTTAGATATCATTCACGGCTACTTTTGTCTTTTCTCTGCTACAGAAAAGGGCACACTCTGGTGGGAGGACGTTGACAGCTACACGTCTGCAAACTCGGGGCCGAAAAGCGCCGGAGGGTCGCGGCGGTGGGGGGCGCGGATGAGGGCGCCCGGGCCGGGACCACCACGCGGGGGGACAATGGAAGGGGGAACGGAGTATAGGAGGGAAGGGAAGGGAGCCTCTGTGCTGGGCCCCCCTCGCAACTGGGGGTCTCCGAAAAGTCTCGGGCAAGCCAGCCAGGCAGCAGGTGGGCCCGGACGCCGCCCCTCATAGGGGCCACGTCGCCCGCAGCCGCCTGGCCCCGCGGGTAGGCCGGGCTACCGGCGAGTGGCCCCCAGGCGGGGCAGAGGGGCGCGGGGCTGGACCCTACCCGCGTCCGCTGCGGCCCAGCTCTCTCTCAACTTGGCGCCCGCGAGGCGAGGGGCTCCAGGCGCCTCAGCCCCGCACTGGCCGCCCGACCCGACCTGTCGACCCACTCCCCCACCCCCGCCCGGCCCCGGGTCACTAACCCGAGTTCCCCGCGCCCCCCACCGGTACTGACTCTGGGGGAAGGAAGAGCAGCCGTGACTCTGGGGTCCCGGCTAGCGCGCCGCTCTCCTCCACCACTCGTTCTTCCTGGACACGCTCACCCGGGTTCCCACCTCTCCCAAAAACTGCCCCCAGTCCGCCCGCGGGTGCTTACCGGGACTCGGGGCGGCGGCGACTCCTCAGTCGCTGGACTAAGATGGCAGCCGTTCCCGAGCCCCAACTACAGCTACCAGAACGAGTTGGCTGCCAACGCGCAGGCGCCTCAGCTCAGGAGCGCTCCGGACTACACGCCCCAATAGGCCTTGCGCACCCGCCCGCCTTCTTCCCTGAAGTGAAGCGCTGGCGGAGGCAGGTGTGCGCCGGTAAAGCCCAGTTCCCTCCCCGCAGGTGGGAGGGCTTCGGTTCCCAAACTCGGTTTGTGCATCATAATCATCTGAAGGGTTTGTTAAAACATAGATTGCTGGGCCCCACCCCCAGAGTTTCTGATTCAGTAGGTCTAGAGTGGGGTCTGATAATTTGCATTTCTCTGGTGAGGCCTGGTGGGGGATCACACTTTGAAAACCACTGGACTGTAGCTTAGTCCTACACTGTGGAGTTATATTGATTGGGTTAAAATCCCCCCTTCTCCACCTCCTAACAGGGTGCTCTAAGGGATGATAATAATAGCTCACACTGAAATATTGCAGGTGTTCTAAAGAACTGATCAAAAGTTCCTTTAATCCTCACTACAAACCTATAACAGAAGTATTGTTACTACCCCATTTAGGGTTGCATAAATCAAGTCACAAGCAGGATAAGAACCCAGGCTATCAGACTTCAGTGTCCATCCTTGTGCTGGTTTGGATGTATTATGTCCCCCAAAACGCCATTATCTTTAATGCAGTCTTGTGTGGGCAGGAAACGTATTGGTGTTGATTGGGTTGCAGACTTTTGATTGTATATTGCCGTGGAGATGTGATCACTGAACTGTGGGTGAGATCTTTCACTGGATAATTTCCATGGAGGTGTGGCCACCACTCATTCAACATGGGCCTTGATTAGTTTACTGGAGCAATATATAAGCTCAGACAGAAGGAGAGAGCTTTGCTACAGCCAAGAGGGAAACTTTGAAGAATGCACTGAAGCTGAGAGAGTAGCTGCAAACGAGAGACGGTTTGAAGACAGCCGTTGAAAGCAACTCTTGCTCCGGAGAAGCTAAGAGAGGACAAACACCCCAAGAGGAACTAAGAGTGACATTTTTGAGGAATTGCAGCCTAGAGAGAAACATCCTAGGAGAAAGACATTTTGAAACCAGAACTTTGGAGCAGACGCCAGCTACATGCTTTCCCAGTTTACAGAGGTTTTCCAGACACCACTGGCCACCCTCCAGTGAAGGTACCCAATTGTTGATGACTTACCTTGAACACTTTATGGCTTTAAGACTGTAACTTGGTAACCAAATACACCCCTTATATAAAAGCTAATCCATTTCTGGTGTTTTGCATTCTGGCAATATTAAGCAAACTAGAACAATCCTCTTAACCCGTTGTGGTGAGAATTAAGCTGTGCCAGTAAAGGCCTGGAGGAAGGACTAAGTGTCAGTAATTAGTGACCTTTGCTATTATTGTTTAGTCTGTTTTCTCCTAATGAAATTAATATTTAACCATCTGAAAAGTCACTTAAACATTTTTCAAAGTACTTCAAATCCACCATGTCATTGTTTCTCATAATATGTCTTAGCAGAGCTTGTGAAAAATACTGATTCCTGGACCCCAAACTCAGTCAGATTCTCTAGGGCAGTGATTTTCAAAAGTTTGCTGTGCATGAGAATCACATGGAGAGTTTGTTAAAACATAGATGGCTGGGCTCCACCCTCAGAGTTTCTGATTCAGTTGGTCTGGAATGGGACCTGAGAATCTGCATTTTTAACCAGGACCATACTTTGAGCATCATTGCTCTAAAGCCGTGTATCTCAATCTTTTCTTCATTATCACCCCCCTAAGGAGCTTTTTAAACTTTTTTCCCTATTAGCCCTCCTGAATTTTTAATACCACAGATATACTGTATATCTGTTTACATACTGTATGTAGACCTGTGCTCTATACATTAAAAAGTCTTCCAACCAATTTCTGTCCTTTTAAGATTGTATGCTCTAGGGGAATCTGGGTTTTCTAACTAGTGCCCCAGGTGATACTTGTCACCAAGCAAGTTTGAGAAACATAGTGACCCTTTGAGAGATGAGGTACTTTTATAACCATTTTCCCAAGGAAATTAAATGACTGGTCCAAGATCAATCAGCCAGGAATTAAGGATCCAACCAAGTCCTCTAGCTCCAGATTTTATGTTTTCTACATTTTTTTTAAAGCTATATAAATCTTGGGCAAAACTAATATATGGTGTCAGGAGTCAAAATAGTGGTTGCCCTTTGAGGGGAAATAGTACCTGGAAGGAGGCACAAAGGGGTTTCTTAGTACTGGTGATAATGTTCTATGTCAATCTGAGTGCTGGTTCACAGGTGTGTCAGCTTTGTGAAAATTCATTGTGCAAGATACTTATGATTTGTACATTTTTCTGTATTTATATTATGCTTCAATAAAAGTTACTTAAAACAAATATATGTGTGATATGTATACTCCTTTTATTCCAAAAATGTATCTCTTTCTACTACATGCCAAAGAGCCTCAAACTTTAGGGTGCATTAAAATCACCTGAAGGGCATGTTAAAATTCAGAATGTGGGGTGTGTCACCCCCAGAATTTCTGAGTCAGGAAGTCTGGGGCCAAGCCAAAGAATTTGCCTTTCTAACAAGTTCCCAGGTGATACTGATACCCAAGATCACACTTTGAGAATCACACTGGACTATGCTATCCTAGCATTTCTAACACCAACAGGACAGATTAATTCTGCCCTGGGAGGTAGTACCTAGCAAGAGTTAAAACTTTGGGCTTTGAATTCATATGGATCAAAAATCTAGTAATGACTTTGTCAACAACTTGCTGTGGGGTTTTAGGTAAGCCAACTGAACCCCAGTGTCCAAATTTCTAAAATAAGAATAGATCCTACCTCCTAGGATATTGTGAAGATTCTAGGAAATCAAGGGTAAGGATTTGGTGGTTCTCCAAGGAGAAGCTGAGTTGGTGAGGGCAGGGATCCCAGCCTGACTGTCCCATCTCCCATGCGTGTGTCTCTAGCTTCTAGGTTCCTAGATCAAAAACTCAGGTCAGTCTTGGCCTGGTCAGAATACATGGCTAGTGGCTGATAAAGACTTGAGCCAACTTTGCCCTCTTTCTGCCTTGGACACCGTGCCAGCCTAGGCAGAGCCCAGATATGCCAAAGCAGGGGCAGAAGGCCTGCAGGGGCACACTACCATGGAGAGAAGGAACTTCCCAGTCCTTTCAGGAAACAAGAAGAGAAAGAATAAGGGATGCAGAGCCAGAAGGAGTGGGGACAGAAGCCCCAGCGGCCCACATACCGCCTGTCCCTGCAGAACACTTAGTCATGCTGCTGTCCCCCTCTTCCCTGGAGCAGCTCTGCTTTTTTTTTTTTTTTTTTTTTTAACTTTTTATTTTGAAATAATTTCAAACTTACAGGACAGTTACAAAAATAATACCATCCCCATACACAGAACTCCAACATACCACTCCCCTCCCCCCCCACCAGATACCCAGATCCACCAATTTTAACATACTGCCACATTGGCTGTATGAGTCTATCAATCAGTCTATCAATTCATCTATCTATCCATTTGTCTATTGATCAATCCATTTTTGAACACTTGAGTATAGGTAGTATACATCATGCTCCTTGAACACTTAAAACTGCCATGTACATTTCTCAAGGACAAGGATATTCATTTAATATCTACCTTAAGTGCAGCTATCAAGCTCAAGAAATTTAACATTGATCTAAAGCTTACAGTCTATATCCTAATTTTTTCATATGTCCCAATAATGTCCTTTTAGGCCCTCTCTCCTCCATTGTTAGATTCCATCCAGGATCATGGGTTGACTTTAACTGCCGTTGTCTCTTTAGTTGCCCTTTTTTTTTTTTTATTGTGGGAACATACACACAACATAAACTTTCCCATCTCAACCACTCTCGAGCATACCATTGAGTGGGATTGCTCACATTCACTATGTTATGGTACCTCATCACCTTCCATTACTAAACTTTCCCTCCCATTTCTGCAAACAGAAACTCTACACCCATTTTGCATTAACTCTTCATTTCCCTCTGCCCCCTGCTCCAGACAACCTGTACTCTAATTTCTGTCTATGTGCTTGCATATTCTCTGATATTTTCTTTGTAGTTACCATGGAACTTAAATTTAACATACTAAATGTGTCTCATTTGCTTTGATATCAAATTAACAGTATGTTCTGGTTTGCTAGAGCTTCACTGAAGGAAGGCCAATGGCATCTGGAACATCTCTATCAGCTGGGAAGGCATGTGGCTGGCGTCTGCTGGTCCTTTGCTCCTGGGTTCTGGTTTCAAAATGGCTTTCTCCAAAATGTCTCTGGACTTTTGTCTTCACTCCTCTCTCTCAGCTCCTGTACATCCTTGTTTCTTTATCCCAGGTGGTTTTTCTGTAAGCATCTGGGGGTTCTCTCTTAGCTTTTCTGGGGCAAACTCTGGGCTTCACCTCTTAGCATCTCCAAATGTCCTTCTGTCTGTATCTCCAAACATTCTTCTGTCTGTATCTCCAGGCATCTCCAAGTGTCAGCATCTGTGTTGGCTCTTGAGCTCTCTTATGTCCTCTGGTAAACTAATCAAGCTCTCCCTGAATGAGCAGGGCCCACACCTACATGGAAATAAGTCAATCAGAGTTCTCACCACCATGGAGTGGGTTACATCTCCAAGGAATCAATCAAAAGGTTCCACCCTAATCAAGACTAATAAGTCTGGCCCCACAAGTTTGCATTAAAGAATACGGCTTTTCTGGAGGACATAATATATCCAAAATGGCACACATATATACAAACTATGTTCCTATAACCATCCGTCCCCTACCTTTATGTCCTACTTGTCACAAATTACATGTTTATAAATTATGAGTCCCAAACCACTGATTTCTCATCACATTTTATGCATTTGCTTTTTAGATACTGTAGGAAGTACAAAGTGAAGTTACAAATCAAAAATACAATAGTACTAGCATTTATATTTTTCCCTGTCATTACCCTCCCAGACATTCTTATTTCTTCATGCTGCTTTGATCTATTGTGTACTCTCCTTTCCTTTCAATCTGCAGAACTCTCTTTATCATCTCTTGTAGGGCCTGTCTAGCGGTGATACACTCACTCAGCTTTTATTTATCTGGGAATGTTTTAATCTCTCCCTCATTTTTTAAATGCAATTTTATTGAGATATACTCACACACCATATGATTCATCCAAAGTATACAATCAATGGCACACAGTATCATCATACAGTTGTGCATTCATTGCCACAATCAATTTTCAAGCATTTTCATTACTCCAAAATAAATAAAAATATATTTAAAATATTTTAAAAATATAAAAAGAAACAAAAAAGAGCACCCAAACTATCCCACACACCTATCCCCCGTATTATTTGTATATTTTTGTCATTATTTCATTACTCATCTGCCCATACACTGGTTAAAAGTGTCAGTCACCAAGTTTTCACTATCATACAGTCACACAATAAAAGCTATAAAGTTATATGTTTATCATCAAGAATCAAGTCTATGGATTACTGTTCAACATATTCAGGTATTTCCTTCTAGCTATTCCAATACACTAGAAACTAAAAAGGCATATCCATATAATGCATAAGAAAAACCTCCAGAATGACCTCTCTACTCTATTTAAGATCTCTCAGCCACTGAAACTTTATTTTGTTTCATTTCTTTTCCCCCTTTCAGTCAAGACGGCATGCTCAATCCCACAATGCCAGGGCCAGGCTCAGAACTGTAAATTTGTAACCTAATAAATCCCCTTTATAAAAACAAATACATTTCTGGTATCTTGCTCAACAGCAGCATTAGCAAACTGGAACACCAGTCTTTGCAGATTTACCTGTGCAAGTGTTTTCCTTCAGGGCTTTTCCATACAATGAGTTCAGAGAATAGTTCTAGGCCAAGGGGCCTCCCTCATCTTTTCTATGCATACTGATCTTGTCTTGTCTTGGGCGTGCACGTGTGGCCACAGGAATCACTCCATTTACACAGTTCCAAATGTCCCCTCTTCCCTAGGAAATAGTTTCCTCCTGGTCTCAGGTACTGAGACCTTTAGCCAGGAATCCCTTGTCCCGGGCATCTACTTGACTGCGCTCCCACAGCATTCTGGAGGAGAGCTCTGTGAGCCTCCTTCCACATGTAGGGCAAGTTCTGGGTAGGCCAGGCCCTCAGGCCACCACCAGACAGATTGGGGCAGACAGACATGTTCCCAGTGTGTACATGAGGGTTACTCTGCTTCCCCCCAAAGGGACCACGGAGCTGCTCTGGGAGCCAAAACCAGCTCCACGCTGAGCCGGCGAGGGGTCGGGAAGGAGCCAGCCAGGGTGCCATGAGATCTTACCGCTTTTAATTAGCCTTTTTCTTGATTTGGCGCTATAACTCAGTCCTTTAACTGTTTTCTTGAACTTTGAAGAAGGTGTTTCTGCCAGTTCTTGCTTATTGTTCAAAGCCTCTGTGAGGAGACAGAGCCCTGAAGTGTCTCACTCCGCCCTCTTGATCTGAACAGGCCCTGGAGCCCCTCTGCTTTTAACTGCCAAAGCAAGGAAGGATTGAAAAGTGGAGGAGCTGTGTATTGATAGAGAGAAGTCACTGAATGAGGCTCCTCAGAAGTCTGAGATTCAGACCCAGAAATATCACTTCAGACCTAAAGGTGCAGCTCCATCATTTCTCCGCTTTGAGACTGTCTCCTCGTCTGCAAAATGAAACACACAATCTCTGTCCCTAGCCACCTCAGTCATTCCCTCCTAGATAGTGTTACCAGATTTGGCAAATAAAAATACAGGGTGCCTAGCTAAATTGGAATATCAGATAAGCAAATAAATAATGCTTTAGTATGCATGGGGCATATTGAATGGGACATACTTATACTAAAAATGTTTGCATTGTTTATCTGAAATTCGAATGTATCTGGGCAACCCTATTTCCATGGTAAATTATACACTTTATCAGGGGTAGTAAACTTAAATACCTCCAAGGAACAGCCAGATAAAATAAAAAAATAACAGCTAGTGTTTACATTCCATGTTGCAATTACCAAGTAGTGTCCTAAGGGGTTTACATTCAGTATCTTATTCAATACTCTCACAGCAACCTAGAGGGTATGCTCAGTGTCTTGCTTATAAAATGGGAATAGAAATCATCCTACCTCTTAGGGTTGTTGTGAGAATTAAATAAGCTGATGCATATCAAACACTTAGAACAGTGCCAGGTAAGCATATAGTAAGCAGTTAATAAGTCATAACTACAAAATGCTCCATTTTGCAGATGGGGAAACTGAGACTCAGAGATGATTGCCACATAGCTAGCAAGTGAACCAGGATTTGAATTCAGGTCTTAAACGTTGGCAGCTAAGTGTTTAACAATCCTGTGTGTTCCATCAACAGAAGAATGGATAAACTATGGCATATCCATAAAATGGAATACTACTCGGCAATAAAAAGGAATGTTACTTATATTCACAATAACGTGGATAAGTCTCAGACATTATGCTGAAAGAAAGAAGTATTATGCAAAAGAGTACAGCCTGTATGATTCTGTGTCTGATGTACAACAGGCAAACTAATCTATGGTGAAAAAATCTCAACAGTGGCAGCCTCTGAAGGATGGGAATTGACTGGGAAGGGACACGAGGAGATTTTTTCTGGGTATTGAAAATGTTCTTTCTATACCTTATTAGGGGTGTGGATTACACGGCTGTATGCATTTGTCCAAACTCAGCAAATGGTACACTTGAGATCTGGGTATATTATGTATGTAAATTTAACTTAAAAAAATAAAAAAGGAAACAAAAATAAATACTGAAGTCTAGTTAATGATAGGCATGCTGAAGTATTCAGAGATAGGGTGAACTGATGTCTGCATTTTACCTTGAAATGCATCAAGAAATAAGATGGGTAGGTGGAGGTATGAAAAGATAGATGAATAAGTGAGTGACAAAGAAAATATGGTAAACTGTTAACAACTGGAGAATCTAGGTGGTGAGCATATGGGTGTTCATAGTAAATTCTTTCAACTGTACCATACTGTACCATAAGTTTCAAACTTTTGTAATAAAATATTAGGAGGAAAAGTCCTACACAGTCAAAATGCAGCACATCTGTAGAACTGGATTCATGACTCTTGATCCATTCACAGGTATCGTGCTTGTTACCTGTGGTAGTTTGAAGCTCTTATGTACCCCAGAAAAGGCCACATTCTTTTAATCCATTCCTGTGGGTGCAGGACCTATTGTAGATAGGATCTTTTGTTTGGGTTATTTCAGTTGCAATGTGACTCAGCCCATTTAAGGTGGGTCTTAATTCTATTACTAAACTCCTTTATGAGGAAAAAAGAAAAAGCCCAAAAAGCTCAGAGAGAGAAAAGCCCTGGAGAAGCTATGAGAAGGCCCACAGAGGAAGCCACTGGAACCAGAAGCTGAAAGCAATGAAACCCAGGAGGGAAGGACCAGCAGATACTGGTCTTGTGCCTTCCCATGTCACAGAGGGGTCCCAGACGCCAGCAGCTTGTCTTCAGAGTCCAGGCACTGATGCCTTAATTGAGACATTTTCATGGCCTTGAACTGTAAATTATAAGTTAATAATCCCCATTGTAAAAGCCAACCCATTTCTGGTATATTGCATTCCAGAAGCTTTAGCAAACTGAAACACTACCTATTCCTCTCTTTTGAGCTACAAACCAATTGTCTTCAAGTTCTTGCCATCTGGAGGTACCAAGGGAACTTCAGACCCCAAATGGAAGTTGGCTCCTTCCCCAAATCTGCTCCTTCTCTTTTCCCTTTTTCAGTGACAGCCCCTCCTTCCCCTGTCACCAAGGCCAGAAGCCACAGCTTAGCCACATTCCCATGATTTTATTTCACAAGTTCTTCTCTCATTGTTTCTGTCCCATATCTCTCCTAATTGGGATCCAGTTTGCTTTCTACTATTTACTTGCTGTGTGACCTTGTAAGAATCACCTTATCTCTCTGGACCTCGGCTGACTCATCTGGATATTGTGGTCTAATACCTTTCTTAGCTAAAAGCAGGGGAGTGGCTATATAATTTTCTTCCTCCCCAACCTTTAGTCCTTCAAGGGCAAAGAACCAGTCTTATCCATTCCTGTATTTCCTCTGGCATGTAGTAATACCTTCAGAGTACTTAGAAAATGTTTGAATGAAAACTTCTTTGTAAACTGTGAAAGGAGGAGACAGAGACACTGACATTTATTGAGTGACAATTGTATGCCCTGAACTAGATGTGCCTTTTATTGCCACAATTACCCTATGAGGTAGGGGGTATTGTGATTTTCACTTGTATGGGAAGGAAACAGAGGTTCAAAGGGCTAAGGGATTTGCCAAAATTCATGGAGAAGGCAGGGAGTGGACTTGGGATTTGGCACCGGGATTGTCTCTTTCAACCACATCACAACCGCCTCTTCTTGAATCAGTGTAAGGAAGAAACTTTGTGCTTTTCTGTATTCGTCCGATTTTCTGTACTGAACAGGAAGTAGAAAAGTTATAAAAATAAATAATCGTAAGAAGCTCTTGGTATTTCCTCCTGAAGTTTTTGGAAGGGCTGAGTTTTAGAGGGGCAATTGCAGGACTGAAGAACTCACTGGATAATAAAGAACATGTCAGAGCTTCTTCTAGCTCTGCTTGTTAGACTCATTTCCCTCTTTCCTTGCCCTCAAACCAAAGTTGTCCTTCTTCCAGGAAAGCAACATTGGTCCATCTCTACAAATTTTAGACCAGAATAACTTCCTGCCTAGAGTTCTTGGAGAGATGGCTGTCCTAAACCAGACTCTGCACCTCTTAAAAAAAAAAAAAAATTAAAGTCACACCTGCCAATTCCTCAGGCAAAGATAGAATCAAGCAACAAACATCAGGTCAACTTCTGCAAGCTGGTAAGGTGTCGTCAGAGCAGAAACACTCCTGGGAATCTTAAAACTCAGCCATGAGTCATGCATACTTCTCCCAAGTTGGCAAAGAGTGGAATTAGAAATGTGAGTATGTGAGACTGTTCTCCTTCCTTGAGGACCTTTTAGACTAGGAGGGTGGGGAAGAGAGGGGGAAGGCCCACATGGTCAACTGGTCCAGTCACCTGTTGGCTGTTTCGTCATCTGTGAAACCTCACCTCTTAGGGTTGTGAGGAGGATAAAATGAGAGAGTATTAATACAGTAAAGCCCCACAGTAGGTGTTCAATAAACGTTAGCACTTGATTTCTCAGATGAGGCAACTGTGTCCCAGAGAGGTTAGCTGACTTACCTGAGATTAACCAGCTAGTAACTGGTGGAAGTAGGATTCAAATTTGGTCAACCTCACTCTAGAGCCCACACTCTTAATCTTTAAGCCAGCATCTTCCAAGCACTTGTACATTGACAGAGGCATACAAGATGATTTTAGGTGGTACCACAATCATTGAACAAATGATTGATTATATAGAATTTCAAAGATATATAAAAGAAGATAAAACTCTATAATGAATTTCCAGCTTCACCTAAGCTTAAGTATAACTCAACAACAATAGCTTTCATCTACTTCCCTTACTAACAGCTTATTTTGAAGCCAATCCATATTAACTACTTTGGTAGATTTATGGTAATATTTTACCTTAACAGTTGGGTTTCTTAGTAATATACATACTGTATAGTGAAACAGTAGATAGCTAATATACTGAACTTGTCATTTCACAAGATATTACTTATCAGGTAGCTAAAGGAGGATTTAGCAAATTAAAACTATGAGATACAACGTTTCTACTATCAAATTGGCCAAGACCAAAAAGTTTGACATCTCATTTGTGTTACCAAGGGTGTGAGAAAACAGACACTGTCACTGCTGACTGGAGTATGAATTGGGGTGCTTCCAACTGTGAGGTGAGAAGACAATTTGGCAATATCTATCAAATTTTAAAATATATGTCAGGATATCCACATGTAAAAGGATGAACTTAGACCCTTACCTCATACCACAGACAAAAATTAACTCTAGATGGATCAGAAATGTATATGTAAGAATCAAACTATAATACTTTTAGAAGAAAACATAGGAGAAAAATCTTTGAGACCTTCAGTTAGGCAAAGATTTCTTAGATATAACACCAAAAGCATAATCAATAAAAGAAAAAAGACTTCATCATATTTCAAAACCTTCGTGGTCCAAAATACACCATTAAGAAAATGAAAATATAAGTCACAGACTAGGAGAAAATATTTGGAAAACACATGTCTGATAAAGGAGCTTTTCCCAGAATATACAAAGAACTGTTACAACTCAATAAAAAGAAGACAGAAAAGTCCACTTAAAAATGGGCAAAATATTTGAATAGATATTTTACCAAAGAAAATATAGGAATGGCTAATAAGCACATGCAAATATTCTCAACACCATTAGTCATTAGTGAATTTCAAATGAAAACCACAGTGGGATGCTGTTCACCCACTAGAATGGCTATAATTAAAAAAAAAAGACAATAACAAATGCTGGCAAGGATGTAGAGAAATGGGAACTCTCATACATTGCTGGTGAGAATGTAAACTGGTACTGCCATTTTGGAAAACAGTTTAGCAGTTTCTTAAAAAGCTAAGCATAAATTTAACATATGACCCAATAATTCTACTTCCAGGTACATACCCAAGAAAAATTAAAACATGTCCACCCAAAACCTGTACATGAATGTTTGTAGCTGCATTATTCACAATAGCTAAAAAGTGGAAAGAACTCAAATGTCCATCAACTGATGGATGGATAAACAAAATATGGTCTATTCATACAATGGAATACTATTCAGTAGTAGAAAAGAATGAACTATTGATACATGTTATAACATGGACAAACCTCAAAAACATATGTTTTTGAGGTTTGTCCATGTTATAACATGTTAACTACTGCTTAACTACTGCATTAACTACTGCTGCTGTTAATGGTGTTGAGACATCAGACACAAAAGACCACATGCTGTATAATTCCATTTAAATGAAATATCCAGAAAAGGCAAATTTATAGAGATAGAAAGTAGATTAGTAGTTGCCTGGGGCTGGGGGCGGACACAGGAATTAACAGTAAATGGGCATGAGGGATCTTATTAGGGCAATTAAAATGTTCTAAAAATGGATTATGGTGATGGTTACACAAGTTGATAAACTTACTAAAAGTCAAATAGTTGTACATTTAAAATGGACGAATTTAATAATAAGAATTATACCTTGATAAAGTTGTTTAAAAAATACATATGCCAGTTGTTTCAGTTTCTTGGACTTATCCTATATATAAGTATACAATGAGCAGAATGACAGATAAACATGGTTATTCATCATAGCCTTGTTTATAACAGGACAAGATGAGAAACAAGATCAATGACCATCAGTAGGTGACTAAATTATAGTACATCAATACACTGGCTAACTGTGCAGCCATTAAAAATAAAGTGAAGCAGATCTCTAAGTACTGATATGAAAGTCTCCAAATTATTTTATTTAGGAAAAAAACAGTGTAAAACATTTGTAAAAAATAAAAATAAAGACCATATATCCATTTGCTTGTATATGCATAGAAAATCTATGGATGGACACAAAAGAAGTTAATAAGATTGGATATCTCATAAAGGATGGCTAGAGAATAAGAATGAGAAAATAAACATTTTCCTTCTATACCTTGTAATTAGTTTTGAATAATATATCAGAAGCCTGTTACCTATTTGAAAATAGAATTTTTAAATATATTAAGTTTTTTAAAAAGCAAGTTGATTTAAAGAAAAATATTAAGGAAGTCATATCACAGAGAGTAAGCAGATAAGGCCAAACCACTGATGAGCAGGATGTCACCACATGTGGTTTGCAACATGTGGCACTCGTCTCTCCTGTCTCCTGGCTTGGGAGGCAGCCCAGGGAGCAGGTGATCAGCCTAGGAACATCCATTACAGTGGCCGGCCTGGACCTCTCTACCTGGTGGCTCCTGGATCAGAGAGAAACAAAGGCTGGGCCTCTAGATCAGCCTGGTCAGGGAGGGAGTTGTTGGGTAACTGTGACTGCTGCCCAGGAGGGTCATAATGGGCTCATATCACAAGCAGAGATCTCCCAGCCATCAGGCTGCATCACAATCCTGCTGCTACCAGGGGTGTTTGGGCTGCCTGGGTCCCTGAGACACCCAGACGGTCCCTTCAGCCCCAGGAAGTGGAAGGAAGAAGGGCCTTTCTCCCATTTCTCTGCATTTGAGGTGCAAAGCTCAGGATGTGGCACCAGAATCCTGACCCTGCTGCTTATTTGCTGTGTGACCTCAGACGAGTCACCTAACTTCTCTGAGTGTCAGTTTCCTCAGTTGTGAGCATGGAAATGATACTTTTTAAAAATACACACAAGAGTAAATAAAGCAATAAACAAAGGAGTGTAAGGGAACAATCCAAATGTCAACACAGGAGAATAAAATGATGATATATTTATACAATGTAGTACATAGAACAATAAATAGAACAAATACTGCTACATGGAAAAACATAGATGAATCTCACAAACCTAATGGTGAGTGAAAGAAGCCTGACAAAAAAAGAGTACTCCCGTAAAAAGTATACATTTATTTGATGTTTAAGGACAGGCAAAACAAACCTAAAGTGATAGAGGTCAGAGTACTTGAGACTGGAGTGTCAGAGGCAGGAATGGGCTGGGAGGGATCATGGAGGCACCTTCTGAGGGACTGGAAATCTTCTAGATCTTGATCTGGGTGGTGCTTACACAAAATCCATATGCATTTGTATGTTATTTGAATTATACAGTTTACTGTGTATGACTCAATAGAAATTTTAAAAATAAGAAAGGGAGGGAATGATGAACATAGGACAGGAGGGATGGTTTCCTTGGTGGGGGAAGAAGTTGGGTAGAGGGAGCCATGCAGTTAATTGCAGGTTATTGTCAAAGTTCTGCATTTTATTTTGGGCAGTGGATTCACAAGTTTTATGTCGTTACTTAAAAAACTAATTAAATAACTCAAAAATAATTTAAAAATAATATAAATGATATACATACCCAATAAAGGTGCTATAGGATGCATCAATCAGGATTCTTAGGTGCAAATGAAAAGAAACAAATTCTGTCCAGTTTGAGCAGGAAAGAAATTTATTAAAGGATGTTGGATGGCCCATAGCATCTCCATGAGGGCCAGAGAGCCAGGCTTGGGGGTTGTGTACAGTCAGGAATCACTCCCCAAATCACCCTGGGGAAAAGGGCCAGGGGAGATGCCAGGGTCCTTACTGCAGGACCTGGTCACCACAGCTTACTCCACCAACCCTGAGCTCTGGATGCTACCAATAGCTGTTCTCACCACCCTTACTGCTCTGTGCCTCAGTTTTCTTAATGTGAAACAGAAACAGTAATGTGCACACTTTTAGGGATGTGTGGATATACATATGAAATCATGCATGTGAAGTGCTGGGCCAGATGTCAGGTGCACGCTACCTGTCTGCTCGATTAGGGCTAGCAGCAGTGAGGTCAATGCTGACAGCTGACAGGCCTTATCCTGGAACACAGGTAAGATACTTCCAAAGATTCCAAGAAATTCTTGGAGGAGACTTGGCAAGGAATATCAACGTCTGTTGGCAGGTGGGGGCAAGAATCAGGGAACCATGGAATTGTTTTAAAAAGTTATTTTAATGAGAATGTGTTATATTGGCACAAATGCTATCATGTCCATTATCTTTTTTAATTTTTACAATGTGCAGACAGACAAAAATATTCAGAAGTGAATCCAGCTCTGCAATTTTCCAGCTGTGTGGTCTTGGACAAGTGATTTCACCTCTCTGAGCCTTGGTGTCCTCATCAGCAAAACAGGGATGATAATGAGATGTCATGGGGATCAAATGAGAAAGCCTGGTGCTTGATGAATGGTGGAAGAAGCAGTCGTCATTTGGATTATCACTATCGTTACTCTTATAGCCTTTGTTAGGAGGAGGCCCTGCCATGGGACAAGCTGTGCCATGAATAGAGGGATCTGGAGCTATAGACTCAGCCACCAGGGTGGGACAGGTGCTGGGGACAGAGTTGGATAAAGGTGAGGGGAAGTCCATTCTGGTGGGCAGAATGCAGGATTCAGAGGGGATGGGAACAGGTGGCTGGGGTAACCCAGATCAACAGTGAGCATGGGGTGGCCTGGCAGCAGGCCAGGAGGCAAAAATAAGGTGGAGTCCCAGCCCCAAAGGCTGAACTCACTGTAGAGTGATGGTCACCACCCAGGCTGTGGGATAGGGTAGAGCTGGCCTGGAATCTTAGCCCCACCATGTACAAGCTTCTTCATTTCCTCACCTGTAAAAGGACTGACTGTCTTGCTTCCCACCTCTAATCCAGTCATCTCTGTAGGATGATTGGTTCAACATTCTGGCTTCTCAAGGCCTTCCTTGGTCTCCTCACCTCCAAAGGCCTTGATCTCCCAAGACCACACAAGAACACCAAGTCCCTTGACCACCTCCTCCCCTTCCATCTTTGACCTCACCGAGACCACAAATCCACTGGTTCTGATATACTGTCCACGCATCCCCGCCCACTGCCACGTGCCTCCTGGTTCAGCTGGATTCCTTGCTCCATTATTGTAATTAACTCCTTGCTCCACCCTCTCCTGGGTAATCCCCAACTCAGGATAAGCCCCATCATCCCTCTGCCTTCTCTGGAGGCCATGTTGAACACAGCCGGAGGAAACCATACATCTTAGCTTTTTCTATTTTAGATTCAATTCATAAACCCCATTGGATGCTCAACCTTACAAGGATAGCTTATTGTGTTTCTCCTTTGGATTACTCTAACAGACCACTGATTCATACGTTCTCCTATCCTTCAAAACTCCTTCACAGCGTCTCCCCACTTTCAGTGGCAATGTTTGTTTCAATCCTTTTAAGGATATAGAAGTTATTTTTTATAGATTTCATCAGGCTTTCTTCATAGACCACCATCCCCTTCTATTAACAAAAACAATTTACTTCTTCCCTTTCAATTTGGATGTCTTTTTTTTTTTTTCTTGACTTTCTACATGTGATGGTCAGTTTTAGGTGTCAACTTTACTAGGGTATAGTATACAGTTTACAATCAAACAATAATCTAGGTGTTGCTGTAAATGTATTTTATAGATGTGATTAGCATATCAATTGCTTTGATTAACCTAAATCAATTGCTTTAAGTAAAGGAGATTATCCTTAACAATCTGGGTGGGACTGATCCAGTCAGTTCGAGGTTTTCCTAAGGAAGAAGCAGCTCTACCTATGAACTGCAACATCAGCTCATGTCTGAGAGTTTCCATCCTGCCCCACAGATTTTGGACTTGCCAAACAAGACCCCACAACCATCTAAGGCAATTCATATTTATATCCGATAAAATTCACTTGCTTTAAGTGAAAACTTCAATTCTTCTTAGTAAATTTACAGTTGTATAACCATTACCACAATCCAATTTTAGAGTATTTCAATCACTCCAAAAAGATCCCCTGGGCTCATTTGCAGTCACTTCCCATTCCCATCCCCATCCCCAGGCCTCCATTAACCTACTTCCTGTGCATATAGATTTGACTTTTCTGGACATTTCATATAAATGGAGCCATATAGTATGTAGTCTTTTGCAACTGCCTTCTCAAATTAGCATAATGTTTTTGAGGTTATTGTTTTATTTTTAGAGGTATTTTCACTGGGTACAGCATTTTTTTTCTCAGTAAAGATGATGTTCTACTGTCTTCTTGCTTGCATTGTTTCACTGAAAAAATCCTGTCATCCTTATCTCTGTTTGTCTGTACTTAATTTGTCTTTTCTATCTGGTTCCTTTCAAGATTTTCTATTTATTATTGGTTTTGAGCAAAGTTCTTAGTTTTCTAGGCTGTTTCTAGTTTTCTAAGCAGATACTATAAAACGGATTGGCTTTTAGTAATGGAAATTTATTAGCTTACAAGCTTACAGTTCCAAGGCCATGAAAATGTCCAAATTAAGGCATCATCAAGATGATACCTTCTTCCTGAAGACCAGCTGCCAGCAATCCTGGACTCCTCTGTCACATGGTAAGGCACATGGCAGCATCTGCTGGTCTCTCCCTCCTTTTTGGGTTTTGTTGCTTTTAGCTTCTTGCTTCCATGGCTTTCTCTTATAAAGGACTGCAGTAATAGGATTAAGACCTGAATGAGGTGGGTGATATCTTAAGTTAAGATCTTACTCATCAAAAAATCCTACTTACAATGGGTCCACAACCACAGGAATGGATTAACTCTAAGAACATACTTTTCTGGAGTGCATACAGCTTCAAACCATCATAAGCAATTTGATTATGATGTGCCTTCATGTAATTTTCTTCATGCTTCTTGTGCTTGGAATTTGTTAAACTTCTTGGACTTCTGGGTTTATAATTTTTGACAAATTTGGAAAATTTTCTGCCCTTATCAAATCAAAATAATTTTTCTGTACCACCTTCCTCTCCTTCAGAGACTCCAATTACATATATTAGGCCACTTAAAGTTGCATTCTCTTTCTCTCTGCGTTTCATTTCAGACAGTTTCTAATGCTATCTTCAAGTTCACTACTCTTTTCTTCTGTAATATATAATCTGCTGCTAATCTCATCTGGTATATTTTCTTCATCTCAAGCATCTCCAGAAGTTGGATTTGTTCTTTTTTTATATTTTCCATGTCTCTTGTACATATATAATACAGTTATGATAATTGTTTTAATGTCCTTGTCTGCTAATTCTAACATCTGTGCCAGTTTTGAGTTGATTTTGATTGATTTTTTTTATACCCATTATTTCCTGCTTTGCATGGCTGATAATTATTTTTACTGGATGCCAGGCATTATGAATTTTACTAGTTGGGTACTCGATACTTTTGTATCCCTGTAAGTATTCTTGAGCTTTGTTCTGGAATGCAGTTAAGTTACTGGAATCAGTTTGATCCTTTTCAATCTTGCTTTTAAGATTAGCTGGGACCAGAGCTGTGTTTAGTGTAGGGATAATTTTTCCCCACTACTGAGGCAATACCCTTCTGTGTACTCTATTCAAAGCCCCAGGAATTATGGGATTTTCCAGTCTGGCTGATAGGAGAGGCACTATTCTTGCCCCTGTAAGCACTGAGCACTGTTACTTCTAATCCTTTTGGGTAGAACTTTCCACAGCCTCGAGTAGTTTCTTCATGTGCATACGCTGGTGAGTACTTAGCTGAATACTTGAGGAGGATACTCTGCAGAACTTCAGTTTTCTGTCCCTTCTCTGGTACTCAATTCTGAGAACTCTAGCCTTCTTGGTCTCCCCTAGACTCTCAGCTCTGTCTACCTGACTCAAGGAGTCTTGGGCTCCAGCTGATTTCCCCTTCCCTGCACCATGGCCTGAAAATGTTCCAGATAGGAAACTTGGGCACTCAAAGTTGCCCCTATGTTTTTTTTTTTTTTTTTGGTTGTGCATTCATCACCCCTATTTATTTATTTATTTATTTAAATTCATTTTTTCTGAGATGTATTCACATACCATGCAGCCATACAAAACAAAGCGTACATTCAGTTGTTTACAGTACCATTATATAGTTGTGAATTCATCACCAAAATTAATTTTTGACATTTTCATTACCACACACACAAAAACAATAAGAATAAAAACCAAAGTGAAAAAGAACAACCAAAGCAAAAAAGAACACTGGGTGCCTTCCTTTTCTTTTTTTTTTTTCTTTTTTTTTCCCCCTCCATTTTTCTACTCCTCCATCCATAAAATGGACAAAGGTGAGTGTGGTCCATATGGCTTTCCCAATCACATTGTCACCCCTCATAAGCTACATTTTTATACAATCATCTACAAGATTCATGGGTTCCGGGTTGTAGTTTGATAGTTACAGGTATTTACTGCTATCTATTCCGATTCATTAGAACCTAAAAAGGGTTGTCTATATTGTGCGTAAGAGTGCCCACCAGAGTGACCTCTCAGCTCCTTTTGGAATCTCTCTGCCACTGAAGCTTATTTCATTTCCTTTCACATCCCCCTTTTGGTCAAGAAGATGTTCTCCATCCCATGATACCAGGTCCAGATTCCTCCCCAGGAGTGATATTCCACGTTGTCATGGAGATTCACTCCGATGTAGGGGGGAGGGCAGTGATTTCACCTGCCAAGTTGGCTTAGCTAGAAAGAGAGGGCTACATCTGAGCAACAAAGAGGCATTCGGGAGGAGGCTCTTAGGCACAATTATGGGCAGGCCTAGCCTCTCCTTTGCAGCAACAGTCTTGCCAAAGGGCAAGTCCCGTGGTAGAGAGCTCAGCGCATCAAACCACCAGTCCCCAATGTCTGTGAGCACATCAGCAACCATCGAGGTGGGAAAGCCCAACACCAGATCCTCAAGGGGGCTCCACGTATTTTTTTCATTTTTTTTAATTAATTTTTTTTTAAATTAACTCTATCAAAAAATTTTTTTAAAAGATATACAATAAAGAAACATTTCAAACAAACCATAACGAGGCAGTAAGAAAAAGACACCTAACCTAAAATAACTACTTTACTTCCAACATGTTCCTACTCTACCCCAAGAAAATAACCTAGTATAGCAACATTTCTGTGAACTTGTTTCTACCATACCCATCGGAAATTAACAAACTGTAGTCATTCCTGGGCATTCCTAGAATGTTAAATTTACCCACGATAGCTTATCTGTTCTTATTGGGTTATCATTCCCCCTTTCTTAATTGCTCTCTATCGCTAGTTCCCCTACATTCTACATTATAAACAATTTATTTTAGGAGTGTTGTTTAACCCCCAGGTGTTTGTGAATTTTCTAAGTCTCTGATGGTTATTGACTTCTAATTGTATTCCATTGTGGTCAGAGAATGTGTTTTAAATAATTTCAATTTTTTTAAATTTATTGAGGCTTGTTTTATGTCCCAGCATATGGTCTATTCTGGAGAAAGTTCCTTGATCGCTAGAGAAGAATGTGTATCCTGGTGATTTGGGATGTAATGTTCTATAGATGTCTGTTAAATCAAATTCATTTATCAGATTGTTTAGGTTTTCAATTTCCTTATTGGTCTTCTGTCTGGTTGATCTATCTGTAGGAGAGAGTGATGTGTTGAAGTCTCCCACAATTATTGTGGAAACATCCATTGCTTCCTTTAGTTTTGCCAGTGTTTGTCTCATGTATTTTGTGGCACCATGATTGGGTACATAAACATTTATGGTTGTTATTTCTTCTTGTTGGATTGCCCTTTTTATTAGTATGTAGTGGCCTTCTTTGTCTCTCATAACATCCTTGCATTTAAAGCCTATTTTATCTGAGATTAATATTGCTACTCTTGCTTTCTTTTGGCTGTAGCTTGCATGAAATATTTTTTCCATCCTTTCACTTTCAGTCTCCTTGTGTCCATGTGTCTAAGATGAGTCTCTTGTATGCAACATATCGATGGTTCATATTTTTTGATCCATTCTGCCAATCTATATCTTTTAATTGGGGAGTTTAATCCACTTACATTCAATGTTATTACTGTGAAGGCACTTCTTGAATCAGCCATCCTATCCTTTGGTTTATGTTTGTCAGATAAATTTTTTCCCTCTCTCTCTTAATGTTCTTTAATGAACCAATATTGAATCTCTTTAGTACTGAACCTTTCTCCATATCTCTTTCTCCTTTCTTTGTTTCTCTGTCAGTAGGGCTCCCTTTAGTATCTGAAGTAGGGCAGGTCTTTTATTAGCAAAATTTCTCACCATTTGTTTGTGAAAAATTTAAGTTCTCCCTCAAATTTGAAGGAGAGTTTTGCTGGATAAAATATTCTTGGTTGGAAATTTTTCTCTCTCAGAATTTTAAATATGTCATGCCACTGCCTTCTAGCCTCCATGGTGGCCGCTGAGTAGTCACTACTTAGTCTTATGTTGTTTCCTTTGTATGTGGTGAATTGCTCTTCTCTTGCTGCTTTCAGAACTTGCTTCTTCTCTTCAGTATTTGACAATCTGATCAGAATATGTCTTGGAGTGGGTTTATTTGGATTTATTCTATTGGGAGTTCACTGGGCATTTATGCTTTGTGTATTTATATTGTGTAGAAGGTTTGGGAAGTTTTCCCCAACAATTTCTTTGAATACTCTTTCTAGACCTTTACCCTTCTCTTCCCCTTCTGGGACACCAATGAGTCTTATATTTGGATGTTTTATTTTATCTATCATATCCCTGAGGTTCATTTCTAGTTTTATGATTTTTTTCCCCCATTCTTTCTTTTGTTCTTTCATTTTCCATTCTGTGGTCCTCAAGGTCACTGATTCATTGTTCAGCTTCCTCTAGTCTTGTAATATAAGTATCCAGAATCTTTTTAATTTGGTCAACAGTTTCTTTTATTTCCACAAGATCATCTATTTTTTTATTTACTCTTGCAATTTCTTCTTTATGCTCTCTTAGCATCTTCTTCATGTCCTTTATATCCTGTGCCATGCTCTTCTTCATGTCCTTTATATCCTGTGCCATGCTCTCGTTGCTTGTCTTAAGTTCTTTGATTAATTGCTCCAAGTACTGTGTTTCCTCTGATCTTTTGATTTGGGTGTTTGGGTTTGGGTTATCCATATCATCTGCTTTTTTCATATGCTTTAAAATTTTCTGTTGTTTTTGGCCTCTTGGCATTTGCTTTACTTGATAGGGTTCTTTTAGGATATGTAGGATTATTCAAAGACTAATCTCTGATTTGTCAGATCTACAGCTTGGTGGCACACACTTTCTCTAACTAACCTGCAGATGGCATCTGCGAGTCACCTATTCCCCTCAAGTCAGTTCTCCCCAACTTTGTCTTTGTGGTGTGTGGGGCTCTGATTCTTGTGGGTCCAATTGGTGCACGAAGTTTGGGTGTGTCGTTGGTGCTGTCCACCCTGAATGTGGGGCATGTGTCTGAGCAGTTAGGGAGGGAGGGCAGCTTTAATAATCAAACCTCCCAGGTGTTCCTGGAGATTTAAGGCTGTTGCAAGAGTCTAAATCTTCATTTCAGTCTCACTACAGTTTGTCTCTGCCGCTGACCCGCAAGTCCTTGGTATTGGCGTATGGTCCCTGGGATTTCCAAGTGGGTCCCTCTTCCAAGCCATGCCCTTCTAGGGCCTCTGCTGAGGGAAGGTTGTGCTATGTCACAAGTGCGTGCCATCCCTCAAGGGAAGTTCTGGGCTGCCGGGCCGTGTAGGTGCGTTCTCAGCCTGCTGTAAGGATGGCTGTATGGGGCGTGTTAATTTTCTCTTTTCGCACAGCTCTGCCTTCCCAGCTCCAGGACAATTAGCTGTGGGTGGATGAAAGGCTATTGTCCATGCCCGATATTGTGATGTGTGCGAGTGTTGCTGGAAACACTTCCCGTCACACTGGGTTTTTTGGCGCAGCTCTGGGCTGGGGCGCTGGCACTGGGCAGGAGCGCTCCCAGCCCACTGGGAAGATGGCTGCAGGGAGTGTGGTTATTTTCCCTTTTTGGCTCACCTCTGCCTGCCTCGCTCCGAGACAATTAGCAGTGGGTGCTTGAAAGGCTATCTTCCACACCAGATACTGACGCATTCGCACAGCCCATTCCTGCCACGCTTCACTGTGCAGTTCTCGCTGCCATACCTGTAGCCACTTTTGGGTTTTTTAAAAAAGAACTAGTCTGCCTCCAGATGCCAACTCACGGTTTTCCCACACTGCAGTGTGGCTCCCAGATATTCAGCAAGCTTCCTCACTCATTTCAGAACACAGACTCCTGGTTTCACCAAGTGCACGGTCGCTGTGGATTTAGCTGACCTTGTCCAGCTGGTGCATTGCTGGAACTGGCGTTCTGGGTCACTTTCTGGCTTTTATCTAGTATTTTTCATGGAGGTGTTTTTTTGCCCTATCTCTCCTAGCCACCATCTTAGGTTCTCCTGCCCCTATGTTTTGTTTCTCACTTCATCTGTTGTTGTTTTTGGTCTCTTGGGGATCATTGTCTTTCATTGCCTAACGTCCAATGTCTTGAAAATCATTGCATCATGTATATTTTCTGTTGTTTGTTTGTTTTTGGTTGCTTTAGATGACAGAGTAAATCCAGTTCCTTTAACTCCAGGGAAGTAAAATCAGGTGATCTTTTACAAATCTCAGTGTCCAGGCCACATCCCAAACAATTAAATCCAAATCTCCAGAGGAGGGGCTCAACATTTATTTTAAACTCCTCAGGCTGATTCCCATGTACATCCAAATAAGAACCAGTTTCTATAATGTGATTTTATTATTTTAGTAACTTGAAAATAATTTAATTTAGTTTAAACCGAGCTTGGCCATAGGAAGATGATACCAGGGCACAGTTTCAACTTGCAGCTGAGCCCCTGATTAAAGAGATTAACTTTCTTTAAAGTCCCCTGATTAGAAAACAAAGTTGGTCTCAAGCCTGGAGCAGGGAAAAGCCTGCATGTAAGAGTTAAGTGGATCCAGCTATGGGAAGACATGGGGCAGGGCAAGGGGCTGGGCAGCACCTGACAGTCTGGGGGCATTTATTATTTCCATTCAACAAAGCATTCATATCTCACTGCCTTACTTCATTTTCTTCCCCCATCAACCCTGAGGCAAAATTTACTCCGTCTGTTTGCCAGCTGAGGCAACCTGGCTCTAAGAGGTTGTGTGACTTGGAAAAGGGCAAATCAGTAGCTGAGTTAAATTTAAACCTGGTTCTTAGAGATGGATTAAGGAACCATGGCAATCCTTAGCTGGAAAACTGCCAGGGGTCAGGGACCATCCCTGAAAAAATGCTGAGATGAAGCAAACTGTTTATTGGGCCTCCTACCAGAAGAGCAATTAGTTCTACTCCAGGGGTGGTTCTGAGATCTCCAAGGGGAACACTCAAAGAGCAATATAGTTTCCACACAGTCTTCTAAGGAGATCTGGGTCCCCTACAAGACTTCTGTCTTGGGAGGCAGTATGCAAGTGCAGGGTCAGAGCTAAATTGCCAGAAAAATGAAGAAGAGACTGAGTGTTGCTACCACATCTTCCCTTTTGACTCCTACTCACACAACACTCAGCCTCACTTCTCAGCTAATTATATGAAGACCATATACTAATACAGTAATATTGGCTCCCATCTGCTGTGTATTTTCTATATGCCAGACCCTTTCCATACGTTATCTCATTGAATACTCACTATGACTCTAGGAAGCAGGTACTTGAAGATGAGGAACGAGAGGCAAAGAGTAACTGTTTTAGTCCTCTACTGCTACGTAATAAACTACCCCAAAACTTAAGAGCTTAAAACAACAATGAATATTTATTACCTCACACATTTTTGGTGGATCAGGAATTCAGGAGCAGATTAACTGGCTGGTTCTGGCCTGAGACATCTCAAGAGGTTGCAATCAAGATGCCAACCAGGGCTGCAATCATCTCAAAGCTTGACTGGGATTGGAAGATCTAATTCCATGAGTCGTGGCTCATGCGTACAACTGGCAAACCAGCTGGCTGTTGGCAAAGGGTCTCAGTTACTTGCTACATGGATCTCTCCACAGGCTGTTTGAGTGTTCTTACGACATGGCATCTGACTTCCTTCAGAGCAAGTCATCCAAGAGAGCAAGATGGAGGAAGCAATGTCTTTTGACCTGGCCTAAGAAGTCACACTCTGTGATTTCTGCAATATCCTAGTGATTACACAGGTCAGCATTATTCATTGTGGGTGGGGACTGTACAAAAGCATGAATACCTGGAAGTGAGAATCATTGAGGGTCATCTGGGAGGCTGACTCCCACTGTGAAGAAGGCCACACAGCTGGGAATTGTTAGAGGCCTGCTTTGAACCCAGGCAGTCACTACGTCCCAGTGAACATTGGCTTGAAGGTGTAGGGGCAGGCAGGTACCCAAAGGTCTCTCCTGTCCTGCAAGTATTCATCCTTGAGGTCCTGGGCTTCTCATTCCACTGATCAGGTGGCTCAGAAACTTTATTTGAGGTGTCACAGATACTTTATCAAAGCAATGTAACCTGAGCATGTTCATAAAAGACTGCACAAGTGGTCTCTTGATGATGGACTTGCTGAATCAAAGGAAACCTGGATTCTGTCCCCAGCTTTACCACTGACTTATTGTGGGACTTTGGGCAACTCCAAGCCCTTTTCAGGGCCTTTGTTTCTCATTTGTACAGTGGGGCAGCTGGAGTCCATGGACCCTAGGGTTCTCTGGCTGGGAGATTCTGGTATCCGTGCACAGAATTGTTCACCAGGAATGCTGAGGGGGATCCCTCTCCACTTCCCCTGGCTCCCTCAGACCCCTCAAGGGTCCCGCTTCTGGGCCCAGGCCAGAGCAGGCCTGGCTGTTTGGCCCGGTTCCACCAGCAGCTGGCTGGCACCATTGTTCCCCCATAAAGCTGGGCGCCTTTCCAGCTGCTGCTGTCCTCAGGGCAGGGGAGAGGTTCAAGGACTCGGTTGTGTGGCCTCTCTCCCACCCCCAGGGCAGGCCTGGGTCACTCAGCAGGCTGACTTAGTCCATGCCAGGGAACAAAGGTTTGGGGAATTTGACATTTGATAATCAGGGGTGGGGGGTAGGGTGGGGAGGGGTTGGGGAGCCCTCCCTCCCCAAGAAAAATATACAAAACACCAAAATCTCAAAGTAATCATCACGGGGAAAATTCCCTTACACTTATTTTATAGTTTACTGGGATTTTTAAAAATTTGGGTGAGGGCACTATAATTTTTTCACTGCTTAGGGACCCATGTGTTGATTTGAGAATGCACATTTATTTGCATTTTAACATCTTTGAAATTGAGATGCACCTAACAGTTGTCTGACTGCACTGTTTTAAAAAATATGTGGTGTTGCATAAAATAGTGGTGCATATTACAATGATGGGATCTTGGATTTGAGGAAATACTGTAATTAGGTGCTGTTCTGGAGCCCCTCTCCCTGCCAGGTCCACTCTTTTCTACCACCCATACTCTTGCCTGTACCCCAAGACATTGTCTTAACACCGTGTCTCCATACAATCTTTCAAAATTCTAAAGCTTTTCCTCTGCATAAGGCCCGGAAGGAAATGTGAGGGGAAGGATGTCTCCCACTTCCAACCAAGACAAAAAGGTTATTTATTATGGTGAAATGGCATAGAAGAATTAAAATTTTTAATTCCGTGAATAAGAGCTAGCAGTCATCTTCCACTCTGTAACAGCCACTATTCTAAATGCTTTATGTTTGTTGACTCATTTAATCCTTAACAACCAGTTATTAGGTAGCTACTAGTGCATCCCCATTTTACAGATGTGGGAACTGAAGCACAGGGCGACGATATAACTTGCCCAAGATCACACAGCTAGGAGGTGGCAAAGTCCAGGATAAAAAGCAAAATTCCTCCTTTGCTTCTCTCTTCCAATTCTTGCCCCAGAGATAATATGGCCATAAATACAGCACACATCCCACCAGATCTTGTTTTTATGCATTTATGCCATATAGTTGCAGAAACAGATCAATTTGCTTCCCAAAGGAGTCAGTCTGCAACTAGCTTTTCTTACCTGAGTTAGAGATTTCTTTTCTGTAGCATACATATAATACATAGTTACTAGTTCTTTTTAACTCCTCTATAGTACTTCATAGTGTGGATGTCATGAAAATATGTCTGAGTGCTTATGAGGTACCAAACCTTGTCTTAAGTGCTTCACATGCATGTCTCATTTCAACCCTACAGCCTGTGATCATTACCATTGTTTCTTCTTTTTTATTATGAAGAAAGTGAGGCCTGGAGAAATTAAGTGTTTTAACTGAGTAAATGGAGTGGGATTTGTTTTCTAAATGCCTTCCTAAACAGAACAGCTTAATTCATTCCCCTATTGGTGGATATCTAGATTGCTTCTGATTTTTCTGTTACAAACAATGCTGAAGTGAACTTCCTTATACATGCCTTTTTATGTCCACCCGGGAGTGTTCCCTAGGGTGGGTTGCGATGGTGGACTCGCTGAGACAAATGTAATTACATTTTTAATAGTAATATTGCCAAACCTCTCTCCCCACAGGCCTTTTTAATTTATATTCCCACCAAGAGGAGACCCTATTTCCCCTAAGAAGCACAGGATTTGGAGTAAGCAAACGTGGATTTGCATGCTGCCTTTGCAACATGACGCTGAACAAGTCACTTCTCCTTCTTGGGAGGCTCAGTTTCCTCCTCTATTAAATAAGGACAATAGTCTTGACCTTGCAAGTAATTGTGAGGATTAGAGGGAATGCCTGGCACACAGAGAGTGCTTAATAAACATCAATAAATTATGTCCAATAAATCGCTCTCATTTAATTAGGCAGTATTGAATGTGAACACTCCAGGCACATAGTAACCTCTCAAGCGATGTTAGCTCCCTTCCTGACCCACCTTTCAGGGATGTCGAGGAGAAAAAGGAGAAACTGTGACAAAGTGCTATACCGTGACAAAGTGCTATACCGATGCCAGTCTCCATCACAGATATTATTAATGAACTGGAGATGCCTTCTCAAGAAATGAGCATCCAGTCTACCTGCATCCAATGAAGAACTTCATCATGACACTGTGCCTTGGCTCACCCACAGCCCATACTTGGTGGCATCTCTCTCTTTTCCAAAGAATTGAGCACCTACTATGTGCAGAGAAACCATTGGAGAAGACTTGGCCCCTGCCAGGCAGGAGGGAGAGAACTACTCCTGGTGAACCATGTGGGTAGGGCACTGTATCACTAAAGGTTCTTTGGTTGCCTTCAACAAAAGAATATAAGTCTCTCAGGGACTTAGAGAATTGAGAAGGGTTTGGAGGACCAGACTTGGGAGTTTGGGCAGGAACAAAAAACAGTTGTGGGTTCCTGGCAAAAATCCTGCCATAGGCACAGTGTGGTCTACAGGCTGCTCGCTGCCATGATGAATCTGATCTCCAACTGTCCCAAGACTTTATGTCAACCCTCTCAGGATTCAGAGTTTCAGGAGGGAGCATCTGATTGGAGGGAGCATCTGAGCATTTAATTCCTATGCCCACCCCCTGTCTGTATCAGAGTGGGGAGAGGGAGTACCTGACACCTTCACTCTCTGAGAGTTCTATCACTAACACATGATGCAGGGTTCCCCAAAGGAAGATTGCGGGGCTAACAGAATGGGGGATAGGTGCTAGGCACCCTGATGACAGATATCCACTTCACTCTTCATTTTTCCTTTAATTTGAGGTTTAACAAACATGCAGCAAAGTGCAGAAATCTTAAGTTTATACAGCTTGATGCATTTTTACATGTGTATATATATATGTATCCCTGAGACCTGTACCCAGATCAAGATACAGACCCCTATGTTCTCTCACCTCTTGTTCTCTCTAACACACCTGGTATGTATAATTACACTGCATTTCATTTATCCTGCTGATGGACATTCTGATTGTTTCTAATATTTTGTATTGACAAACCATACTGCAATGAACAGTGCTGTGTGTGTCCCCTTTTGCACATATGTGAGAGTTTCTCTCAGGTATAGACTTTGGAATGGAATTGGTGGGTTAAAGGGCATGCACAACTACATCTTTGCCAGTTATTGTCAAATGGCTTCGCAGAGGGTTTGCACCTATTTACCACACCCCTACCAGAAAAGCACAAGGCTCTTCATCCTTATCACCATTTGGTATGGACAGACTCGTTACTGTTTTGATTGTGATACTACATACACTTAAGTGCATAAAGTGCATTTATCCTAAGAGTCCAGCCCTATGCATTTTTACAGATATTAAACCCACATAAACACCACCCAGGTTAAGATATAGGACATTTCCAGTCCCCTAGAAGGTTCCCTCATGTTCCTTCCCAGTTGAGATCCCCGCAACCCCACAGTAACTACTATTCTAACCTCTGTAATCATAAATTCATTTCCCTGTTCTTGAACTTCATACAAGGGGAATAATACAGTATGTGCTCTTTTTTGTCACTCAACATAGTATCTGAGATTCATCTATACAGTGGTGTACCAGTAGTTTGTTTTCTTTGTATTGCCTATTGTATGACATTACCACAGTTTATCCATTCTCTGGTTGATGCCAGATTGTTCTTGGTTTGGGGCTATTATGAATAAAGCTACACTGAGCATTCTTTGTTTGTGAAGGAAAAATACTCTTATATTTTTGTTTGTTTTGTGAAAAACAGTCTTCTCTAGGGTATAATATCTAAAAGTGGAGTTGTTGGGTCATAGGGTATACATACGCTCAACTTTAGTAAATTCTGCCAAACTGGTCTCCAAAGTGGTTGTATCCATTATTCACTCCCACCAGCAATGTGTGAGAGTTCCCATTACTCCACATCCTTGCCAACACTTGACATTTTCAGTCTTTCTGATCTTTGCCAGTCTGGTAGGCGTGCAGTGGTATCTTTTGGTTTTACATATATTTCCCAGATGAGTGATGATGTTGAGCAGTTTTTACATTCTTATTGGCCACTCAGATATCTATTTTACAGAGTGTCTGTGTTCTAGTTCACTAATGCTGCCGGAATGCAAAACACCAGAAATGGATTGACTTTCATAAAAGGGGTTTATTTGGTTACACAGTTACAGTCTTAAGGCCATAAAGTGTCCAAGGTAACACATCAGCAATCGGGTACCTTCACTGGAGGATGGCCAATGGTGCCCAAAAAACCTCTGTTAGCTGGGAAGGCATGTGGCTAGCGTCTGCTCCAAAGTTCTGGTTTCAAAATGGCTTTCTCGGAGGCGGGGCAGGATGGCGGACTGGTGAGCTGTATGTTTTAGTTGCTCCTCCAGGAAAGTAGGTGGAGGGCCAGGAACTGCGTGGACTGGACACCATAGAGCAATCTGACTTTGGGCATACTTCATACAACACTCATGAAAACGTGGAACTGCTGAGATCAGCGAAATCTGTAAGTTTTTGCGGCCAGGGGACCCGCGCCCCTCCCTGCCAGGATCAGTCCCGTGGGAGGAGGGGCTGTCAGCTCCGGGAAGGAGAAGGGAGAACTGCAGTGGCAGCCCTTATCGGAAACTCATTCTACTGATCCAAACTCCAACCATAGATAGACTGAGACCAGAAACCAGAGAATCGGAGAGCAGCCAGCCCAGCAGAGAGGAGACAGGCATAGAGAAAAAAAACAACACGAAAAACTCCAAAATAAAAGCAGAGGATTTTTGGAGTTCTAGTGAACATAGAAAGGGGAAGGGCAGAGCTTAGGCCCGAGCTCAGGCCCTGAGGCGCATATGCAAATCCCGAAGAAAAGCTGATCTCTCTGCCCTGTGGACCTTTCCTTAATGGCCCTGGTTGCTTTGTCTCTTAGCATTTCAATAACCCATTAGATCTCTGAGGAGGGCCCTTTTTTTTTTTTTTTTTTTTAATCCTTTTTTCTTTTTCTAAAACAATTACTCTAAGAAGCCCAATACAGAAAGCTTCAAAGACTTTCAATTTGGGCAGATCAAGTCAAGAGCAGAACTAGGAGAGCTCTGAGACAAAACGCAATAATCCAGTGGCTGAGAAAATTCACTAAACACCACAACTTCCCAAGAAAAGGGGGTTGTCCGCTCACAGCCATCATCCTGGTGGACAGGAAACACTCCTGCCCATCGCCAGCCCCATAGCCCAGAACTGCCCCAGACAACCCAGTGTAACGGAAGTGCTTCAAATAACAGGCACACACCACAAAACTGGGCGTGGACATTAGCCTTCCCTGCAACCTCAGCTGATTGTCCCAGAGTTGGGAAGGTAGAGCAGTGTGAATTAACAAAGCCCCATTCAGCCATCATTTCAGCAGACTGGGAGCCTCCCTACACAGCCCAGCAGCCCAGAACTGCCCTGGGGGAACGGCACTCACCTGTGACATAGCACAGTCATCCCTCAACAGAGGACCCAGGGTGCATGGCCTGGAAGAGGGGCCCACTTGCAAGTCTCAGGAGCCATACGCCAATACCAAGGACTTGTGGGTCAGTGGCAGAGACAAACTGTGGCAGGACTGAACTGAAGGATTAGACAATTGCAGCAGCTTTAAAACTCTAGGATCACCACGGAGATTTGATTGTTAGAGCCATCCCCCCCTCCCTGACTGCCCAGAAACACGCCCCATATACAGGGCAGGCAACACCAACTACACACGCAAGCTTGGTACACCAATTAGACCCCACAAGACTCACTCCCCCACTCACCAAAAAGGCTAAGCAGGGAAGAGCTGGCTTGTGGAGAACAGGTGGCTCGTGGACACCACCTGCTGGTTAGTTAGAGAAAGTGTACTCCACGAAGCTGTAGATCTGATAAATTAGAGATACGGACTTCAATTGGTCTACAAATCCTAAAAGAACCCTATCAAGTTCAGCAAATGCCAAGAGGCCAAAAACAACAGAAAATTATAAAGCATATGAAAAAACCAGACGATATGGATAACCCAAGCCCAAGCACCCAAATCAAAAGATCAGAAGAGACACGGCACCTAGAGCAGCTACTCAAAGAACTAAAGATGAACAATGAGACCATAGTACGGGATACAAAGGAAATCAAGACCCTAGAAGAGCATAAAGAAGACATTGCAAGACTAAATAAAAAAATGGATGATCTCATGGAAATTAAAGAAACTGTTGACCAAATTAAAAAGATTCTGGACACTCATAGTACAAGACTAGAGGAAGTTGAACAACGAATCAGTGACCTTGAAGATGACAGAATGGAAAATGAAAGCATAAAAGAAAGAATGGGGAAAAAAATTGAAAAAATTGAAATGGACCTCAGGGATATGATAGATAATATGAAACGTCCAAATATAAGACTCATTGGTGTCCCAGAAGGGGAAGAAAAGGGTAAAGGTCTAGGAAGAGTATTCAAAGAAATTGTTGGGGAAAACTTCCCAAATCTTCTAAACAACATAAATATACAAATCATAAATGCTCAGCGAACCCCAAACAGAATAAATCCAAATAAACCCACTCCGAGACATATACTGATCACACTGTCAAACACAGAAGAGAAGGAGCAAGTTCTGAAAGCAGCAAGAGAAAAGCAACTCACCACATACAAAGGAAACAGCATAAGACTAAGTAGTGACTACTCAGCAGCCACCATGGAGGCGAGAAGGCAGTGGCATGATATATTTAAAATTCTGAGTGAGAAAAATTTCCAGCCAAGAATACTTTATCCAGCAAAGCTCTCCTTCAAATTTGAGGGTGAGCTTAAATTTTTCACAGACAAACAAATGCTGAGAGAATTTGCTAACAAGAGACCTGCCCTACTGGAGATACTCAAGGGAGCCCTACAGACAGAGAAACAAAGAAAGGACAGAGAGACTTGGAGAAAGGTTCAGTACTAAAGAGATTCGGTATGGGTACAATAAAGGATATTAATAGACAGAGGGGAAAAATATGACAAACATAAACCAAAGGATAAGATGGCTGATTCAAGAAATGTCTTCACGGTTATAACGTTGAATGTAAATGGATTAAACTCCCCAATTAAAAGATATAGATTCGCAGAATGGATAAAAAAAATGAACCATCAATATGTTGCATACAAGAGACTCATCTTAGACACAGGGACACAAAGAAACTGAAAGTGAAAGGATGGAAAAAAATATTTCATGCAAGCTACAGCCAAAAGAAAGCAGGTATAGCAATATTAATCTCAGATAAAATAGACTTCAAATGCAGGGATGTTTTGAGAGACAAAGAAGGCCACTACATACTAATAAAAGGGGCAATTCAGCAAGAAGAAATAACAATCGTAAATGTCTATGCACCCAATCAAGGTGCCACAAAATACATGAGAGAAACACTGGCAAAACTAAAGGAAGCAATTGATGCTTCCACAATAATTGTGGGAGACTTCAACACATCACTCTCTCCTATAGATAGATCAACCAGACAGAAGACCAATAAGGAAATTGAAAACCTAAACAATCTGATAAATGAATTAGATTTAACAGACATATACAGGACATTACATCCCAAATCACCAGGATACACATACTTTTCTAGTGCTCATGGAACTTTCTCCAGAATAGATCATATGCTGGGACATAAAACAAGCCTCAATAAATTTAAAAAGATTGAAATTATTCAAAGCACATTCTCTGACCACAATGGAATACAATTAGAAGTCAATAACCATCAGAGACTTAGAAAATTCACAAATACCTGGAGGTTAAACAACGCACTCCTAAACAATCAGTGGGTTAAAGAAGAAATAGCAAGAGAAATTGCTAAATATATAGAGACGAATGAAAATGAGAACACAACATACCAAAACCTATGGGATGCAGCAAAAGCAGTGCTCAGGGGGAAATTTATAGCACTAAACGCATATATTAAAAAGGAAGAAAGAGCCAAAATCAAAGAACTAATGGATCAACTGAAGAAGCTAGAAAATGAACAGCAAACCAATGCTAAACCAAGTACAAGAAAAGAAATAACAAGGATTAAAGCAGAAATAAATGACATAGAGAACAAAAAAACAATAGAGAGGATAAATATCACCAAGAGTTGGTTCTTTGAGAAGATCAACAAGATTGACAAGCCCCTAGCTAGACTGACAAAATCAAAAAGAGAGAAGACCCATATAAACAAAATAATGAATGAAAAAGGTGACATAACTGCAGATCCTGAAGAAATTAAAAAAATTATAAGAGGATACTATGAACAACTGTATGGCAACAAACTGGATAATGTAGAGGAAATGGACAATTTCCTGGAAACATATGAACAACCTAGACTGACCAGAGAAGAAATAGAAGACCTCAACCAACCCATCACAAGCAAAGAGATCCAATCAGTCATCAAAAATCTTCCCACAAATAAATGCCCAGGGCCAGATGGCTTCACAGGGGAATTCTACCAAACTTTCCAGAAAGAACTGACACCAATCTTACTCAAACTCTTTCAAAACATTGAAGAAAATGGAACACTACCTAACTCATTTTATGAAGCTAACTTCAATCTAATACCAAAACCAGGCAAAGATGCTACAAAAAAGGAAAACTACCGGCCAATCTCCCTAATGAATATAGATGCAAAAATCCTCAACAAAATACTTGCAAATCGAATCCAAAGACACATTAAAAAAATCATACACCATGACCAAGTGGGGTTTATTCCAGGCATGCAAGGATGGTTCAACATAAGAAAATCAATCTATGTATTACAACACATTAAAAACTCGAAGGGGAAAAATCAATTGATCATCTCAATAGATGCTGAAAAAGCATTTGACAAAATCCAACATCCGTTTTTGATAAAAACACTTTAAAAGATAGGAATTGAAGGAAACTTCCTCAACATGATAAAGAGCATATATGAAAAACCCACAGCCAGCATAGTACTCAATGGTGAGAGACTGAAAGCCTTCCCTCTAAGATCAGGAACAAGACAAGGATGCCCGCTGTCACCACTGTTATTCAACATTGTGCTGGAAGTGCTAGCCAGGGCAATCCAGCAAGACAAAGAAATAAAAGGCATCCAAATTGGAAAAGAAGAAGTAAAACTGTCATTGTTTGCAGATGATATGATCTTATATCTAGAAAGCCCTGAGAAATCGACGATACACCTACTAGAGCTAATAAACAAATTTAGCAAAGTAGCGGGATACAAGGTTAATGCACATAAGTCAGTAATGTTTCTATATGCTAGAAATGAACAAACTGAAGAGACACTCAAGACAAAGATACCATTTTCAATAGCAACTAAAAAAATCAAGTACCTAGGAATAAACTTAACCAAAGATGTAAAAGACCTATACAAAGAAAACTACATAACTCTACTAAAAGAAATAGAAGGGGACCTTAAAAGATGGAAAAATATTCCATGTTCATGGATAGGAAGACTAAATGTCATTAAGATGTCAATTCTACCCAAACTCATCTACAGATTCAATGCAATCCCAATCAAAATTCCAACAACCTACTTTGCAGACTTGGAAAAGCTAGTTATCAAATTTATTTGGAAAGGGAAGATGCCTCGAATTGCTAAAGACACTCTAAAAAAGAAAAACGAAGTGGGAGGACCTACACTCCCTGACTTTGAAGCTTATTATAAAGCCACAGTTGCCAAAACAGCATGGTACTGGCACAAAGATAGACATATAGATCAATGGAATCGAATTGAGAATTCAGAGATAGACCCTCAGATCTATGGCCGACTGATTTTTGATAAGGCCCCCAAAGTCACTGAACTGAGTCATAATGGTCTTTTCAACAAATGTGGCTGGGAGAGTTGGATATCCATATCCAAAAGAATGAAAGAGGACCCCTACCTCACCCCCTACACAAAAATTAACTCAAAATGGACCAAAGATCTCAATATAAAAGAAAGTACCATAAAACTCCTAGAAGATAATGTAGGAAAACATCTTCAAGACCTTGTATTAGGCGGCCACTTCCTAGACTTTACACCCAAAGCACAAGCAACAAAAGAGAAAATAGATAAATGGGAACTCCTCAAGCTTAGAAGTTTCTGCACCTCAAAGGAATTTCTCAAAAAGGTAAAGAGGCAGCCAACTCAATGGGAAAAACTTTTTGGAAACCATGTATCTGACAAAAGACTGATATCTTGCATATATAAAGAAATCCTACAACTCAATGACAATAGTACAGACAGCCCAAAAGATATGAAAAGACAGTTCTCTGAAGAGGAAATACAAATGGCCAAGAAACACATGAAAAAATGTTCAGCTTCACTAGCTATTAGAGAGATGCAAATTAAGACCACAATGAGATACCATCTAACACCGGTTAGAATGGCTGCCATTAAACAAACAGGAAACTACAAATGCTGGAGGGGATGTGGAGAAATTGGAACTCTTATTCATTGTTGGTGGGACTGTATAATGGTTCAGCCACTCTGGAAGTCAGTCTGGCAGTTCCTTAGAAAACTAGATATAGAGTTACCATTCGATCCAGCGATTGTACTTCTCGGTATATACCCGGAAGATTGGAGAGCAGTGACACGAACAGATATCTGCACACCAATATTCATAGCAGCATTATTCACAATTGCCAAGAGATGGAAATAACCCAAATGTCCTTCAACAGATGAGTGGATAAATAAAATGTGGTATATACACACGATGGAATACTACGCGGCAGTAAGAAGGAACGATCTCGTGAAACATATGACAACATGGATGAACCTTGAAGACATAATGCTGAGCGAAATAAGCCAGGCACAAAAAGAGAAATATTATATGCTACCACTAATGTGAACTTTGAAAAATGTAAAACAAATGGTTTACAATGTAGAATGTAGGGGAACTAGCAATAGAGAGCAATTAAGGAAGGGGGAACAATAATCCAAGAAGAACAGATAAGCTATTTAACGTTCTGGGGATGCCCAGGAATGACTATGGTCTGTTAATTTCTGATGGATATAGTAGGAGCAAGTTCAGAGAAATGTTGCTATATTAGGTAACTTTCTTGGGGTAAAGTAGGAACGTGTTGGAAGTTAAGCAGTTATCTTAGGTTAGTTGTCTTTTTCTTACTCCCTTGTTATGGTCTCTTTGAAATGTTGTTTTATTGTATGTTTGTTTTCTTTTTAACTTTTTTTTCATACAGTTGATTTAAAAAAGAAGGGAAAGTTAAAAAAAAAAAAAAGAAAGAAAAACAAGGAAAAAAAAAAAAGATGTAGTGCCCCCTTGAGGAGCCTGTGGAGAATGCAGGGGTATTCGCCTACCCCACCTCCATGGTTGCTAACATGACCACAGACATAGGGGACTGGTGGTTTGATGGGTTGAGCCCTCTACCACAGGTTTTACCTTTGGGAAGACGGTTGCTGCAAAGGAGAGGCTAGGCCTCCCTATGGTTGTGCCTAAGAGCCTCCTCCCGAATGCCTCTTTGTTGCTCAGATGTGGCCCTGTCTCTAGCTAAGCCAACTTGAAAGGTGAAATCACTGCCCTCCCCCCTACATGGGATCAGACACCCAGGGGAGTGAATCTCCCTGGCAACGTGGAATATGACTCACGGGGAGGAATGTAGACCCGGCATCGTGGGACGGAGAACATCTTCTTGACCAAAAGGGGGATGTGAAAGGAAATGAAATAAGCTTCAGTGGCAGAGAGATTCCAAAAGGAGCCGAGAGGTCACTCTGGTGGGCACTCTTATGCACACTTTAGACAACCCTTTTTAGGTTCTAAAGAATTGGGGTAGCTGGTGGTGGATACCTGAAACTATCAAACTACAACCCAGAACCCATGAATCTCGAAGACAGTTGTATAAAAATGTAGCTTATGAGGGGTGACAATGGGATTGGGAAAGCCATAAGGACCACACTCCACTTTGTCTAGTTTATGGATGGATGAGTAGAAAAATAGGGGAAGGAAACAAACAGACAAAGGTACCCAGTGTTCTTTTTTACTTCAATTGCTCTTTTTCACTCTAATTATTATTCTTGTTATTTTTGTGTGTGTGCTAATGAAGGTGTCAGGGATTGATTTGGGTGATGAATGTACCACTATGTAATGGTACTGTAAACAATCGAAAGTACGATTTGTTTTGTATGACTGCGTGGTATGTGAATATATCTCAATAAAATGAAGATTAAAAAAAAAAAAGACAACACCGACTTACAGAATGAAAAAAAAAAATAGATTGGGGTGATGGATGCACAACCATAAGATGGTACTGTGAAGAGTTGATTGTACACCATGGATGATTGTATGGTATGTGGATATATCTTAGTAAAACTGAATTTAAAAAAAAAAAAATGGCTTTCTCCCAGGACATTCCTCTCTAGATTGCAGTTCCTCAAAAATGTCACTCTTAGTTGCACTTGGGATAGTTGTTGTCTCTCAGCTTCTCCAGAGCAAGAGTCTGCTTTCAACAGCTGTGTTCAAAATGTTTCTCATCCATCTGCAGCTTCTGTGCTTTCTTCAAAGTGTCCCTCCTAGCTGTAGCTCCTCCTCAAAACATCACTCACAGCTGCACTGAGTTCCCTCTGCCCATCAGCTCATTTATATGGCTCCACTGATAAAGGCCCACCCTGAATGGGTGGGGCCATGCCTCCATGGAAATATCTAATCAGAGTTATCACCTACAGTTAGGTGGGGCACATTCCATGGAAACACTCAAAGAATTCCAATCTAATCAGCACTAAAATGTCTGCCCCACAAGATTGCATCAAAGATAATGGCATTTGGGGGACACAATACATTCAAACTGGCACAGTCTGTTCAAGTCTTCTGCCCATTCTTTCTTTTATTCTTTTAACTGGGTTTCTTTTTCTTATTGACTTACAGGAATTATTTATGTATGCTGGATATGAGTCCTGGGTCAGATACATGTATTCCAAATATCTTCTCCCAGTCTTTTAAATGAAAAATTAATTTTTGCCAACCTTATGGCTGTGAAATTATTTCTCACTGTGGTTTCAGTTTGTGTTTCCCTGATTACAAGTGAGGGTGGACACAACCAGAGCAGCCTTAGGAAGGGAATCAGACACTGGGTCTGCTCCTTCCTTCTTGACTATCATGGTGCCTAGTAGAGGATCTGTACTCAATAGGAGCTCAAGAAACCTGGTAGTATGATGGATTTCATGGAGACACCCCCACCCAAGTAATAACTCAAAATATTGCATCTACTGTGCACTGGGCACCATAGAAACCATTAACATTCATGATTTCATCTCTCTTGACAACCCTAGGAGTCAATCTATTGTCCCTTTTACAAAGGTAGAAACTGAAACACAAAGAGGCCCACCTAGCCCTGCCAGAGACCCCAGTTAAATAAAGGTAGTAGAGGCTAGTGCACAAGCTCACATCCTCCATCCCCTGGCAGCTTCCTACCCTCTTCTCCCAGATCATTCCACTGCAGGCTCACCGACCTCCTTGCCCTTCCTTGAATACGCCAGGCACGTCCTCACCTTAGGGTCTGCAGTGGGTTGAATTGTGGAACCCTCAAAAAATGTCATAGCATTCAACCCTCAGTATTTCCCCCCATTAGCACATTAGCTCCTGGAAGACAGGGGCTTTGCTCACTGCTGAATCCCAACCTCTAGCACAGAGCCTGGAACATAGTAGGTAGTCAATAAATATTTGAAATAAATAAATGAATGAACAAATTAACTAGTAATGTCAATGGGGACAAAGAGGAGGAAAGCCCAGGTGTGGAGCTACCATCCAAACTAAAGAGACAATATGTGGGGGACACAGTTGCCCCTAAAAGGGCCCCTAGCTCTCAGCCCAGGCGTGATTACGAACCTCAGAAGAGCTTTTCTCCATGCCCCTCCACCCAGCTTGCCTCATCTTTCCAGCTGGTCATAGTCCCCAGGGTTTCATTTAATTTGTTTGGAAAGGTCTGAAAGCTTTCTTTGTTTCCACAATTTCTCTTTTTTTTTTTTCTAAGCATCAGGCATGGACACGTATCTTCTGGAAAACACACTCTCACACACAAACACCATCTAACACACGTGTTTGGCCCTATCCCACACTCTCATACACCTCAACACTCACTCTACCCACACCCAGTCCTAACCACACACACTTGTGGACACACACTCACACTTGGTCTCAGATGTTCTCACTTCCCTGTCCCACACATTTACACACATCCACAGCCTTGTGTGTGCCCTCATGTACACAGGCACACCTCCACTCATGCACGCAAACCCCTGCCCAAGTTCCCACCTACACACACACTCATTTCTTCAAGCCCAGCTCCTGTGGGCATTTGCAGGTGGACCCATTTGCATACACATCTTTGAACACACCTCCATGCTTCATTACACACATATAAACAGGCAATGGCCTGGTGCAGTAAAGCTTGCCAACAATAGTTATAGCCACTGAACACCAGTCACGTGCCAGGTACCCTGCACTTTGGGTCCTTATCTCCTTTGGTCCTGCAATAATCCCATGAGTTAGGTGTTATTAATAGCCCCATTTTATAGATGAGGAAATCAAGACTCAAAGGCATTCAGTGGTGGAGATGGGATTCAAATCTGGGCATCTGACTCCAGAGCTCACACTTTTATCTAGGGTGGAAAGGTGTTTGTGTTTTTTAATGACCCCAATATTGGGGTGTGGGGCAGGGGGATAGGGTGTTAATGTAAAATGAGTGTAGGGTTTCTGTCTGGGACAAAGGGTCATTTCTAGTAAGGGCTAGTAGTGAGGGTACAGCAATATTGTGAATGCGATTAATCCCACTGAATGATATGCTTGGGAGGGATTGTGATGAGAAGATTTATGTTGTACATATGTTTCCACAATTAAAAAAAAGAAAAAGAAACTAAAGAGATAATGACAATTAAAGCACTACATGACACTGGATGGGATTTAAGAATGGAGGAGAAAAGGCTCAAAAGGACATTATTGGTACATAAAAAAAAAGAACATAGAAAGTAAGCTTTATATCAATGTTAACTTTCTTTAACTTGATTATATAAGTGGATATCCTTATTTGTAGGAAATGTACACAGAAATGTTATGTGTTCAAGGAGTATGATGTGTGCAACCTGCTCTCAAATGTTCAGAAAAGGTAGATAGATGGATGGATAGATAGACAGATAGACAGATATGGATGGATAGATGGATGGATGGACAGACAAGAGAATGATACAGCAAAGGTAGCAAAATGTTAAAATTGGTGGATCTGGGTATCTGGGGCAGGGGGTTGTTGGAATTCTCTGTATAGGGTTTATATTATTTTTGCAACTGTTTTGAAAGTTTGAAATTATTTCAAAATAAAAGCTTAAAAAAAAAAAAAGACCACAACATCTCCCATTCCATCTGCTCTTCTAGAACTTAGCCACTTCTCCATGAAGAGGTCCCCTTCTTTTGAACTTGGGGGTTCTCTGTATCTGCCTTTACTTACAGAGTATGGTGAAAGTGATGCCACATGACTTCCAAGGCTAGATCATAAAAGGTGATTCAGCTTCTGCAGGGCTGTTCCTCCTTGGAACCCAGTCATTAGGCTATGAGGAAGCCCAGGCCACATGGAGAGGCCTGGTGTAGATTTCCCGGTGACCCGCCCAGCTGAGGTTCCAGCCGAAAGCCAGTATCAATTGGCAGACATGTGAGTGAGGATGTCTTTGAGATGACTCCAGCCCAGCCATCATCTGAATAGAACCACATGAGAGTCCCTGAGCAAGAACTGCTTGCTTGAGCCAAATCAGCGCCCAACACCAAGAGATAATTAATAATAAATGATTGCTGTTGTTTTACACCACCAAGAATGGGACAGCTTGTTATGTAGCAGTGGATGATCGGAATGCCAGAGCAGAGAATTACCCACAATCAGCCTTGGACCACCAAGAGGAGGTGATGCCAGGCTCTTTGTCCTCCTTCTGGACTACCTCTTCTACCTCCAGGAACTTAGAGCACAACCCTCATCCTCTGATCCCTCACAACAAATACTAGTACTGGCAACACATCCATCTCCTCATATGAATGTGAGGCCTTCAAACCGTGGGCTGAGCCAGGGATCCTGGGCTCCAGGCCCTCATCCACTGCTGACTCAGTGGTACTTTAGGCAAGTGCTCATCTCTCAGTTTCCTCTTCTGTAAAATGTATGTAATGACCTCAGCCTCCCAGGGAGGCATGATGACTCTTGAGAAGCTTGGGTTTAAGGGGTTATTGCAAATGCTTGCATTTTAGAACCCAGACTGGCAACTAGAAACACAAAATGCCCTAAAAATACCTTCTAGGATCATCTAGTTCAGCCTTCTACATTATAGATGGGGAAAGTGGAATATTATTTACACAGTCCTGGCACCTAATAAGTGCCCATGAACACAAGAGGATATGACAAGGGAGAAATGAAACTGGCAGAGTTGGATGAAGTAATCAACCTTCTCTCACCATTTTGTCTGAGAAGCCACAGCCCATTTGCTCCTCCTCCTCCCTGGTCCTGCAGTTCCCTGCCCCACTTCTTCTTCCCCTTCTGGGTGGCCCCTCTGCCCAGATACCCTGTCCAGAAGATTCTGCCAAGGATGGATACCTGGTGTGAAACCCTGACACTTAGGATGTCAGGACTGGCCAATTTGCCTCCCTAGAGGCCCACCCCACCTTCCCAAGAGTGGTTCCTTTAGGATATTTCTTTACACAGGCTTAAAATAAAAAAGCATCTGGGTATCAGAAGGGGCAATAAACTCAAGCTCTTCAGAACGACTTATCCCTTAAGGATCTGGGAGACTTTAGAGTCCTTTGGGGGAAGGGGGTGGCTGCCTGACAAACTCCTGCTGCTGCTCCAGCATCTCAGCTTTCCCTGTATTTTCTCTTTCTGAGGGAGTACAATAGAAACTGAGTCACCACAGTCATCAGGGTCAGGCTTTAACGCTGCCTGACTCCTCCTTTTCCTCCCTCCACCCTCCTGTCTTCCCATCTTTGCCTGTATTTCTGGAATAAAGTCTAAGAAGTCATCTTGGTCCCTGGAAATAGGCTATCAGCAGGGCCTGGAGGTGGCCTTGGCTGGGCAGGCACAACCCCATTAGGAGAGCAGGGCACGAGAGGCAGCCTCATTGACAGCAGAAAGAGGTGACAGCTGACAAAAGGGGGAAGACAGGTCAACCATAACCAATACAATATTTAAGGAAGTCCTGCAAGGTGGGGGCATCCAGCATAATGGCAAACAACCCAGTAGAGGCTATGGAAATGAGAATGTCAACAGATGTTCATTGTGATGACTCTGGGTCATTGAGAAAACTTTAAGTCAGGGATCAGGCTGGCAAAACAACTGAAGTGGGCCAGGGGTGGGACATATGTTGCCCTAGTGAACTTATACCCCCTCTAAAGACAGCAGCTCTCAATCAGTCCACCTACCATTGCTATATGATGGTGTGGGCCCAGTCCCTAGGTGTTCTGATAACTTTTTCAAGAGAAGTTGGAAATCTGGGTTTTCGTGTGGACTCTCCCAATTTTTAAAAGTTGGCAACTAATTCAAAACCCTGGCAAATGTCAGCTCTGGGGCAAGTATTCGGAGGACTCCAAGCTATGACCTCTGCCCAAACCTATGCGTCATCCATTCCATTCCCCAGACTTTGACCAGGTATCTGATCAGGGCCAGGCCCTGAGCTGAATGCCGGGAAACAGAGGTGCCCAAGGCTTGGCCCTGCCCTAGAGGAAGTCATAGCCTGCTGAGCTTTCAGTCCTCTGTGAAGAATTTAGGAGCACAGATAGTGCACTTTGCAAAGCTGTCCGCCCCAAACACAACAAAATTAAGTGGCCCCTAAAGGTAAGCCTCACTTACCCGGAAGTTTTTTCTTTGGCAGAAGGGCCCTTTCATTGGTAAGACCAGGTAAAGGAGGCACCAGGGTATGTAGATGAGTTTTGGAGGCTACCGGGAGGGTAACACTGGAATGGTGCACCTGTCAGCATCCCCATCAGGGACAGAAGGAGAGCGAGAGAGGGCATATGTGTGTGAGAAGCAGGAGTGACCCCAGACAAGCAACTGAGCACTGGGGGGCTCTGAGTTCACTCCCTGGAGCCCAGCAGAGCAGGTTCAGGGTCTGACCCTCGGTTTCCTTATCTGTAAAATACCAGAAATGGTGATTTTTTATCCCATAGTGTTGTTGAGGAGGTTAAACAAGATAATCTACATAGACGAGTTGAAACAGGTCACAATGTTAGCTGTTTTCCCACTTTTTTACTTTGTCAAGGCTTTGCAAAAAGGGTCCCTGCACCTGTACACTTCTCTCTTTCTGCTTCTCTACAAGGCCGCTTCTCAAGACCTGGGTGGGTGCCTCTTCCTGAGAGGCCCCTGCAGACCCCAGGCCTGGTGAGTCACTCCCTCCTTCCACTCTGGATGATCTGCTCAGACCTGCTCTGACAGTGACTGCTCTGTGTGGTAATCGTTGGTCAGTCTGTCTCCCCTGATGGTTGGGAAGTTCCTCGAGGGCAGGAGCCCTCTGTGAACCCGGAGGTCTGAGTCATCTGTGAAGCCAGCTGCCTGCCTCTGAATGGGTGAGTGGGCACCTGACAATGTCTGTGGAATGAATGGAAGGCAAGAGGAAGGGAGGGTTGTCACAAGCAGCTCACAGCTCACTGGCTGAACCTCAGGCCCCAAATTCCTGGCAATTAAAATACAGGTAAAGGCTGATCCTTATCTAAGACCTAAGAGTGTGTGTGAATATGTGTCTGAACATGTGTGTGCATATGTGAGTATGCATATGAGTGAATAGTGAATGTGTATGAGTGTGTGCATGTGTGTTTTTATGTGTGTACATATGTATGTAAATGTGTGAGTGTGTGTTCTGTGTGAGTGTGGGGGAGAGTATGTGTGAAAGAGTATGCACGATATGCGTGCATGAGTGTGAAAGTGCATGAAGGTTTGTCTGAGTGCATTTGTGTGTGTAAATGCACACATTTACTAGAACAGAGCATTAGGGGGGCAGGGTCTTTGTCTTGTCCCTTACATCTTTCGCTCCTAGAGCAGCATCTAGCACTCAAAAATATTAGTCAAATGACAGTAAAATGAATGTGTGTGCTGTGGGAGCAGAAGGACACGAGGGCAAAGCACAGTGGCAAAGTGGTTACCAGCAGAGGCTGCAGTCAGGTAGCATTGGCATTGCCTCTTTAAGCAAATCAACCACTACAAGCCTCAGTTCTTTCATCTGTAAGATGGGCATAAAAACAGAATTTCCCTTAGAGGGTGGTTAAAGAACTTAGAATTAATTATGTGTGGCTCACAGGAAAGGCTCAATAAATGTTGACTACTAATATACTGTGTCTACTCACTAGCTATGTCCACCAAATTCCTCAAGCCTTGGTTTCTTCTTCTAGAAAAGGGAAGCAACAGACTGTGTTATGCGTCTCCCAGGTTAGCTGGGTGTTTTATAAAATCGCAATTGCCAAAATCTCCCTTCGGGAGGGAAGGTAGGGTCTGGACTCCAGCAGCTGAAGCCAAAGCCGGGAGCAGGGTGCCCCCTTCTGGCAGAATGGGGTAAAGGGCAGTTCCAGCCCCCAGAGGCTGATCACCGATGACTCCGTTATCAGGACTGCCAGCAAAGGGAGCCCCACGGAGGGGCAGCGGGCTGCGGAGACTTACCACTACCTGCAGGGAGCTGCCTCCTCCCTCTTTGCTAAGCTCCCCCCTCTTCCCTCAGATCTCACTCCTGGGAGCTCTCCCTGGACCCCAGGCCAGACTGTGGCAGCACCCCTGTTTCAAACTGTGGAACATCCCAAGCAAGTCCTTTTGGTCATTTTTCATTACTTGTGGGATTATTTGGTCAGTGTTCGTTTCTCCCACCAGGTTGTGGGCTCCAAAAGAGAATGAATAGTCTGAGGGTCCCTGGACTAGGCTCATAGCAAACGTTAGTTAAAAGGATCCTGAACGCCATATTCAAGTGGAAAGTGACCCCAAAGCCTTTGAGGAAGGCTCCAGCCTCAGCTGGAGGCCTTCTCCCCCAACCCAAGGACAGCCAGGATTGTGGGCTGAAGCCAAGAGGCACCCAACGTGGGCTCCAGGGCAGATAGCTGGGAACATTAATTCATTCCACAAATATTTATTGTGTGCCAGGCACTAGGCTGCGCATTGCGGCTAGAGAAAGGGACCAAACCAGACATGGTCCCGGCTCTCCTAGAAATAGTGAGACAGGCAGACAATCACAGAATGTCGATGTAATGAGATATAACCTCATACATCCATTTTACAGGTGGAAAGATCGAGGTTCAGAGAGGGCACGCAGCTAGTGAGGAATGTTCTCTAAACTTGAATGTGGGGGCTCCTTCAAGGGGAGAAGCTGGCCGGTGAGTGAGCGCGGGCATTCCCGGGCATCCCATCGGCCACCTCGCCACCCAGAGCGGAGCAGCCAGGGGATGAGGAGGGCTGAGGGGAGGTGGAGAGGAGCTCCGTTCCAAGCTCTCTAAGCCCTCCCACCTCTATGTACCCCCGCCCACCAGTGACATCAAGGCAGACCCCAAGGGGCATTCACAAAATTTTAGGAACGGGAATGCATGGGGCTGGGGGCGGGAGGGGAGACACCGGAGAAACGGATAGAGCAATAAGGGAGTGTCTCCCCTTCAGCGGGGCCCCTCAGCGACTGCACCCACCTCCTCCATCTCGCAGCCCCTTCTAATTAACCCGGGGAGACTAAACCGCAGGACCGCCAAGAGGCCAAACAGGGCGGCTGCCGCAAAGTCCCCGGAAGGGAGCTCCGGGATTGCCCTCGGTTGGACGCGGGACCTCAACCTGCGGCTAATGGGCGGGCTCCCTCCTTGTCCGCCCCTCCCCGCCCCTCCAAGCCCGGGACTTTCTTTTCTGCAAAAACAAACAGCGGGAAGGCGGGTTCAACGGGCGGGAGGCCAGACTTCGGGGCCGGGGTTGGGGCTGGGGCTGGAACTGGGACCGGAACTGGGACCCAACGCTGCCTGTGACTCGGGCGCCCCGCGGCCTTCTCGGGGGCCCGCCGCTGCAGCCTGAACTTGGAAAAGGGGCGTCTGCCGTTTTTTGTCCACTGCGGCTTTCAGCGGAACCCCAGAGAAGTGCTGTTAGCAGATTGTTGTGTATCCAGCCTAAGACATTTGGTGCATATTTAGGCAAATACCGGTGTGTGTGTGTGTGTGTGTGTGTGTTTCTTCAGTTTTACACAAATAATGGGTTAGGCACACTGTTCTACACGTTGCTTCTGTTTTTCTCACTTAAGGTTATATCTTAAAAATCGTTCCATATCAACAGATAGACAACCCCATTAAAAAAAAAAAAAACCTGCCTCAGTATTCTGTGGTGTGGATGTACCATTATTTTATTTATCACTTTCCTACAGAGGGACGTTTAGACTGCTTACAACCTTTTGTGCCTAGTCATTTCACTGACGGGTACATTTTTGGGACTTAGGTGGAATTGTTGGTCAAAGGGTATGTGCATTTGGAATCTTGTTAGCTATTGCCAGATTGTTGCCCCTGAAGACTCTACCAATGTCCAATCCTAACAGCAATGTATGATGGGGCCTGTTTCCCCACAGCCTCAGCAACACAGTGTGCTATCACACTTTTTTGTTTTTCTCAATCTGATAGTAAACCTAAACAGAAAACTGATCATCCCTCCCCTCCTGCGTAGACCCTGTGGAAAGTGGGACTTCCACCTCCCCCTGGCATAAGGAGGTTTCTCTTCTCTCCCCCACGGGGTGATGTGCGGGGGAGTCTGGTGAAGAGCCAGGACTTCTACCAGCATCAGCAGTGTCAGAGGAAGCCGGCTAAAACAGAAAGTTTAAATAAGATCTAGAGTCTCATACATAATGCCTAAAATGTTCAGGTTTCAATAAAAAAATCACGCACAAAGAACCAAGAAGATCTCAAAATGAATGAAAAAAGACAATCAATAGATGCCAACACCAAGACAGAGTTGCTAAAATTATCTGACAAAGAATTTAAAACAGCCACCATAGAAATTCTTCAGTGAGAAATTACAAACACATTTGAAATAGATGAGAACAACAGAATGCCCTCAGCAAAGAAAAAGGAGATAAAAAGAAGAACCAAATGGAAATTGTAGAACTGAAAAGTAGATGGACTCAAACTGAGAATGAGGAGACAGAAGAAATAATCAGTGAATGGGAAGATAGAAAAATAGAAATTACCCAATTTCAACAACACAGAGAAAACAGAATGAAAAAAAAAAAAAAAAAAAGAACAGAGCTTCAGGGACCTGTGGAACTATGACAAAACTCAAACATTTGTGTCATCAGAGTCCCAGAAGGAGAGGGGAAAAAAAGTAGGGCTGAAAAAGCACATGAAGAAATACTAGCTGAAACCTTCCCAAATTTGGCAAGCGACATAAACCTACATATTCAAGAAGCTGAGAGACCACGAACAGGATAAAACCAAAGAAATCCAAACCAAAACACATCATAAGCAAACTTCTGGAAACTAAAGACACGGGGAAAATGTTGAAAGCAGTGAAAGAGAAATGATGTCTTAACTATAGGAGAAAAACAATTTGAATGCCAGTGGATTTTTCATCAAAAAACCATGAAGGCCAGGAGGGGTGGCACAACATTTTTCAAGTGCTGAAAGAAAAGAACTGTCGATCCAGAATCCTGTGAAAATACCCAGTGAAAGTATACTTCAAGAAGAAAGGAGGAATCAGTACATTATCAGATGAAGGAAAACTAAAAATATTTGTTACCAGCAGACTGATGCCAAAACAATGGCTAGAGGAAGTTCTCTAAACAAAGAAAGGAAACCATAATGGAAGGAATCTTGGAGCATCGGGAAGGAAGAACGTGGTAAGCAAAGATAGAGGTAAATACAACAGACTTTCCTTCTCCTTTTGAGTTTTTTTAAGATTATGTTTAAGATTTAAAGAAAAGAATGTAAAACTATCTAATGTGGTTCGAAATGTATGTAGAGGAAATACTTAAGGAAATTATATCATATACAGAGGAGGGTAAATGGACATAAAGAGAGGTTATGGAGAGGCTAGGCCTCCCTATAATTGTGCCTAAGAGCCTCCTCCCGAATGCCTCTTTGTTGCTCAGATGTGGCCCTCTCTCTCTAGCTAAGCCAACTTGAAAGGTGAAATCACTGCCCTCCTCTCTATGTGGGATCAGACACCCAGGGGAGTGAATCTCCCTGGCAACGTGGAATATGACTCCTGGGGAGGAATGTAGACCTGGCATCGTGGGACGGAGAACATCTTCTTGACCAAAAGGGGGATGTGAAAGGAAATGAAATAAGCTTCAGTGGCTGAGAGATTCCAAAAGGAGCCGAGAGGTCACTCTGGTGGGCACTCTTACGCACAATTTAGACAACCCTTTTTAGGTTCTAAAGAATTGGGGTAGTTGGTGGTGGATACCTGAAACTATCAAACTACAACCCAGAACCCATGAATTTCGAAGACAATTGTATAAAAATGTAGCTTATGAGGGGTGACAATGGGATTGGGAAAGCCATAAGGACCACACTCCACTTTGTCTAGTTTATGGATGGATGAGTAGAAAACTAGGGGAAGGAAACAAACAAACAAACAGACAAAGGTACTCAGTGTTCTTTTTTACTTCAATTGCTCTTTTTCACTTTACTTATTATTCTTGTTATTTTTGTGTGTGTGCTAATGAAGGTGTCAGGGATTGATTTAGGTGATGAATGTACAACTATGTAATGGTACTGTGAACAATCGAATGTACTACTTGTTTTGTATAACTGCGTGGTATGTGAATATATCTCAATAAAATGAAGATAAAAAAAAAAAAGAGAGGTGAGGTTTCTACACTTCACTAGACACCAGGAGATTGTAGGAAATTATATATGTGTGGGTGTGTGTGCCTGTGTGTGTGTATATATACATATATATATACATATATATTAAAAATATTCCTACAGCAACCACTAAAAAGAGCTACACAAAGAGATACTCTCAGAAATACTATAGATAATCAATATGGAATCCTAGTATTTGTTCAAGGAAACCACAGAAAGGCAAGAAAAAGAGAAACAAACGGAAAACAGAAAACAAACAAATCAAAAAGTAAAATGACATACTTAAGCCTTAACATATTAATAATGATGTTAAATGTAAAAGATCTAATAACACCAATTAAAAGCAGAGACTGACAGAATGGATTAAAAATATGACCCAAGTATATGCTGTCTTTAAACAGGAAAGTCACTTTAAACATAATGATACAGACAGTTGAAAGTAAAAGGATGGAAAAAGATATATCATGCAAGCATTAATCAAAAGAAATCAGGATGGCAATATTAATATCAGATAAAGTAAAGTTCATAGCAAAGAAATTTATCAGAGACAGAGAGGGACATTATATAATGATAAAAACGTCAATCCTCTAAGAAGACACAGCATTTCTAGATGTGTATGCACCAAGCAACAGAGCTGAAAAATATATGAAGCAAAAGCTGGAAGAACTGAAAAGAGAAATAAACAGATCCACAATAGACAAATGTCCAAATAAACAAAGCCACAATAGAGAAACACACAAATATACAAATTCACAGTGAAGTCTTTGGAAACTTGAACAACTCTCTCAACAATTGATAGAACAACTAGATGGAAAATCAGCAAGGATATTGAAGAGCTGTCCTCCACCATGAATCGACAGAATGTAATTGACCATTATAAAACACTCCACCCAGGCAGAATAGTGTAACCTTTCTGGAGATCACTGTGGTGGCTCCACAAGAAGTTAAGTATGTGGGGCCATAAGGTCCTACAACCTCATTATGGGGTATGTATTTGGAAGATCCAAGAGCAGAGACATGAATGGACACTTGCACACTGGTGTTAATGGAGGCAGTATTCATGATTTGCAATGGATGGAGGTGGCCTAAGGGTACACTGACTGAGGAACAGAATGGTGAACCGTGGGGTATGCATACAATGGAATATTCAGCAACCAGGAGAAGGAGTGAAGCTGGGAGACATGCAACGAGGTGAATGGATCCTGTAGACAGCATGTTGGTGAAGTACACCAGAAACCAAGGCCAACACTATAATGCCTCACCAACGTGGACTAACTACATTGTGGAAACTCAGAATTGAATCTCAGAGCACAGCCTCACAGGGAAACGATTATTGTAATGGTTCCTAGATTGTAAGCTCTTACAGCAGTCAAATCTATTCCTGAATTATAATGGCTATTTCCAAATCCTGAGATGCTGATCCCTTGGTGTATAACCTGATTGGTCTCTGGAACATTGGGTATCTGGGTTACACCTGAAACTCAGAGCTAGAGCCTGGCAGATAGGAATATCTGTATTAACACATACAGCAACTGTTAAAAAAAAAAAAAGTTGAAATAGAGCCCAGACTTCAATTAGAGATATGAATAAAGCAGATCTGGTTAAGACTAGACAAATCGGGCCAAAGGGTAAAGGTTGAAACTGTGTTCAAACTTCAACTTCCATGTGAGACCAAGGGAAGAGACGTTTATTTGGTGCAGGATCTATATTTTCTAAACAATATAACTCCCATAGTCAATTTGTTCAAACACTACAATTACATGGAACTTTGAATAGAAAGTGAGCTATGGTAGGTCTGTATAGATTAGAATGAAATAGCAACACATCCTAAAGTAATTTGGGTGGAGAATATATATTTGGGGCCCCCCTGAAGAGCTGGGGGAGAATGCAGAAATGTTGGACTTCCTAACCCGGATGGTAGCTGATGTTCTCATAAATACTAGGGACTGACGGCTTGATGTGCTGAGCCCCTTGGGGCTGGCCCCTATGAAGCTTGTTGCTGCAAGGAGAGGCTAAACCTGCTTATAATGGCACCTAAGAGTCTCCCCCTGAGTGCCTCTTTGTTGCTCAGATGTGGCCCTCTTTCTCAAACTAAGCCACCTTGGCGGGTGATCTCGCTGCCCTCTCCCCTACATGGGACCTGACTCCCAGGGCTGCAAATCTCCCTGGCAACACAGGCTATGACTCCCAGGGATGAATCTGGACCTGGCAGCGTTGGATTGAGAACATCTTCTTGACCAAAAGGGGGATGCAAAATGAAATGAAATAAAGCTTCAGGGGCTGACAGATTTCAAATGGAGTTGAGAGGTTACTCTAGTGGACATTCTTATGTACTATATAGATAACACTTTCATGTTTTAATATACTGGAATAGTGTCAAACTCCAACCCAGTAGCCTTGACTCTTGAAGACAATTGTATAGTAGCTTATAAGGGGTGACAGTGTGATTGTGAAAACCCTGTGGATTGCACTCCCTTTATCCAGTGTATGGATGGATGAGTAGAAAAATAGGGACAAAACCTAAATGAAAAATAGGGTGTGATGGGGGGGTGACTTGGGTGTTCTATTTTTATTTTTATTTTTTATTCTGATTCTGATTCTTTCTGGTGTAAGGAAAATGTTCAAAAAAATACATTGGGGTGATGAATGCACAACTATACGATGGTACTGTGAACAGTTGATTGTACACCATGGATAATTGTATGGTATGTGAATATATCTCAATAAAACTGAATTAAAAACAAAAACAAAAACAACAACCAAAACCACACTCCACCCAACAACAGCAAAATGCCCATTATTTTCAAATGCCCACAAAATACTTACCAAGATAGACCATATCCTGGGTCATAAAACAAATCCCAACAAATTTAAAAGAATTGAAATCATACAGAGGGTGTTCTCTGACCATGACAGACTCAAACTAGAAATTAATAACAGAAAGATAACAGCAAACTATCCAAACTCATGGAAACTAAACAACATACTTCAAAATACAAGTCAAAAATTGTGAAGTCTAAAAGGAAATTATAAAAATACATCGAACAGAATGAAAATGAAAATACAACATAATAAAATTTGTGGGACACAAAGCAAGGCTGAGAGGGAAATTTATAGCATTAAATGTACACATTAGAAAAGACGAAAGTCTCAATTCAATAATCTAAGCCCCCAAACTCAGGAATCTAGATAAAGCAGAGCAAAACAAAGAGAAGGAAGGAAGACAAAATAAGAGCAGAAATCAATGAAGTTGAAAACAGTAAAATAGAGAAATTCAATGACACAAAGACCAAGTTCTTTGCAAAGATCAATAAAACTGACAAATCTCTAGCCAGACTGACAAAGTAAAAAGAGAGAAGACACAAATTATCAATATTAGGAATAAAACAGGGGCTATCACCACAGACAGTGTATAATAAGGAAACACTATGGACAATTCTACACATGTAAAATGGACAACTTTGACAAAATGGATCACTTCCTTGAAAAACAAAAACTACCACAACTCACTTAATGTGAAATACATAATTTGGCTCAATTAAGGAAATTTAATTCATAATTTTAAAACTTTGAAAAAGGAAAATTACAGGTGCAGATGGTCTCATTGGAGAATTCTACCAAATCTTTAAAGGAGAAGTAACACCAATTCTACATAACCTTTTCCAGAAAATAGAAGAACAGGGAACATTTTCCAATGCATTTTATGAAACTAGCTAGTATTACCCTGACGACAAAGTCAGAAAAGACATTCCAAGAAAGGAAGGAAGGAAGAAAGGGAGGCAAGGAAGGAGAAATGGAGGGAGAAAGCGAGAAAGAAAGAGAACTATAGACCAATATCCCTCATGAATATAGATGCAAAAATCCTTAATAAAATCTCATAAATAGGATTCAGTCATAATAAAAAGAATTGTACAACATGTCCAATTGGGGTATTCTAGTTTGCTAATGCTGCCGGAATGCAAAACACCAGAAATGGATTGGCTTTTATAAAGGGGTTTATTTGGTTACCCAGTTACAGTCTTAAGGCCATAAAGTGTCCAACGTAAGTCACCCACAATCAGGTACCTTCACTGGAGGATGGCCGATGGTGTCCGGAAACCTCTGTTAGCTGGGAAGGCATGTGGCTGGCATCTGCTCCAGAGTTCTAGTTTCAAAATGGCTTTCTCCCTGGACGAAAGGAACTCTCTAGGCTGCAGTTCCTAAAAAATGTCACTATTAGTTGTTCTTAGGGCGTTTTTCCTCTCTTAGATTTTCCAGAGCACAAGTCTGCTTTCAACGGCCATCTTCAAACTGTTTCTCATCTGCAGCAACTCTTCTCAGCGTCTGTGGGTTCTTCAGAGTGTCCCTCTTGGCTGTAGCAAGTTCACTCCTTCTGTCTGATCTTATATAGTGCTCCAGTAAACTCCTCAAAGCGGGGCTACACCTCCACGGAAACTATCGAATCAGAGTCATCACCCACAGTTGGGTGGGGCACATCTCCATAGAAACACTCAAAGAATTACAATCTAATCAACACTGATATATCTGCCTACACAAGATTACATCAAAGATAATGGCATTTTGGAGACATAATATATTCAAACCGGTACATGGGGTTTATTCCAAGGATGCTAAAATCAAAGTAATCCACCATAGTAACAGGCTAAAGAAGAAAATTTACAGGATCATATAAATTGATTCAGAAAAGGTATATGTCAAATTCCAACACTCATTCATGATTTACAAACAACAACAACAAAACACCTCTCAGAAAAATAGGAACAGAGAGGAACTTCTTCAACTTGATAAAGAGCATCTACAAAAAACCCACTGTTAACAAACTTAATGGTGAAAGACTGAATTCCTCCAAAGGATCAATAACAAGGCCCTATGTTGAATAAAAATGGTGCTGGAAATTCTAGCCATTGTAATAAGGAAAGAAAAGGTAATAAATGCCATACAGATCAGAAAGGAAAAAAATGAAACTGTCTCATTTGCAGGTGACACAAAGCTATACAGAAAATCCCAAGGAGTCTACAAAAAGAAAAAAGAAAACTTCTAGAACTAAAATTAAACAAGGGTAATATTATATCAGCAGAATACAAGGGAAACACACAAAAATCAACGGTACTTCAAGGAAAAAATCAGTGGTATTTCTATATACTAGCAATGAACATGTGTGCACCAAAATTAAAAATACATTTATAATCATACACACACACACACACACACACACACACACACACACACACACAGAAAAGATAAGAGAAAGAAATGCTTAGGTTTAAATCTAACAAAACATGTTTTGGACTTGTATGCTTAAAACTACAAAACACTGATAAAAGAAATCAAAGAAGATCTAAATAAGTGGAGAGACACACTGTGGTCATGGATTGGAAGAATCAACATAGTAGAGATGTTCTCCTCAAATTGATTTATTATTTAACACAATCTCTATTAAAACCCAAGCAAGATTTTTTGTAAATATAGGTCAAATTATTTAAAAATTATATGAAAAGGCAAAGGGACTAGAATAGCTAAAACAAATTTGAAAAAGAAGAATAAAGTGGAAGGAATCAGTCTACCTAGTTTCAAAACTTATATAGCCATAGTAATCAAGACTGTGTGGTACTGGAGGAGGGATAGACACTTAGATCAATTGCATAGAACAGACAACCCAGAAATAGACCCAAATAAATATGCCCAATTGATTTTTGAGAAAGGTGCAAAAGCAATTCAATGGAGGAAAGATAACCTTTCGATAAATACTGCTGAAGTAACTGAATATTCATGGGCAAAAAAGTGAATCTCAAACTAAACTGCATATCTTATATGAAAATTAACTCAAAATGGATCATGGACTTAAATGTAAAACTTAAAACTATAAAACTCTGAGGAAAAATACATAGAAAAGAATTCTTTGGGATCTAGGACTAGGCAAAGAGTTCTTCATAAAAGGAAAAATTGATAATTTGGATTGAATCAAAATTTTAAAATTTTGCTCTATGAAAGACCCTGTTAAAGAATAAAAAAAAACAATCTACAGACTGAAAAGCAAATATTTGCAAACCTCATATCTGATACAGGACTAGTGTCTAGAATATATAAAGAACTTTCAAAGCTCAGTGGGAAAAATAACCAATCCAATTGGAAAATGGGTAAGAGACATGAAAGAGACACCTCACCAAGGAGTACACAAAGATGACAAATAAGCACATGAAAAACATTCAGCATCATTAGCCATTATGGAAATCAAATTAAAACCACAATAAGGTATCACTACACACTTTTCAAAATGGCTAAAATAAAAAATAGTGACAACACCAAATGCTGGCAAGGATGCGGAGAAACTGGATCACTCATACAGTGCTGGTGGGAATGAAAGATGGTACAGCCACCTCCCCCACCCCCGCCATGGGGGAAGTCTTCCTAAACTTTATTGGCACTGAAACAAAACAAGGGTTATGCATAAACCCCTCCAAAAACAATTTTTAAAAAACCCCCAAACACGCACAAAAACCCCTGAATACAAAATCTAACCTTGCTCCCCAGCATCCCTGGGGGTGAGTTACTGCTTCTAAGGTAGCTCGATTGCCCTACAAATTCTGGGTTTGAATTTAGCCAATATAGGGCAGATCACCAATAGAGTGTCAATATAGTTCACAGCAATGCACACAAGACTCCCCAAGGTCAGGCAGGAAGGGAAGGAGGGAGAGAGCAAGGCCATGGGCTCTAGGCTAGGGGACCTGCAGGAGGGGCAGGACAGCCCCTTGGAGACTGAGCCCTGGGGAGAATGCAGACAGGAACAGAAAAACCAAATACCAAGTATTTAAGAATGAGTACAGCCACTCTTGAAAGCAGTTTAAAAGTTTTTTTGTAATTAAAAAAATAGGATTTTAGATATATATGAACTATATATATGTATATATGTATATATGTATGTGTGTATGTGTGTGTATGCATGTATATACCTATATATGTGTGTGTGTATATATATATAGTTGTAACCTTGTAACCCAGAATTTAGGATTTTGGGGATGATTATGACCACTGGATCATTATATAGATATTCGTGTTTACTTTCTGGTATATTAGAGTAGACGTGGCAAATAACTGAAATCTCTGAACTGTAATCCAGCTTCCTTGACCTCTGATAATGATTGTATAGTCTTTATCCTGTGCCCTTGTGATTGTAAAAACCTTGTGACTAACCTTCACTTGTACCCATTTTATCCAGTTTTCTGATTTAAGAGTCTTATGATCACTAAACTCAGTCCTAATATTTATTAATGAAGATTCTTGGGTCAGCCCAGAACTAACCCACCCCAAGTCAAAAATTATCTTGACAACCGAAGCTGGATCTAACCAAAATGGGCCTGCCTGACATATGCAGTATCTTAGACTTTAACCTATAAGTCACCTACACCTCATTATAATACTAAAAATCACACCCACCATAATATTAAGGCTACCATTTTCTTACATATGTTCCATGACTAAGCATGTAATCAATCTGTACATGCTTAATAATTAAATCACCTCTAATTACATCATCTGGAGCCATTGTGCTCATTATCCTAAAACCCGCCCATCTTTTGATACTATAAAACTATCAGAATTACTGCAGTTCAGGGAGACAGATTTTTGAGCCACTGGCCATCTGCTCTACCTGCTTGGCGCCTAGCAATAAACTCTTTCTCTCTTTGAAACCCCGGCGTTCAGGAATTGGTCATTTGAGTGCATCAGGCAAAGAATCCACCACCTATATCCGGTAACATACACACATACGTGTATATAACATTAAATTTGCCATTTTTACCATTTTTAAGTGTATGATTGAGTGTCATTAATTACATTTACAATGTTGTGCTTCCATCACCACCATCCAATATCAAAACTTTTTCATCCAAATAGAAACTGTCAGTCCACTAAGCAATAACCCTTCCCTTCCCACCCTCGTCCGTGGTAACCTGTAGTATATTATCTGACTCTATGACATTTGCTTACTCTAGGCATTTCATATAAGAGAGATCACACAATATTTGTCGTTTTGTGCCTGGCTTATTTCACACTACTTAATGTCTTCAGGGTTCATCCATGTATCAGAACTTCATTGCATTTTATGGCTAAATACTATTCCATTGTAATGGAGAGACCACTTTTGTTTATCCATTCATCAGCTGATGGATACTTGGATTGCTTCCATCTTTTGGCTATTGTGAATAATGCAGCTATAAACATTGGTGTACAAGTATCTGTTCAAGTCCCTGTTTCCAATTCCTTTGGGTACATACCAAGAAGTGGGATTGCCAGACAGAGTTGTCTTCTGAAATCACAAATATGACCATAGCTTTCTCCTGCTTAAAGCCATTATTTGGCTTCCTGTTGCCTAAAACAGTGCACACCTACCAGCGGCATAATAAGACTATCCATCGAGGAATGGTAGGAAAATACTAGAACTTCTATTTCTATTCAGTTTTTATCCTAAAAATGAAAAAGAAATTAAACTCTTCCAATATTTAGTAAACAGAGTGACACTGGCTTGGCACCTTCACTTGGCAGGTATTTCTGACCCGTCTGAAGCTCACCGTCATATGAGGTAACAGAGATTTGATGAGGAAAGGGGGTCCGCATCTGGGAGGTGTGGACAGTGGGGCCCTCACTCACCTCTTTCAGCATTCTGCAACACGTTAACCATTTTTAGGTGTACGACTGAGTGGCATTAATTACATTTACAACACTGTGCTTCATCACCACCATCCATTACCAAAACTTTTCCTCACTCCAAATAGAAACTCTTTATCCATTAAGCAATAACTCCCCCTTCACTCCCCCTCCCTCCCCTGGAAACCTGCAATCTACTATCAGACTCTGTGAAATGTATAGTTTACCTCTGCCAGGCTAAGTGAACGTAAGGATCATTTACCAGTTTTTCTTATATTAACCCCACACAACAGACAAGTGGCTTCAAGATATTTCTGCAAAGAAATGGTTCCAGATAATGAACAAAAAAAATTGCAAACACAGCAAACAATAGAAAAGGGTGAGCTGAGCAGTCTCCACCTCCTCCTATGAACTCTTGCCCTTGTCAGCCATGCTGTGAGAAATGCAATACAGTTTGAGAAGAAACTGATGAAATACACACTTTGAACTATGAACTTACATGTCCTATTATGAATGACGAATGTCATCCTAAGTATATTGTGCTCCAAGATCTCAGCTAATGACACATTTGCTAATATATGTATATTAAGTGCATATGACAAAAACATCTGGAGACTGTGGGTTTCAGGAGTGTGTCTAAGTGCCTTAGTATGGCCCTCAAAGCCCTCCCCTATGTGATCTTTTTTTTTTTTTCATTTTTTAAATGCAATTTCATTGAGATAAATTCACATAACACACAATCTTCCAAAGTGTACAATCAGTTGTTCACAGTATCATCATATAGTTGAGCATTCATCACTACTATCTTTGAGCATTTTCATTACTCCAAAAAATAAAATTAAAATTAAAATAAAAAAGAACATCCAAAATATCCCAGTCCCCTCTTCTCCCCCAATGTTCATTTACTTTTTTTTAAATATAGTTTTACTGAGATACATTCACACACCCTGCAGTCATCCACAGTGTACAACCAAGTATTCACAGCACCATCATACAGTTGTGTGTTCATCACCAGAATTAATTTTTGAACCTTTTCCTTACTGTAAAATAAAAATAAAAGAAAAAAAGAAGACCTACATTTTTCATCCCCTTCATCCCACCTTATTCTTCATGTAATTTTTGTCTCCACTTTCCATTCATCTGTTCATACACTGGATAAAGGGAGTATGAGCCACAAGATTTTCACAATCACACAGTCACACTGTGCAAGCTACATAGCTATACAGTTGTCTTTAAGAATCACGGTCACTGGGTTGCAGTTCTTTCTTTTATATTGAGATCTTTGGTCCATTTTGAGTTAATTTTTGTGTAGGGTGTGAGGTAGGGGTCCTCTTTCATTCTTTTGGATATGGATATCCAACTCTCCCAGCCCCATTTGTTGAAAAGACCATTATGACCCAGTTCAGTGACTTTGGGGGCCTTATCAAAGATCAGTCGGCCATAGATCTGGGGATCTATCTCCGAATTCTCAATTCGATTCCATTGATCTATATGTCTATCTTTGTGCCAGTACCATGCTGTTTTGACAACTGTGGCTTTATAATAAGCTTCAAAGTCAGGGAGTGTAAGTCCTCCCACTTCGTTTTTCTTTTTTAGAGTGTCTTTAGCAATTCGAGGCATCTGCCCTTTCCAAATAAATTTGATAACTAGCTTTTCCAAGTCTGCAAAGTAGGTTGTTGGAATTTTGATTGGGATTGCATTGAATCTGTAGATGAATTTGGGTAGAATTGACATCTTATAGAGACGAACGAAAATGAGAACACAACATACCAAAACCTATGGGATGCAGCAAAAGCAGTACTGAGGGGGAAATTTATAGCACTAAATGCATATATTAAAAAGGAAGAAAGAGCCCAAATCAAAGAACTAATGGATCAACTGAAGAAGCTAGAAAATGAACAGCAAACCAATCCTAAACCAAGTACAAGAAAAGAAATAACAAGGATTAAAGCAGAAATAAATGACATAGAGAACAAAAAAACAATAGAGAGGATAAATATCACCAAGAGTTGGTTCTTTGAGAAGATCAACAAGATTGACAAGCCCCTAGCTAGACTGACAAAATCAAAAAGAGAGAAGACCCATATAAACAAAATAATGAATGAAAAAGGTGACATAACTGCAGATCCCGAAGAGATTAAAAAAATTATAAGAGGATACTATGAACAACTGTATGGCAACAAACTGGATAATGTAGAGGAAATGGACAATTTCCTGGAAACATATGAACAACCTAGACTGACCAGAGAAGAAATAGAAGACCTTAAGCAACCCATCACAAGCAAAGAGATCCAATCAGTCATCAAAAATCTTCCCACAAATAAATGCCCAGGGCCAGATGGCTTCACAGGGGAATTCTACCAAACTTTCCAAAAAGAACTGATACCAATCTTACTTACACTCTTTCAAAACATTGAAGAAAATGGAACACTACCTAACTCATTTTATGAAGCTAACATCAATCTAATACCAAAACCAGGCAAAGACGCTACAAAAAAGGAAAACTACCGGCCAATCTCCCTAATGAATATAGATGCAAAAATCCTCAACAAAATACTTGCAAATCGAATCCAAAGACACATTAAAAAAATCATACACCATGACCAAGTGGGGTTCATTCCAGGCATGCAAGGATGGTTCAACATAAGAAAATCAATCAATGTTTTACAACACATTAACAAGTCAAAAGGGAAAAATCAAATGATCATCTCAATAGATGCTGAAAAAGCATTTGACAAAATCCAACATCCGTTTTTGATAAAAACACTTGAAAAGGTAGGAATTGAAGGAAACTTCCTCAATGTGATAAAGAGCATATATGAAAAACCCACAGCCAGCATAGTACTCAATGGTGAGAGACTGAAAGCCTTCCCTCTAAGATCAGGAACAAGACAAGGATGCCCGCTGTCACCACTGTTATTCAACATTGTGCTGGAAGTGCTAGCCAGGCCAATAGGGCAATACAAAGAAATAAAGGGCATCCAAATTGGAAAAGAAGAAGTAAAACTGTCATTGTTTGCGGATGATATGATCTTATATCTGGACAACCCAGAGAAATCAACAATACAGCTACTAGAGCTAATAAACAAATTTAGCAAAGTAGCGGGATACAAGATTAATGCACATAAGTCAGTAATGTTTCTATATGCTAGAAATGAACAAACTGAAGAGACACTCAAGACAAAGATACCATTTTCAATAGCAACTAGAAGAATCAAGTACCTAGGAATAAACTTAACCAAAGATGTAAAGACCTATACAAAGAAAACTACATAACTCTACTAAAAGAAATAGAAGGGGACCTTAAAATATGGAAAAATATTCCATGTTCATGGATAGGAAGGCTAAATGTCATTAAGATGGGTTGCAGTTTGACAGCTTCAGGTGTTTCCCTCGAGCCATTCCAACAAACCAAAAACTAAAAGGTGATATCTATACAGCATATAAGAATACCCTCCAGAGTGACCTCTAGACTCCATTTGAAATCTCTCAGCCACTGGAACCTTACTTTGTTTCATCTCTCTTCTCCCTTTTGGTCAAGATTTTCTCAATCCCACAGAGCTGGGTCCAGGCTCATCCCAGGAGTCATTTCCCGCGTTGCCAGGGAGATTCACAACCCTGGGAGTCATGTCCCATGAAGGGGGTGGGTAGTCAGTTCACCTGCCGAGTGGGCTTTGAGAGAGATCCCCTACATGATCTTGCTCCCCCACCTTGCCTTGTCTCCTTGCCCCCCTAGTATCACAGTTATCATGACAGCAACTCAAAATTACCAGATAGTTCTCCCATGTCCACTAGACTCTTTCCAGCCGTGATGCTCTCCCCTCACTCTGCCTGGGATGCCTGCCCCACCCTTTCTGTCAAAGTCACATTCATCCTTTAAGGCCCTTCCCTTACCCTCAAGGTGGGATTTGGTACCTGATCTGTGTTCCTATAAAACCCAAGTCTAGCTCTATCATTGTACTCTCCACATTGCTTTATACCGTCTTTTGGAGGCATCTCCTCCACGATTTGTGAGCTCCCTTTCCTATGCAGAGGGCAGAATCTATGCCCCATTCCTCTCTGTAGCACTAGGTTCCATCATAAGCCCTGATTAATTAAAAAAATAAAATATTAATAAAATCAGAAGTTCTTCATTTATTCATTCAGCAAGCATTGATCGAGTTCTACTATCTGCCAGACACTGCCCTAGCTTCTGAGAATGCTGCTGTGAACAAACTAGACACAGTCCTGCCTTCATGGAGTCTGTATTCTAGTGGAGATGGGGTGGAAAATAACAAAAATTTGAAAAAGTAATTTCTGATAACGATGAATAGTGGGTACAGCTCTTTTCTGTACTCTTAGGAGCTATGTCCGTCCTGCTCTAAGGGCCTGTGCACATGCTGTTCTCTTTACCTTGAAAGCTCTTCCCCTGACCCTCTGCATGAGTATCTACTTCTTTTCCTATAGTGGGCACACAAGCACAAAGTGGTAGCTTTCTTTATTATTATAATTTTTCTGTAACTCAGTGGGGAGAGGGAAGCTCTCGGTGACCTCTGATGTCCCTTCTGTGAGAATGAGATTAAGTTTAGCTCTCACACAGGGTAGGTGTGCCTGGTGGCGTGGTGCAGTTCAGGAATTGGCAGAAGGTTAAAAAGACAAACTGTAGTCCATGGTCAATCCTTCTGTTTATCCGCCCACTATCCATGGTTGGTCCCCCTCTTTATCCGCCCACTATCTACTATCCTTGCAAGGTGGAGCCTCGGGGAGTAGATGTTCCCAAAATAGTCTCATAACTTGTTACCAAACTAGCCCAGACTGGCTCTAAAGAGACCTGGGCATCACCACTATAGTCAGGGGTGGAGATTTGTTCCAATGGTTTCAAATGTTGCAAATTCACCCAGGAAACTTACTTCAAATGTTTCCAATTTGTGAGGGCTAGTTAGGCTTGTCCAATAGAATGTAACCTCTGAAGTATCCAGCCACCAGAGAAACAGGGGAGGACTTGTGAGTTAGGTGTAGAGAATAAATTCTGCTGGGTCCACTGTTCTGGGCACCAACCCTCCACATTTTGGTTGGGTGCCCGTTCTTGCAAGATTGTGAATAAATGCCTTTCTTCTCCACAATTGGGTGTTTATTCCTTTTAGGAATAGTGCTTGTTTCTTACAATTTCTTGGGGGCTTGTCCTGATCAAGTCATGGAAGGAGTCCAGACTTCAACTGGCCTGGGTGGGACCTTATCAAGTCTTGTTAATGACTGAAACAGTGGTCCGGACGGCAAAGAAAGGCTGGACTCACCACGTCCCAGTAAAGGGACCAGTATCTGAACTGGACGATAAGTACCCAGAACTCCGCCCAAATCTTGGACAATAACTCCAACCTCAGATCCCTTAAGGATCACTCTAAAAAGACAATAGGAAAAAAAAAAAAAAAAAAGGAAGGAGGGGGATCTAAGTCTGTGTCTCCATACCACTTAGTCGGGTGCTTTAGAAAACTGAAGAATGGGTGGTTTAAAGCTCAGATTAGGAATGGGGATAAGTAGGCTAGTCATAATGTTTCCAGTTTGAAATTAGTAATAAATATAACTGAAGGCTTAGAATTTCAAACGGTGCAATTTGATGCATGTCAGGCAGTGAACTGTGGAAATTTAGAGTACCAGCAGTGGCTGAATGGGAAGCATAAATATCTATGCCCAGAGCCGGTAAGAAGTGTTTTCAGCTGAGTCTCCCCTTGCCTCTCTTGGGCTGATGTATGTTGGACTACCCAATACAAGGGATGGACTGTAGATAAGAGCTGGATCTGCCCAACCCACTGGAAATTAAAGGACACAATAACTTTCTACAAATGTAACACCCCACCAGATTGTAGGAATCTTCAGTGCAACCCTGTGGTAATAACTATTAAAGGAGCTGAAAAACGACCCACTACCAGTGGGGGAGTTGATGGGATATATGGCATAGGGGTAGAGGTTACTGGTAGAGATCCTCTGGGAAGATTCCGTCTACAAGTCCTTTCCCCTCCATTAAACTTGTCATTAACCACGTTCTCTCCAGTTAGCCCTTTGGTAATACTGGAGGGAGTCCAATTGGAGGTCGGTTTCCCAGTTCAGAAGGATCCTAAGGTAATTAGAATAATTTAAAGCAGAAAACTTAAAGCAAACCATAGAAATGGAAACAGGATATGGGGCTGCAAATGCCTGGGTAGAATGGGGTAAACACACAGTCCAGAGCCTAAACAAAAGTAACTGCTATGCTTGTGCAACAGGCCGACCCACTGCTCGGACTGTGCCCTTTCCCTTAGGTATGGAAAAGCATGAGAAGGAGTTCAAGTGTATGGTGCTCTTTTTTCAAAATGCTACCCCTGGTGAGCATTGCAGTACGTTGTCCTCCCTTTTTTCCTCCAGTCAGGAGAATAAAGACCAAGGCCAGGCTAGCTCCTCACTGTGTCCAGGAAACCACTCTGCCTATCTCTCTAGACGGGGAGAGGGGCTCCAGGATCTCGGGACCATGGCCTCATGTACCCAAGTGTGGGATGTGACTGAGGATAGTCCTGGCAGTTTCTCCAGTCTAACCATACCCTGAGCAGACCTTTGGCGGTACTGCAGAAAGAGCATCCTCTGACCAGTATTACCTGAAAAATGGAAGGGGACCTGTGCTCTGGTCCAATTGGCCATCAAATTCACCCTCACATTTGAGGTAGGGGAGAAAGTGAAAACCCAAGAGAAAAGTGAGAAAAGAAGTTTACCTGGTTCTTTTGATGACCAGATATAGTTAGACAGCACAGGAGTTCCATGGGAGATCCCAGATGAGTTTAAGGCTAGTGTGCCAGTTTGAATGTATTATGTCCCCCAGAAAAAGCCATATTCTTTGATGCATCTTTGTAGGGCAGACGTTTTAGTGCTGATTAGATTGGAATCCTTTGAGTATTTCCATGGAGATGTGACTCACCCAACTGTAGGTGATAACTCTGATGAAATAATTTCCATGGAGGCGTGGCCCCACCCATTTAGGGTGGGTCTTGATTACTGGAGCAGTATATAAGCTCAGACAGAAGGAGCGAGCTTGCCACAGCCAAGAGAGACTCTTTGCAGAATGCACAGGAGCTGCAGATAAGAGACAGTTTGAGGACAGCTGTTGAAAGCAGACTTTTGCTCCAGAGAAGCTAAGAGAGGAAAAACACTCCAAGAGCAACTAAGAGGGATATTTTTGAGGAACTGCAGCCTAGAGAGGAATGTCCTGGGAGAAAGCCATTTTGAAACCAGAACTTTGGAGCAGACACCAGCCACGAGCCTTCCCAGCCAACAGAGGTTTTCCGGACACTATTGGCCATCCTCCTAGTGAAGGTACCTGATTGCTGATGTGTTACCTTGGACACTTTATAGCCTTATGACTGTAACCAAATAAACCCCCTTTTATAAAAGCCAATCCATCTCTGGTGTTTTGCATTCCGGCAGCATTAGCAAACTAGAACAGATTTTGGTACCACAAGTGGGGTGCTTTTGCTGCTGAGCTTGCAAATACCAAACATGTTGGAATGGTTTTTTAAATAGATAAGGGGAAGATTCTGGAAGAACTGTGAGGTGCTTGATAGAAAAGGCCTAAACTGCTTTGAAGAGACTGTTTGTGGACATATGGACTCTAAAGATACTTTTGATGAGGACTTGAGCAGAAATGATGAATGTATTGTTGCAAACTGGAAGGAAGGTGATCCTTGTTTTAAAGTGGCAGAGAATTTGGCAAAATTGAGTCCTGGTGTTGGATGGAAGGCAGAATTTGAAAGCGATGACCTGGAATATTTAGCTGATGAGATCTCCAAGCAAAATATAGAAGAAGTAGCCTGGCTTTTACTTGCAGCTTACAGTAAAATGCGAGAGGACAGAGATAAGCTGAGAAATGAACACTTAGTTTCAAAGAAACTAGAAATTGATGGCCCGAAAAACTCTGGGCTTCCAGGGCGTGAAAACCCAGAAGCTATAGCTCAACGTGAGGATGTAACCAAACATGGAACCCAGCTGCCATTTCAGTACAAGCCAAGATTCGAAAAGGAGTTAAGCAGAAAGGATTTGTGGAAAGTCCCATTGTCTGATGGCTTTGACCCCTGTGTGCTTCATGCAAAGCCAAGAGAATTTTTGTGAGATCTTTACAGACAGAGCCATTGCTGGTTGGGACTGGTAGAGAAAGACAAGGAACAAATTGAAGGAAAAATTTCTTCAAGGACAGAGCCATGGAGGTTGAGGTCTGGAATCAAGAGGCCTTGGGCTGGGAGAGCAGAGTGGCCCACACACATGGAAAGGGTGAGTTTGCCTCGATGCTGAGGAAATGTTCTGCCACCCCAAGCCCCAAAGAGGGTGGAGCACATTCCCAGGGAACTGGGGAGAGCCTGGCTGCCACCACACTGTTCTGAAGGGGTTGAGTGTGTGCCCGGAAATGGAAGGGAATCCGGGTGCTGCCCTGATATTTGAGGAGGGTGGGGCTGAGAAGGTGGTCTCCCCAATGTGTGGATATGTTGGAGAACTCACCCCACCGTTTGGAGAGGAAAGGGCTGCCGAAAAGACCCTTAGAAAGGGTCAGAATCCCGCTCTCTCAAGCCCCAAGGATGCAATGTTGTTCTGTAAATGACTCTCAGACTTTGAAATCTAATGGAGTTTGTCCTGCAGATTTTAGGAACTGTTTTGGTCCTGTTAACTCTGTTTTCCTTACTGTTTCTCCTTATGAAAATGGAAATGTTTATCCTATGAATGTCTCTTCTTTGTATATTGGAAGCACATAATTTGTTCTAAGTTCACAGATCCACAGCTAAAGGAAAATTATGCCTTAGGACTGACCACGCCTATAATTGATTTTGATGGGATGTTATTGTTACGGAAATGATTTAAGTTTCTGTGATATTATTGTGGGATGAATGTATTTTGTATATGGAAAGATAATGTCATATTGGGGTCCAGGGGGTGGAATGTGCCAGTTTGAATGTATTATGTCCCCCTAAATGCCATTATCTTTGATGCAATCTTGTGGGGCAGACATATTAGTGGGGATTAAGTTGGAACATTTGGATTGGATTGTTTGCATGGAAATGCACCCCACCCAACTGTAGGTGATAACTCTGATGAGATAATTTCCATGGAGGCATGGCCCCATCCATTCAGGGTGGGCCTTGATCAGTGGAGCCATATAAATGAGCTGACAAACAAAAGGAACTCAGTGCAGCTGTGAGTGACATTTTGAAGAGGAGCTATAGCCAAGAGGGACACTTTGAAGAAAGCACAGGAGCTGCAGATGAGAGACAGTTTGAAGACGGCTGTTGAAAGCAGACTCTTGCTCTGGAGAAGCTAAGAGAGGACAAATACCCCAAGTGCAACTAAGAGTGACATTTTTGAGGAACTTCAGCCTAGAGAGGAACATCGTAGGAGAAAGCCATTTTGAAACCAGAACTTTGGAGCAGATGCCAGCCATGTGCCTTCCCAGCTAATAGAGGTTTTCTGGACACCATTGGCCATCCTCCAGTGAAGGTACCCGATTGCTGATGTGTTACCTTGGACACTTTATAGCCTTAAGACTGTAACTTTGTAACCAAATAAACCCCCTTTATAAAAGCCAATCCATTTCCGGTATTTTGCATTCCAGCAGCATTAGCAAACTAGAACAGCTAGGAATCAAATAGCTGCAGGATTTGAGTCATTTTTGTTCTGGTGGGTCAGGATTAATAAGAATGTAGACTGGATTAATTATATATATTATAACCAACAAAGGTTTATCAATTTCACCAAAGATGCGGTTAAGGGCATCGCAGAGCAGCTAGATGTTACTAGCCGAATGGCATGGGAAAACAGAATAGCCTTAGACATGATGCTGGCTGAAAAAGAAGGTGTTTGTGTAATGATTGGTGGCAGTTGTTGTACATTTATCCCAAATAATACAGCACCTGATAGGACCATCACCAAAGCTTTGCAAGGTCTAACCACTTTATCTGAAGAATTAGCAGGGAATTCAGGTACTAATAATCCTCTCACTAGATGGCTGGAAAGCTGGTTTGGAAAGTGGAAAGGGGTGGTGTTGTCCGTCTTGACCTCTCTTATCATTGTAGCTGGAGTACTCAGCAGTCAGCTGCTGCATCATTCCATGTGTCTGGGGATTGACTCAAAGACTTATTGAGACAGCCCTAACCAAACAAATGCTGGTTCAATACAAGCGAAACAATTTATACCCCCTCAGAGAGGAGGATTTATATGATGAGGAATATGAGAAAGCTCTTTGGAGATTTGAGAGACTGGAATGTGAAAGCTAAAGAGAATTTAAAAGAAAGAGTGGGGAGAGAACCTAAGATGGTGGCTAGGGGAGATGGCAAAAAAACACCTCCGTGAAAAATACTAGATAAAAGCCAGAAAGTGACTCAGAACACCAGTTCCAGCTATGTGGTCTGCTAAATCCACAGGTACCGTGAACTTGGTGAAACTGGGAGTCTGTGTTCTGAAACGAGTGAGTAAGCCGCTGAATATCCAGCAGCCACGCTGCAGTGTGGGGAAACCGAGGGTTGGCGTTTGGAGGTGGACTGGTTCTTTTTAAAAAAAACCCAAAAGCGGCTGCAGATATGGCAGCAAGAACTGCACAGTGGAGTACGGCAGGAACGGACTGTGTGAACACCTCAATATCTGATGTGGAAGACTACCTTTTGTGCACCCTTTGCTAATTGCCTTGGAGCAAGGCAGGCAGAGGTGAACCAAAAGGGGAAAAAATCATGCCCCTTGCAGCCATCTTTCCGGCAGGCTGGGAACGCTCCTGCCCGGCGCTGGGGCCACAGCCCAGAGCCGCGCCAAGAAACCCAGTGTGATGGGGGGTGTTACCAGTGGCATGCGCACATGCCACAGTGTCAGGTATGGACAATAGTCTTTCGTGCACCCACAGCTAATTGTCCCGGAGCTGGGAAGGTGGAGCTGTGCAAAAAGGGGGAAATTAACACACCCCATACAGCCATCCTTACAGCAGGCTGGGAACGCACCTACACAGTCCGGTGGCTCAGAATTTCCCTTGAGGGATGGCGCGTACTTGTGATGTAGCACAACCCTTCCTCAGCAGAGGCCCTAGAAGGGCACAGCTTGGAAGGGGGACCCACTCGGAAATCCCAGGGACCATACGCCAATACCAAAGACTTGTGGGTCAGCAGCAGAGACAATCTGTGGTGAGACTGAGATGAAGGTTTAGACTCCTGCTACAGCCTTAAATCTCCGGGAACACCTGGGAGGTTTGATTATTAAAGCTGCCCTCCCTACCCTAACCACTCAGACACAGGCCCCACATTCAGGGTGGACAGCACCAATGACACACCCAAACTTGGTGCACCAATTGGACCCCACAAGAATCAGACCCCCACATACCACAAAGACAAAGTTGGGGAGAACTGACTTGAGGGGAATAGGTGACTCGTGGACACCATCTGCTGGTTAGTAAGAGAAAGTGTATGCCACCAAGCTGTAGATCTGACAAACTAGAGATTCATCCTTGAATAATCCTACATATCCTAAAAGAACCCTATCAAGTAAAGCAAATGCCAAGAGGCCAAAAACAACAGAAAATTTTAAAGCATATGATAAAACCAGATGATATGGATAACCCAAACCCAAACACCCAAATCAAAAGATCAGAGGAGTTTTCCCCACCTGCTTCTGCTAGGTGTCAAGAAACCCAAGCTCTCCCTCTGGCAGGGCAGAATCCAGAGCAAGCCGAGACCTACTTCACCTCTGGTGCTGGCAGCACAAGCAGGGATAAGGACAGGAGCCAGAGAGAGGTATGTGAGTATAATTTCAGAATGTGTTCTTGGGAATAGAAAGTAGGAGCTGTGAAGCCTAGAAATTGTGATTTGTGTTCTGGGCAGGGTTTGAGTTTTTGGAACCTTTTCTAAAAGTGACAGCGAGCACCCTGCTGCGTTTCCTAATCATGAGGTTGGTGTGCAGCAGCTGGGGGCCAAGCGTGCTGGGTTGGTCACGAGGCCAAGCTTCCTCCAGTGCGGTAGGCTTATCCTGGCTCTTTCCATCCTGATTTTGGAATCTTCAGTTCAAGGTTATCTCATGCAGAGAGCCAGGTACCAGTGGGTGTGCTGCAGCCCAGACAGTAATTCTGCAAACTGCACTGAGGAGAAGGGACCACCGTTCGACCTGCCTCCTGGTGAATCTAACAGGCTCCTCCCTCCAAGGACTGACTCTACCAATGATGAGGTCCCCGAATGTGCAGGATGTGTTCCCTCTCTCTGAGGACTATTCTGGATCAGGCTCTGGCTCTGGATCAGGCTCTGGAGGTGGCTTCCTGACCGAGATGGAACAAGAATATGAACCAATAAATGAGGATGATGCTCTCCAATACAATGTTCAACCTTTCAAGAGGAATCTGCCCTCAGACTACCAGGAGTTGGATCAAGATGGTTCACAAGATGATTTTATTATATAAAAGAGAGGGTTTCCCCACCTTGACAGGAGACAATGTATTCAGTATCTTTTGTGTACCCTAGTTAAATGATCTTGGGACAAAAAGTTTTATAGGAATTTTAAAACATCTAAAAACAAATTTAGATTTATGTCACTTTTTTTTTCTCATGGATTTTTACACTGATAGCTATCATATTGGTCTGGAAAATACCTGCATTCTCTTGGTATCATATTCAACCAAACTTACTATGAAATTAACTAGATTCCCCATGTCCATAAAATTGTTTTAAAAAAATTGTTTGAGAAGAAATTTGACAGGTAATATTTCATACCTTTTTAGTCTTCAGGAACATGCCTCTGAATGTGAATAACAGATATGTCCCTTTTCTTATGGAAAAAAATCAAGATACAACACAATGAGTTTATGGAGTAGATACTTGACATGTTTTATGGTGCAAGATGTATTATTATTATACTATGATTGGATGTGTTTGCAGAGCTAGTAGATGTTGTTTAGAAGTTAGAAACTTAAGACCCAAATTAAAGCACAGCTGTATTCTCAGTGCCTCATATACCTTTACCTCTTTCTCTGGATATCTGTGCATTTTCAAATTACTCTATTACAGCAGAAATATAACAACAACAACAAAAATCAACAGTACTTGGAGCAATTAATCAAAGAACTAAAGACAAACAACAAGAGCATGGCACAGAATATAAAGGACATGAAGAAGAGCATGGCACAGGATATAAAGAACATGAAGAAGAGCCTAGAAGAGCATAAAGAAGAAATTGCAAGAGTAAATAAAAAAATAGAAGATCTTATGGAAATAAAAGAAACAGTTGACCAAATTAAAAAGATTCTGGATACTCAGTATAAGACTAGTAGAAGCTGAAAAATGAATCAGCAACCTCGAGACCACAGAACGGAAAATGAAAGAACAAAAGAAAGAATGGGGAAAAAAATTGAAAAAAAATTGCAATGGACCTCAGGGATATGATAGATAAAATAAAACATCGAAACTTAAGACTCATTGGTGTCCCAGAAGGGGAAGAGAAGGGTAAAGGTCTAGAAAGAGTATTCAAAGAAATTGTTGGGAAAAACGTCCCAAACCTTCTACATAATATAAATACACAAAGCATAAATGCCCAGTGATCTTCAAATAGAATAAATCCAAATAAACTCACTCCAAGACATATTATGATCAGACTGTCAAGTACTGAAGAGAAGGAGCAAGTTCTGAAAGCAGCAAGAGAAAAGCAATTTACCACATACAAAGGAAACAACGTAAGACTAAGTAGTGACTACTCAGCAGCCACCATGGAGGTGAGATGGCAGTGGCATGACATATTTAAAATTCTGAGAGAGAAAAATTTCCAAACAAGAATACTTAATCCAGCAAAGCTCTCCTTCAAATTTGAGGGAGAGCTTAAATTTTTCACAAACAAATGCTGAGAGACTTTGCTAATAAAAGACCTGCCCTACTTCAGATAATAAACGGAGCCCTACCGACAGAGAAACAAAGAAAGGATAGAGAGATATGGAGAAAGGTTCAGTACTAAAGAGATTCAATATTGGTTCATTAAAGGACAATAAGAGAGAGAGGGAAAAATATATCTGATAAACATAAATCAAAGGATAGGATGGCTGATTCAAGAAATGCCTTCACAGTAATAACATTGAATATAAATGGATTAAACTCCCCAATTAAAAGAAATAGATTGGCAGAATGGATCAAAAAATACGAATCATCAATATGCTGCATACAAGAGACTCATCTTAGACCCAGCGACACAAAGAAATTGAAAGTGAAAGGATGGAAAAAATATTTCATGCAAGCTACAGCCAAAGAAAAGCAGGAGTAGCAATATTAATCTCAGAGAAAATAGACTTTAAATGCAAGGATGTTATGAGAGACAAAGAAGGCCACTACATACTAATAAAAGGGACAATTCAACAAGAAGAAATAACAATCATAAATGTTTATGCACCCAATCATGGTGCCACAAAATACATGAGACAAACACTGGCAAAACTAAAGGATGCAATGGATGTTTCCACAATAATTGTGGGAGACTTCAACACATCACTCTCTCCTATAGATAGATCAACCAGACAGAAGACCAATAAGGAAATTGAAAACCTAAACAATCTGATAAATGAACTTGATTTAACAGACATACATAGAACATCACATCCCATAGCACCAGGATACACATTCTTCTCCAGTGAGCATGGAACTTTCTCCAGAATAGACCATATGCTGGGACATAAAACAAGCCTCAATAAATTTAAAAAAATTGAAATTATTCAAAGCACATTCTCTGACCACAATGGAATATAATTGGAAGTCAATAACCATAAGAGACTTAGAAAATTCACAAACACCTGGATGTTAAGCAACATACTCCTAAAATAAATTGTTTATAATGTAGAATGTAGGGGAACTAGTGATAGAGAGCAATTAAGGAAGGGGTAACGATAACCCAATAAGAACAGATAAGCTATTGTGGGTAAATTTAATGTTCTGGGAATGCCCAGGAATGACTATGGTTTGTTAATTTCTGATGGGTATGGTAGGAACAAGTTCACAGAAATGTTGCTATATTAGGTTATTTTCTTGGGGTAGAGTAGGAACATGTTTGAAGTAAAGCAGTTATTTTAGGTTAGGTGTCTTTTTCTTACTACCTTGTTATGGTTTGTTTGAAATTTTTTTTATTGTATATATTTAAAAAAAATTTTTTGATATAGTTAATTAAAAAAAGAGTTAATTAAGAGTTAATGACAATCAGTGCAATATATGACACTGGAGTGGATCTAAGAATGGAGGAGAAAAGCTCAAATGGGGCATAAGGAAAAATTGGAATATAGAATTTAAGCTTTATATCCATATTAATTTTCTTGAATTAACTGCAGTTAAGTTAATGACATAAGTTAATATCCTTGTTCATAGGAAATGTACATGGAAGTGCAAGGAGTATGATATATGCAACCTGCTCTCAAATGTTCAGAAGATGATAAATGGGTAGACAGATAATTCATAGAAAGATAATAGATATAGTCAAAAGAAAGGGGGGGAGGAAAGGAGAGAGGAAGAAAGGAAGGAAGGAAGGAAGGAAGGAAGGAAGGGAGGGAGGAAGGAAGGAGGGAAGGAAGGAAGAAAGGAAAGAAGAAAGGAAGGAAGGAAGGAAAGAGAAAGAAAGGTACTGTAAAGGTAGCAAAATGTAAAACTGGTAGATACAGATATCTGGGGGTGGGGGGGTGTTGGAGTTCTCTGTATGGGGTTTGTATTGTATTTGCAACTGTCCTATATGTTTGAAATTATTTCAAAATAAAAATTAATTAAAAAAAGGGGGGGGAATTTGTGAGAATGAGATTAAGTTTAGCTTTCACCCTGGGCAGGTGTACCTGGTGGGGTGGGGCAGTTCAGGAATTGGCAGAAGGTTGAAAAGACAAACTGTAGTCCATGGTCGATCCCCCTGTTTATCTGCCCACTATCCACGGTCTGTCCCCCTGTTTATCAGCCCACTATCCATCATCCTTGCAAGGTGGAGACTCTGGGGGGGTAGAGGTTCCCAAAATAGCCTCATAAATTGTTACCAAACTAGCCCAGACTGGCTCTAAAGAGGCCTGGGCATAACCATTATAGTCATGGGTGGAGATTTGTTCCAACAGTTTCAAATGTTGCAAATTCGCTAGGGAAACTTATTTCAAATGTTTCCAATTTGTGAGGGCTAGTTAAGCTTGTCTAATACCTCTGAAGTATCCAGCCACTGGAGAAACAGGGGAGGGACTTGCAAGTTAGGTGTAGGGAATAAATTCTGCTGGGTCTATTGTTCTGGGCACCAACCCCCCACACTTTGGTTGTAGTAACGGTTAGGCCAGTGCTTGCTTGACTAGACACCTGGGTACCATCACCTGGCCAAGTTGATACAGGAACCTAACCATCACAACATACATATATATTTATTTTGTTCTAACCAGAAAGGAGAAATGCTGCACAAAACCAACCTTATTTCCCTTCTCATATGTGCATGTTTTATCAACACTCTCTTCCATTAGCTTACTGATGAGAAAGGAAGGACTGAAAGGAAAAGGAACTATGGATTGCCCACCTTTCCCTTTCCTTCTGTGCAATCATTTTCACTGTGTTTGGCTAGCATGGAGAAGTAACATGAGTAAGAAAGGACATGATGGGGTTCCTTGGTGTTTAGCATTTCTCAGACAGCACTGACTTCTTCTGCACTCAACTGAGTTCTCGTTTGAATAGAAAACGTGGCCTTTCGGGGCTGTCAGAACTCCTGGTTACCTAGTCATTGACGGAACAAACTTACCTTGCACTTGCTTTGGGTCTTGCTGTACTCCACATATCACAGGTCCACTGTAATTTGGTGCTCCTGGCGCATCACTAATGCTCTATGTGTGCACAGGTCAAACATCCTTGAAGATGGCCCTGTTCATACTGTTTCTCTGAGGGAAGAAAGGGGGAAGTATTTATCCATCAGCTTCCAGCACCCACTGGTCCATTATTCTCCCCACAGGGCATTAACTCCCCTGAGCTTCCAGGAGGTGCATGAGAATGCACTGAGCAAGAACTCTTCAGAGGGGACCAAAAAGCATGGGCAGGCCTGCGCTCACAGCCACCACTTCAACCCACTAGGATGGTGATTATTCAAAACAAAACAAAACAAAAACCTATAAAACAACAAATCTTGGCAAGGATGTGGAGTAATGGGAACCCCGAGCACTGCTGGTGTGAATGTAAAATGGTACAGTCACCAGAGAAAACAGTTTGGGGCTCCTCAGAATGTTAAAGATAGAATTACCATATGACCCAGCAAAACACTGGAACAACCCAATCCCCATAAACAATAGAATGAATAAATAGTGTATTTTCATACAGTGGACTGTTATACAGGAACAACAGTAAATGAACCAGAGGTACACATATCTACATGAATGAATCCCAAAAACGGAGTGATGTATTGTGTACAGATACTCAAATAAGTAGTAAAAACTATTAAGAAAAGCAAAGGAATGACTAAGACAAAATTCACTCTCGTGGTAATTCTGGGGGTGGGGAGAAGGCGCATGCAATTGAGAAGGGAAACAGGTGGCTGCTGGGGTAAGCCAGGACTTTACTCCATGGACATGTGGATCAACTGGATACAAGCAGTCACCGCAGCTGTAAGTGTGGGTGAGATGCCCAGGAAGAGGGAGCAGATGAAGAAGAAAGAGGAACGTCAACTCTGAAAGCACTGGAGAAGGAGGATGTTGCCAAGGCCAGAAAAGGGACCACATGAACAGTGAGAGGAGAGTCAGGGCAGTGGAGGACAAGGACAGTGGAGGGCAAGGGTGTGGTCAAGACTGTGGTGTGCAGCAGCAAGGCTGAGATGCAGACTGAGGCACATCTGCTGGATTCAGCCAGGTTCCCTGACAACCTTGGCTGAAGCAGTTTCAGTGGAGACCTGGGGGTGGAGGCCACTCAGCTGGAGACTGACTGGGAGGTGAGGCAGGGCAGACTCAGAATGGAGTCAATTCTGGAAAAGTTTGAGAAGGGGAGGCAAGTCATGGCATGGCAGCTGGAGGGAGAATGGGTGGGGGATTCCGTGAGAGATGTTAAAGGGTCCCAATTAAATTTCAAAACAGGTGCCCAATTAAAACCACAAGGAGATACATTTTCAAACCCAAATGCAGCAAATATTTAAGTCACACAAGACCAAGTGATAGTGATGTGGAGCAGCCACCTCTTACACACTGTGGGAAAAGCACCTTGAACAATTTGGCAGTATCTAGGAAAGTTACAAGTGTGCCTTCAACCCTGAAACTCCACCTCTAGGTATGCTGACATCCCAGAGAAATCCACTCAGGGCACCAGGAGACAAGTCAGAATTTTCATTGTTTCATAGTGACAGACAGCATGTAACCAATAGGAGGGCAGAGAAATAAATCATTGTAAGTATATAATGGAATACTATTCAGCAGCAAGAAATGAATACCCTCAAGCTATATGTATGTTCTTACAAATACAATGTTGACAGAAAAAAGCAAGTTGCAGGAGGATAAGTACAGAATGATATCTTTTATATAAAGGTTTTAAACAGAAAAAAAATACTATGAATTGTTTAGCAATTTATACAAATGTAGTAAAAATATAAAGACATGAATGCAAATTTACCTAAACTCAGGACAGTAGTTACTTGGGGGAAGAGAGAAGGTCTTAGATATGTTAAGCACCTGACATATTGTAACTTTACTTATAGTCTGTGTGGTAAGTATCATTTGGCCCATTTTACAGATGAGGAAATTGAAGCCTGAAAAAGTGAACTGGCTGGAATTCTAGTTCCGCTCGCTTTCGACATCACGTGCATTGGCAGAATGAATGAAGGAATGGCCCCGGGTTCGGCCTCTAGGCCCCTCATCGCGAGCCCTTCCGGGACCTTGAGCTCGGGTCAATAGACAACACCGGATAAAATCTAGACTCCGGTTCTCAACAGGGATCGAAGTCCGTTCCGGCCCCGCCCCGTGCGTTCGGCCCCGCCCCGTGCAGCTCAGCTCCGGGGGGATTCATGAATATGCAAGTAGGAGGAAAATATTTAAAGGCGCGGCCACCACGCACAGATCGCTGCCCAGCGCCACCCGTCCCGTCCCTTCCTTAGTCGGAGGCTCAGCTCCTTTCGTCTGTACCTATCACTCCGTGCGGAAGCGCCATCAGCATGTCTGACAAACTACCCTACAAAGTCGGTGAGTTCCAGGAAATACCGCCGGCCGCGCCCGCTGAACACCAGCCTGAGGCCTGTCTGGGGCGGCGGCCGTAGGGCTGGCACGCGACCCCCTTAAATTGCTGTCTTGGCGCGATCCTGGCCGGGCGAGGTCGCTTGGGGGTTGGTAGTCCTTGCGCGCGGCGAGTCGTTCTCCGGAGGCAGCCGCGAACTACGTGTCCCGGCGTGCCCCGCGAGGCCTGGTGTCTCCGCGCGGGCTGCGGAGCTGCGGCCAGGCAGTGTGTTTCCACGTTGCCTGCGGGGACTGGCGAGCGGCGAGAGCTCACCTGGCTGTGGCCTGGGACGCTTGGCACCTGCCGGGACCTGCTGTAGGGCCGGAATCCTGCCTCCAGGGCTTGCGCTTGGCCCCTGGCCTGTTGAGTGGTCCGGGATCAGTACCCAGCCCTCTTTGGGCCTCCGGCAGGGAAGGCGACGGTACCGGAGCCCCGAAGGGCGCTTGAGGAGCGGCCTTGAGAGCTAGCCCGAGGCCCGCCCTGGTCCACTCGCCGGGGACTTTGGGCCAGTTACTCAACCTCCGGGATCACCCACCTGGCCAACAGGGGCTGTCGTGCCGAGAATCTCCAAGAACATTTGGATTGGTTAGGAAAATTCTGCTGTCCCACGGATTGAAGGCTGATACACTCGTAGTTAACATTTATTGAGCGTTTACTGTGGACTCGACACTGCCGTCTAGCTTTAATCTAAATTAAATCATTTTATTCTAACGGTTCTTTTGGGGTAGGGACTATTATTTTTAACATTTTGTAGATGAGTATACTGAGACACAGAGGAATAAAGGTAACTTGCCCCCTATCTTACAGCTGGGAGGTGGAGCAGGCTTTGAACCCAGGTCACCTAGCCACTGAGCTCACCCTTTTCACCGTTATATAGAAGTATACACACTTGGAACAATGCTAACAAATTTTCAGCAAAAACGGTTCAGGCTGGCTAGCAGTTTTGCTTTTTGTTTTGGTTTTAATTTTTATTTTGAAATAATTTGAAACTTAAAGGACAATTGCAAAAAATAATACCCCATATAGAGAAGTTCAACATAACTGCCCACCCCCCTCCCCCATACCAAGCTCTACCAGTAACTTGAAACACTGTTAAGCTTGGAGAAAGGCACCAAGATTTATGGAGCATTTGCTGTGTTTGGTGACTAGCATAGGTTTACAGAATAATCCTTAGAGGTGGACGTTATTATCACGTTACAAGAAGAAACCAAAGCTCTGAGAAGAAATAACTTGCACAACATGATAGTAAGATTCTGTAGAAGTGTAGCTCGATGATTAGACACCACAATAGGCAAGTCAAGGTCGCATCAGTGGCTGGGCTGGAATAGGGGACTTGTCAAACAGTGGCATTAGAGAGCAGTGGCCAAGATGGAAGGGTGGCTGGTTATACTGTGGAGAGATAGAGTGGGTCAGGGTTGGGGGCATTGGGTTGTGTGGGAGTTGGTCCCTGTGGGGCTAGAAGACAGGGCTTATGGTTGCAAGGAGGGAGCCTGGCTAGGTAAGGTTGAAAGAAGGAAGCCCTCGTTAAGGAGGGCATACCATGTGCCCGACCTTGCCCATATGGCATCTTCTTTAATCCTCAGCACGCAGCAAGGTAGGGATGATTAACCCCCCACCCCCTTTACAGATGAAAACACTGAGGCTCAGAGAGGCTCTTGCTGTTTGTTTGGCTTGTCCTGGGAATTCTAAGCTGTGGAAGGAAGGAGGTGAGGACTTGGGAGTGGAGGGAGGGATAGTGGAAATTGGTAGGATTAATGGATTTGAGGCTCTGACAGGCTGCAGCATTGTTGGAGTTGGGTCTCCAGAAGAGAATTGAAAGGATGGGACATGACCAGAGTGGGGTGCTTGAAATCAAGATTTCCAAGGATGAGTCATCATTGCAGTGGGAGTGGAGTGCTCCCTGTCATGCAGGTAGGAGTTTAGATGCATGGTGATAGGAGGAAGCAGACTGATTTAATCAGTTTTAATATCCTTTTTTTTTCCTAATCACTTTACATGTGCTAATCACTTTTAATCCTCACAAATGCACTCTAAGGTAGGTATTCTAGAAGGCAGTTGATAAATGTGGAATGAATTAAAAAATTAGAGATGGGCTAGACAAGTTCTCAAATAAATACCACTTCCTCAGTATAGCCTTTCTTCTCTGACTTGCACTTTCTTGCTACAATGATTAGGTTACAATTTTATGTAACACACTCTCATTTGACCTATAATTATCCTTCTGCACACTTTTCAAATTAGTTAATTAGTCAGAGAGAGAGAGACACTATGCATAGCCCAGGAACAAGACGATGGTTATCTATGAACAAAAGTGGTGGCAATTAGGAAAGAGTAAAGGAAATTATTTTCCTGAAATCAGCTATAAAGAAATGCTGCTCTCAAGAAGTTTAAAGTTTACTTAAAGACTGCTTACTCATGAAAACAAATTTTTCCCCATTCTTTGGAATCCTGATTCAGCAAGTATGGGGTGGGGCCTGGGAATCTGTATTAAGCAATAACAACAACAACAAAGACTCTAGATGATTCTGATGAGCAGCCAGGATTGGCTTCCACGGCCTTAGAAAAATAAGAGTGCTTGGAGTTCAGAGAAAGAGTAGAGTTCAAATCTCTGAGGAAGGCTTCTTCTGTCAAAGTGGTGCTTATACTCTTTTCACAATTTTTTCACATAGCTGGAGGAAAAACGTCCTGAGACTCACCTAGCCCATTCATTCCACTTTTTCAACTGGAAAAAAACCTGGGTGATAAAAATTGGGGAGGAATTAAGAGGTGATTTGCAAATCTGCCAAGTGTGCACAGAAGCCAGATTTCTTAGTAGCTTCATGAATTAGAGCTCTGCAAACTCCAACAGTATACTAATTGTAGTTTATATATACAAACTTTTGCAGTTATTAAACTAAGTAGTCCTTAATTATAGATAAAATAGAAAGTTTGAGTATCATTCTCTGTCCTGTAAGGCTTGAAATTTAGATGCATTATTAAATAAAGTGCTGCCTTGACATCTTTGAGCCTCACAGGGCCCACAAGCTCACCAGCTTTCACCAGCTCTGACCCTGCCCTGAGCAGGAAATGCTCTCCATCTGGCTAGTCCCCTGTCAGCTGGACCAGCTGCACTCTACCTGGTCCTCAGCCAAAAGGGTTTCCCTTCCCTGCCAGTCTGTGAAATTATTCAAACAAACCCTACCCTCTCATCATCACAAACCTAGCCTTCCACAGCCCCTTCTTGGTCACTCTGCTCCTGAGTACAAACCTGCTTTAGCCCTACCTGACATGCATAGTCCTACTTCCCTGGAGTGTGAGCATATGTGACTAATAAACTGTTGCCACTCTTATCTTTCTGGGGTTAGGTGTCATGTGTTGGGCTATCTCGTACTGTCTAGGGTGTCCTTTAAAAATACTGTAGAGACCCTTATTTCCACACCAATCTTTCCACTTCAAGATCTAAACTTACTAGGAGCCCTAGGCCTCATCCCAGAGTGATTGAAGCAGATTTTCTAGGGGAGATTTCCAAGCTTGCCAGGTGAATTTTATTCTCTGAGATGTCTGCAAACCCTGACCTAGGGACTGATGTAGGGGATGACCTCAGGAGTGGGCTACTGTGGTGGGGAAGGGAGGAGGGCAAGATCATTGGAGGGGGGAATTGAGATAGTGGAAGAGCCCATCACAGTATCCTGCTTTCCTACCTAAGAATAACACAAATTTGAGATATTTGGAGTGGCAGCTAGACGTCCACATATAGCCTTTATTACACATAATGTCTAAGCTAGAGAATATAGATTAGCATGAAGGCCAAATGAGCCTGCTAACTGAACCCCAAATTCAGTCATTACCCACCAGTTAACCAGGTAAGTGCTGGCCTGGGCAGGTTCTGTGTGGAAGAGCAGAGAACACCAGCTTCTGGCAGGCAGGTGGGTGCTTGCTTGCAAAGAAGAGAGGAGCTGAACTGAGCATGGCCTTCCCTAGATTACTAAATGGATAGGTCACTCCACCTCCTCTGGGGCAGAGAGGCCAAAGTGTCACAGTGATGGCTCCTTCTCTGTGGAAGAAAACATCAGGAGTGGGGAAGAGGCATTTTTACATCTTCAAGGAGGTCAAGGAACTGGGTGAAGTCCAGGGTGTGCTATCATCTTGAGTGTTGAAGGCCCCAAGAGTGATGACTTGGAGGAAGATGCTCCATCTTTAGCCAGGGGCTAAAATCTTTAGGGAGCAAGGAGGTGTGACTGGTAGTTAGTAGGTGTCAGCCAAAAAGGGTTGTAGGAGGTAAAATCTGATAGCTCTTTTTCAAAGGAGCACTTGTCTGGGTTGTAATGTTTGTGTACCTGTGCGAATAGTTGATTAAGTAGTTTCCCCATGTGCTGTGAGCTGCTTTAGGCAGGGGCCAGGGCCCTGGCTCCATAAATACTTGTTGAATGAGTGAGAGAATGCAGTGACCAGGCTGCTTAGCCCTTGTGTTTTGAGTCCGCAAAGCACTCGGTGACAGTGCTTCTTGGCTGGTGGGATGAGGCTGCTCATAGAACTCCCATCTGCCTTGCCTCTGCAGCCGACATCAGCCTGGCCTCTTGGGGACGCAAGGCCATTGACATCGCGGAGAATGAGATGCCAGGCCTGATGCAGATGCGGGAGATGTACTCGGCCTCCAAGCCACTGAAAGGTGCCCGCATTGCCGGCTGCCTGCACATGACTGTGGAGACAGCTGTGCTCATTGAGACCCTTGTTGCCCTGGGTGCTGAGGTGAGGCCTACAGCTGTGCAACTTACTCCAGATGAGTCTCTTGTCCCCTCTGGGTTCAGCCAAGGTAGAAGACCTTGCAGGGGTGGAGAGGAGTCCAGGTGTGGTGCTGCCCTCAGGCCCAGCTGGATGCAGGAGCTCCAGCCTTGTTACTTGGGTTTTCTCTTCACCTTGTGGTACTTTTCTCCCTAAAAGGAAAGACGGTCTTCTGACTGGTACCAGTTCACATCCTCCTGACCAAGGAGCCCCAGCAGGAAAAACTCAACCCCAATGTCCCACTTAGCCGTCTAAAGGCTGGCTCTCATTGGCTCTCCTTGGGTCATGTGCCTGCCCTAGACTGATCATGGTTACCAGAGGATGGGGTGCTGTGATTGGTTCAGTCTGGGTGATGTGTACCAATGATTGACAGCTTTTTTAAGACTTCGAGGGAATCAAGGAGTGTTCTCCAAGGGTGGGGATGGGGTGGGGATGGGCAGGGAGAAGGCATGGTGCAGGACAGCCAGAAACAACAGAGTACTCTGGGCTCAGCCCTTGGGCTTCTTTCTTTTCAACATTCACTCTCCCTTTTTTCATGCCTTCAAATACTGCCTATATGGTGATGACTCCTGAATATGTGTACTAGCTGTACTAGCCTGGACCTCTCCCCAGAACTCTAGGCATGTGTATCTGGCTATCAATATGTCATCTCCACTTGGAAGTCTAATCAACATCTCAAATGAACATGTCCAAACAAATCATAGTTTCCTGCCCACCTTCTCTACCCACAGTCTTCCCCACATCAGTAAACGGAAACTCCAACCTTCCAGGTTCTTTCAGTTCAAGAGCCTGGAAGTCATCCTTGACTCCTCTTTCTCTCTAATCCCTCAGCAAATCCCATCAGCTCCACCATCAAAAAATACCCAGAATTTGGCAGCTTCTCTTCATCTCCACTGCTACCACCACATTTTTCATCTGTACCCTTGGGATAGCCTTATTGTCTCTTGCTTCTGCCCTTTGCTCTCTACAGTTTGTGCTCCACACAGCACCAGAGTGATGTTTTAAAACATAAATCAGAACTCATCACTGCTCTGGCTCTCATCCACTCACCCAGGTCACCAGCCTATGGGCCTAGACCTCAAGTGTCATCACTAGCTTCAGGGCTTTCCTCGTCTGTGCCTAGCAGCCATGGTGCTTCTGAGCCATCAGTGACCAGCAGCCCCATCTTGCTGGCTCTTCCAGGTACAGTGGTCCAGCTGTAACATCTTCTCCACCCAAGACCATGCTGCAGCGGCCATTGCCAAGGCTGGCATTCCAGGTAAGTCCCACTTGCTGCTGGGGAAGTGGGAATGCATGAAGGGGCTCTGCTTCTCTCTGCTTCACTGACTCATATGGCAACAGGCTCCCCTACGGTGGGGAGAGGAGTCATGGCCGCAGAATCCCAGCCTAGTGACCCAAAAGGAAGAATTGCTTTGTCCCACTGTCATCTAAAGTCCTATGGAAGGTGCTTATTGGCCCATCCCAAGTCAGGTGACCTGGAAGGGTGGGATCTTATGATTGGGGGTCACATAATGTAAAGGAGGGGAAATTCCTTAAAGGAAGGATGTGAGACTGTTTCCAGAAGAATCTGGGAGAGATATGGGCAGAGAAAAAGCTCTGGATCCATTGCCTAGGGTCTGGCGCCCTAGGGCTTTTGGGGAGACCAGTAAAGAGGAAGCATGTTCTCCCAAGCTGCTGGAGAAATGGACATGTCTGCCTGGGTTTGGGGAGGGAAGTGGTTAGATGCAGGACATTCAAGATTCCCACTAACCAGTCGCTGGTGGATGGCAGAGAGAGAGGTAGGGGAGGGCTCCTCCAGAGACTGACAGGGTTAGAATCTCTCCCAGCCCTGGTGGGCTCCATGGCACTCTTCACTCTTCTGGGAAAGGCCTTGTTCTCAGGACCATTGTCTGCCCTGGTGTGTGTGTGTGTGTGGGGGGGCAGCTGGCCTTGCTTGGCTGGCATCCCTCACTTACAGGAGGCTTATGGGAGCCCCACACCTGTGTCCCAGTCCTACCACGTGACGGGAGGAGCCTGGGCTGGAGGTCAGCAGCGCTGGGTTGTGGTGTCTGCTCTGGAATGCCATGCCGAATGCCCCAGGCACCTCTCGGCTCCTCTCTGGGCATCTGTAAATGATGATGATGGCAATGCCTGCCTCACAGGGTTTCTGTGAGGAGAAATGAGTTGGGGCATGAAGCAGTTAGAGTAATGTCTGGCACAGAGAAAGTGCTCCATACATAATAGCTATTAGCAATTTTTTGGCCAGGTTTTGCCCGGGACCACCCACCACCGAGGCTGCTGGGCCTTCAAGTCCTTTCAGTGCAGTGAACCCTGGATCCTGCCTTGTGGGTCCCACTGAGCACGGTCCCTGCCCCTGCAGCACCCCCATCCCAGCAGTAGGCATGAGGGGTGGGAGCCCTGGTGACTGTAGTTGATGATACAGTCCCTGGGGCCCAGGCAGAAAGGGATGAAAAGGAAATAATTCTTTCCAGATACCTGTATCTGGGGTGCTCTATGCTTGGCTTCCATCTCACTTAATCCATAGTTTTGTGGCCCTATTTACAGGTGAGGAAAACAGGCTGAGAGAAGTGAGGTGATTTGCTTAAGGTCACACAGCTGACATGAGTGACGGAGTCAGGATTTGAACCCAGATCTCTGGCTCCAAGCTGTGTTCTTAACCACTTTTGAGTCCTCAGAGGGGCTGGAAATGCTGCGGATGGGCCTTAGGGAGGAGACAGTATTGGCTCCCTGGTGCAGGAGCTGGTGGGGCAGACCAGGCCCTGACGTGCCCCTCACCCTCCAGTGTACGCCTGGAAGGGTGAAACGGACGAGGAGTACCTGTGGTGCATCGAACAGACGCTGTACTTCAAGGACGAGCCCCTTAACATGATTCTGGATGATGGCGGCGACCTCACTAACCTCATCCACACCAAGTACCCACAGCTCCTGTCGGGTGAGCAGGGCAGGTGGGCGGGCTGCCTGGGGCCTGGCAGCCTGGACGGGGCCTGCCCACCCGCAGGAAGGCAGCAAACCTGGCAGGACTCCCGGTGCCTCAAACAGTAGATTCCGTGGAGGAGGGGAGAATGGCAGGTGCCTGCAAGCATGCTGGGGCCTGGTCTTCTGGTTTCAAATGGTGTGGGGTTAGAACAGCTGGCACGGCCCTGCCTGGGATGACAGCCCAAGGGCAAGGACAAGAGCAGAGCCCAGAATAGCTGGGAAGGAGCCAGCTTTGTACAAAGAGGTGAGTAGGGTAGTGGGGTGGGGTGGGAGGGAGCTGATGAGTAGGAAAGGATTGCCTTCAGGAAACACAGGAAGCCAGCATAGCAGCTGTGAATGAAGGGAGCCGGGAGTATTACCAGATGTGGCTGGAGCCTCAGTGAAGGCCGGATTGTGTGAGGACTTAATAGGCCAAGAGAAAAGAGTTTGGCTTGATCCTAAGAGCAAGGGGAAGTAATTGGGGTTAAAAACGGCTGCTCTGTGGAAGCTGGGTCATGGCAGGGAGACAGGTGAGAGATGATGGAAGCAGCGACTAGAGCAGTGGTGGTGGGAGTGGGAGGTAGAATCATTAGGTCTGGTGACTGACTTGCTATAGAGGGCATCAGGGATGACTCCTCCCTCATGCTGAGTGATGGGTGGACTGTGTCATGAATTTGGGGACCCAGGAAGAGGAATTTGGGCAAGTCCAGATCTGATCTCTCTGAGGCTCTTGGGACCTCATCCCAGAGTCCCCATCCCTTGGGCTGCCCCTGCTTGGCCCTAGTGAGGACAAGGGTTGAGCCTGAGCTTCATCCCCTCCCCTCTTGTTCAGGCATCCGAGGCATCTCCGAGGAGACTACGACTGGGGTCCACAACCTCTACAAGATGATGGCCAAGGGGACCCTGAAGGTGCCTGCCATCAACGTCAACGACTCTGTCACCAAGGTGGGCCTAGCACAGCTCAGGAGTAGGGCCCTGAGGAAGGGCCCCCAGGAAGGCTGAGGCTGAGGACAGGAAATCCTGATTTGAGGTGGGAAGAGGGGTTGTGGCCTGAGGGTAATGCATGCACTAAAGAAGGGAAGAACTGCAAAGTGACCTCAGAGCTCGGTTGCTCGGGAAGGCCTCTGGCCTGGCAGAGAGGCTGCAGAGAAGGACTTGTAAGGAGCACGAGAGGGATTTACTGCTGGGGAAGAGTTGCTGAAGGCACAGGTGGGGAATCAGCTCAAGGCCCACTAGGCTGAGATGCTGAGAACAGGTCCGTGGCTCCCGGGCCCTGTGGAAGACTGAGGCTCAAGTGGGCCTGGCCCCAGGGCCCTGCCTGTCCCCTTTGCCCTCTTGACACTCTTCTTTCAGAGCAAGTTTGACAACCTCTATGGCTGCCGGGAGTCCCTCATGGATGGCATCAAGCGGGCCACAGACGTGATGATTGCGGGCAAGGTGGCAGTGGTGGCGGGCTATGGTGACGTGGGCAAGGGCTGTGCCCAGGCCCTCAAGGGTTTCGGGGCCCGTGTCATCATCACTGAGATTGACCCCATCAATGCACTGCAGGCTGCTATGGAGGGTATGATGCGGGGAGGGTTGGCTGCCAGCTACTGGGGCCAGAGAAGGGGCAAGGCCACCTCTGGTAACCCATGGCCACCGTCTCTGTACAGGCTATGAGGTGACCACCATGGATGAGGCCTGTAAGGAGGGCAATATTTTTGTCACTACCACAGGTTGTATCGACATCATCCTTGGCCGGTAGGTGCCAGATGGGGGTCCTGGGGAGCAAGGGAAGGGACAGGCTTGGGGCTGCTCCTTGTCCCTGATGGTTGCCTGTGGGCTCGGACTTCCCCACAGACACTTTGAGCAGATGAAGGATGATGCCATTGTGTGTAACATTGGACACTTTGACGTGGAGATTGATGTCAAGTGGCTCAATGAGAATGCTGTGAAGAAACTGAACGTCAAGCCCCAGGTGAGAAGCTCCAGCCCTGCCAGCAGGGAGGGCAGATAGAGGGCCAAGGAGAGGTATGCTTGTGCTGGACACTATGGAGGGCAGATGAGGAGGCTTTTGCAAGCTGGGCAGTGGGATGGGGAGAAGGAGGACCTGGTTTCAGAGCCAGGCTTGAGGTATCAGACGTTGTCCTGAGGGCACCAGAAATCCCTGAAGGTTTTGGGCAGGCAAGATGCACATGAGGAGGTTGCTGTTTTAGAAAGATCACTCTGGGTACTACATGGAGGCTTTTAGAGGATGCTCTTTTAGTTGTCCTGGCAGGGGGTGATAGCAGCCTCACTCGAAGAGGTAGGGAATGGAGAAAGGTGGATGGAGGATGGACTGGATGTGGGGTCTGGATGGGGAAGGATGGTAGGTTTCTGGCTTGGGCAGCTGTGTGAAAAGAAGGGACCATTTATTGATCTGAGAGGACAGGAGGTTGACAGAAGAATGGGTTTGCTGTGTGGCATTGAGATTTCACATATCCTTGGGATATGTGAAATTTGGTTTGGGTTATATTTATTGCATTTCTTTTTTCTCTGATTATAAAAGTAATGTGTTTCTGAGAGGCATATAATAGGGAAAAGTGGAAACAGCCTCAGTTGGGAATTTTTTTAAAGTTGTGCTTTTTTCTGATTTTATGTACTAAACACTGAACATCTTTTAAAGAGGAAAAATCCACAGTAAATAGGGTGCTTTGGGTTGGTGCCCATGGCTCTCCTGAGATGTCGTACATGAGATATAGACAGACATTGACTCAGCTAGAGCCATGACCAGCACCTGATCAGAGCCACCCTCAGGAGCCCAGCAGGAGCCCAGAGAGACAGGCAAGCACCCCTCTGCACCCACACCCACACATCCTTCCCGGCCTGCCCCAGTATAGGAGTTCCCCTCAGGTAGGTCCTGCACTAGCCTAGGTGTATCAGCTCCTGGCAAGGCAGAGGGCACTTCTGTTTCACTACCTCGACGGCCTGGCACTCTCACCACAACCAATATCAGGGTAGGTGGGGCACACCTCCCTGGCAGCCATGGCCCTGAGAGCAGCCAGGCCTTGTCTCTGCAAAGGCCACACAGGGCTTCATTGGAGTCATGCCCCCTCCTCATACCCTCCCGCCACCAAGCTGTCCTCCCAAACCAGACAGACACTGTCATCACCCTCAAGATCTTGACAGTCTTGCCAGTCTTTTTCCCCATTTTATCTCCTGTCCATCCTCTCGACGACCTGTACACTCAGGCCACCCTGAACCGCTCCCTGAACACACCACCACAGTTCCCACTTCTGTCTGTCTAGATGCTAGACAGACAGTTCAGAATGGGGCGAATGCCCATTTCTTTGCCCATTGAACTCCTACTCATTTTCTAAGTTCCAATTCAAGGAACCCCCTTCCTAGCCAGCTCCTCTGGCAAAAGGGGATGCCTACAACTCTTTGTACAGACCTCCAGTACAGCATCTGTCACACTGCAGTTGGAATCACTGGTTTTGGTCTTTGCCTCCCCTTTTGTACCATGAGGGCAGAGGCTAGGTTAATGTACTCCTGCAAGGGGCCTGGTTCAGATGTTTATTGAACGAATGAATGCTTCATAGGCATCAAAGACCTTTCCTTAGACCTGTAATAGGCCTCTTAGAGTAGCCTGGAAACGTAGGCCTTTTGGGAAGTGTGTGGAATGAAGGATAGCAAGTGAAGGGAAGCGGAGGGGAAGAAAAGCATATTTGTGCCTGTTCGGGCAGCTGGAAGAGATGAAGGTTTGTTGGATTGAGGCTGGTGATTGTCATTTCTTGTTCACCACTAAACCAGGGGTTCTCAACTTTGGCAGAATCACCCCAGGCTAATTAAATTAGAATCTCTGGGAGGGAGGCCAGGGCATCCCCATTTTTTAAAGCTCCCAAGGTGATTCCAATGTGCAGCTGAGGTTGAGAGCCACTGCATTCAATTTTCACTAAGCATAGTGGGTTGAGAACATGGGAGTTTGTCCTCAGACTGTCCAGGCTCAAAATGGAGCCACTTATTGTGTGGCTCTGGGCAAATGAATTAACCCTTAAACATCAGTTTCCTTTTCTGTAAAATGGGAGTGATATTCTTAAGTCATAGGGTTTCTGTTACTGTTAAATATGATATTATATGTAAAATGCTTAGCACAAAGCACTGGTAACAATAACAATAAAGACAATAGCTAATACTTATTGAGTATTTAGTACATGCCAAGCCTTGTGCTGAGTGCTTTACATGCATCAGCTCGCTAAATTCTCACAGCAGACCTGCAATTTGGAGTTGCTCAAAAAATATTGGCCATTAATTGTGTGTGCCCGATTCTGTGCTAGAGATTGTTCTGGGGCAGTCCAGGCCCCTCATGGGCACCAGTGGGGGCAGGGAAGCCTGCTAGACAAGTTGGTAGGGTGTGGACAATGAGTGCAGTACCCTGCCAGCCCTCACTACTGTTCTGCCCATTTGCAGGTGGACCGCTACTGGCTAAAGAATGGTCATCGCATCATCCTGCTGGCTGAGGGCAGGCTGGTCAACCTGGGCTGTGCCACGGGCCACCCTAGCTTCGTGATGAGCAACTCCTTCACCAACCAGGTGCTGGCACAGATTGAGCTGTGGACCCACCCAGAAAAGTTCCCCATCGGGGTCCACTTCCTTCCTAAGAAGGTGAGTTCCCACCTCCTCCCCCTGGCCAAGGGCCGTATGTCTGACACTGGGCTTCCCATGCAGGGCTCATCAGAATTTACAAAGTGCTTGTCTGTCTACACTCTTAGATCTTTGTAACAGCTGTAAGAGAGGAATGGTTGTTATGTCTGTCCTACAAATGAGGAAACTAAGGTTCAGATTGATTTGCTCTCACAGCTGTTAAGTATTGAGACAAAAGTGGAACCCAGCTCTGTTTGTCCATGTTGTTAACCACTATGACACACTGCCTTCTAGGGGTGGGGTTCAGGGAGAAGGAAGGGCATTTTGGGCTAGGCTGGATTGGGCTAGGCTGGGCCTGGTGAAGGGATGATTCACAAGGGAGTTAGAGGGCTTCATTTGGCCACCAGAACTGACATGGACTCAGGGCTGGTGGACTCTGGTCCTGCCTTGGCTCTCATTTGAGCACATACTATCTTCTCTGGGCTCCAGTTTCTTCATCTGTTAAATGTCCTACCTACCTCTCAGGTGTGTTTGTGAGGCTCTCATGAGACGGTGGATGTGAGACCATGTGGGAATGTCAAAGCTCTCTGGGCTGGACTGGGCTGTGCTCAAAGGCTACCATGCCATCGTGGAGTGGGACTTGGGACCTAGAGGCAGGAAGAGGCTCCACTCAGAGCTAGAAGCTGAGAAAGCAAGAGCTACTCTCAGGGCTGACCCTTCTCTAAATGCAACCACTTGCCCTACTTCTCATGCCCCTTTTGTGCATTTCAGTACCTGTCGGAATTAGGGATTTGCCTTATCTGACCCCAGCCTCTGTCCTCCTGGGTATCTGCACAGTCTCTTCAAAGTTGCCCTGGAAGCCATAGGTTGGGATGCTTAGGACAAGTCCTGGGGCTTTGGAGCTGGATGGACCTAGGTTCAAATCCCAGTTCTTTCATTCACTAGCTGTATGACTTTGGGCAAGTCATTCTACTTGATTTCCTTGATTTCCTCATTTGTAAACGGGGGGGGGGCGGGTAATAACTTTATAAAATTTTTTTTTTTATTAGAGCAGATGTGGGTTTACAAAAAATCTTGCAGAGGGTCATAACTTTTTATTTGTTAGGATCTTTTCCAGTGGTAAGTGGAGAAATCCTTTTCAGAACAGTAAATTAGTTATCTACTGATATATGGCAATTTAACCCCAAAACTTAGTAGCTTAAAACAACAAAAATTTATTATTTCAGTTTCTGTGGGAAAGAATTTGAGAGCAGCTTAAGTGGGTGGTTCTGACTCAGGGTTTTTCATGAGGTTGCACTTGAAGTTTCTGCCAGAGCTGCAGTCATATGAAGGAGAATCCTTCATATGTTGGAGAATCCACTTCACGTCACTGTTGGAAGGAAGTCTCAGTCACTTGCTACATGGGCCTCTCCATAGGGCTTCCTAAGTGTCCTCATGACATGGCTTTCACGAGGGTGAGTGATCCAGGGGAGAGGAAGAAGTTGCGGTGCCTTTTATAACCTAATCTCCAAGGTCACACCATCACTTTTTTTTTTTTTTTTTTGCTTTCAGCACTTGTAATTTCTTTTTTTTTTTTCCCATTTTTATTGAGATTGTTCAGATACCATACAATTATCCAGAGATCCAAAGTGTACAATCACTTGCCCCTGGGTACCCTCATACAGCTGTGCATCCATCACACTTAATTTTTGTTCAATTTTTAGAAACTTTTCATTACTCCAGACAAGAAATAAAGTGAAAGATGAAAAAAGAAAAAACGAAAAGGAAACTCTAATCCTCCCCATCCCTAACCAACCCCCTCAATTGTTGACTCGTAGTATTGATATAGTACATTTGTTGCTGTTTATGAAAAAATGTTGAAATACTACAAACTGTAGTATATAGTTTGCAATAGGTATATAGTTCTTCCCTATATGCCCCTCTATTATTAACTTCTAATTGTATTGTCTTACATTTGTTCTGGTCATGGAAGCGATTTCTAGTATTTGTACAGTTGATCATGGACATTGCACACCATAGGATTCAGTTTTATACATTCCCATCTTTTGACCTCCAACTTTCCTTTTGGTGACATATATGACTCTGAGCTTCCCCTTTCCTCCTCATTCACACACCATTCGGCGCCGTTAGTTATTCTCACATCTTGCTGCCAACACCCCTGTTCATTTCCAAACATTTAAGTTCATCCTAATTGAACATTCTGCTCATACTAAGCAACCACTCCCCATTCTTAAGCCTCGTCCTATATCTTGGTACCTTATATTTCATGTCTATGAGTTTACATATTATAATTAGTTCCTATCAGTGAGACCCTGCCATAATTGTCCTAATGTGTCTGGCTTATTTCACTCAGTATATTGCCCTCGAGGTTTTGTCATCAACCTTTTTTTTTTTATATGGTTTTGTTCACTCACCATACATTCCATCCCAAGTAAATAATCGATGGTTTTCTGCATGGTCATACATTTATGTGTTCACCACCTTCACCATTATCTATATAAGAGCATCTACATTTCTTCCACAAGGCAGGAGGGAGAGTCAAAGAAGGTAGAGAGGCAAAAGAAAGAGGAAAAAAAAAGACAGCTAGGAAGCAGCAAAAGGAAAAATAACCTTAAATCAAAGTAGAATAAAGAATCAGACAATACCACCAATGTCAAGTGTCTAACATGCCTCCCCTATCCCCCCCTCTTATCTGCATTCACCTTGGTATATCACCTTTGTTACGTTAAAGGAAGCATAATACAATGATTCTGTTAGTTACAGGCTCTAGTTTATGCTGATTGCATCCCTCCCCCAATGCCTCCCCATTTTTAACACCTTGCAAGGTTGACATTTGCTTGTTCTCCCTCGTAAAACAACATACTTGTACATTTTATCACAATTGTTGGATACTCTAGATTTCACCAAGTTACACAGTCCCAGTCGTTATCTTTCCTCCTTTCTTGTGGTGTCTCACATGCTCCCCACCTTCCTCTCTCAACCATATTCATAGTTACCTTTGTTCAGTGTACTTACATTGTTGTGCTACCATCTCCCCAAATTGTGTTCCAAATCACACACTCCTGTCTTCTGTCACCCTGTAGTGCTCCCTTTAGTATTTCCTGTAGGGCAGGTGTCTTGTTCACAAAGTCTCTCATTGTCTGTTTGTCAGAAAATATTTTGAGCTCTCCCTCATATTTGAAGGACAGCTTTGCTGGATACAGGATTCTTGGTTGGTGGTTTTTCTCTTTCAGTATCTTAAATATATCACACCACTTCCTTCTTGCCTCCATTGTTTCTGCTGAGAGATCCGCACATAGTCTTATTAAGCTTCCTTTGTATGTAATGGATCGCTTTTCTCTTGCTGCTTTCAGGATTCTCTCTTTGTCTTTGACATTTGATAATCTGATTATTAAGTGTCTTGGCGAAGGCCTCTTCATATCTCTTCTGTTTGGAGTACGCTGGCTTCTTGGATCTGTAATTTTATGTCTTTCATAAGAGATGGGAAATTTTCATTAATTATTTCCTCTGTTATTGCTTCTGCCCCCTTTCCCTTCTCTTCTCCTTCTGGGACACCAATGATATGTACATTATGGTACTTTGTTTCATTCTTGAGTTTCCGGAGACGTTGCTCATATTTTTTCATTCTTTTCTCCATCTGCTCCTTTGCATGTAGGCTTTCAGTGTTTTGTTCTCCAGTTCCTGAGTGTTTTCTTCTGCCTCTTGAGATCGGCTGTTGCATGTTTCCACTGTGTCTTTCATCTCTTGTGTTGTGCCTTTCATTTCCATAGATTCTACTAGTTGTTTTTTTGAACTTTTGATTTCTGCCGTATACATGCCCAGTGCTTCCTTTACAGCCTCTATCTCTTTTGCAATATCTTCTCTAAACTTTTTGAATTGATTTAGCATTAGTTGTTTAAATTCCTGTATCTCAGTTGAAGTGTACGTTTGTTCCTTTGACTGGGCCATAACTTTGTTTTTCTTAGTGTAGGTTGTAATTTTCTGTTGTCTAGGCATGGTTTCCTTGGTTATCCAAATCAGGTTTTCCCAGACCAGAACAGGCTCAGGTCCCAGAGGGAAGAAATATTCAGTATCTGGTTTCCCTGAGGGTGTGTCTTAGAAAATTGCTCCACCCTTTGATGTCTCAGGTCACTGTGCTTTTCTGCCCAGCAGGTGATGCCTGTTAGCCTATAATTCTTGACTGGTGTGAGGAGGTATGGCCGTGTTTCCCCAGGCTCTGGGGTCTGGTTCTGAATGGAAAGGGCCCCACCCCTTTCCTCCTAGAGCAGACAGACCCCCCCAGGTGGAGGTCATTAGCATTTCAATGGTCTCGCTCTCTGCTTGTGCTGTCTCCACCCTTCTCTGCTTCACAGCCCTGGAAACTGCAAATGACTGGAGCTTTCTCCACTGAGTCAAAAAAGAAACAGATAGTCCCCTTCAGACCCAGTCCAAGGTGACCCTCTGGCTCTCCCAGGTCAGTCGTCACCCATAGCCTCTGTCTGTTTTTTGGGGATGCGTACCTGTAGTGAGCAGTTCACACTCGCTACTTAAAACCCCAGTTGGAGCTCAATTGAGCTATATTCGCTTGCTGGGAGAGAGCTTCTCTCTGGCACCACGAGGCTTTGCAGCTTGGGCTATGGGGGAGGGGGTCTCACGACTTGGATCCGCAGGTTTTACTTACAGATTTTATGCTGTGTTCTCGGGCATTCCTCCCAATTCAGGTTGGTGTATGATGAGTGGATGGTCTCGTTTGTCCCCCCGCAGTTATTCTGGCTTATTTACTAGTTGTTTCTGGTTTTTTGTAGTTGTTCCAGGGGGGCTACTTAGCTTCCACTCCTCTCTATGCCGCCATCTTGCCCCTCCAGCCCACACCATCACTTTTGCTTTATTCTGTTCAGTAGAAGTGAGTCACTCAAGGGGAGGGAAATTAGGCTCCACCTCCTGAAGGAAGGCGTATCAAAGACTCTGTGGAAATATGTTAAAAAAACCACAACTAGTTTAATCAAAAAGATTCTCTATTGGCTCTATAATGGAGACATCTAAGATTTGGACTGGATCCAGGGATTCAGTGTCATCAGAGCTCATTCTGTTTCCTCTTCATTCACTTCACTTGTCAGACTTGCCACTGGTTAGCTGAGACTGATGCCCTCTCTTTTTAGGAATCCCAGTGGAATTGGAGTCTCTTTCTCTACCTGCCATGGAAAATATGTTCTGTCTGTAGATAAATTCCAGAAAAGCATTTTTATTAGCTACTTGGGTCAGTTGGGAGACTGGGGAAGGGATATAATTGATGGTCCCACCAGGACCACTTGGAGAGGGGGATATAACTTGATTCCCTCTCAAGAAAGGGGAACTAGGCAGTCAAAAATAATACATCCACTGCAGGCTGACTGTGAGGATGGAATGAGATAATACAGGTAATGCACATGTCCCGTATACCAACAGAACAGTTTTTGCCTCTTTCAGGGGCAGGAGGTGGGTAAGAGGTCCCAATGCATGGTACTGATCTTAGGTCTTCTGTGTTTCTCCTTAGCTGGATGAGGCGGTGGCCAGAGCCCATCTGGGCAAGCTGAATGTGAAGCTGACAAAGTTGACTGAGAAGCAGGCCCAGTACCTGGGCCTGCCCCGTGATGGCCCCTTCAAGTCTGAACACTACCGCTACTGAGAGCCAGGCCTGCCCTTTGCCTTCCAGCTGACATCCCTGCCCAGGCCCTACCTCTCCTCCCAAGAATAAATGGCACCAACTTTGAAATTGATTTGTCAGTGTCTCCCTGCTTTGACTGTCTGGGGCTGATCACTCAGTCTTTGGCTTCTGCTGCGTCCCTGACACTGTTTCAAGTATGGCAAGGGGCACTGAGAAATCCTCAAGCCCTGGTCACAGTAGAGGCACAAGGGAAACACCACAGCAAACCTTGAGCTCAGGGGTCTTGGAACTGCTCACTTAGTCAGTCCTTAGGCTGGAAGTTAGCGGCAGTGGTCACAAAGCCAATACACTTTACCATCTAGGTCTTTACCTGGCCCTATGGACTTTACACTCATGTGCTTGGTTTACAAGTTCACTGGTTCTTCATCCCATGACAGGAGGAGAAGCAGTCTCAAAGGGCAGGGAGGAACAGTTGGACTTTGAATACTCCTAAGAATCTGGTTTAGTGCTGGGCATTCTCTTAAACCTCAGAATAATGAGGTTGGTACTTTGAGTCCCCATTTTACAGGGGTTAGAACAGACTGTTAAGGGGACAAGAGAATTGACAGCCAGAGATTGAGAGGGGCCAGAAAAATGTAAAAGTAGGCAAAGGACTGCCACCACTTTGTAACATGATGATTCCTATCACAACCCTGGGTCAAAAGAGATTAATTTGCTTTATAATGTGTTATAAGAGAGAAGGAAGGTGGGTAAATAAAAATTTTGGTGCCTGAAAGAATTTTGATCCTTTATTATATAGATAATTCACTGTCATCAATGTATGCTATGAGCAAGGAGTTATAGTTAGGTGCTGATGAACAGCGAGAAGACTGGTCCTGAAGGGGTTGTCTGCAGTGTGTATATGGTAAGGGTGCGGATAACCCCTAGGGCTTGGAAGGATGGGTGAAATGAAAAGCAAACTCTTTTTTTTCAGCTCTGTTTTAGTTTTTTTTTTTCCTACAATTTTATAGAGTTATATTCACATACCATACATTTATCCACAGTGTACAATCAGTTGTTCATGGTATCATCATAAAGTTGTACATTTATCACCACAATCAGCACTTGAACATACTGATTACTACAAGAAAAATTGTTTTTTTTTTTAGCAATAAGAAAAAAATGATAAAAAGAAAAATAACATGTCATACAATACAATATACTAGTAAGGACAGCAAATAACACTGCTACCAAGAATCCCATATTCCTCCCCTATATCCCCCCTCATATACATTTAGCATTGGCATATTACCTTTGTTACATTTAATGGAGGTATATTACAATGTTACTGTTGACCATACACTCCAGTTTGCTTTGATTATGTTTTTTCCTGAATACCATCCCCTTTTCAAATTTCTACATGGTTGACATTCATTTGCTTTCCCACATGCAAAAACATTTTTATATTTGTATATTTAGTAACAGTCATTGGCCACTCCAGTTTTTGCCACGTTATACAGTCCCAGTCTTTATCATCTATCTTTACCTCTGGTGTCATACATTCTCCTATCCCACCTCTTTCAGCTTTACTCACAGACATCTTTGTTCAGTGTACTTACAATACCGTGCTACCATTACACAGTATTATGCTATCTATTTCTGGATCTTTGCAATCAATCCTAAACATTCTGTAGTCCTTCAGCATCAAATGGCTGATCTCTGCCCTCTTTCTATCTCCTGGTCGCCTGTGTTGTCAGCTTTTAACTCCCAAAGTTTGTTCATTAATGTCTGTTCATATTAGTGAGACCATACAGAATCTGTCCTTTTGTTTCTGGCTAGCTTCGCTCAACATAATGTCCTCAAAGTTCATCCACATTATTACATGATCCATGTCTTTGTTCTGTCTTATAGCTGCATAATATTCCATCATGTGTATATACCACACTTTGTTTATCCACTCGTCCTTTGATGGACATTTGGGCTGTTTCCATCTCTTGGCAATTGTGAATAATGCTGCAATAAACATCGGTTTACCAATGTCTGTTTGTGTCTTAAGTTTCAGTTCCTCTGAGGATATACCTAGCAATGGAATAGCTGAGTCATATGGCAAATCTATATTTAGCTTCCTGAGGAACCTCCATACTGCCTTCCAGAGTGGTTGCACCATTCTACATTCCCACCAACAATGAATAAGTGTGCCTCTTTCTCCACATCCTCTCCAGCACTTGTCATTTTCTGTTTTTTGGATAATGGCCATTCTGGTAGGTGTGAGATGATATCTCATTGTGGTTTTGATTTGCATTTCCTTAATAGCCAGTGAAGTTGAGCATTTTTTCATATGCTTTTGAGCCATTTGTATTTCCTCTTCAGAAAAGTGTCTGTGCATGTCTTTTGCCCATTTTTTAATTGGATTGTTTGTCTTTCTGTTATTGAGATGCAGGATTCCTTTATATATTCAGGATATTAAACCCTTATCTGATATGTGGTTTCCAAACATCATCTCCCATTGTGTAGGTTGCCTTTTTACTTTTCTGACAAAGTCCTTTGATGTACAAAAGTGTTTAATTTTGAGGAGATCCCATTTGTCTATTTGTTCTTTGGTTGCTCGTGCCTTGGGTGTGAGGTCTAAGAAACCACCTCCTATCACAAGATCTTTAAGATATTGCCATACATTTTCTTCTAAGAGTTTTATGGTCTTGGTGCTAATGTTCAGGTCTTTGATCCACTTTGAGTTAATTTCGGTATAAGGTGTGAGATGGACATCCTCTTTCATTCTTTTGGAAATGGATATCCAGTTCTCCAAACACCATTTATTGAACAGGCTGCTCTTTCCCAGTTGCTTTGGCTTCACTGCCTTATCAAAGATCAGTTGTCTGTAGATGTGAGGGTCTACTTCTGAACACTCAATTCGATTCCATTGATCAGTATATCTGTCCTTATGCCAGTACCATGCTGTTTTGAGCACTGTAGCTTTGTAATATGCTTCAAAGTCACATAGTGTGAGACCTCGCACTTCATTCCTCTTTCTCAAGATATTTTTGGCTATTCGGTGCACCTTACCCTTCCAAATAAATTTAGTTATTGGTTTTTCTATTTCTGTAAAGTAAGTTGTTGGGATTTGAATTGGTATTGCATTGAATCTGTAAATCAGTTTAGGTAAAACTGCCATCTTAACTATATTTAGTCTTCCAATCCATGAACATGGTATGTTCTTCCATTTTTTCAGGTCTTGTTCAATTTCTTTTAGCAGTTTCTTATAGTTTTCTATGTAAAGGTCTTTTGTGTCCTTGGTTAAGTTTATTCCTAAATACCTGATTCTTTTGGTTGCTATTGTAAATGGGATTTTTTTCTTGATTTCCTCCTCTTGTTGCACAATACTTGTGTATAGGAACACTACAGATTTTTGCATGTTGATCTTGTAGCCTGCTACTTTGCTGTATTCATTGACTAGTTCTAGTAGTTTGCTGTAGATTTTTCTGGATTTCCTACATATAGAATCATATCATCTGCAAATAGTGAAAGTTTTACTTCTTCCTCTCCAATTTGGATGCCTTTTATTTCTTTTTCTTGCCTAATTGCTCTAGCTAGAACTTCCAGCACAATGTTGAATAACAATGGTGATAGTGGGCATCCCTGTCTTGTTCCTGATCTTAGAGGAAAAGCTTTCAGTCTCTCCCCATTGAGTGTGATGTTAGCTGTGGGTATTTCATATATTGCCTTTATCATATTGAAAAAGTTTCCTTCTATTCCTATCCTTTGAAGTGTTTTCATCAGGAAAGGATGTTGAATTTTGTCAAATGCCTTTTCTGCATCAATCAAGATGATTATGTGGTTCTTCTGCTTTGATTTATTGATGTGGTGTATTACATTAATTGATTTTCTTGTGTTGAACCAGCCTTGCATACCTGGAATAAATCCCACCTGGTCGTGGTGTATAATTCTTTTAATGTGCTGCTGGATTCGATTTGCGAGTATTTTGTTGAGGATTTTTGCGTCTATATTCATTAAAGAAATTGGTCTATAATTTTCTTTTTTTGTAGTATCTATTAGGGTGATGTTGGCTTCATAGAAAGAGTTAGGTAGCTTTCCCTCTTCTTCAATTTTTTTGAAGTGTTTGAACAGGATTGGTACTAATTCGTTCTTGAATGCTTGGTAGAATTCACAGGTGAAACCATCTGGTCCTGGGCTTTTCCTTTTTGGGAGCTTTTTGATGACTGACTCAATCTCTTTACTTGTGATTGGTTTGTTGGGGTCATCTTTTTCTTCTTGAGTTAATGTTGGTTGTTTATGCTTTTCTAGGAAGTTGTCCATTTCATCTAAGTTGTCTAGTTTATTAGCATATAGTTGCTCATAGTATCTTCTCATTATCTCCTTAATTTCTGCAGGGTTGGTAGTTATATTTCCTTTCCCATTTCTGATTGCATTTATTTGCATCTGCTCTCTCTTTTTTTTTTGTTAGCCTAGCCAGTGGTCCATCGATTTTATTGATTTTCTCAAAGAACCAACTTCTGGTTTTGTTGATTCTCTCTATTGTTTTCCTGTTCTCAATTGCATTTATTTCTGCTCTAATCTTTGTTATGTCTTCCCTTCTGCTTGCTTTGGGGTTAGTTTGCTGTTCTTTCTCTAATTCCTCCAGGTGAGCAGTTAACTCTTCAATTTTTGCTCTCTCTTCTCTTTTAATATAGGCATTTAGGGCAATAAATTTCCCTCTCAGCATTGCCTTTGCTGCATCCCATAAGTTTTGATAAGTTGTGTTTTCATTGTCATTTGCCTCGAAGTATTTACTAATTTCTCTTGTAATTTCTTCCTTTACCCACTGGTTTTCTAAGAGGGTGTTGTTTAGCCTCCATATGTTTGTGAATTTTATGACCTTCTGCCTTTTATTTATTTCCAACTTCATTCCACTGTGGTCTGGGAAAGTGTTTTGTATAATATCAATATTTTTAAATTTGTTGAGACTTGCTTTGTGACCCAACATGTGGTCTATCCTAGAGAATGTTCCATGAGCACTTGAGAAAAAAGTGTATCCTGCTGTTGTTGGATGTAGTGTTCTATAAATTTCTGTCAAGTCTAGTTCATTTATCATACAATTCAACATCTCTGTTTCTTTAGTGATCCTCTGTCTAGATGTTCTATCCATTGATGAGAGTGGTGTATTGAAGTCTCCAACTATTATTGTAGAGGTATCTATTTCTTCTTTCAGTGATCGCAGCATTTGCCTCATGAATTTTGGGGCATTCTGGCTTGGTGTATAAATATTTATGATTGTTATGTTTTCTTGATGAATTGACCCTTTTATTAATATACAATGTCCTTCTTTGTCTCTTTTAATTGTTTTGCTTTTGAAGTCTAACTTGTCTGATATTAATATAGCTACTCCCGCTTTTTTCTGGTTGTTGTTTGCATGAAATATCTTTTTCCAACCTTTCACTTTCAGTCTATGTTTGTCCTTGTGTCTAAAGTGAGTTTCTTGTAGACAGCATATAGATGGGTCCTGTTTTTTAATCCATTCTGCCAGTCTGTGTCTTTTTATTGGGGAGTTTAATCCATTTACGTTTAGTGTTATTACTGTAAGGGCAGTACTTTCTACTACCATTTTGTTTTTTTGGAATTTATATGTCATATCTTATTTTTTCCTCTCCTTTTACCTTTCCTGATAATCTTCCTTTCTGCACTCTTCTCCAACTCTCTCTCTCCTGTCTTTTCCTATCAGCCTGTAGCACTCCCTTTAGTATTTCTTGTAGTGCCGGTCTCTTATTCACAAACTCTCTCAGTGTCTGTTTGTCTGAAAATGTTTTAATCTCTCCCTCATTTTTGAAGGAAAGTTTTGCTGGATATAGAATTCTTGGTTGGCAGTTTTTCTCTTTCAGTATCTTAAATATATCATGCCACTGTCTTCTTGCCTCCATGGTTTCTGCAGAGAAATCTGTACATAGTCTTATCAACTTTCCCTTGTATGTGATGGATTGCTTTTCTCTTGCTGCTTTCAGAATCCTCTCTTTGTCTTTGACATTGGACAATCTGACCAGTAAGTGTCTTGGAGTAGGTCTATTGGGATCTATTCTATTTGGGGTAAGTTGTACTTCTTGAGTCTCTAATTTTCTGTCTTTTATAAGACTTGGGAAATTTTCAGTGAATATGTCTTCTATTACTCTTTCTGCCCCCTTCCCCCTCTCTTCTCCTTCTGGGATACCCATAAAACATATATTTGTGCGTTTCATGTGGTCACTCAGCTCCCTAAGACCCTGCTCATATTTTTCCATTTTTTTCACCATCTGTTCTTTTGTGTGTATGAATTCGAATGACCTGTCTTCCAGTTCACCGATCTTTTCTTCTGCCTGTTCAAATCTACTGTTGTGTCCCTCCATTGTGTTTTTCATCTCCTCCATTGTGGCCTTCATTCCCATGAGTTCTGCCATTTCTTTTTTTAAGTTTATGAATTCTTCTTTATGGTCATCCAGTGTCTTCTTTTTTTTTTTGTAAACAAAGTGAATTTATTAACACACAAAACCATAAGTCTAGAGGGTAGGGAGGTTACATCATTGGTTAATTCCAGGGCTCCATGATGTCATCAGGACCGAAGTTCTTCGAATCTTTGTCCCCTGCCATCTTCAACACATGTGCCTCATCCTCCCTGCTGGTTCCCGTGCAGCACCTCAAACCCTCACAATCTCAAGACAAAGTTCTGAAGAAAAACAAACCTCTTCCTTGCACCTTTTGTTGAGAGGACAACCTCTCCTATGTGCTCCCTAGATTTTCCCACACTTCTCAATGGCTAGATTTGTATCACATATCTTCGCCTTAACCAATTATTGCTAAGAATAGGACCACTAAGATAAATTAGATCAATCATAAATCAGCCTCTGGAGCTGAGAATGGGGCCCAACCCCTCTAAAGAATAGGGCAGTGTAGAGGTAGTTATGTGAATAAAATAATTTTTCTGTTGGAAACGAGGAATGCATGGGGGTATTGGTGACTAGGTGTAGGCAAACAGTAGAAGTTTGTATACCCTATGCCATCCCTATATTGAAAATGAAATGATTTTTTTTTTTAGAATTTTGAGCTCTATCCATAATATTAATAAACATGAGGCTATAACTAGAGTTCCACATCTAACCATCATAGAAGTAATTTAACCTACAGCTTGTATTGACTATTAATGATGAGAACCATGACATTAATTCTACATTATGACATATCATAAATCAGGCTTGTAGAAACATGGCTATTAGTGATACCATACTTCTCAGATCTTAATTACCACATACTAAAATGACACCATAACTTTTGAAGCTGAAGTCCCAGAGACAAATATATGCATCATGGTTCGGACATCTGAAGCTTGGCCTGAAAATGCTGCCTCAATTTGCCTCTGCAGGACAGGGTAAGAGTCTTAAATTCTTGACTCAGGAAATCAGTCATTTATGCTGCCTACATTTGTCTATAAGAGATCAAACTCTTATTTGTTCCCAGGCTTATTTTTACAGCTTGTTCAATAGCAGTTGATGTTTTCAATGTATGTCATCATCAGGATGAGGCCATCTGTTCATGTCCAGTATAACCAGAGTTTACATTTTCTGTCTTAACTTTTTTTTTATCTTCATTTTATTGAGATATATTCACATACCACACAGTCATACAAAACAAATCGTACTTTCGATTGTTTACAGTACCATTACATAGTTGTACATTCATCACATAAATCAATCCCTGACACCTTCATTAGCACACACACAAAAATAACAAGAATAATAATTAGAGTGAAAAAGAGCAATTGAAGTAAAAAAGAACACTGGGTACCTTTGTCTGTTTGTTTCCTTCCCCTATTTTTCTACTCATCCATCCATAAACTAGACAAAGTGGAGTGTGGACTTTATGGCTTTCCCAATCCCATTGTCACCCCTCATAAGCTACATTTTTATACAACTGTCTTCGAGATTCATGGGTTCTGGGTTGTAGTTTGATAGTTTCAGGTATCCACCACCAGCTACCCCAATTCTTTAGAACCTAAAAAGGGTTGTCTAAAGTGTGCATAAGAGTGCCCACCAGAGTGGCCTCTCGGCTCCTTTTGGAATCTCTCTGCCACTGAAGCTTATTTCATTTCCTTTCACATCCCCCTTTTGGTCAAGAAGATGTTCTCCATCCCACGATGCCAGGTCTACATTCCTCCCCGTGAGTCATATTCCACGTTGCCAGGGAGATTCACTCCTCTGGGTGTCTGATCCCATGTAGGGGGGAGGGCAGTGATTTCACCTTTCAAGTTGGCTTAGCCAGAGAGAGAGGGCCACATCTGAGCAACAAAGAGGCATTCGGGAGGAGGATCTTAGGCACAACCATAGGGAGGCCTAGCCTCTCCTTTGCAGCAACCGTCTTCCCAAGGGTAAAACCTATGGTAGAGGGCTCAACCCATCACACCACCAGTCCCCTATGTCTGTGGTCATGTTAGCAACCATCGAGGTGGGGTAGGTGAATACCCCTGCATTCTCCACAGGCTCCTCAAGGGGGCACTACATCTTTTTTTTTCCTTGTTTTTCTTTTTTTTTTTTTTTTTTTAACTTTCCCTTCTTTTTTAAATCAACTGTATGAAAAAAAAGTTAAAAAGAAAACAAACATACAATAAGAGAACATTTCAAAGAGACCATAACAAGGGAGTAAGAAAAAGACAACTAACCTAAGATAACTGCTTAACTTCCAACATGTTCCTACTTTACCCCAGGAAAGTTACATAATATAGCAACATTTCTGTGAACTTGTTCCTACTATATCCATCAGAAATTAACAGACCATAGTCATTCCTGGGCATCCCCAGAACGTTAAATAGCTTATCTGTTCTTCTTGGATTATTGTTCCCCCTTCCTTAATTGCTCTCTATTGCTAGTTCCCCTACATTCTACATTATAAGCCATTTGTTTTACATTTTTCAAAGTTCACATTAGTGGTAGCATATAATATTTCTCTTTTTGTGCCTGGCTTATTTCGCTCAGCATTATGTCTTCAAGGTTCATCCATGTTGTCATATGTTTCATGAGATCGTTCCTTCTTACTGCCGCGTAGTATTCCATCGTGTGTATATACCACATTTTATTTATCCACTCATCTGTTGAAGGACATTTGGGTTGTTTCCATCTCTTGGCAATTGTGAATAATGCTGCTATGAACACTGGTGTGCAGATATCTGTTCGTGTCACTGCTTTCCGATCTTCCGGGTATATACCGAGAAGTGCAATCGCTGGGTCGAATGGGAACTCTATATCTAGTTTTCTAAGGAACTGCTAGACTGACTTCCAGAGTGGCTGAACCATTATACAGTCCCACCAACAGTGAATAAGAGTTCCAATTTCTCCACATCCCCTCCAGCATTTGTAGTTTCCTGTTTGTTTAATGGCAGCCATTCTAACCGGTGTTAGATGGTATCTCATTGTGGTGTTAATTTGCATCTCTCTAATAGCTAGTGAAGCTGAACATTTTTTCATGTGTTTCTTGGCCATTTGTATTTTCTCTTCAGAGAACTGTCTTTTCATATCTCTTGCCCATTTTATAATTTGGCTGTCTGTACTATTGTCATTGAGTTGAAGGATTTCTTTATATATGCAAGATATCAGTCTTTTGTCAGATACATGGTTTCCAAAAATTTTTTCCCATTGAGTTGGCTGCCTCTTTACCTTTTTTTTTTTTTTTTTTTAAATCATCATTTTATTGAGATATATTCACATACCACGCAGTCATACAAAACAAATTGTACTTTCGATTGTTTACAGTACCATTACATAGTTGTACATTCATCACCTAAATCAATCCCTGACACCTTCATTAGCACACACACAAAAATAACAAGAATAATAATTAGAGTGAAAAAGAGCAATTGAAGTAAAAAAGAACACTGGGTACTTTTGTCTGTCTGTTTCCCTCCCCTACTTTTCTACACATCCATCCATAAACTAGACAAAGTGGTGTTTGGTCCTTATGGCTTTCTCAATCCCATTGTCACCCCTCATAAGCTACATTTTTATACAACTGTCTTCGAGATTCATGGGTTCTGGGTTGTAGTTTGATAGTTTCAGGTATCCACCACCAGCTACCCCAATTCTTTAGAACCTAAAAAGGGTTGTCTAAAGTGTGCATAAGAGTGCCCACCAGAGTGACCTCTCGGCTCCTTTTGGAATCTCTCTGCCACTGAAGCTTATTTCATTTCCTTTCACATCCCCCTTTTGGTCAAGAAGATGTTCTCCGTCCCACGGTGCCAGGTCTACATTCCTCCCTGGGAGTCATATTCCACGTTGCCAGGGAGATTCACTTCCCTGGGTGTCTGATCCCACGTAGGGGGGAGGGCAGTGATTTCACCTTTCAAGTTGGCTTAGCCAGAGAGAGAGGGCCACATCTGAGCAACAAAGAGGCATTCAGGAGGAGACTCTTAGGCACAAATACAGGGAGGCCTAGCCTCTCCTTTGCAGCAACCGTCTTCCCAAGGGTAAAACTTATGGTAGAGGGCTCAACCCATCAAACCACCAGTCCCCTATGTCTGTGGTCATGTTAGCAACCATGGAGGTGGGGTAGGCGAATATCCCTGCATTCTCCACAGGCTCCTCAAGGGGGCACTACATCTTTTTTTTTTTTTTTTTTTCCCCTTGTTTGTCTTTTTTCTTTTTTTTTTTTTTTTTTTTTTTTTTTTTTTTTAACTTTCCCTTCTTTTTTCAAATCACCTGTATGAAAAAAAAAGTTAAAAAGAAAACAAACATACAATAAAAGAGCATTTCAAAGAGACCATAGCAAGGGAGTAAGAAAAAGACAACTAACCTAAGATAACTGCTTAACTTCCAACATGTTCCTACTTTACCCCAAGAAAGTTACATAATATAGCAACATTTCAGTGAACTTGTTCCTACTACAACCATCAGAAATTAACAGACCATAGTCATTTCTGGGCATCCCCAGAACGTTAAATAGCTTATCTGTTCTTCCTGGATTATTGTTCCCCCTTCCTTAATTGCTCTCTACTGCTAGTTCCCCTACATTCTACATTATAAACCATTTGTTTTACATTTTTCAAAGTTCACATTAGTGGTAGCATATAATATTTCTCTTTTTGTGCCTGGCTTATTTCGCTCAGCATTATGTCTTCAAGGTTCATCCATGTTGTCATATGTTTCACCAGATCGTTCCTTCTTACAGCCGCGTAGTATTCCATCGTGTGTATATACCACATTTTATTTATCCACTCATCTGTTGAAGGACATTTGGGTTGTTTCCATCTCTTGGCAATTGTGAATAATGCTGCTATGAACATTGGCGTGCAGATATCTGTTCGTGTCACTGCTTTCCGATCTTCCGGGTATATACCGAGGAGTGCAATCGCTGGATCGAATGGTAGCTCTATATCTAGTTTTCTAAGGAACTGCCAGACTGACTTCCAGAGTGGCTGAACCATTATACAGTCCCACCAACAATGAATAAGAGTTCCAATTTCTCCACATCCCCTCCAGCATTTGTAGTTTCCTGTTTGTTTAATGGCAGCCATTCTAACCGGTGTTAGATGGTATCTCATTGTGGTCTTAATTTGCATCTCTCTAATAGCTAGTGAAGCTGAACATTTTTTCATGTGTTTCTTGGTCATTTGTATTTCCTCTTCAGAGAACTGTCTTTTCATATCTTTTGCCCATTTTATAATTGGGCTGTCTGTACTATTGTCATTGAGTTGTAGGATTTCTTTGTATATGCAAGATATCAGTCTTTTGTCAGATACATGGTTTCCAAAAATTTTTTCCCATTGAGTTGGCTGCCTCTTTACCTTTTTGAGAAATTCCTTTGAGGTGCAGAAACTTCTAAGCTTGAGGAGTTCCCATTTATCTATTTTCTCTTTTGTTGCTTGTGCTTTGGGTGTAAAGTCTAGGAAGTGGCCTCCTAATACAAGGTCTTGAAGATGTTTTCCTACATTATCTTCTAGGAGTTTTATGGTACTTTCTTTTATATTGAGATCTTTGGTCCATTTTGAGTTAATTTTTGTGTAGGGGGTGAGGTAGGGGTCCTCTTTCATTCTTTTGGATATGGATATCCAACTCTCCCAGCCCCATTTGTTGAAAAGACCATTATGGCTCAGTTCGGTGACTTTGGGGGCCTTATCAAAGATCAGTCGGCCATAGATCTGAGGGTCTATCTCTGAATTCTCAATTCGATTCCATTGATCTATATGTCTATCTTTGTGCCAGTACCATGCTGTCTTGGCAACTGTGGCTTTATAATAAGCTTCAAAGTCAGGGAGTGTAAGTCCTCCCACTTCGTTTTTCTTTTTTAGAGTGTCTTTAGCAATTCGAGGCATCTTCCCTTTCCAAATAAATTTGATAACTAGCTTTTCCAAGTCTGCAAAGTAGGTTGTTGGAATTTTGATTGGGATTGCATTGAATCTGTAGATGAGTTTGGGTAGAATTGACATCTTAATGACATTTAGTCTTCCTATCCATGAACATGGAATATTTTTCCATCTTTTAAGGTCCCCTTCTATTTCTTTTAGTAGAGTTATGTAGTTTTCTTTGTATAGGTCTTTTACATCTTTGGTTAAGTTTATTCCTAGGTACTTGATTTTTTTAATTGCTATTGAAAATGGTATCTTTTTCTTGAGTGTCTCTTCAGTTTGTTCATTTCTAGCATATAGAAACATTACTGACTTATGTGCATTAATCTTGTATCCCGCTACTTTTCTAAATTTGTTTATTAGCTCTAGTAGCTGTATCATCGATTTCTCAGGGTTTTCTAGATATAAGATCATATCATCTGCAAACAATGACAGTTTTACTTCTTCTTTTCCAATTTGGATGCCTTTTATTTCTTTGTCTTGCCGGATTGCCCTGGCTAGCACTTCCAGCACAATGTTGAATAACAGTGGTGACAGCGGGCATCCTTGTCTTGTTCCTGATCTTAGAGGGAAGGCTTTCAGTCTCTCACCATGGAGTACTATGCTGGCTGTGGGTTTTTCATATATGCTCTTTATCATGTTGAGGAAGTTTCCTTCAATTCCTACCTTTTGAAGTGTTTTTATCAAAAAGGGATGTTGGATTTTGTCAAATGCTTTTTCAGCATCTATTGAGATGATCAATTGATTTTTCCCTTTCAAATTGTTAATGTGTTGTAATACATTGATTGATTTTCTTATGTTGAAACATCCTTGCATGCCTGGAATGAACCCCACTTGGTCATGGTGTATGATTTTTTTAATGTGTCTTTGGATTCGATTTGCAAGTATTTTGTTGAGGATTTTTGCATCTATATTCATTAGGGACATTGGCCGGTAGTTTTCCTTTTTTGTAGCATCTTTGCCTGGTTTTGGTATTAGATTGATGTTAGCTTCATAAAATGAGTTAGGTAGTGTTCCATTTTCTTCAATGTTTTGAAAGAGTTTGACTAAGATTGGTGTCAGTTCTTTCTGGAAAGTTTGGTAGAATTCCCCTGTGAAGCCATCTGGCCCTGGGCATTTATTTGTGGGAAGACTTTTGATGACTGATTGGATCTCTTTGCTTGTGATGGGTTGATTGAGGTCTTCTATTTCTTCTCTGGTCAGTCTAGGTTGTTCATATGTTTCCAGGAAATTGTCCATTTCCTCTACATTATCCAGTTTCTTGCCATACAGTTGTTCATAGTATCCTCTTATGATTTTTTTTAATTTCTTCAGGATCTGCAGTTATGTCACCTTTTTCATTCATTATTTTGTTTATATGGGTCTTCTCTCTTTTTGATTTTGTCAGTCTAGCTAGGGGCTTGTCAATCTTGTTGATCTTCTCAAAGAACTAACTTTTGGTGATATTTATCCTCTCTATTGTTTTTTTTGTTCTCTATATCATTTATTTCTGCTTTAATCCTTGTTATTTCTTTTCTTCTACTTGGTTTAGGATTGGTTTGCTGTTCATTTTCTAGCTTCTTCAGTTGCTCCATTAGTTCTTTGATTTTGGCTCTTTCTTCCTTTTTAATATATGCATTTAGTGCTATAAATTTCCCCCATAGCACTGCTTTTGCTGCATCCCATAGGTTTTGGTATGTTGTGTTCTCATTTTCATTCGTCTCTATATATTTAGCAATTTCTCTTGCTATTTCTTCTTTAACCCACTGATTGTTTAGGAGTGTGTTGTTTAACCTCCAGGTATTTGTGAATTTTCTAAGTCTCTGATGGTTATTGACTTCTAATTGTATTCCATTGTGGTCAGAGAATGTGCTTTGAATAATTTCAATCTTTTTAAATTTATTGAGGCTTGTTTTATGTCCCAGCATATGATCTATTCTGGAGAAAGTTCCATGAGCACTAGAAAAGTATGTGTATCCTGGTGATTTGGGATGTAATATCCTGTATATGTCTGTTAAATCTAATTCATTTATCAGATTGTTTAGGTTTTCAATTTCCTTATTGGTCTTCTGTCTGGTTGATCTATCTATAGGAGAGAGTGATGTGTTGAAGTCTCCCACAATTATTGTGGAAACATCAATTGCTTCCTTTAGTTTTGCCAGTGTTTCTCTCATGTATTTTGTGGCACCTTGATTGGGTGCATAGACATTTACGATTGTTATTTCTTCTTGCTGAATTGCCCCTTTTATTAGTATGTAGTAGCCTTCTTTGTCTCTCAAAACATCCCTGCATTTGATGTCTATTTTATCTGAGATTAATATTGCTACACCTGCTTTCTTTTGGCTGTAGCTTGCATGAAATATTTTTTTCCATCCTTTCACTTTCAGTTTCTTTGTGTCCCTGTGTCTAAGATGAGTCTCTTGTATGCAACATATTGATGGTTCATTTTTTTTTATCCATTCTGCTAATCTATATCTTTTAATTGGGGAGTTTAATCCATTTACATTCAACGTTATAACCATGAAGGCATTTCTTGAATCAGCCATCTTATCCTTTGGTTTATGTTTGTCATATTTTTCCCCTCTGTCTATTAATATCCTTTATTGTACCCATACCGAATCTCTTTAGTACTGAACCTTTCTCCAAGTCTCTCTTTCCTTTCTTTGTTTCTCTGTCTGTAGGGCTCCCTTTAGTATCTCCAGTAGGGCACGTCTCTTGTTAGCAAATTCTCTCAGCATTTGTTTGTCTGTGAAAAATTTAAGCTCTCCCTGAAATTTGATGGAGAGCTTTGCTGGATAAAGTATTCTTGGCTGGAAATTTTTCTCACTCAGAATTTTAAATATATCGTGCCACTGCCTTCTTGCCTCCATGGTGGCTGCTGAGTAGTCACTACTTAGTCTTATGCTGTTTCCTTTGTATGTGGTGAGTTGCTTTTCTCTTGCTGCTTTCAGAACTTGCTCCTTCTCTTCTGTGTTTGACAGTGTGATCAGAATATGTCTCGGAGTGGGTTAATTTGGATATATTCTATTTGGAGTTCGCTGAGCATTTATGATTTGTGTATTTATGTTGTTTAGAAGATTTGGGAAGTTTTCCCCAACAATTTCTTTGAATACTCTTCCTAGACCTTTACCCTTTTCTTCCCCTTCTGGGACACCAATGAGTCTTATATTCGGACGTTTCATATTATCTATCATATCCCTGAGGTCCATTTCGATTTTTTCAATTTTTTTCCCCATTCTTTCTTTTATGCTTTCATTTTCCATTCTATCATCTTCCAGGTCACTGATTCGTTGTTCAGCTTCCTCTAGTCTTGTACTATGAGTGTCCAGAATCTTTTTAACTTGGTCAACAGTTTTTTTTATTTCCATAAGATCATCCATTTTTTTATTTAGTCTTGCAATGTCTTCTTTATGCTCTTCTAGGGTCTTCTTGATTTCCTTTGTATACCGTACTATGGTCTCATTGTTCATCTTTAGTTCTTTGAGTAGCTGCTCTAGGTGCTGTGTCTCTTCTGATATTTTGATTTGGGTGCTTGGGCTTGGGTTATCCATATCGTCTGGTTTTTCATATGCTTTATAATTTTCTGTTGTTTTTGGCCTCTTGGCATTTCCTGAACTTGATAGGGTTCTTTTAGGATTTGTAGAGCAATTGAAGTCCTTATCTCTAATTTATCAGATCTACAGCTTCGTGGAGTACACTTTCTCTAACTAACCAGCAGGTGGCGTCCACGAGCCACCTGTTCTCCACAAGCCAGTTCTCCCCTGCTTAGCCTTTGTGGTGAGTGGGGGAGTGAGTCTTGTGGGGTCCAATTGGTGTACCAAGCTTGCGTGGGTAGTTGGTGTTGCCTGCCCTGTATATGGGGCGTGTTTCTGGGCAGTCAGGGAGGGGGGGTGGCCCTAACAATCAAATCTCCCTGGTGATCCTAGAGTTTTAAAGCTGCTGCAATAGTCTAATCCTTCAGTTCAGTACTGCCACAGTTTGTCTCTGCCACTGACCCACAAGTCCTTGGTATTGGTGTATGGCTCCTGAGACTTGCAAGTGGGCCCCTCTTCCAGGCTGTGCACCCCGGGTCCTCTGTTGAGGGATGACTGTGCTATGTCACAGGTGAGTGCCATCCCCCCAGGGCAGTTCTGGGCTGCTGGGCTGTGTAGGGAGGCTCCCAGTCTGCTGAAATGATGGCTGAATGGGGCTTTGTTAATTCACACTGCTCCACCTTCCCAACTCTGGGACAATCAGCTGAGGTTGCAGGGAAGGCTAATGTACACGCCCAGTTTTGTGGAGTGTGCCTGTAATTTGAAGCAGTTCCGTCACACTGGGTTGTCTGGGGCAGCTCTGGGCTATGAGGCTGGCGATGGGCAGGAGTGTTTCCTGTCCACCAGGATGATGGCTGTGAGCGGACAGCCCCCTTTTCTTGGGAAGTTGTGGTATTTAGTGAATTTTCGCAGCCACTGGATTATTGCCTTTTGTCTCAGAGCTCTCTTAGTTCTGCTCTTGTCTTGACCTGCCCAAATTGCAAGTCTTTGAGCTTTCTGTATTGGGCTTCTTAGAGTAATTGTTTTAGAAAAAAAAAAAAAGATTAAAAAAAAAAATGGGCCCTCCTCAGAGATCTAATGGGTTATTGAAATGCTAAGAGACAAAGCAACCAGGGCCATTAAGGAAAGGTCCACAGGGCAGAGAGATCAGCTTTTCTTCGGGATTTGCATATGCGCCTCAGGGCCTGAGCTCTGCACTTCCCCTTTCTATGTTCACCAGAACTCCAAAAATCCTCCGCTTTTATTTTGGAGTTTTTCGTGTTGTTTTTTTTCTATGCCTGTCTCCTCTCTGCTGGGCTGGCTGCTCTCAGATTCTCTGGTGTCTGGTCTCAGTCTATCTATGGTTGGAGTTTGGATCAGTAGAATGAGTTTCCGATAAGGGCTGCCACTGCAGTTCTCCCTTCTCCTTCCTGGAGCTGACAGCCCCTCCTCCCCCGGGACTGAGCCTGGCAGGGAGGGGCGCGGGTCCCCTGGCCGCAAAAACTTACAGATTTCGCTGATCTCAGGAGTTCCACGTTTTCATGAGTGTTGTATGAAGTATGCCCAAAGTCAGATTGCTCTGTGGTGTCCAGTCCACGCAGTTCCTGGCTTTCTACCTATTTTCCTGGAGGAGTAACTAAAACATACAGCTCACTAGTCTGCCATCTTGCCCCGCCTCCCCAGTTTCTTCTTTATATCCTTCAGCTCTTTTGCTGTATCTTCCTTCATTTCATCGAATTTATTTAGGATTAGTTGCCTCCACTCCTGTGTCTCAGCTGAGCTATTAGTTTGTTCCTTTGGCTGGTCCATGTTTTTGTGTTTCCTGGTATGGCTTGTTATCTTAAGTTGTCTAGGCCTCTGATTTTCTTGATTGGTTTATTTTGAAGCTTGTTTTCTATCTTTTACCTAGTGGTTTCCTTGTTGGTTGGCTTTGTTCTCTGGCCTCTGTTATTCAGTTCAACTTATTCTAGACCTCTAACTTAGGTTCTATTTAGTTGATCAGAATTTTTCCCCTCTTGTTTTTTCTGTTTCTTGCTCTGCCTCTATGTAACCTTTTTGTGAGTGGGTCTCCTCAGATATGGTCGACCCTAGTCATATTTTCCCAGTCTAGTGAGGCCCAGGTCTCATTGGGAGGGTATGGAGTTTTCCTGAGAATGAGACCCTCCTATGAGGCCTTTAGAACTGGTGCTTTTCCTCTCCTATCCAGCAGGTGGCGCTTGCCAGCTTGCAGCTCCCCCACAGTGTAAGGAGGTATGTAGACTTTAGTTCTCCTGGTGACTCTGATCCTGTCGGGGGCATGGCTGACTGACGCCAGAATCTGAATTCCAGCCCCTGGGGTCTGAGTTCCCAGAAGGAGAACTGCCAGTTGAGCTGGACCTCCCTCCACTCTCCCAATCCTCAGAACTCCAGTTGTCTCTCAGGGGCACTATTCCCTTCTCCCCTCTCCTCTTTGGGGCCTCTCCAGGTAGATTCCTTGGTCAGCCTGAGTTGGCAATTAAAGACGGGGGTGGAGGCCTTCAGTAGTGAATATGGAACTCAAAGACACTGTGGGTACTCTGTCTCCCCCGAAGTCCAGCCTAGTCCCTCAACCTGGGCTTTCCGATAAAAAATAATGAAGCATATTACTTTTAGATTCAAAAAAAAATAATAGAAAAGAAAAACAAGAGAAAGAAAAAAGAAAAAAAAAAAAAGAGTCTCTTTTAAAAGTCTTTCCCCAGCCTGGAAGTTTTGTCAGTGTTAGAATAGAGCATTTAAAGATATGCTTTGGGCTATTGTCTGATAATTACTCTCCAACAGCTTCAGTTCCACCCCTGCTGGGGGCTTTTCAAATACAAAAAGAGAAGGGATCAGTGAGAAGCCAGAAGGGACAAAATGTAGGGGAAAAAAAAATGGCTTTTTTGGAGTCTGGGAATGGGTGCCCGCTTTTACGTGCCCCTACTTCTTGGAGTCCAGGCCTTCTTTAGCACCCCAGCTCCCAAAATTAGTTAATTAATTTGTTAATTAATTCTGCAGTTGAGACTGGGTTGAGCCTCCCTTCTTGCCCTCAGCAGATTGCTGTTTTTTGGTCCCCCCCCCCACTTCAGGGATCCAGCAGCAAGACAGTCTGTGAGGTCTGGGTGGGGAGGGGCACCAGACCCCTGGTCTGGGGAACTTACAGTGTTCGCTGCAATCTCAGCTTTTCCTCCAACTCCAAACTTGCGTCCAATGTGTGACTGGTTACTGGAGGCCCCGAAAACACTGTTTCATATAGTTCTTGGGTAATTGCCAGCTGCTCTAGGAGAGAGACGAAATTCTGCTCCTCACCACTCCGCCATCTTGCCCTGCCTCCTTAGTTTGTTTTTTAATTCAATCTGAGGCTGTCATTTCATAAGTGAATTTAACCCATTTATATTTATTGTAACCACTGTTTGTATTTATTTCCTCTATCTTATTTTTTGTGTTGTTCATATTTTCTTTCTCCCCATTTATTCTTTTCTTTGGATTAACCTAGTGTTCCTTGAGTGGGTATGGGGGGGGTGGCTGTGAGCACCTACCTACTGGGCACTAGGACTCAGTGATTGATTCACTTCAATTGAGTCTTACAACAATCTTAGTAATATTATCCTAATTTTATAGATGAGGAAAGAGACTCATAGAGGTTAAGTGGTTTTCCTAGTTACAGTTTTTATAAGAGGTCTCACCGTGATTTGAATTACAGAGAGGTGGGTAGGATGTTGGGCTCCCTCCCACTTACTCAAATGATTATTTACTGAACCCCCCTTCTGGTTTTGGGAATCTTAAGAAAATCAAGAAACCCACCTGGGAAGGATAACTGGAGACTATTCTAAAGGCCATCTACTGAATGGAAGGCCTGATGGGAAAGCTGGGATGTTTGAAGCCTGAGGGAGAAGACAGGCACACAGACAGCCTTGTCATATCTTGTGATTCCCCTTTCTCTTTCTAGCTTCAGAGTTCAGTGCCTGGCAGCAGTAGGGGAAAGGCATCAGGGAAGGCACTTGAACTGCATTTTGAAAGATCTGAAGGTTTTTGCAGGACAAATTGAAGGCAAAGACATTCCATGCAATAGGAACAGTTAAGCGAGAGTGTGAGGGGAAGAGCTGTTTACCTGTAGTGTAGAGGAGCCATGAGATAGAGGGTTGGAAAGATGGCCTGGGGGACAGGAAGGAGAGGCCTTGAACATCAGTATGAGAACTTTGGGTTTAATCCTTGAGCAGCACAGGCTCCTGGAATGTCCCCACGTGACAGTGCTTGTTCATTTTTGAGGTCTCAGCCTCTGTGAGGAGGTAGTAATACTCCCATGTTGCTAATAAGGAAATAGGCTCAGAGTGGCCAACCGGCCTGACCCAAGCTCACACAGTAAGCAGTGACACTTAGATTCCAACTTAGGCTGGTCTGCATCCAAGGCCATGCTCTCATATGAGACAAATGGAGAGTGTTTAAGTGAAGTATGCTCCACTTAAGGCATGTTTTGACTGGGGCTAGGGACTCTTTAGTGTTCCTTCCTTCTATTCATTTCCTCTGTTTTTTTGTGAGTTGAATAGACAAGTGAACATGACATGCAGAAGGTTGACGGAGACCATTCCTCAACGATCAGCTTTCCCAGACTTAATTCCATAGCCTTGTGCTTGGCACTCCCTTGGCTGTATCTCCACATCTATTTGAGCACAAAAGCATCTGAGTGACATAAGAAAGGCCTTGTTTGCTGTTTTTAAGTACTCTGTGTGGAGGCTCTAAGGTCTAAAGACACTGTTAGCAAAACTCTTGAATCATACTCCATGGCTTATGGTCTGAGAAAGACATGAGAGGCTGAAAACTGGAGGATCAAAGACCTTCCCCGTGCTCATTCAGGCTTAGGTGCTCACTGGGATATCCTACCCTTGGACAATTAATTCTCACCTTTTTTCCTTAGTGCGTATCGTTGAATTTGCCTAAGTTACATGCATGTATTTTACAAACTTTGGTACTTCAACTATTATTAGTAACAAATGACATGGGAACCATGACATACCAGTGGGTCAAAACAGACCAAGATCCAGTACCATAGCCACTGCCATTTCTTGCACATCTACTGTGTGCCAGGCATTGAGCTAAGCAAGTACTTTATAGACATGATCTTATTTATTCCTCATGACAGTCTTGTAGAGACTTGAATTCCTGTATTACAGATGAGGAGACTGAGGCTTTGAGAGGGGCCATGAGTGAGCTGGCTTTTGTACCAGGTAGGACTGTCACACCAAAACCTAAGCACTTTCCACACCCACAGACCCAGGTTTAGGAGGGGTGGTGTATTAGGGTTCTTTAGGGAAACAGAATCAATGAGAGGTGTCTTTGACTACAAAATTTATAAAAGTGATTCACGCAACTGTGGGTATGCATGAGTCCAAATTCTGTAGAGCAGTCAGCAAACTGTCAACTCCAAGGAAGATGGCCAATAAACTCCTCAGGAAATGCTTTGCTGGGCAGCGGAAGAAGAAGTGAAGGTCCTCTACCTGTCTCACTTATAAGTCTTCAACTGATTAATTGGATTAAATCCAACCAATTGCATTCTCTCATTGTGGAAGACACGCCCTTTGGTGAGTCATCAGTCACAGCTGCAGTCAATTGACTGATGATTTAATAAACCAGACTGTTGGTTTATTAACCAGCCACAAACATCCTTCCAGCAATTGTTAGGGCAGTGTTTGCTTGACCAGAGAGTTGGGTACTATCACCAGGCCAAGTTGACACATGAACCTAACCATGACAGGTGGGAACCTGGTTTCAAAGTCATTAACACTTGAATCAACAGATCTAGAACTGCCCAGGTCCCTTCAGGGCAAGGCTGCTACAAGAGAGGGCCGCCCACAGTGCCTACCTCAGCTCTTCCACCATGGTGGCCTTTGGGACAATGATGTCTCAGTAGAAAAGAGAGGACCCAGAGAGGTTAAAGGCCTTATGTTGCACAGCAGCCATGGTGCTCCCTCCAACCAGGCTCCTGCTCCTGGGTAAGCCTGTTTCCCTTCCCCTCAAATCTTTCTCCTTCCAGACCCAGGAAATATCTTTCCAGATGTTCCTTCCTGTGAGATTCCATGCAGTCCCTCACCTCTAGTTCCCCAGGTATTCTGGTTTCTGTTATCCCAACCTTTTCCTCTTTGGAGATGTCCTGTCAGCTCTCAGAATCCTTTCTTCCTTTTAATCAAACACCCCCTCCTTTCAAATCACATCTGGTCTCAGACTTAACTCTGATCTTAGATTTGCTTATCTATGACATGTGACACTGACCAGATACCCACAATGAGAGATGAAGTGTCTTCTGCTCCACTCCTCTGGGTCCTCCCCTTCAAAGCTTCATAGAGAGAGAAGGAATTGGTCGAAAGCCCTGCAATATCTCGCCTGGCCCTGGCTGGAGTTTTTTCAGTAAAGGAGAGGATAAGCCCTGGGGGTTTTATGGAGCAGTGGATGGACTTTGAAAGGAAGAGATGTGAGTCTGCTGTTAACTCACCACATGACTTGAGTAGGGACAGAAAGCTGTTTTGAAGCTCAAGTGATATAACCTGTATGAAGAGATTTATATTAGTTTTTTAAGTGCTATGTTAGGTACCAGAGGATAGAAGGAACAAATTTTGTGAGCAGAGATTTTACAATACTTATAAAATTACAAGATCTTAGAACTAGTAAGGACCTTTGAGTTAGAGCATCTATGAAGCAGAATCCAGCATTTGTATATGGAGAAATGGAGGCCCAGAGTGCTTAAGTGACTTAGTCAAGTCACGCTGCAAATCAGTGAGAGATCCAGGTGCCCTGCTTCCAGGTCAGGACTTCCCTGCATTCTAAGCCCCCATGCCCACCCACCTCCATGCTGCAGGCTGTGGTGGGAGGGTTCTGCCAGGCTAGAGACCCCAGAATCCCTGTCCAGGTCCTATCATGGACAGAAGTAATAGGGCCTTAGAGTGCCTGGGGGTATCACAGACAAACCTAGGAGGGAGTCGTGAGGCCTATTTATGCCAGTGAGAACTAAGGAGGCAGTAGGCAGGGGTCACCTCTGCTTTGGGGGTATGAGGCTTGCAGGAAACCTCAGGAGCACGGCTTCTCCTCCTGAGACACCCCCCTCAAGACTTGTTCAGGGGACAAGTCGAGAAAACGTGCCTGAAGCAATAGGGGCAGCTGGGAGTGCCCATGATGAGGTCCAGGCCTCATCAATCAGCTTATTCCAACCACCTACTTCCTCCACCATCCCCACTCTCCAAATCAGCTCAAGGGTCCAGCTCAATCCCAGGACTGTTGCTAGAAGTCTGGTATGGTACAATATAGAGCATTGTCCAAGAATGACCCCAGGAGTTTACTCTAGACTGCCCGGACCCAGTGGGAGCTTCACTCAGATTCCTCCTAGTGCTTGCTCTCCCTGACTGAAGCAGTTACAACCCCAGAAGGGTTCAAAAGGTCCCTAAGTGCTGGGCAGTGGGCTTTTCCTGACAACTCCCATCAACAGTACATAAATTCATACTGCCTGGCACCCTAATAGTCTGATTAACCCCACAAACTGTTGTTCTCATACATGCCCTATTACAAGGGAGAGAAACAGAGGTGGGGTGCCTTCCCTAGAACACATCCCCACAATGTGTCCCATAGAACATCTGCCTTCCCATGTCTCTCTGTGGGGGCCTGTGCCTGCTCTTCCTAGTAACTGCTGGCTTGTATGTATCCCCACTAAAGTCTTTCCTTTACCCCTGGAGGGTTTGTTAAACTAGATTGCTGGGCACCAACCCCACAGTTTCTGATTTAGTAGGTCTATTATTGAGCTTGTATTTCTAACAAGTTCTTAGGTGATGCTAATGCTGCTGGGTCATACCAAATATTGTAGAACTTGCCCATTTTATTGCATAGCAGGTACTAGCTGTAAAAGAAACCCACCTGTCGTGAAAATGGAGAAACGATGCTCTCTTTAATGGGATTGCCAGGTGGGAGGAATGTGAGCCTGGAGCAGCTTCTTTGTCCCCATGAGGGGAAGCCTGCCTGGGAATAAAGCCAACACAATTAAGAGACAGAGTGCAACACATTCCAGAGCACATCATTGGAGCATCTGAATCCAACCATGCTTGATACTAGCTAGATCTACCCTTTGGATTTTTTAGTGCCATGAACAACAACAAAAAAAACCTTTTTTGCTTAAGCCAGTTTCAATTGGGTTGCTAACAATTTCAAGGGTCCTGCTGTGGTAGAGAAGACAGAGAAGGCACCAGGTTGTAGAAAAACAAAAGGAAATGAAAATAAACCTTGACACAGTTTTAGGCTAATTCAATCCCTTCATTGTTCAGGTTGGGAAAAACATGCTCAAAGTCACACACAGCAAGTCAGGAGCTGAGTTGGGGCAGAAATTTGGACCTCTTGACCTTAACCCATGCCCTCCCCCATGCCTCTGATGGCCTCTTGAACAAGTACTGACCCAAGAGAAGAAGGTACAGCCTCTGTTCTCCAAGAGCTTTGCTCGAGAGGTCACTTCCTGGGGGGTATCATTGACGAGGTCTTCAGTAGTGGGCTGCAGAATCAAATGGGAATCCTCTGTTGGCGGCACCTCTTGGGCTAAGTCTCTTGCCAGGTGTTGGCTCTAGGCAGGTGATCCCCCATGCCTGGTTTTCACTGGCCTATTGGTTAATAGCATGGGCTCTGGAATAAGGGCTGGGCCTGAATCCCAGCACTGAGATGTGAGCTCTAGTCCCATTACTTAGCCTCACTGATCCCCACTTCCCTTATTTACAATAATACCTACCTCAAGGTTTTGTTGTGAGAAGCAAATGAGGTAGCCTAGGTATCGTGCCTGGCATGGAGTAGCTGCTCAATAGTCATTGTTAGTATGATATGATAATTGCAGATCACAGAGGCCTCAGGCTTTGAGCAGCAACTCTGGGGACTTGGGCAATGATTAGGAAATAATCTCAGAGGCATCCTCAGGCATATTCAAGGCCCTCCAGTGGGTTCAGCAACAGGGCAAGTCTCTAGACTAATAGGAAATTTGCTACACATGGTTTAGCTAATTCAATTCAAATCAAATTCTTTTCTTTACCCTATCCTGTCTCCTTCACACATGGGAATCAGTCCTTGGAGATGAATTCTTTTTAAAAGCTCATATTGTATGACTGGGGCTAATTTCTGGACAAGGGGTAGTGATGGTAAATCTGTGGTTGTTCAAACAGATGGTATAATTAGAATAAGATTCTAATGATAGCTAATTAGGTTAATTTATGCTCCATAATCCAAGAAATGTTTGAGGCCCTGAGACGCTGCTACCCCTTAGGGTAGAGGTTTTTGAAGTATACTCCCTTCTGTGAAACCATAAGCCTCAATTTCTTTTAAAAATATTGAAACTTTTTAAAAGATGTAATAAAAACATGAATGTTTAAATGTGCTATGCACCAAATTTTAACACAATGGACACCATCTGGACCAGATTTTGAAATAAACCTATTGCTGTTTCTGTTTAATAGAAAATTGTTCTGAGGTCACTGGACAAGCTGTTAAAACCTTTCTAGAACAACTCTGTGTAATTTTGGCCTTTCTCAGTACTGTGAATCAAAACCAAAGGACAATATCAGAGGTTGATATAGGAGGGAAACTGTTTAATCTCTAATCCCTGATTTAAATTTTTGTGTACAACGTTTTGTGTAAACTAATTTAAAACTGTTTTAACGTGTATTATATAATGAGACTCCCCCTTAAAATTTCAACTGAGCAAGGCGGGGCAAGATGGCAGACTGGTGAGCTGTATGTTTTAGTTACTCCTCCAGGAAGGTAGGTAGAAAGCCAGGAACTGCGTGGACTGGACACCACAGAGCAATCTGACTTTGGGCATACTTCATACAACACTCATGAAAACATGGAACCGCTGAGATCAGCGAAATCTGTAAGTTTTTGTGGCCAGGGGACCTGCGCCCCTCCCTGCCAGGCTCAGTCCCGTGGGAGGAGGGGCCGTCAGCACTGGGAAGGAGAAGGGAGAACTGCAGTGGCAGCTCTTATTGGAAACTCACTATACTCATCCAAACTCCAACCATAGATAGACTGAGACCAGACACCAGAGAATCTGAGAGCAGCCAGCCCAGCAGAGAGGAGACAGGCATAGAAAAAAACAGCACAAAAAACTCCAAAATTAAAAGCGGAGGATTTTTGGAGTTCTGGTGAACATAGAAAGGGGAAGGTCAGAGCTCAGGCCCTGAGGCTCGTATGCAAATCCCGAAGAAAAGCTGATCTCTCTGCCCTGTGGACCTTTCCTTAATGGCCCTAATTGCTTTGTCTCTTAGCATTTCAATAACCCATTAGATCTGTGAGGAGGGGCCTTTTTTTGGTTTTGTTTTGTTTAATCCTTTTTTCTTTTTCTAAAAAAATTACTCTAAGAAGCCCAATACAGAAACCTTCAAAGACTTGCAATTTGGGCATGTCAAGACAAGAGCAGAACTAAGAGAGCTCTGAGACAAAAGGCAATAATCCAGTGGCTGCGAAAAAACACTAAACACCACAACTTCCTAAGAAAAGGGGGCTGTCCGCTCACAGCCATCATCCTGGTGGACAGGAAACACTCCTGCCCATCGCCAGCCTCATAGCCCAGAGCTGCCCCAGACAAACCAGTGTGACGGAAGTGCTTCAAATAACAGGCACACACCACAAAACTGGGCGTGGACATTAGCCTTCCTTGCAACCTCAGTTGATTGTCCCAGAGTTGGGAAGGTGGAGCAGTGTGAATTAACAAAGACCCATTCAGCCATCATTTCAGCAGACTGGGAGCCTCCCTATACAGCCCAGGAGCCCAGAACTGCCCTGGGGGGACAGCACTCACCTGTGACATAGCACAGTCATCCCTCAACAGAGGACCAGGGGGTGCACGGCCTGGAAGAGGGACCCACTCGCAAGTCTCAGGAGCCATATGCCAATACCAAGGACTTGTGGGTCAGTGGCAGAGACAAACTGTGGCAGGACTGAACTGAAGGATTAGACTATTGCAGCAGCTTTAAAACTCCAGGATCACCAGGGAGATTTGATTGTTAGAGCCACCCACCCTCCCTGACTGCCCAGACACACGCCCCATATACAGGGCGGGCAACACCAACTACACACGCAAGCTTGGTACACCAATTGGACCCCACAAGACTCACTCCCCCACTTGCCACAAAGGCAAAGCAGGGGAGAACTGGCTTGTGGAGAACAGGTGGCTCGTGGACGCCACCTGCTGGTTAGTTAGAGAAAGTGTATTCCATGAAGCTGTAGCTCTGACAAATTAGAGATAAGGACTTCAATTGGTCTACACACCCTGAAAGAACCCTATCAAGTTCAGCAAATGCCAAGAGGCCAAAAACAACAGAAAATTATAAAGCATATGAAAAAACCAGACGATATGGATAACCCAAGCCCAAGCACCCAAATCAAAAGATCAGAAGAGACACAGCACCTAGAGCAGCTACTCAAAGAACTAAAGATGAACAATGAGACCATAGTACGGGATACAAAGGATATCAAGAAGACCCTAGAAGAGCATAAAGAAGACATTGCAAGACTAAATAAAAAAATAGATGATCTTATGGAAATTAAAGAAAGTGTTGACCAAATTAAAAAGATTCTGGATACTCATAGTACAAGACTAGAGGAAGTTGAACAACGAATCAGTGACCTGGAAGATGACAGAATGGAAAATGAAAGCATAAAAGAAAGAATGGGGAAAAAAATTGAAAAAATCAAAACAGACCTCAGGGATATGATAGATAATATAAAACGTCCGAATATAAGACTCATTGGTGTTCCAGAAGGGAAAGAAAAGGGTAAAGGTCTAGGAAGAGTATTCAAAGAAATTGTTGGGGAAAACTTCCCAAATATTCTAAACAACATAAATACTCAAATCATAAATGCTCAGTGAACTCCAAATAGAATGAATCCAAATAAACCCACTCCGAGACATATTCTGATCACACTGTCAAACACGGAAGAGAAGGAGCAAGTTCTGAAAGCAGCAAGAGAAAAGCAATTCACCACATACAAAGGAAACAGCATAAGACTAAGTAGTGACTACTCAGCAGCCACCATGGAGACGAGAAGGCAGTGGCACGATATATTTAAAATTCTGAGTGAGAAAAATTTCCAACCAAGGATATTTTATCCAGCAAAGCTCTCCTTCAAATTTGAGGGAGAGCTTAAATTTTTCACAGACAAAGAAATGCTGAGAGAATTTGCTAACAAGAGACCTGCCCTACTGGAGATACTAAAGGGGGCCCTACAGACAGAGAAACAAAGAAAGGACAGAGAGACTTGGAGAAAGGTTCCGTACTAAAGAGATTCCGTATGGGTACAATAAAGGATATTAATAGAGAGAAGGGAAAAATATATATGACAAACATAAACAAAAGGAAGATGGCTGATTCAAGAAATGCTTTCACGGTTATAATGTTGAATGTAAATGGATTAAACTCCCCAATTAAAAGATGTAGATTCGCAGAATGGATCAAAAAAATGAACCATCAATATGTAGCATACAAGAGACTCAGACACAGGGACACAAAAAAATTGAAAGTGAAAGGATGGAAAAAAATATTTCATGCAAGCTACAGCCAAAAGAAAGCAGGTATAGCAATATTAATCTCAGATAAAATAGACTTTAAATGCAGGGATGTTTTGAGAGACAAAGAAGGCCACTACATACTAATAAAAGGGGCAATTTAACAAGAAGAAATAACAATCATAAATGTCTATGCATCCAATCAAGATGCCACAAAATACATGAGAGAAACACTGGCAAAACTAAAGGAAGCAATTGATGTTTCCACAATAATTGTGGGAGACTTCGACACATCACTCTCTCCTATTGATAGATCAACCAGACAGAAGACCAATAAGGAAATTGAAAACTTAAACAATCTGATAAATGAATTAGATTTAACAGACATATACAGAACATTACATCCCAAATCACCAGGATACACATACTTTTCTAGTGCTCATGGAACTTTCTCCAGAATAGATCATATGCTGGGACATAAAACAAGCCTCAATAAATTTAAAAAGATTGAAATTATTCAAAGCACATTCTCTGACCACAATGGAATACAATTAGAAGTCAATAACCATCAGAGACTTAGAAAATTCACAAATACCTGGAGGTTAAACAACACACTCCTAAACAATCAGTGGGTTAAAGAAGAAATAGCAAGAGAAATTGCTAAATATATAGAGACAAATGAAAATAAGAACACAACATATCAAAACCTATGGGATGCAGCAAAAGCAGTACTGAGGGGGAAATTTATAGCACTAAATGCATATATTAAAAAGGAAGAAAGAGCCAAAATCAAAGAACTAATGGATCAACTGAAGAAACTAGAAAATGAACAGCAAACCAATCCTAAACCAAGTAGAAGAAAAGAAATAACAAGGATTAAAGCAGAAATAAATGACATAGAGAACAAAAAAACAATAGAGAGGATAAATATCACCAAAAGTTGGTTCTTTGAGAAGATCAACAAGATTGACAAGCCCCTAGCTAGACTGACAAAATCAAAAAGAGAGAAGACCCATATAAACAAAATAATGAATGAAAAAGGAGACATAACTGCAGATCCTGAAGAAATTAAAAAAATTATAAGAGGATACTATGAACAACTGTATGGCAACAAACTGGATAATGTAGAGGAAATGGACAATTTCCTGGAAACATATGAACAACCTAGACTGACCAGAGAAGAAATAGAAGACCTCAACCAACCCATCACAAGCAAAGAGATCCAATCAGTCATCAAAAATCTTCCCACAAATAAATGCCCAGGGCCAGATGGCTTCACAGGGGAATTCTACCAAACTTTCCAGAAAGAACTGACACCAATCTTACTCAAACTCTTTCAAAACATTGAAGAAAATGGAACACTACCTAACTCATTTTATGAAGCTAACGTTAATCTAATACCAAAACCAGGCAAAGATGCTACAAAAAAGGAAAACTACCAGCTAATCTCCCTAATGAATATAGATGCAAAAATCTTCAACAAAATACTTGCAAATCGAATCCAAAGACACATTAAAAAAATCATACACCATGACCAAGTGGGGTTCATTCCAGGCATGCAAGGATGGTTCAACATAAGAAAATCAATCAATGTATTACAACACATTAACAATTTGAAAGGGAAAAATCAAATGATCATCTGAATAGATGCTGAAAAAGCATTTGAGAAAATCCAACATCCGTTTTTGATTAAAACACTTCAAAAGGTAGGAATTGAAGGAAACTTCCTCAATATGATAAAGAGCATATATGAAAACCCCACAGCCAGCATAGTACTCAATGGTGAGAGACTGAAAGCCTTCCCTCTAAGATCAGGAACAAGACAAGGATGCCCGCTGTCACCACTGTTATTCAACATTGTGCTGGAAGTGCTAGCCAGGGCAATCCGGCAAGACAAAGAAATAAAAGGCATCCAAATTGGAAAAGAAGAAGTAAAACTGTCATTGTTTGCAGATGATATGATCTTATATCTGGACAACCCAGAGAAATCGACAATACAGCTACTAGAGCTAATAAACAAATTTAGCAAAGTAGCAGGATACAAGATTAATGCACATAAGTCAGTAATGTTTCTATATGCTAGAAATGAACAAACTGAAGAGACACTCAAGACAAAGATACCATTTTCAATAACAACTAAAAAAATCAAGTAGCTAGGAATAAACTTAACCAATGATGTAAAAGACCTATACAAAGAAAACTACATAACTCTACTAAAAGAAATAGAAGGGGACCTTAAAAGATGGAAAAATATTCCATATTCATGGATAGGAAGGCTAAATGTCATCAAGATGTCAATTCTACCCAAACTCATCTACAGATTCAATGCAATCCCAATCAAAATTCCAACAACCTACTTTGCAGACTTGGAAAAGCTAGTTATCAAATTTATTTGGAAAGGGAAGATGCCTCGAATTGCTAAAGACACTGTAAAAAAGGAAAACGAAGTGGAAGGACTTACACTCCCTGACTTTGAAGCTTATTATAAAGCCACAGTTGTCAAACAGCATGGTACTGGCACAAAGATAGACAAATAGATCAATAGAATCGAATTGAGAATTTGGAGATAGACCCTCAGATCTATGGCCGACTGATCTTTGATAAAGCCCCCAAAGTCTCTGAACTGATTCATAATGGTCTTTTCAACAAATGTGGCTGGGAGAGTTGGATATCCATATCCAAAAGAATGAAAGAGGACCCCTACCTCACTCCCTACACAAAAATTTACTCAAAATGGATGAAAGATCTCAATATAAATGAAAGTACCATAAAACTCCTAGAAGATAATGTAGGAAAACATCTTCAAGACCTTGTATTAGGCGGCCACTTCCTAGACTTTACACCCAAAGCACAAGCAACAAAAGAAAAAATAGATAAACGGGAACTCCTCAAGTTTAGAAGTTTCTGCACCTCAAAGGAATTCCTCAAAAAGGTAAAGAGGCAGCCAACTCAATGGGAAAAGACTTTTGGAAACCATGTATCTGACGAAACACTGATATCTTGCATATATAAAGAAATCCTACAACTCAACAACAATAGTACAGACAGCCCAATTATAAAATGGGCAAAAGATAGGAAAAGACAGTTCTCTGAAGAGGAAACAAAAATGGCCAAGAAACACATGAAAAAAATGTTCAGCTTCACTAGTTATTAGAGAGATGCAAATTAAGACCACAATGAGATACCATCTATCACCGATTAGAATGGCTGCCATTAAACAAACAGGAAACTACAAATGCTGGAGGGGATGTGGAGAAATTGGAACTCTTATTCATTGTTGGTGGGACTGTATAATGGTTCAGCCACTCTGGAAGTCAGTCTGGCAGTTCCTTAGAAAACTAGATATAGAGTTACCATTCGATCCAGCGATTGCACTTCTCGGTATGTACCCGGAAGATCGAAGAGCAGTGACACGAACAGATATCTGCACGCCAATGTTCATAGCAGCATTATTCACAATTGCCAAGAGATGGAAACAACCCAAATGTCCTTCAACAGATGAGTGGATAAATAAAATGTGGTATATACACACGATGGAATACTACACGGCAGTAAGAAGGAATGATCTCGTGAAACATATGACAACATGGATGAACCTTGAAGACATAATGCTGAGCGAAATAAGCCAGGCACAAAAAGAGAAATATTATATGCTACCACTAATGTGAACTTTGAAAAATGTAAAACAAACGGTTTATAATGTAGAATGTAGGGGAACTAGCAATAGAGAGCAATTAAGGAAGGGGGAACAATAATCCAAGAAGAACAGATAAGCTATTTAACGTTCTGGGGATGCCCAGGAATGACTATGGTCTGTTAATTTCTGATGAATATAGTAGGAACAAGTTCACAGAAATGTTGCTATATTAGGTAACTTTCTTGGGGTAAAGTAGGAACATGTTGGAAGTAAAGCAGTTATCTTAGGTTAGTTGTCTTTTTCTTACTCCCTTGTTATGGTCTCTTTGAAATGTTCTTTTATTGTATGTTTTTTTTTTGTTTGTTTGTTTTGTTTTTTTAATTTTTTTTTATTTCATACATTTGATTAAAAAACAAAAACAAACAAGGAAAAAAATATGTAGAACCCCCTTGAGGAGCCTGTGGAGAATGCAGGGGTATTGGCCTACCCCACCTTGATGGTTGCTAACATGACCACAGACATAGGGGACTGGTGGTTTGATGGGTTGAGCCCTCTACCACAGGTTTTACCCTTGGGAAGATGGTTGCTGCAAAGGAGAGGCTAGGCCTCCCTATAATTGTGCCCAAAAGCCTCCTCCCGAATGCCTCTTTGTTGCTCAGATGTGGCCCTCTCTCTCTAGCTAAGCCAACTTGAAAGGTGAAATCACTGCCCTCCCCGCTACGTGGGATCAGACACCCAGGGGAGTGAATCTCCCTGGCAACGTGGAATATGACTCCCGGGGAGGAATGTAGACCTGGCATCATGGGACAGAGAACATCTTCTTGACCAAAAGGGGGATGTGAAAGGAAATGAAATAAGCATCAGTGGCAGAGAGATTCCAAAAGGAGCCGAGAGGTCACTCTGGTGGGCACTCTTACGCACACTTTAGACAACCCTTTTTAGGTTGTAAAGAAGTGGGGTAGCTGGTGGTGGATACCTGAAACTATCAAACTACAACCCAGAACCCATGAATCTCGAAGACAATTGTATAAAAATGTAGCTTATGATGGGTGACAATGGGATTGGTAAAGCCATAAGGACCACACTCCACTTTGTCTAGTTTATGGATGGATGAGTAGAAAAATAGGGGAAGGAAACAAGCAAACAAACAGATAAAGGTACCCAGTGTTCTTTTTTACTTCAATTGCTCTTTTTCACTTTAATTATTATTCTTGTTATTTTTGTGTGTGTGCTAATGAAGGTGTCAGGGATTGATTTAGGTGATGAATGTACAACTATGTAATGGTACTGTGAAGAATCGAATGTGCGATTTGTTTTGTATCACGGCGTGGTATGTGAATATATCTCAATAAAATGAAGATAAAAAAATCAAAAAAAAAAAAAAAGAAATATTATAGCGTTGTGGAGGATGGACTGAAGGGGAGGATAAGAATAGAGGCATGGAAGCCTGTTAGGAGGCTTTTAAAATTGTCCAGAATGGTAAGGGCCTGAAGTACCCTACTTTCAGACTGATACTTTGATTAGAGTATTAATCACCTCTGGATCAGAGTGGCCTATGAGCAGTTGATGATTCTTCCCACTTGGATACATTCTGCTTTGGAAGATGTTTATGCACATTTGCTTTGAAGGGGAAGAAGGATAAGTGGAATGAGGCAGTAAGACGTTCGGTGAAGGATTCTTCATTATATTTTGGCTTTATAAGGCTCCCTGAGTTTGGATGCTTTTACTTTTACTTGTCACTATTTCTATTCTTATTCCTGCCCTCATTATGGAGATTTATGAAAAACTGTATCTTTGATGTGATATAAAGACCACAACATATGGAGCTGGGGCCTAGTTGGAGTCTTAGCTCTGGCAATTTCTAGGCAATTAACCTTGGGAAAGTTGTTTTATCTCTCTAAACCTCAGTTGACTTGTATGTAAAATAGGGATAATTATAATATCTACCTGACTGGTTTGTCAAAAGGATTAAATGAAATCATGAGTGAAAAAAGTATTTTGTAAAGACCTGTACCCTTGTTATTTATTGCAATTTTTACCGCCAAGAATACATTTATGTCTATAGGTGGGAGTAGGAGATAGCTATTCTTTACAGAGAATAATAGTGTCTTTGATTTATTGAATTGTCTACTGTGAGCACTGGGTGTGAGCCCTCGAGTACCTCTTTTTTATGGAAGGGGACCCCCAGGTCGCAGGAATTGGCTGGGCAGTGGTTTTATCAACATCTGAGAAAAATATGGCTCCTCTCTGGGATATTTGGATCTAAGTACCAGGAAATAAAAGAAAAATGTGGTTTGATTTCAGTAAATGCTGGAATTCTGGATGCATGTTTAATAGGACTAAAACAAAGGGAAGAGAGAGCAAATAGCCAAAAACAGAGGGAAAAAAGGAGTGGGCAAGAGCCACAAGAGGGAATATGAAAACAAAGGGCAAAATCAGAAAAGAGACTAGAAAAAGAAAAAAAAGCAAAGACTTTCCCCATGTGTCTCCCATTTCAGACTTATTCATGCCTCATTTCTTTAAGTATAAGAATCTCAAAGGAAAGGGAAAAACTGTTCTTTTTAATATCATTAATGTATGTATCTGGTCAATGTCAACTCATTAGTAATACTGTTGTTTGTGAGAAGTGATTCCTGGAAATTTTTACTTGGGTTCGTTATTGCATATAATGTTTAGTATTTCTGTGAACTGTATACTTAATGCTAACATAGAATATATATCCATTGAACATAAGATTTTAACTTTTTAAAAAATAACGATTCAGTTTATCAAACATACACTGCTTCTAAAAGCCAGACCTAAGAAGGGAATGTTTCTTCTAAGAGTTCTGACATGTTTTCACATGAGAAGACTTTTCTTAAACTTGAAACTGAGTACAATCTTCCTTGATAATCCCCTAAATTCACTTCAAGAGGAACTAGAAAACATGGCAAGAATTGGTCCCCAGATGATACCAAGGGTAAATCATTCATTCATTCAACAAATATGCATTAAATATGAGGCTTTTTGCCAGATGCTAGAGATACAGTGGTAAGTAAAACAGACATGGTACTCTTGCCTTCGTGGAGCTTACACTCTTATGGTAGACTTAGTATGTGCAGAAATAAACATATAATTGTAAATTATGATAACTTTTATGAAGGAAAAGAACAAGTTGATATGAATGAGAATAACAGTGGACATTTCATTTGTGGGGTTGCCAAGGAAATGACATTTAAACTAAACCTGAAGGATGAGCCAAAGTTAGTTCTGAGAAGAATGGGGAAAGAGTAGTCCAGACAAAGGAAACATGTGTGAAGCCCTGAAAAAAGAAAGAGTTGATCAAAGCAGGCTCACTGGCAGATCTCAGGAGTCTGGATGCAGGAAAGCTCAGTAAAATATACCCAGCAGGGCCTGGAAGACTAGAAAACCTCACTTCTCTTGTTCCTGATGTCTTTATAGTTCACACTGACTAATTTCTAAGTGTCTTGGGATAGTCAAGGCTGAAACAAATGCTAACAATTGAAAGAGAGCTACCCATGGAGAGCGGGGCTAACTCTGTCCCTGGTGAGGACAAGGAGATTCAGGGGGTAAAAAAAATCTAAATTAAGGACCCAGCATATTTCAACTTTATTCTGTATGTCCTCACAGATGAACTATTGAAAACTGAAGTGTTGAGGTTTTCCTGACACTCTACCATAGTTTTACTATGCGAATTCTTTTGTTTTGTGACTTGTGTGATTCCTGTTGCCCTATTTCTGTTATCTCCACTCCTGCTGCCATAAGCACCTCTGTGGCAATTTCCCAGGCTGGTGACCTTGGAGGCACCTTTGACTCTTCTGCCTTTTATCAAGAACAATAGATTCCACCTCTGCAGTGACCCTCCAATGAGTTGCCTCAGATTCTTTCTCATGGTCAGCCTCTCCTGCTCAGTTCCCTGGCTGCAGCCTCATCCAACTTACCCATCCTTCAGATTCCTACTATGTTGATCGTCCTTGAATACCATTCAAATTCTGCCCCTTGCCTTTCTTTCGCTCTGACCATTTTGTCTATAAACAGATCCCCACAAAGTTAGTTCAACCTTTAGGCCTCAGAAAACATTTTCCTTAAGATTATCTCAACCTTTGCTCTTGCTCTCTATCTAGAGTACTTCCTCTCTTCCTATTCTCCACTCAACTCTCTGTCCATCCCAATCCCACAGTCTTCCAGACGTTTAGGCCATTCTTGTATTTGTTCACTCTTTCAATAATATTTATTGAGTGTGTATTATGTGTTGGGCACTTGCTAGGCACTGGAGATACATATACAGTGAGCAAGACAGATGCAGTCTCTGCCCTTGTGGAGCCTACATTTTCACAAAAGGATAGTAAAGCGTCAACCAAAGAAATATATCAAGACTAGAAACTAAGATGGCGGCTAGGTGAGACAGGGTGAAAAAACACCTCCATGAAAAACGCTAGATGAAAACCAGAAAGTGACCCAGAATCCGGTTACAGCGATGCTAGCTCCAGAGGACCCATATACTTAGTGAAACAGGGAGTCTGCATTCTGAAACGAGTGAGTAAGCTGGCTGGAAGACCCGTAGCCATGCAGCGGTCTGGGGAAGCCAGGGTTCGGTGATTGGAGACCAACTGGCTCTTTAAAAAAAAAAAAAAGGGAAAAACCCAGGAGCGGCTGCAGCTGCAATAGTGGGAACCACGCAGTAAAACACAGCAAGAGGGGGCTGGGCCGGCCTCTCGGTGTCTGGCTGGGAAGATAGCCTGCTGCAGATACCCTTGGGGCTGGAGGAACAGAGGGGAGAGCCGGAAGCAGAAAGAAACCCCGCGGATAGCAGCTGGCTTCCTGGAGGGCTGGATAAACTCCTGCCCAGGGCCGTGCCCACAGCCCAGAGCCACACCAGTTGTCCCGGAGCTGGGAAGGAGGAACTGTGTGAGGAGGAGGGGGTTGAGATGCCCCGTTCAGCCATTTTTGCTTCAGGCTGAGAGCGCGCTGCTGCACGGCCCAGTGGTCCGGGGCTTCCCTTGAGGGATGGTGTGCACTGGTGACGTAGCACAGCATTCCCTCGGCTGAGCTCCTGGAGGATCACGGCTGGGAGGGGGGACCCACTCGGAGAAACCAGGGACGCTACGCCAAGTCCGGTGGTTTGTGAGACACCAAGAGAGAGGGGCTGGGGCTGAAATGAAATGAAGGCTTAGTCTCTTGCGGCAGCCTTGAATCTCCGGGAACCTGGGGGATTTGAACATTAAAGCTGCTCTTCCTCCCTGGCCACTGGGACACGCCCCACATTCAGGGCGGACAGCTCCAGCAACACACCCAAACTGAGTTCTCCAACTGAACCCCACAAGAATCATTTCCCCACACACCGCGGGAACAAGGTTGAGAACTGACTTGAGGGGTATAGGTGACTCACAGATGCCATCTGCTGGTTAGTTAGAGAAAGTGTACGTCACCAAACTGTGTTTCTGAAAAATTAGATCGATATCCTTTTTTTTTTTACAACTTGAAAGAACCCTATCAAGCAAAGCAAATGCCAAGAGGCCAAAAACAACAGAAAATCTTAATGCATATGATAAAACCAGACGATATGGAGAATCCAACTCTAAACACACAAATCAAGACATTGGAAGAAACACAGTACCTCGCACAATTAATCAAAGAACTACAATTAAGGAACGAAAACATGGCAAAGGATTTAAAGGACATCAAGAAGACCATGGCCCAGGATATAAGTGACATAAAGAAGACCCTAGAAGAGCATAAAGAAGACATTGCAAGAGTAAATAAAAAAACAGAAGATCTTATGGAAATAAAAGAAACTGTTGGCCAAATTAAAAAGACTCTGGATATTCACAGTACAAGACTAGAGGAAGCTGAACATCTCAGTGTCCTAGAAGTCCACAGAACAGAAAATGAAAGAACAAAAGAAAGAATGGAGAAAAAAATTAAAAAAATCGAAATGGATCTCAGGGATACAGTAGATAAAATAAAACGTTGAAACTTAAGACAGAATAATGGATAAGTGTTTCAAATTGTGAATGGGTGTGCTGGTTTGGATGTATTAGGTCCCCCAAAATGCCATATTCTTTGATGCAATCTTGTGGTGTAACCAAATAAACCCCCTTTATAAAAGCCAGTCCTTTTCCAGTTTTTGCATCCTGGCAGCATTAGCAAACTGGAACAACTGGTGATGTGAATTTGAACCATATGCTCAGTTTGGAGCAGGCTTCAGGTTCTAGTTTCTCTCCAGTATCTATTTTCTACCTACAGTCCTAAGTAATGAGCCATAATTTACTTTTTTAAAAAAAATACTGTTTTATTGACATATTTGCACATAACCTACAGTCATCCACAGTGTACAATCATTCACAGTACTATCATATAGTTGTGCATTCAACACCAGAATCAATTTTTGAACATTTTCCTTACTCCAAAAAAAAAAGTGAAAATAAAAGTAAAGAACAACAACTAAAACATTTCATCCCCCTCATCCCACCCTATTTTTCATTCAGTTTTTGTCCCCATTTTTCTACTCATCTGTCCATACACTGGATAAAGGGAGTGTGAGCCATGAGGTTTTTGCAATCACACAGTTACACCATGTAAGCTACATAGTTATGCAGTCATCTTCAAGAATCAAATCTACTGGGTTGCAGTTCAGCAGTTTCAGGTATTTCCTTCTAGCTATTCCACTACACTAAAAACTAAAAAGAGATATCTATATAGTGTTAAGAATGCCCTCCAGAGTGACCTTTCACATAATTTCCTTTTGAACTTAAGGTATCAGAAACACAGCCATTTTGGAAAACAGTTTGACAGTTCCTCAAGATGTTAAATATAGAGTTATTATACGACCCAGCAATTTCATGCCAAGGTATCTACTCAAGAGTAGTGAAAACGCATATCCACACAAAACCTTGTACATGAATGTTCATAGCAGCATTAATCATAATAGCCAAAAAGTGGAAGCAAGCCAAATGTCCACCAAGTGTTGAATGGTTAAAAAAATTTGGTATATCCATACAATGGAATATTGTTTGGCAATAATAATGAGAGATTAAAAGTAAATTAGTGGTTGCCCAGGGTTGAGGGGCGGGAGGAAGGGTAGGAGGAATGGGGAATGACTGTCAGTGGACACAAAGTTTCTTTTGGGGGTTAGGAATGTTCTAAAGTTAGATTATGGAGATGGTTGCTGTTCTAGTTTGCTAATGCTACAGGGATGCAAAACACCAGAAATGGATTGGCTTCTATAAAGGGGGTTTATTTGGTTACAAAGTTACAGTCTTAAGGCCATTAAGTGTCCAAGGCAAGTCATCAACAATTGGGTACTTTCACCAGAGGATGGCCAGTGGTGTCCGGGAAACCTGTTAGCTGGGAAGGCACGTGGCTGGCATCTGCTCCAAAGTTCTGGTTTCAAAATGGCTTTCTCTGTCTTCTTGACCAAAAGAGGGATGCAAAATGAGACGAAATACTTTCAGTGGCTGAGAGATTTCAAATGGAGTCGAGAGGTCGCTCTGGTGGACATTCTTATGCACTATATAGATTAAAACCTCTTAGGTTTTAATGTATTGGAATAGCTAGAAGTAAATACCTGAAACTACCAAACTCCAACCCAGTAGTCTGGACTCCTGAAGACAGTTGTATAATAATGTAGATTACAAGGGGTGACAGTGTGATTGTGAAAACCTTGTGGATCACACTCCCTTTATCTAGTGTATGGATGGATGAGTAGAAAAATGGGGACAAAAACTAAATGACAAATAAGGTGGGATGGGGGGGATGGTTTGGGTGTTCTTTTTTTACTTTTATTTTTTTTTCTTATTCTGATTCTTTCTGATGTAAGGAAAATGTTCAGAAATAGAACATTTAAATCCACCCTGAATGGGTGGGGTAACACCCCCATGGAAATTATCCAGTCAGAGTCATCACCCACAGTTGGGTGGGGTCCATCTCCATGGAAACACTCAAAGAATTACAATCTAATCAACACTGATACTTCTGCCCACACAAGATTACATCAAAGATAATGGCGTTTGGGGGGACATAATACATTCAAACTGGCACAGTTGCACACTGTGAATTTACTAAAAAAACATTGAATTGCACACTTTAAACTGGTGAACTTTATCATATGTAAATTATATCTCAATAAAGCTGTAAAAAGAAAGAAAGAGCTAGAGCAAAGTTCAGCAAGTATTTCTGTAAAGGGCCAGAGAGTAAATATTTTAGGCTTTGTGGGTCATGTGGTCTCTGTTGTAACTACTCAGCTCTGCCTTTTAACATGAAAGCAGCCATAAACAATACATAAATTAATGAGCATGGCTGTATTCCAAGGAAACCTTATTGTAAAAAACAGGCGGGGACCAGATTTGGCTTGTGGGCAGTAATTTGCTGACTCTTAAGTGAGAGGGGTAAAAGAACACTTGAGACATGGAGATACTGGAAACAGTTGTAGGCCACAGACTGAAATTTTAACAACTGCATTGCAGGAGCTATCCAGGTTCAGTTTGGCTTCAACTTTTTTCACCTCTCTGATATTCGATTTTAGCACCTGGGGATTTCCTCGTTTTAGAAATCAACCTTGCATTTAAAATGTATAGCCTGTATTTATTTCTATTTGTTTGGCAAGGGCAAGGGGACTTCTGGCTCAGATTATCATATTTGCCAAAAGTTCCATATATGCTAGTCCTTGTCTCCCTCTCCAACCTCATCTCTTAGTATTTCTCACCTTTCTCAATAAGTTTTAGTCACACTGGTTTCTTTCCTGACTTAGGGCCTTTGCAATATAGCTCTTCCCTTTGCCCCTAGATCTTCACCTGGCTGGCAACTTCTTGATAAATCAAGTCAACTATCGTTTCTTCATTTAGGTTTTCCCAAACTACTCAATCTAATTTTTTCCTCCTCACTACTGTGATTTATCCCATTACCTTGTTCCGTTTTCTTCAACAGAGTCATTAGGTGGGTAACTTTGTTTCTCGCCAAGTTCTTGGTAGGTGCTTTTCTTTGGGGTTTCTGTTCACATGTAGGCTGTGCTGGCTGGGCCTCCAGCTTCTTCACCGTATGTGCTGTCTTTGCCCCTATCTGCCCATGGCTTATATTTGATCCTAGTTCCTATGGGTTGAAAAGTCTTGGCTCCTATTTGGTGCTGTGAGTTCCTGGTACTATTCCATCAAGAGCTCTGAATCAAAGCTGCTTGAGTCAAGAGATTATAATACACATTTTCTAGCTACCAAATGCCATACTAAGCATTTTCCAGCTAAGGGGTTATATTGAACATCTTTCCAACTATCTAGCTATCATTGTCTATGGCTGCTTTTTTGCTACAAAGGCAGAATTGAGTAGTTGCCACAGAAACTATATGGCCTGCAAAACCTTTTCAGAAAGTTTACTAAACCATGAGATAGATAGTAAAGATGTAGGGAAAGATTATTAGCTTAATCTAACAATAAAACTAAGACTGATCCAAGGGCTTTCACACCTGAATAATGAGAATCTTAGGTCAAGGAATAGGAAATATAAAATCCTCTAAAAAGAAGAGAAAGTTTTAATGGAAGCCATTTTAAAAGTTTTAATGGAGGCCATTTTTTTTTTTCATTTTTATTGAGATTGTTCAGATACCATACAATTATCCAGAGATCCAAAGTGTACAATCACTTGCCCCTGGGTACCCTCATACAGCTGTGCATCCATCACACTTAATTTTTGTTCAATTTTTAGAAACTTTTTATTACTCCAGACAAGAAATAAAGTGAAAGATGAAAAAAGAAAAAAAGAAAACTCTAAACCTCCCCTATCCCTAACCAACCCCCCTCAATTGTTGACTCCTAGTATTGATATAGTACGTTTGTTACTGTTTATGAAAAAGTGTTGAAATACTACTAACTGTAGTATATAGTTTGTAATAGGTATATAGTTCTTCCCTATATGCCCCTGTATTATTAACTTCTAATTGTATTGTCATACATTTGTTCTGGTTCATGAACTGATTTCTAGTATTTGTACAGTTGATCGTGGACATTGCCCACCATAGGATTCAGTTTTATACATTTCCATCTTTTGACCTAATGGAGGCCATTTTTACAGCTTCTTAAATGAAGCTCCAAGGCAGATTTAGAAAGCTTTAATTGAAATATTTTCCTGATTCACAGAGAGAGTGCCCTAAGGGAAGATTCAGGTTGAAATGAATCTCATTGTCTTGCTTAAGCAGCTCTTCAGTCATTATTTGTTTTTCCCTGGTGTTCTTTTGTTCCTGAATTTTTCACAAACCAACTGGGGCCAATTATCTTCCACACAATTAAAATTAAATAGTTTGTGTCAGGCAGCTCTTTAAGGCAGCTATTTCTCCTCAGTCTTGGGCATTTTTATATGACAGTATTTTCCCTTCTAACTGAAGCTTTCTCATTCTCTGGTGAATGCATTTGCAAATTAACATTCCCAGCAAATTTTTGCAAAGTTTAAACTTTCCTGAACAGTATCTCCTCTCCAGTATTGACAATCCAGGAGCAGCCTCAGGTTCAATAAAAGTTTTTCCTTTTATATTCATTTTTTTTTATTTCACCCATGAGCACGCAGCAGAAGAAATAGGTAATAAGAAATGTAACAAAGTGGGCTCCCAAAAAATATTACTTACACTTACTGACATCTGTGCCCCAAATTCCCCCATTTTCCTAATCAATTAACAAATACTGAAATCTTACTCCATGCATGGGCAGTGGAGACAAAAAGAGGTATAAGACCTGCTTCCTGCTCTCTTATAAGCTTTTTGTTCTCAAAACCCCTTTATAACACCAAAAAATTATTGAGGACCCCAAAGAGCTTTTATTTACGTGAATATTATCAATCAGTATTTACCATATTAGACATTGAAAATGAGAAAAATTTAAAACATTTTTTCACTTAAAATAACAGTAATATGCCTATTACAACTTAACATAGATACCACCTTTTTAATGAAAACTATGTTTTCTAAAACAAAAAAATAGTAAGAAGTTTGGCATTGTTTCACATTTCTGCAAATTTCTTTAATGTCTGGCTTTTAATAAGAAACAACTGCCGTCTCATATCTGCATCTGCATTCAATCTGTTGTGTCATCACATGTCATGTAGCTGCTAGAAAATTCCACTTATGAGAGAATCAGAGTGAAAAATGCAAATAATGTTTTAGTATTATTATGAAAATAGTTTTGACCTCATCTACCCCCTGAAAGAGTCTCAGGAACTCCCAGGGGTCTCTGGACCACACTTAGAGAACTCCTGTTCTAGAGTGAGAAAAATGATCTATATATGAAAAGGAAAATGACAAAATAGGCAGCATATTCCAAGTGACAAAGCAAAGAACTGTAACATGGGATAAGAAAAGGTAGGGACAGGGAATGAGGGAAGATTTGAGCTTGGCATTGAAGTTGTAGGGGCTACGACATGTAGAGATCTTAGAAGAGGGCCTTTCAAAAGAGTAATTGAATAAAGCTGCCCAGCAGAAATAGCAGCCATATACAGAAGGCAGTAAGGAACCAATCAGTTGAAGTGGAATATTTGTGTATCAAAAAGTGACAGTGTTTTAGTTTCTTAGGCCACTCTAGCAAATACCATGATATGGCTCAGGCTTAAACAATAGTAATTTATTTGTTTGCAGTTAGAGTCCAGGAAAATGTCCAAATCAAAGCATCATCAAGCCGATGCTTTCTTCCTGAAGACCAGCGGCTGGTGATCCTTGGCTCTTGTGCCGCATGGCAAGGGACATGGAGGCATCTGCTGTTCTCTCCCATCTCTTCTGGGTTTCATTGTTTTCAGCTTCCTACACCCATGTCTGTCTGTCTGTCTGTCTGTCTCTCTCCCTCCCCTCTCCGCCCCTCTTTCTCTACCTCTACCTCTACCTTGCTCTCTTCACTCTGTTTATAAAGGACTCCAGTAATAGTCCAGTAATAGGATCATGTCCCATCCTGAATGAGATGGGTCATACCTTAACTGAAGTAGCTTCATCAAAAGGTCCTACTTACAATGGGTTTACACTCACAGGAATGGATTAGATTTAGGACATGTTTTATTTGGCTACACACCACTTCAAACCATCACAGTTTAAGTTTTTTTAAGCAAAAAAGGAGAATGTTTTACTTCAGAGAATCAGACCTCAAGAAGAGCAAGATTCCGTCTTTCATTCAGACATCACAGCCTTTAGTAGAATGGAAGAGTGCTGGGTAGACAGGAATGAAAACCACTGCCATATGTGTAGAGGAGTAACAGAAGATGGTGTTGGAAAAATAGAGCTAGCCTATAAAAGGCCTCAAATATCATGCTAAAAAGTGTGGATTTTATCCTATGAGCAACAGGAAGCCTTTGAAAATTTTGATGAGAGGAAGAATATGATCCTCCCACTTAGATAATCCTTGTCACTTTCTTCAGAGAGTGGACCTTATCTTCTTTATCTCTATCCTCTAGTGTATCACGTATGTTACGTTGCATATAGTAGGCTCTCAGTAACTACTGAATTGTTGAGTGATCAGATCTCTATAAATAGACTTGGTAAGCAGGGCAAAGATAGGAGACTATTGTGAAAACACTATTATATTATTATTCATTCAATAAATATTTGTTGAGTGTGAAATATGTGCCAAACACTCTTCTGGGAACTTGAGATTCAGAGATTAAAGATAGTTCTTGCCGTGAGGAACATACAGTCTAGTGGAGAGACACTCAGGAAATCAAACAGTTAACTGTGTTTGATAAATGACCTCAGGGGGCACAGAAAAGGGGTGCCTAACCTAGTCCTAGAAAATCATGGAAGGTTCCCTGTTCTGTAAAACAAACAAACAAACAAAAAATACTCTTACATATACCAGAAACTACTGGAGTTTTAGAAATGAGAGACATAAAGAACTGTGTCATTTCAGTTGTGGGGGAGAGAAGCAAGAAGCATGGTTTAACCCAGATCTTAATGTGAATATGACAAGTTCTAAAAAGAGGTGGAACTGATTCCAGTCATGTGCCACTCATCTTCACTGCCCATCTATCAAACTGATACTGCTGAAAGCAATTCCAATCATATTTCCATCCATGATCATGAAATGAAAGAAGAAAAAACTACTGCTTATGTGGGGGAAATCATATTTAAAAAATCAAAAGAATGTTATTCATTGAGTTATAAGAAGAAAGTGAAAAATAGGAGGGAAAAAAACTTAGGATAAGAAATTTCAAGGCCATTATAATGGACTTTAAAATATTTCAATAAAATAGTCTCTAGTCTGTGGAGGTAAGGGTAGTACTGAAGCATCATATCTTGGGGAGCAGGGATCTGTTTTCCTAAAGTCTTTTAAAAGTCATTTGAAGAAAGTTCCCATTAAAAAAAAAGAAATTTAATGGGTAATAATGGGTACAATTATCTTAGATATGAAGGGAGCACTCAGTTCCAATACAAAAACTTCCTGAAGGGAAACTTTATTTTTTCCCAAAAGTAAGTTTCCAAAGACTTCAAAGACTCCTATGTCATCTGGATAGTTTCAGCCAGTTTCAAAGCAGCATTTAAGGAACTCTCAGCAGTCTAGGAACCTGGAATCTAACCTTGTTTCTTTGGGACATTGGGAAAGTGATCCCACCATTCAAGTATTAGTTTATTCGTCTGGAAAATGAAAATAATTATCTTTGTGTCCCCCACTGGGAATATGTAAGGGCAAACAGAAAAAAGAGCACTAGGAAAAGTTAAAGACAAATAAGAGATTATTTTCATTTCAATTAAATTATCTAAAACATTTGGGACTTCTAATTAGTAAGTAATAGCTCACTCATTCATCTTTCTCCGTTTCCAAAGTAGTCCAAGCCATCATTTTTTTCCTGGACTATTGAAATAGATTTCTAACAGATACTCCTGCTTCTGCCTTTCACCCCCTCCCAATTTATTCTTCAACAGCAGCCAAGGGTGTCTTTTCAAAACATAATCAGGATTTCCACTGATGACCATGGTAGAGTAACTAGTATCAAGTAGCCCTTCAACCATGAACAATTCTGAAACTGGACAAAATGTATGAAATTAATGTTTTCAGATATCAGACATAGGTGGTATAGGACTGTGATCCCTGAGTGTTTTGGTTTGCTAAAGCTGCTAAAATGCAATATACCATAAATGGACTGGCTTTTAACAATGAAGTTTTATTAGTTTAAAAATTTACAGTTCCAAGGCTGTGAAAATTCCAAATTAAGGCATCAGCAGGATAATACCTGGACTCTGCAGACAGGCTGCTGGCATCCAGGGTTCCTCTGTCACACGGGAAGGCACATGGCTGGCATCTGCTAGTCCTCTGCTCCCAGGTCTCATTGCTTTCAGCTTTTAGTTCTAATGGTCTCCTCTCTGAGCTCTCTGAGTGTTTCTCTGAGCTTTCTCAGCTTTTCCTGTCTTTTATCCTTATAAAGGACTCCATTAAAGTATTAAGACCCACCTTGAATGGGCTGGATCACATCTCAATTGAAACAACCTAATCAGAAGTTCCCACCCACAACAGATCTGCACCCACAAGCATGGATTACAAGAACTTGGCCTTTTCTGGGGTACATAACAGATTCAAACCAGCACACCCAGAGAAGGAAAAGAACAAGGTGAGCATCATGATTGCTCTTGCCTTCCGCCTAGAGGTCATTTGTCATTTCTAGCTACAGCACAGAGAGGGGAGTCCAAACAACTCAGTGTCTTCTCACTGAGCTGAGAAGACAGACATTGGACTAAAGTTAAGAGTAGCTGGGATTCATGGGGAATGGTACCAGAGAGAAGGGATCTATGCAGAGAAGGGGCACCAGAAATCTACATATGGATATCCTTACGTCTTTGGCCTGGGCATTGACTGAGATTCCATGGACTGGGCAAAGAACAACTACTAAGGAAAGAACAACCACCAGAGATCACACTAGGCTGGGAGATGTTCTAGTTCTCACAATCCAGAGTGAAGAGACATTGCTGAACCAAAATCCAGTAGAGAACCCAGAAATATCTTGCCTTAGGAATGGCACTAGCCTAGCAATAGTTTAAGGTTATTCTACAGCATCTGTAACAAAACTTGAAAACAATCCTCAAAAGTAACAAGCTATTTTTCAAGTAAGTTAACTGCCTGCTTGAGCAAAACTTGACACTTGAGTAAAGAAGACAATGAAATCCAGATATGCAACAACATAGCATCCATATGTGAACATACAATAAAAAGTTACCAGAAGAGGCTAGGCCTCTGTTCTAGTTTGCCTCCCTGTAATTGTGCCTAAGAGCCTCCTTCTGAATGCCTCTTTGTTGCTCAGATGTGGCCCTCTCTCTCTAGCTAAGCCAACTTGGCAGGTGAAATCACTGCCCTCCCCCCTACGTGGGATCAGACACCCAGGGGAGTGAATCTCCCTGGCAACATAGAATATGATTCCCAGGGAGGAATGTAGACCTAGCATCATGGGATGGAGAACATCTTCTTGACCAAAAGGGGGAAATGAAAGGAAATGAAATAAGCTTCAGTGGCAGAGAGATTCCAAAAGGAGCCGAGAGGTCACTCTGGTGGGCACTCTAATGCACAATATAGACAACCCTTTTTAGGTTTAATGAATTGGGGTAGCTGGCGGTAGATACCTGAAACTATCAAACTACAATCTAGAACCCATGAATCTTGAAGACGATTGTATAAAAATGTAGCTTATGAGGGGTGACAATGGGATTGAGAAAGCCATAAGGACCACACTCCCCTTTGTCCCGGCCCGCGGGACGTTCAACGGAGGCTCCGAGTCCTGTGAGGGAGGAATGGTATGGGACAAGAGACACGAGGAATGACAGCAAGACAGGTTTCTGATCAAGCTGCAAATCTTTATTGAAGGGGCAGAGCATATATACTCTAGGAGAGAGGGGGAGTGGCTAGCAAGGGCGGGTGGCGGTCTAGGATTGGTTGCTGCTGTTGCTAGGGCGGATGGCAGATGTAAGGCTAGCACAGGATTGGTGGCTACTGTTGCTGGGGTAGAAGGCAGATTGTAAAGCTAGCACTCTAGGCGCGAATCTTAGGCGCGAACGGCTATCACTTCCGTAAAGAAGGCTGAGGGCAACTTAAGCTGTTATTGCATCAGCCCTAGCGGCCATGTTGCATATCTCCGGCATCGCTGAGGGTGGATTTTATACATGCTACCTTAATCGTCCCCAACATCTCCTCCCTTTGTTTTTCAAAAGGATGGAGGAAGAATGCTGATTAAGCACTCTTTTGGCATTAACCTGCTGGGGGAAATAGAGGCCTCATTCCCCAAGTTGTTTGTGGCTCTGTTTTTCTGGGGAGGGGAGTTTTTTTGGCAGAGTAAAACCCCTATGCAAATGAGGCATATTTCTCAAGGAGCTCGAAAATGGCCTTTAATTGCTTTGGCCCTCCTTTGCAGTGCTTTGCCTCGCACCCAGCAGTACCAATCATAGCATACGCTAGAAGCATATTTTCGAGTTATATGCTGCTCCCGTAGGAGGGGGTTTCTTACCCGTAAGGGTGGGTAGCAGTCAGATGATCTGGATCCAAACCCTGGTCAGCGAGGTGAAGCCGGTGATAATGCACTTGAATAGGCTTGCTTAGGGCAGAGTCAATTTGGTCCTTAACTAGCTGTACTATTCTTTTTATGGCCCAGGGTGCAAAGGATATTATAAGGAGTATGGTTACTAAGGGGCCTAGTATAGGGAGGAGGTAAGGGAGGATTCCATTAAGCCCCCAGGAGATACCCCCTTGGGTTTCTCGCTCACGTCTGCGGTTTTCAATTCCTTCCCTAAGTTTGGTCATGGAATGCTTAACTATGCCAGAATGGTCAGCGTAAAAGCAACATTCCTCGCCCAGTGCAGCACAAAGCCCTCCTTGCTTAAGGAAAAGCAGATCTAAGCCTCTCCTGTTTTGGAGAACAACCTCCGATAGGGACGTAAGGGATTTTTCAAGATGGGTAATGGAGGTTTCAATGCGGGCTAAATCTTCGTCTATAGCAGCTCTTAGGTGGGAGAAGCTTTGGTTTTGGAGAACGACAGAGGCGATTCCGGTGCCTAGGCCAGTAATACCTAAAAGAGAAGCAATAGTAACAACCGTAACAAGTTCTCTTTTCTTTCTCAGCGTGGCTGGAGATTGCGCGACCAAGTGGTGATAAACGTCTTCCTCTGTATGAAAGAGGACATGGGGTAACACAGCCACTAAGAGGCACATTTCCCCTGTTTCAGTTAGGGCTTTTGCTGATACGCAAGGAGTAAGCCCCGTAGAAGAGCACAGCCATTTTGCCCCTGTTGGGGGGATATAGAATTTACCAGGCGATGGAGAGGACGACTGTGCACAGACCTTTTTTAAGGAGGCAGAAATGTTACCAATACAATGCCCAGAGTGAAGAACGGATTGCATGGTGAGACCGATTTTTTTTGCATTCCAAGGGCATTGGGGAGGATTGTCTTCGTTAGAAATATTAAATGAGGTATTAAGGGCTACAGCGTCATAATAAGGGGGCTTGACAGAGAAACACAGCCAACAACTGTGAGTAAGGTTAGGCTGGGAGGAGTTTAGAGAGAGAAAGGTGGCTTGGAGCACTTACCAAAGTGAGTTATAGATTGGCTTAAGCGCTATGGAAGAGCTTGAGGGTGACAATGTTGGGATGTTAGTAGGAGAAGAAGTAGCGGGATGACTTTTGCTAGGCGTGCGAGAGGTAGCGGATTTGCGAGGAGGGGTAGTTGGGGGCGGGGGCGCGAGCACCACATTTGGCCCAATGGCGGATGGTTTTTGCTGTACTGCTTCCTTTTTTATCATGATAAGACTCCCTGGGTCGACTCCTTCCAAATAGATTCTGAAGCCCCAGGTTCGACCGATTAGCCAAGAAGGATCAGTAGGGAGCTGTACGGTGAGATTTAGTTTTTGACAATTATATTTATCGTAATAAGGATTGATGGAATGGTCACGGGGCTTGCAGCCAAGAGGGGCCCATTTTAAAGTTAGGTAATGATCAGGGGCGGGAGGTTTCCAAGTAGTGGCTAATGTTTCACACCCCCAGTATGCACAGTAATATTGGTTGGGAGTATTGCAGTACTGTTTCCTGGGGTTTGAGGACGGGCACATGTAATATTGGGCTTGGTTAAGGCAAGGTGTGCCCTCCAGGAACAGGATTAGGTCACAGGTGTAAACAACGAAGGAAGGGCGTCCTGCAGTAACTTGGGTTTGCACAACTGTGGAATCTTCCCATCATGCCAAGGTCCATTTCCAAGGCTGATGGGGGTTGGAATTGCCGAAGGTGGCATGCACACTTTGCAGGAGAAAATATAAGGTGGCAACTTTAAACGGCAGTAGGCTTAACAAAGCCATACTAATAGAGGCTATTGGTTCTTCCTGTTAAGGGAGACAAGCTAGCAAAGTAATACACCCTACGATGCACAAATATGCTGTAGCAAGCAGGAATCTTTCTAACGGGTTCCAATCTTTTGGGGCAATGGTTGCTAATCTGGCTGCAAACAGCAAAGCCAGAAGACCAATTAAGAAAAGCCAATAGTAATTCAAGTGGTAATTCATGTGATTAGTGATGGAAGAAACCTGTAAGCAGGACTTCTTTCCACTTCCAGTTGTGTGCGGGCTGGTCGTCTCCGGATGGGTTATAGCAGGAGTTATTGATGCGCTGGAAGAGAGAAGAAAGATATTTTTCTCAGGGAGAGGCTTCTACCCTGGAAAGCTTATCATTAAGAGGAGGGGAGTGGAGTGTCTCAGGGGTTTGTTTTGGCAATGAGGAATTAATATGTTTTATCAGCCGTTCTGGAAGCCAGCGAGGACCTTCCCTCTTTTGATCGTATATGCAAACAGAGCCTCATCCCCAAATAATCACGGGGTCAGGCCCATTCCATTCTGACGTTAAGGGGTCATGCCACATAACAGTGGCTTCTTGCGTTTGTGTTCTGGGATGCCAATGTCTGTCAGCTGCAGATTGTCCTTCATCATCCAGAGTTAGGAAGTTAAGAACAAAAAGAGCATGATGTAAAAGGTCTCGAGGTCGTTGTTTTCTGAGATTGAGAGTACTTTCGGCTAGGCGGCACAGGGCATTTTTTAAGGTGCGATGTGCTCGTTCTACTATTCCTTGCCCCTGGGGGTTATATGGTATTCCCGTAGTATGCTTAATTTGTAATTGTTGACAGAAGGTTTGAAAATTTTTTCCAGTATATCCAGGCCCATTGTCTGTTTTAATGATTTTGGGTTGGCCTAAAATAGCGAAGCAATGTAGTAAATGAGAAATAAAATGCTTCGAAGCTTCTCCTGTTTGCAAGCTAGCTTGAGAAATGGCCAGGTTACTTACAATTATAGCATGTTGGAGGCTTTGCTTGTGCCGCGAAATTTTTGTGCTGCGCTGCAAAATTTTGAAGAGCGGCGCCAATAGCTATTCCAAGGGTTTGAGTGGGCCCGATGCCAGAACAGAGCTTTATGTAATTATTAAGATTGGTATTACGAAAGGGACGGATTGCTGCTTGGCAGGCAGCGTTAGCATTCTCATAGGCCAGGTGCTTGATAAAATCACTTTCGTTTTCGCTAGCCCCAAATAAACGCTCAGCCATGTTTTGCAGACGGCTAAGGAAATCGGTATATGGCTCATCAGGCCCCTGTCTTAATTTAGCGAGAGAGGCAGTGGCAGCGCCCTTTTGCGGAAGTTTTTTCCATGCTCTAAGTGCAGCCGTTTGTATTTGCGCTAAGAGACCTGGGGGGAATTGAGCCTGCTTATCATTTTGATGGTAGGGACTTTGACCTAAAAATTTATTTAAGGTCCAAGTTTTAGAAGTGGTCTTACGGGCATTACGGGTGGCATATTTTTTACAATGCTCCTCATAATCAGATTTCCATAACAGGAAATCACCGCCAGACAAGGCAGCTCTGGCTAGCTGGAACCAATCGTTAGGAATAAGTTCCTTTTCACTAAGGCTTTCCAGCAGGGCGAGCGTGAAGGGGGCGGTAGCACCATAATCACTCACTGCCTTTTTTAATTTCTCTAGATATTTTAGACTAAGTTTTTTATATTTAGCTGTTGAGGTGGAACTAGCTTCCTCCTGCTCTCCTTCGCTAGAGTCGGGGGAATCTGATTTATTATTCTCCTCGCTTTCACTACTAGAATCGCCATCTTTGAAGCCGGCGACGCCATTTCGGGAGCCGGCGGCGCCATTTTGGGAGCCGGCAACGCCATTTTGAGAATCTTGAGTCTGACTACGCGTAACCGGAAAAGCATAGGCGCAGCGAGTACAATGGAGGCGTGATGAGCGGGCGTTTTCTGGAAGCAAAAGGGCTGCAATGCTTTGAGTTGCCGACCGGAGGTCGGCGAGCAAATCGGCGGCATGCTGCTGCTCCTGTTTAAAAGTTTCTCTAAAATTATCAGCGTGTAGCCGGAGATTTTCTGTGGCTTCTTCTAAAGCGCGAAACTGAGATAAGGGCGTGACTGGGTAAAAATGAGAATATGGTTTGAGAAAATTGGGTGCGTAAGGGGGTGGCTGAAACGGAGGAAGGGAGTTATTTTCTAAAGAGGGAGAAATTCTAACCTCCGGTTCCTCCAAAGAGGGAGAAATTTTAGCCTTTGGTTCGATTTCGTGCTGATCGGGTGACAAACTGACTTGACTGGTTGGGGTATTTGGCCTATCCCTGTTAGAATTTTCATTTAAGGGATATTCAGGCATGTTAATAATTACTGAGCCGCACGCTGAAGCAGGGCGAGAGTGCTCTCTCAAAGCTTCCTCTCCTAATTTACAGAGGTTTTGAACGTCTGGAGCTGAAGAGTGGACTTTTAGAATTTCATTAATTAGGTTCCAATAAGAAAAGGCAGTAACCGGGACCTTTTCAGGACCAAAGGTTCGAAAATAATCTTTTAAACAATCTCTGACTCTTAGCCAGCACTGGTGGTCTATAGTACCTTCTTGAGGGAACCAAGGGCTGGTTTTTAAGAGGAAATTAAAAAAGCGCGTGAGATCTTTTTTCTTTACTCGTGTTCCTCGTGCCTTGAGTGATTGCTTAAATTGACTAACATATAATTTGTGTTAGGAAATTCCTTGTCCCATGATTAGGGTGGGGGCTTACCTTTTTTTTTTTTTTTTAAATCATCATTTTATTGAGATATATTCACATACCACGCAGTCATACAAAACAAATTGTACTTTCGATTGTTTACAGTACCATTACATAGTTGTACATTCATCACCTAAATCAATCCCTGACACCTTCATTAGCACACACACAAAAATAACAAGAATAATAATTAGAGTGAAAAAGAGCAATTGAAGTAAAAAAGAACACTGGGTACCTTTGTCTGTTTGTTTCCTTCCCCTACTTTTCTACACATCCATCCATAAACTAGACAAAGTGGAGTTTGGTCCTTATGGCTTTCCCAATCCCACTGTCACCCCTCATAAGCTACATTTTTATACAACTGTCTTCGAGATTCATGGGTTCTGGGTTGTAGTTTGATAGTTTCAGGTATCCACCACCAGCTACCCCAATTCTTTAGAACCTAAAAAAGGTTGTCTAAAGTGTGCGTAAGAGTGCCCACCAGAGTGATCTCTCGGCTCGTTTTGGAATCTCTCTGCCACTGAAGCTTATTTCATTTCCTTTCACATCCCCCTTTTGGTCAAGAAGATGTTCTCCATCCCACGATGCCGGGTCTACATTCCTCCCCGTGAGTCATATTCCACGTTGCCAGGGAGATTCACTTCCTTGGGTGTCTGATCCCACGTAGGGGGGAGGGCAGTGATTTCACCTTTCAAGTTGGCTTAGCCAGAGAGACAGGGCCACATCTGAGCAACAAAGAGGCATTCAGGAGGAGACTCTTAGGCACAAATACAGGGAGGCCTAGCCTCTCCTTTGCAGCAACCGTCTTCCCAAGGGTAAAACTTATGGTAGAGGGCTCAACCCATCAAACCACCAGTCCCCTATGTCTGTGGTCATGTTAGCAACCATGGAGGTGGGGTAGGCGAATACCCCTGCATTCTCCACAGGCTCCTCAAGGGGGCACTACATCTTTTTTTTTTTTTCCCTTGTTTGTCTTTTTTCTTTCTTTTTTTTTTTTTAACTTTCCCTTCTTTTTTAAATCAACTGTATGAAAAAAAAAGTTAAAAAGAAAACAAACATACAATAAAAGAACATTTCAAAGAGACCATAACAAGGGAGTAAGAAAAAGACAACTAACCTAAGATAACTGCTTAACTTCCAACATGTTCCTACTTTACCCCAAGAAAGTTACATAATATAGCAACATTTCAGTGAACTTGTTCCTACTACATCCATCAGAAATTAACAGACCATAGTCATTTCTGGGCATCCCCAGAACGTTAAATAGCTTATCTGTTCTTCTTGGATTATTGTTCCCCCTTCCTTAATTGCTCTCTACTGCTAGTTCCCCTACATTCTACATTATAAACCATTTGTTTTACATTTTTCAAAGTTCACATTAGTGGTAGCATATAATATTTCTCTTTTTGTGCCTGGCTTATTTCGCTCAGCATTATGTCTTCAAGGTTCATCCATGTTGTCATATGTTTCACGAGATCGTTCCTTCTTACTGCCGTGTAGTATTCCATCGTGTGTATATACCACATTTTATTTATCCACTCATCTGTTGAAGGACATTTGGGTTGTTTCCATCTCTTGGCAATTGTGAATAATGCTGCTATGAACATTGGCATGCAGATATCTGTTCGTGTCACTGCTTTCCGATCTTCCGGGTATATACCGAGAAGTGCAATCGCTGGATCGAATGGTAGCTCTATATCTAGTTTTCTAAGGAACCGCCACACTGACTTCCAGAGTGGCTGAACCATTATACAGTCCCACCAACAATGAATAAGAGTTCCAATTTCTCCACATCCACTCCAGCATTTGTAGTTTCCTGTTTGTTTAATGGCAGCCATTCTAACCGGTGTTAGATGGTATCTCATTGTGGTCTTAATTTGCATCTCTCTAATAGCTAGTGAAGCTGAACATTTTTTCATGTGTTTCTTAGCCATTTGTATTTCATCTTCAGAGAACTGTCTTTTCATATCTTTTGCCCATTTTATAATTGGGCCGACTGTACTATTGTCATTGAGTTGTAGGATTTCTTTATATATGCAAGATATCAGTCTTTTGTCAGATACATGGTTTCCAAAAATTTTTTCCCATTGAGTTGGCTGCCTCTTTACCTTTTTGAGAAATTCCTTTGAGGTGTAGAAACTTCTAAGCTTGAGGAGTTCCCATTTATCTATTTTCTCTTTTGTTGCTTGTGCTTTGGGTGTAAAGTCTAGGAAGTGGCCTCCTAATACAAGGTCTTGAAGATGTTTTCCTACATTATCTTCTAGGAGTTTTATTGTACTTTCTTTTATATTGAGATCTTTGGTCCATTTTGAGTTAATTTTTGTGTAGGGGGTGAGGTAGGGGTCCTCTTTCATTCTTTTGGATATGGATATCCAACTCTCCCAGCCCCATTTGTTGAAAAGACCATTATGGCTCAGTTCGGTGACTTTGGGGGCCTTATCAAAGATCAGTCGGCCATAGATCTGAGGGTCTATCTCTGAATTCTCAATTCGATTCCATTGATCTATATGTCTATCTTTGTGCCAGTACCATGCTGTTTTGGCAACTGTGGCTTTATAATAAGCTTCAAACTCAGGGAGTGTAAGTCCTCCCACTTCGTTTTTCTTTTTTAGAGTGTCTTTAGCAATTCGAGGCATCTTCCCTTTCCAAATAAATTTGATAACTAGCTTTTCCAAGTCTGCAAAGTAGGTTGTTGGAATTTTGATTGGGATTGCATTGAATCTGTAGATGAGTTTGGGTAGAATTGACATCTTAATGACATTTAGCCTTCCTATCCATGAACATGGAATATTTTTCCATCTTTTAAGGTCCCCTTCTATTTCTTTTAGTAGAGTTATGTAGTTTTCTTTGTATAGGTCTTTACATCTTTGGTTAAGTTTATTCCTAGGTACTTGATTTTTTTAGTTGCTATTGAAAATGGTATCTTTTTCTTGAGTGTCTCTTCAGTTTGTTCATTTCTAGCATATAGAAACATTACTGACTTATGTGCATTAATCTTGTATCCCGCTACTTTGCTAAATTTGTTTATTAGCTCTAGTAGGTGTATCGTTGATTTCTCAGGGTTTTCTAGATATAAGATCATATCATCTGCAAACAATGACAGTTTTACTTCTTCTTTTCCAATTTGGATGCCTCTTATTTCTTTGTCTTGCCGGATTGCCCTGGCTAGCACTTCCAGCACAATGTTGAATAACAGTGGTGACAGCGGGCATCCTTGTCTTGTTCCTGATCTTAGAGGGAAGGCTTTCTGTCTCTCACCATTAAGTAGTATGCTGGCTGTGGGTTTTTCATATATGCTCTTTATCATGTTGAGGAAGTTTCCTTCAATTCCTACCTTTTGAAGTGTTTTTATCAAAAAGGGATGTTGGATTTTGTCAAATGCTTTTTCAGCATCTATTGAGATGATCAATTGATTTTTCCCTTTCGAGTTTTTAATGTGTTGTAATACATTGATTGTTTTTCTTATGTTGAACCATCCTTGCATGCCTGGAATGAACCCCACTTGGTCATGGTGTATGATTTTTTTAATGTGTCTTTGGATTCGATTTGCAAGTATTTTGTTGAGGATTTTTGCATCTATATTCATTAGGGAGATTGGCCGGTAGTTTTCCTTTTTTGTAGCATCTTTGCCTGGTTTTGGTATTAGATTGATGTTAGCTTCATAAAATGAGTTAGGTAGTGTTCCATTTTTTTCAATGTTTTGAAAGAGTTTGAGTAAGATTGGTGTCAGTTCTTTCTGGAAAGTTTGGTAGAATTCCCCTGTGAAGCCATCTGGCCCTGGGCATTTATTTGTGGGAAGATTTTTGATGACTGATTGGATCTCTTTGCTTGTGATGGGTTGGTTGAGGTCTTCTATTTCTTCTCTGGTCAGTCTACATTGTTCATATGTTTCCAGGAAATTGTCCATTTCTTCTACATTATCCAGTTTGTTGCCATACAGTTGTTCATAATATCCTCTTATAATTTTTTTAATTTCTTCAGGATCTGCAGTTATGTCACCTTTTTCATTCATTATTTTGTTTATATGGGTCTTCTCTCTTTCTGATTTTGTCAGTCTAGCTAGGGGCTTGTCAATCTTGTTGATCTTCTCAAAGAACCAACTTTTGGTGATATTTATCCTCTCTATTGTTTTTTTGTTCTCTATGTCATTTATTTCTGCTTTAATCCTTGTTATTTCTTTTCTTCTACTTGGTTTAGGATTGGTTTGCTGTTCATTTTCTAGCTTCTTCAGTTGATCCATTAGTTCTTTGATTTTGGCTCTTTCTTCCTTTTTAATATATGCGTTTAGTGCTATAAATTTCCCCCTTAGCACTGCTTTTGCTGCATCCCATAGGTTTTGGTATGTTGTGTTCTCATTTTCATTCGTCTCTATATATTTAGCAATTTCTCTTGCTATTTCTTCTTTAACCCACTGATTGTTTAGGAGTGTGTTGTTTAACCTCCAGGTATTTGTGAATTTTCTAAGTCTCTGATGGTTATTGACTTCTAATTGTATTCCATTGTGGTCAGAGAATGTGCTTTGAATAATTTCAATCTTTTTAAATTTATTGAGGCTTGTTTTATGTCCCAGCATATGATCTATTCTTGAGAAAGTTCCGTGAGCACTAGAAAAGTATGTGTATCCTGGTGATTTGGGATGTAATGTCCTGTATATGTCTGTTAAATCTAATTCATTTATCAGATTGTTTAGGTTTTCAATTTCCTTATTGGTATTCTGTCTGGTTGATCTATCAATAGGAGAGAGTGATGTGTCGAAGTCTCCCACAATTATTGTGGAAACATCAATTGCTTCCTTTAGTTTTGCCAGTGTTTCTCTCATGTATTTTGTGGCACCTTGATTGGGTGCATAGACATTTACGATTGTTATTTCTTCTTGCTGAATTGCCCCTTTTATTAGTATGTAGTGGCCTTCTTTGTCTCTCAAAACATCCCTGCATTTGAAGTCTATTTTATCTGAGATTAATATTGCTACACCTGCTTTCTTTTGGCTGTAGCTTGCATGAAATATTTTTTTCCATCCTTTCACTTTCAGTTTCTTTGTGTCCCTGTGTCTAAGATGAGTCTCTTGTATGCAACATATTGATGGTTCATTTTTTTTGATCCATTCTGCGAATCTATATCTTTTAATTGGGGAGTTTAATCCATTTACATTCAACGTTAAAACCGTGAAGGCATTTCTTGAATCGGCCATCTTATCCTTTGGTTTCTGTTTGCCATATTTTTCCCTCTCTCTATTAATATCCTTTATTGTACCCAAACCGAATCTCTTTAGTAGTGAACCTTTCTCCAAGTCTCTCTGTCCTGTCTTTGTTTCTCTGTCTGTAGGGCTCCCTTTAGTATCTCCAGTAGGGCAGGTCTCTTGTTAGCAAATTCTCTCAGCATTTCTTTATCTGTGAAAAATTTAAGCTCTCCCTCAAATTTGAAGGAGAGCTTTGCTGGATAAAGTATTCTTGGCTGGAAATTCCTCTCACTCAGAATTTTAAATATATTGTGCCACTGCCTTCTTGCCTCCATGGTGGCTGCTGAGTAGTCACTACTTAGTCTTATGCTGTTTCCTTTGTATGTGGTGAATTGCTTTTCTCTTGCTGCTTTCAGAACTTGCTCCTTCTCTTCTATGTTTGACAGTGTGATCAGTATATGTCTCGGAGTGGGCTTTTTTGGATTTATTCTATTTGGAGTTCGCTGAGCATTTATGATTTGTGTATTTATGTTGTTTAGAAGATTTGGGAAGTTTTCCCCAACAATTTCTTTGAATACTCTTCCTAGACCTTTACCCTTTTCTTCCCCTTCTGGGACACCAATGAGTCTTATATTCGGACGTTTCATATTATCTATCATATCCCTGAGGTCCCTTTCGAGTTTTTCAATTTTTTTCCCCATTCTTTCTTTTAGGCTTTCATTTTCCATTCTGTCATCTTCCAGGTCACTGATACGTTGTTCAACTTCCTCTAGTCTTGTACTATGAGTGTCCAGAATCTTTTTAATTTGGTCAACAGTTTCTTTAATTTCCATAAGATCATCCATTTTTTTATTTAGTCTTGCAATGTCTTCTTTATGCTCTTCTAGGGTCTTCTTGATTTCCTTCATATCCCGTACTATGGTCTCATTGTTCATCTTTAGTTCTTTGAGTAGCTGCTCTAGGTGCTGTGTGTCTTCTGGTCTTTTGATTTGGGTGCTTGGGCTTGGGTTATCCATATCGTCTGGTTTTTCATATGCTTTATAATTTTCTGTTGTTTTTGGCCTCGTGGCATTTGCTGAACTTGATAGGGTTCTTTTAGGGTTTGTAGACCTATTGAAGTCCTTATCTCTAATTTATCAGATTTACAGCTTCGTGGAGTACACTTTCTCTAACTAACCAGCAGGTGGCTTCCACGAGCCACCTGTTCTCCACAAGCCAGTTCTCCCCTGCTTAGCCTTTTTGGTGAGTGGGGGAGTGAGTCTTGTGGGGCCCAATTGGTGTACCAAGCTTGCGTGTGTAGTTGGTGTTGCCTGCCCTGTATGTGGGGCGTGTTTCTGGGCAGTCGGAGAGGGGGGGTGGCCCTAACAATCAAATCTCCCTGATGATCCTAGAGTTTTAAAGCTGCTGCAATAGTCTAGTCCTTCAGTTCAGTCCTGCCACAGTTTGTCTCTGCCACTGACCCACAAGTCTTTGGTATTGGCGTATGGCTCCTGAGACTTGCAAGTGGGCCCCTCTTCCAGGCTGTGCACCCCGGGTCCTCTGTTGAGGGATGACTGTGCTATGTCACAGGTGAGTGCCATCCCCCCAGGGCAGTTCTGGGCTGCTGGGCTGTGTAGGGAGGCTCCCAGTCTGCTGAAATGATGGCTGAATGGGGCTTTGTTAATTCACACTGCTCCACCTTCCCAGCTCTGGGACATTCAGCTGAGGTTGCAGGGAAGGCTAATGTCCACGCCCAGTTTTGTGGTGTGTGCCTGTTATTTGAAGCACTTCCGTCACACTGGGTTGTCTGGGGCAGCTCTGGGCTATGGGGCTGGTGATGGGCAGGAGTGTTTCCTGTCCACCAGGATGGTGGCTGTGAGCAGACACCCCCCTTTTCTTGGGAAGTTGTGTTGTTTAGTGAATTTTCTCAGCCACTGGATTATTGCCTTTTGTCTCAGAGCTCTCTTAGTTCTGCTCTTGACTAGACGTGCCCAAATTGCAATTCTTTGAAGGTTTCTGTATTGGGCTTCTTAGAGTAATTGTTTTAGAAAAAGAAAAAAGGATTTAAAAAAAAAAAGAACAAAAAAAAAACAAAAAAAAAAACAACAAAAAAAAAACGGCCCTCCTCAGAGATCTAATGGGTTATTGAAATGCTAATAGACAAAGCAACCAGGGCCATTAAGGAAAGGTCCACAGGGCAGAGAGATCAGCTTTGCTTCGGGATTTGCATATGTGCTTCAAGGCCTGAGCTCCGCCCTTCCCCTTTCTGTGTTCACCAGAACTCCAAAAATCCTCTGCTTTTATTTTGGAGTTTTTCGAGTTGTTTTTTTTCTATGCCTGTCTTCTCTTTGGTGGGCTGGCTGCTCTCAGAGTCTCTGGTGTCTGGTCTCAGTCTATCTATGGTTGGAGTTTGAATCAGTAGAATGAGTTTCCGATAAGAGCAGCCACTGCAGATCTCCCTTCTCCTTCCCGGAGGTGACAGTCCCTCCTCCCCCGGGACTGAGCCTGGCAGGGAGGGGCGCGGGTCCCCTGGCCGCAAAAACTTACAGATTTCGCTGATCTCAGCAGTTCCACGTTTTCATGAGTGTTGTATGAAGTATGCCCAAAGACAGATTGCTCTGTGGTGTCCAGTCCACGCAGTTCCTGGCTTTTTACCTACTTTCCTGGAGGAGTAACTAAAACTTACAGCTCACCAGTCTGCCATCTTGCCCCGCCTCTCCGGGCTTACCTTTTGTTGCTTTCTTTTCTTCTTCTTCTTTCCTTTCGCCGACACTGATCGACTGGTGAACGGATCTGTCTCGCGAGCGCACTTCCCCGCGGTGATCCCGGGTGCGGTGAGTGTGAGGTACCTCTCTCCTTGAGTGCGGCGTTCCATCTCTCACAGAATTCAGGGCCCCACGTTGGGCGCCAGTTTGTCCCGGCCCGCGGGACGTTCAACGGAGGCTCCGAGTCCTGTGAGGGAGGAATGGTATGGGACAAGAGACACGAGGAATGACAGCAAGACAGGTTTCTGATCAACCTGCAAATCTTTCTTGAAGGGGCAGAGCATATATACTCTAGGAGACAGGGGGAGTGGCTAGCAAGGGCGGGTGGCGGTCTAGGATTGGTGGCTGCTGTTGCTAGGGCGGATGGCAGATTTAAGGCTAGCACAGGATTGGTGGCTACTGTTGCTGGGGTAGAAGGCAGATTGTAAAGCTAGCACTCTAGGCGCGAATCTTAGGCGCGAACGGCTATCACTTCCGTAAAGAAGGCTGAGGGCAACTTAAGCCGTTATTGCATCAGCCCTAGCGGCCATGTTGCATATCTCCGGCATCGCTGAGGGTGGATTTTATACATGCTACCTTAATCGTCCCCAACACCCCTTTGTCTAGTTTATGGATGGATGTGTAGAAAAATGGGGGAAAGAAACAAACAAATGAACAGATGAAGGCATCCAGTGTTCTTTTTTCCTTTAATTGCTCTTTTTTCACTTTAATTATTATTCTTGTTATTTGTGTGTGTGTGATAATGAAGGTGTCAGGGACTGATTTTGGTGATGCATGCACAACTATGTAATGGTACTGTGAACAATCGAATGTACGATTTGTTTTGTATGACTGCATGGTATGTGAATATATCTCAATAAAATGAATGTTAAAGAAAAAAAAAGTTACCAGACATGTGAAGAAATAGTAAAATGTGACCCCTAAACAGGAGGAAATTAATTGATAGAAGTAGACCCAGAAATGACAGAATGATGGAATTAGCAAACAAGATCTTTAAATAAACTTTTATAAATATGTTCAATGATTTAAAGGAAGAGATGAATATAATAAGGGAGAATGAAATTCAAGAATTGAGAAATAAATACCTGAGGACCACCACAAAGTTGGAGTAGATGTTCTTTTTTCTATTCCTCCCACTCCGTACAATGAAAAATCCCAGGCATTATATACAAAATAAACATAAGAAGACTGTGAGAGGTGGCAAGTAGAAGACAGATTGACTAGAGGCCTCATATGTTCCATACAATTATTATAAGCAGAGGAGAGTAAATGGACCTAAAGGGAGGTAAGTTTTCTTTGTTTTACTTGAACTGAGAAAATGATGACAGCAGTAGACCATGATGAGATTTGTATACATAATGCAATACCTAGAATGACCACTAAAAAAGCTAAACTTACAAATACACTCAAAAACCACTATAGATAAATCAAAATGGAATTCTAAGCAATGTCCTAGCAACCCACAGAAAGTAGGAAAAAAGAAAATGGAGAAATGAGAAACAGAGAAGACACATAGAAAACAAATAAAATGGCAGACAGTCCGTAACATATCAATAATTACATTAAATGTAAGTGGTCTAAATACATCAATTTAAAGACAGAGATTGGCAGAGTGAATTAAAAACATGGCACAACTATATGCTGTCTATAAGAAACTCATTTGAAACATGATATAGGCAGGTTGAAAGTAAAAGGGTGGAGAAGAGAAGACATGTGAACGTTATCAAAAAAAAGCAGGTGTGGCTATATTAATATCAGATAAAAATGACTTCAGAGCAAAGAAAATTACCAGAAACAGCAAGGGACTTTATGTAATGATAAAAGGGAAGAAAACATGGCAAACCTAAATGTTTACGCACCAAACAACAGAGCTGCAAAATATATGAAGCAAAAACTGACAGAACTGAAAGGAGAAGTAGACCAATTCACACAGTTGGAAACTTGAACACATCTCATAACAATTAATATAACAACTAGACAGAAAATCAGCAAGTATATAGAATAATTGAACAGCACCATCAGCCAACAGAATCTAATTGACACGTAGGAATACTCCTCCCAACAATAGCAAAATACACATTCTTTTCAAGTATCCTAAGAACATATGCAAAGATAGGCCATATCCTGGATCATAAAACAGATCCCAGCAAATTTAAAACAATTTAAATTAGAGTGTGTTCTCCCACCAGAATGGAATCAGAATCAATACAAGTGAGAAGACAAAGAAATGACATTTTTGAAGTGCTGAAAAGAAAAGTTGATCTAGAATTATATGTTCAATGAAAATGCACTTCAAAATTCATGTGAAATAAAGATACAGAAAAGCAAAAGCTGAGAAAATTTGTTACTAGTAGACTTGCACTACAAGAAAAATAAAAGAATGTTCTTTAGACTGAAAGAAGGTGATACCAGATGGGGACTTGGATTATAATATGTGTGAAAGTACCATAAATGGAAAATATATGGGAAAAATAAATGGTTTTCCTTCACACGTTAATTCCATTAAAAACAATTGACTGTTTACAGAGAAAAATAATAATGTATTGTGAGGTTTCTAATATATGTAGAAGTAAAATGTATGATAATATCAAAAGGCAGGAGGAGAGAAATAGAAGTATTTTGTTGTAAGATTTTTACATTACATATTAAATGGTTAAAAAAAATTGGAAACAATTGAGAGTCCAGAAATAAACTCATACATCTACAGTCAATTATTTTCAAGAACAGTGCCAAGACCATTCAAAGGGGTAAATATATTCTCTTCAGCAACTGGTGTTGGGGCAACTAGATATCCACGTGGAAGAGAATGAAATTGGACCTCTACCTCACACCATATACAAAAATTAACTTAAAATGCATAAAAAATCTAAATATAGGAGCTAATACTATAAATTTTAGAAGAAAACATAAAGGTAAGTTTTCATGATCTTGGATTTGGCAAAGAATTCTTAGCAATGTCATCAAAAGCACAAACAACAAAAGAAAAATAGATAAATTCACTTCATCAAAATTAAAAACTTTTGTGCATCTTCCTCTTTACCAGCTGGAACCGTGGAGGGTGTCGAAGAGAAGAAGTTTTCAGCTGTGCCAGAAACCTTTAAGAAAAAGCAAAGGAATTTTGCTGAACTGAAGATCAAGAGCTTGAGAAAGAAGTTTGCCCTGCAGATGCTTCGAAAGGCAAGGAGGAAGCTTATCTACGAAAAAGCCAAGCACTATCACAAGGAATTTAGGCAAATGTACAGAACTGAGATTCGAATGGCTAGAATGGCAAGAAAAGCTGGCAACTTCTATGTCCATGTGGAACGCAAATTGGCATTTGTCATCAGGATCAGAGGTATCAATGGCATGAGCCCAAAGGCCCAAAAAGTGTTGCAGCTTCTTTGCCTTGGCCACTGTTCTAGTTTGCTAATGCTGCCGGAATGCAAAACACCAGAGATGGTTTGGCTTTTATAAAAGGGGGTTTATTTGGTTACACAGTTACAGTCTTAAGGCAATAAAGTGTCCAAGGTAACACAGCAGCAATTGAGTACTTTCACTGGAGGATGGCCAATGGTGTCCAGAAAAACCTCTGTTAGCTGGGAAGGCACGTGGCTGGCATCTGCTCCGGAGTTCTGGTTTCAAAATGGCTTTCTCCCAGGACATTCCTCTCTGGGCTGCAGTTCCTCAGAAATGTCACTCTCAGTTGCTCTTGAGGTGTTTGTTCACTCTTAGCTTCTCTGGAGCAAAAGTCTGCTTTCAATGGCCATCTTCAAACTGTCTCTCATCTGCAGCTACTCTCTCAGCTTATGCACATTTTTCAAAGTGTCCCTCTTGGCTGTAGCTCCTCTTCAAAATGTCACTCTCAGGCACACTGAGTTCCTTTTGTTTGTCAGCTCATTTGTATGGCTCCAGTGATTTAATTTAGACCCACCCTGAATGCGTGGTATGCTGGTTTGAATGTATTATCTCCCCCAGAAAAGGCATATTCTTTGATGTAATCTTGTGGGGCAGACATATTAGTGGGGATTAAGTTGGATTAGGTTGTTTGCATGGAAATGCACCCCACCCAACTGTAGGTGATAACTCTGATGAGATATTTCCATGGAGGTGTGGCCGCAAACATTCAGGGTGGGCCTTGATCAGTGGAGCCATATAAATGAGCTGACAAACAGAAGGAACTCAGTGCAGCTGAAAGGAACATTTTGAATAGGAGCTACAGCCAGGAGGGACATTTTGAAGAATGCACAGAAGCTGAGAGAGTAGCTACAGATTAGAGACAGTTCGAAGATGGCCATTGAAAGCAGACTTTTGCTCTGGAGAAGCTAAGAGAGGACAAATGCCACAAGAGCAACTGAGAATGACATTTTTGAGGAACTGCAGCCCAGAGAGAAACGTCCTGGGAGAAAGCCATTTTGAACCCAGAACTTTGCAGCAGATGCCAGCCACGTGCCCCCTACTTAATGTAGGTTTTCCGGATGACACTGGCCATCCTCCAGTGAAGGTGCCCGATTGTTGATGCGTTACCTTGGACCCTTTATGGCCTTAAGACTATAACTCTGTAACCAAATAAACCCCCTTTATAAAAGTTGATCCATCTCTAGTGTTTTGCATGCTGGCAGCATTAGCAAACTAGAACAGATTTTGGTACCAGGAGTGGGGTGCTTTTGCTGCTGAGTTTGTAAATACCAAACATGTTGGAATGGCTTTTTAAATGGATAAGGTGAAGATTCTGGAAGAATTGTGAAGAGCTTGATAGAAAAGGCCTAAACTGCTTTGAAGAGACTGTTTGTGGAAATATGGACTCTAAAGATACTTCTGATGAGGCCTTGAACAGAAATGATGGATGTGTTGATGCGAACTGGAAGAAAGGTGATCCTTGTTTTAAAGTGGCAGAGAATTTGGCAAAATTGGATCCCAGTGTCAGATGGAAGGAAGAATTTGAAAGCGACAACCTGGAATACTTAGCTGAGGAGATCGCCAGACTACATGTGGAGGATGTACCCTGGCTTTTACTTGCAGCTTATAGTAAAATGTGAGAGGACAGAGATAAACTTAGAACTGAACTCTTGGGTTCAAAGAAACAGAAACTGATGGTTTGGAAAATTCCAGGCTTCCAGGGCTTGGATCCCCAGAAGCTATAGCCCAACGTGAGGATTTAACCAAACATAGAACCTAGCTGCCATTTCAGTAGAAGCCAAGATTGGAGATGGAGTTAAGCAGAAAGGATTTGTGGAAAGTCCTATTGTCTGAAGGCTTTGATCCCTGTGTGCTTCATGCAAAGCCAACAGAATTTTTGTGAGATCTTTATAGACAGAACCATTGCCTGTCTGGACTGGAAGAGACAGACAAGGAACAAATTGAAGGAAAAATTTCTTCAAAGACAGAGCCATGGAGGTTGAGGTCTGGAGTCGAGAGGCCTTGGGCTGGGAGAGTGGAGTGGCCCACATGCATGGAAAGGGTGAGTTTGCCTCAGAGGTTGAGGGTGGGCATTCTGCCTCGATGCTCTGGAAGAGTTTTGCCACCCTAGGTCCCAAAGAGGGTGGAGCACATTCCCAGGGAACTGGGGAGAGCCTGGCTGCCACACCACTGTTCTGAAGGGGTTGAGCGTGTGCCCTGGAGATGGAAGCAAATCCGGGTGCTGCCCTGATGTTTGAGGAGGGTGGGGCCGGGAAGGTGGTCTCCCCTATTTGTGGATATGTTGGAGAACTCACCCCAGAGTTTGGAGAGGAAAGGGCTGCTGAAAAGGCCCTTAGGAAGGGTTAGACTCCCACTCTCTCAAGCCCCCAGGATGCAACATCGTTCTGTAAATGACTCTCAGACTTTGAAATCTAATGGAGTTTGTCCTGCAGGTTTTAGAAACTGTTTTGGTCCTGTGAACTCTGTTTTCCTTTCAGTTTCTCCTTATGGCAATGGGAATGTTTATCCTATGAATGTCCCTCCTTTGTATATTGGAAGCACATAACTTGTTCTAAGTTCACAGATCCACAGCTAAAGGAGAATTATGCCTTAGGACTGACCACACCTATAATTGATTTTGATGGAATCTTGTACTTAACTATTATTACTGAAATGATTTAAGTTTCTGTGATATTGTTATGTATCAATGTATTTTGTATTCAGAAAGAATACGTTTTTCTGTGGTCCAGGGGGTGGAGTGTGCTGGTTTGAATGTATTATGTCCCCCAGAAAAGGCCATATTCTTTGATGTAATCTTGTGGGGCAGACATATTAATGGGGATTAAGTTGGAACGTTTGGATTAGGTTGTTTGCATGGAAATGCACCCCACCCAACTGTAGGTGATAACTCTGATGGGATATTTCCATGGAGGCGTGGCCCCACCCATTCAGGGTGGGCCTTGATCAATGGAGCCATATAAATGAGCTGACAAACAGAAGGAACTCAGTGCAGCCGAGAGGAACATTTTGAATAGGAGCTACAGTCAGGAGGGACATTTTGAAGAATGCACAGAAGCTGAGAGAGTAGCTACAGATTAGAGACAGTTCGAAGACGGCCGTTGAAAGCAGACTTTTGCTCTGGAGAAGCTAAGAGAGGACAAATGCCACAAGAGCAACCGAGAGTGACATTTTTGAGGAACTGCAGCCCAGAGAGAAACGTCCTGGGAGAAAGCCATTTTGAACCCAGAACTTTGCAGCAGATGCCAGCCATGTGCCCCGACTAATGTAGGTTTTCCTGATGACATTGGCCATCCTCCAGTGAAGGTACCCGATTGTTGATGCATTACCTTGGACACTTTATGGCCTTTAGATTGTAACTCTGTAACCAAATAAACCCCCTTTATAAAAGTCAATCCATCTCTGGTGTTTTGCATGCTGGCAGCATTAGCAAACTGGAACAGGTAGGGTAACATCTCCATGGAAATTTTCCAGAGTCATCACCCACAGCTGGGTGGGGCGCATCTCCACAGAAACTCTCAAAGAATTACAATCTAATCAACGCTGACACTTCTGTCCACACAAGATTACATCAAAGATAATGGCATTTTAGGGGACATAATACATTCTAACCAGCACAGCCACATCATCAATGACATCTTTGTTAAGATCAGCAAGACCTTGATTAACATGCTGAGAATTGTGGAACTATGTATTACATGGGGGTACCCAAACCTGAAGTCAGTGAATGAACTGATCTGTAAGTGTGGTTATGGCAAAATCAATAAGAAGCGGATTGCCTTGACAGATAACTCTGATTGCACGATCTCTTGGTAAATATGGCATCATCTGCATGGAGGACCCGAGTCATGAAAACTTTACTGTTGGGAAACGCCTCAAAGAAGCTTTTTCTTCATCCCCAGAGGGGGGATGAAGAAAAAGACTACCCACTTTGTAGAAGGGGAAGATGCTGGCAACAGGGAAGACGAGAACAATAGGCTTATTAGAAGGATGAACTAAGGTGTCTACTATGATTACTTTTATAATCTGGTCAGTTAATAAACAGTGACTGATTTCAAATTAAAAAAAAACACTTTTGTGCATCAAAGCACACTACCAAGAAAGTGAAAAGACAATGTGCAGAATGGGAGATAGTAGTTGTAAGTCAATATCTGATAAGGATATGTAACTCCAGAATATATAAAGAATACTTAAAACTCAACAACAAAAATACAAACAACCTAATTTTAAAATGTAAAAATGACTTGAATAGATATTTCTCCAAAGGAGACATACAATTGGCCAATAAGCGCATGAAAAAATGTTCAACATCATTAGTCATTAGATGAATACCAGTCCTATCCACAGTGAGATACCATGACACACCCACTAGGATGGCAGTTATCAAAAATATGGAAAATAGGAAGTGTTGGTAAGGATATGGAGAAATTGAGACCCTCATGTATTACTGGCAGGAATGTAAAATAGTGCAGCAGCTGTAGAAAACAGTTTGGTGGTTTCTCAGAAGTTAACCATAGAATTACCATATGACCTGGCAATTTCACTCCTAAGTACATACACAAAAGAATTGAAAACAAAAACTCAAACAGATACTTGTACACCAAGGTTCATAGCTGCATTATACACCATAACCAAGAGGAGGAAACAACCCTAGTGTTCATCAACAGATGAATGGATGAACAAAATGTGATATATCCATGCCATGGAATATTAGTCATAAAAAGGAATAAAGTGATGGCAGAGTGAGAAGTTTCAGGGCTCTGCCTTGCCACAGAAGCTTTGAACATTGAGCAAGAAATAAGAGAAACATCTTTCTCACAACTCTGAGGAAACAAAGAAGTGTAGTAACAGGGCAAGCGTCAAATCACGAAATAGGCAGCTTAAAAGTGGTAGGTTCTCATGGCTCCCTGGCTGGCCCCTTCCTCATCCCTTCACCATGTTAGAGTGTACTAGTACTCCAAGTACAGATCCCTGGTCCTGGTTCCAAAGGGAGCACGGTAACCCTCACGCACATAGTTGGAACTTGTATGTCTGGCACAATATGTCTGGTGGTGGGCCTGAGTGAATGAACCAGGATACTCATTGCAGGCTCACCATCCCAGAAGTTGTCCTGCATTTAGAAGGCAGCTCACAGAGCTCTCCTCCAGAGCAGTCAAGTTGTGGCTGCCTGAGGCAAGGGATTGTTGGCTATAGGACATACAGTGTAGTATCCAGGACCATGAGGAAACAGTTTCCTAGGTGCGGTCGCAGCTAGGGGCGGGCACCCACGGAACCCTCTGCGGTCGGCGTTGCTTGAGGGGTACCGGTGGCGGCTCTTCCGGAGGCGAGGGCGCGGCAGGGGACTTGGCCGAGTCCCCGGCGGAGGCGTGCAAGGTGTGGAGGGCGGCGAGAGAGGAACGCGAGACAATCTCTCTTCAGGAGGGTTGAACCAAAAGCGTTTATTTAGGGGTGAGCACAAGTTATATAGGGTGGCATAGAGGGTGGGGTCGGTGTTAGGGGTGTGGGGTCCTTACATGGCAATGCTGAGGGGATAAAGGCTAGGATTGGTTCTGAGAGGGCGCGGAGGTCGTTTGAAAAAGGGGCGGGAGTTGCTCTGGCAACGGTGCATGCGCACTGGCGGTGGCGGGAGTTGCTCTGGCAACGGGGAGTGTGCGGGCAAGATAAGGGGGGCGGTTTTCTCTGGCAAGCTTCCTCTAACGGTTGTATTTTGGGTGAGGGAGATGGGGCCTGTAGCCGGCTCCACTTTCTCAGGCCCGGGGGGCTGTGGAGGATATTACTGCCCATGCCCACTACCCTCCCCAGGGGCTGGCCAGGTTCCCTGGGGGGGGGCTGTGGAGGGCGCTACTGCCCATGCCCATCGCCTCCCCCAGGGGCTGACCAGGTTCCCTGGCCCCGGCCCGCCAAGTTGGAACTCAGCACCAGCAACCCGCACCTCCCCCTTCTTTTCTAATTAGAAGAAGAAGCTTACAGGAGAGATCCGCCAAAGGATGAGGGAGAGGGGAGGCCGGGGAGGGGAAAAGGATTGACGGCCGCTCAGAGAGGCTGGAGCTCGGCGTTGGTGTGGCGCCCGGTCGCTCGAGAGGGGCCTCGCTGCTTGCGGGATGGACGAGGGTGGTGACGCTGCGGAGGGCTAGCTTCTTCAGTAGAGGCAAGTCGTTGATACTGGACTTGCACAAACGATGAGAAGACAGCATTGGCCTGGCTTTTAGCAAGTTGGGCAAGTTTGCGGATAACACGGGGCCCTAGGGTGAGAGCTAGAATAATCATTAGTAGGGGGCCGATGAGAGGGAGGAGGTATGGGAGGAGGGGGGTAAAGATGTGGGACCAATAGTTGGTGGCTTCACGGTCCCTTCTGCGTTGTTCTAGTCCTTCTCGGACCTTCTTTAGGCTGTTTTCGGCGAGACCTGTGGAATTGGCATATACACAGCATTCTTCTCCTAGGGCGGCGCAAAGGCCTCCTTCTTTGAGGAGAAGAAGGTCGAGACCTCGGCGGTTTTGGAGCACGACCTCAGAGAGGGAGTTAACAGAATTTTTAAGATGGGAAATAGCGTTTTGTAGGTGACGAATGTCCTCGTCAACAGCCGCCCGGAGGTGAGTTAGGGCGGAGCCTTGACTGGCTAGCGCAGCGATTCCGGTGCCAGCGCCTGCAAGACCTAGGAGGGAGGCGATCGTGAGGGCGGTGATGGCCTCTCGCTTTTGCAGAGGGGCAGGAGCTGCAGTTCTTTCTAGGCGGAGGAAGAAGTCTTCCTCGCTGTGGTATAGGACCCTAGGGATAAGGACAATTAGGAGGCAAGTTTCATGAGTTGTATTGAGGGTTTGCACGTTAAGGCAGGGGGTAAGTCCTGTAGAGGAGCAGAGCCATTGGGAGGAGTTGTGGGGAATAAGAAATTTGGCAGAGCTGTCGGGGGATGAGTAGTTGGCACAAGCTGTGAGGTTGGGAGAGTTGTATGAGAGAGGGCGGATGCACTTTCCTGTGGAGGAAACCGAATGAAAGGTTAGGGGGACGGCAGAGGTATTCCAATTGCATTCTGAGGGGCTATTCTCTGTATTTTCCGAAAAGGAGAGGCTGGAGGCGACAGGCTCATACAGGGAGGAGGAGGTGGAGAGGCAAAGCCAACAGGAGGAGGTAAGATTGGGGTGGGAGGAATTCACTGAGGTGAAGGCCGCTTGGATAAGGCCGAGGAGGGGAGAGGAGTAATGAGAGGGGGGCAGATAAGGTTGGGGTGGTGGGGTTGGCGATGTGCCGTTTGCAGCTGAGGTGCGGCTGGAGGGCCGTGGATTAAGGGGGTTAAGGACTTTGTTGGGGCCAACGCCGCTCGGATCGGTGGCGGTGGGGTGTCTCTTTTGTATGGAGAAGAGACCACCCCAATCATAGCCCTCCATGTAGAGGCGGAGGCCATATGTGCGGCCACTAAGCCAATTGTCCTCGCCGGGGTTTTTAACCTTAAGGGTTATATTGCGCCAATTTGGCTTTGTCCATGACACTTGGAGGTGCTGATCTCTATTGGGAGCTTCAGACCATCCGTAGGCCATTGTTTCACACCCCCAGGAGGGGCAATAAAAATGCGAGGGGTCAGCACAGCCTTTGCCTGTGGAGGGACAAATGTAATAACCAGAAACGAGGCTGCCTTGACATTGATTATGTAACCAATTATTGTTGTTTAAACCTGTGAATTGAACAAAATCACAAATGCTGGCAGTAAACGAAGGAGCCTCGGCTGTAACATTATAGAGGAGGTCCTTCTCTATCCCCCCCATGATATGGACTGTCCAGTTAAAAGGTTGGTGTAGTGAGTTGGCCTGGGTGGGAGAGGCGAGGGCAAGCATGATCATTAGAAGGGAAGCAATGCTTGGGTGGGGGTTATGGAGGTGCAGGGGACTTGCTTTTGCCCGTCTGTATAGGCGTATAATCTTACTCTCCGGGGGTATTTCCGGACTGGGCTCCCGGTCTACCTCCGCATTGGGGCACTCCCTGGCGGCTAAGGCGGCAGTGACAGCGCCAGAGACAGCCTGGGCTAGGGATGCGGCAGCTGGGTTAAAGGCGCTGCAGGCAAGTACCCAATCGTGTAGGCTCTTCTCCCGCAAGGGAAGGATAGCCTGCTTGCAAGGGGGATTGGCTCCCTCGAGAATGAGTTCTCGAGCGAGGGCCAGTTGGGCCTGGGGATCACTTACCTTTCGAGCGCAGGTTTCTTCGACTCTGGAGACAAAGGTGGCGAAAGGCTCACTTGGCTCCTGGAAGAGCTTGGTGAATTTATTAGGCCGACAGGCGGAGCAGTTGGCAAACGCTCGTAAGGCGATTCCCCGAAGGATAGGCCAAAAGGTGGCGGGTGCATTGGTATAGGCGGATGCGTGTACAAACGCTCCCGTGCCCAAGTAAGCCTCGGGGGGATGAGTGGCCCCAGTGGCTGCGTCTTGCTCGCTCTGCCTAGCTGCTTCTGCCTGGAAGTGGGCACGCCAATCAACGAACTGGCCGGGGCCAAGGATGGTACGGGCAAGCGAGGCCCAGTCTTGGGGGAGGCAAAGGTCCATGGCGACCTCCTGCAGTATGTGGGAAGCATAAGGGCTACCCAATCCGTCCTCCTTGACGGCCCTGCGAAGTTGCTTGATAGTGTCTGAGTCAATGGGATACCAGTCGTACGGTCTTTGCGGTGTGGGGGTAAGGTTAAGGGGAAAGCAGCGAAAAGCGCGAGGGAAAGGAGGACGCGCTTGCAGAGGGCCTGGCACGGGAGTGGGGGCAGGGGCAGCGTTGCCCCAAGGGTTGCCTTGAGGTGTAGAAGGCAGCCAGGGGTTGTTTGCCGGTGGGGCGGGAGGGGCGGCGGCAGCCGCCGGCAGCGGCTCTAAAGGGGAGAGGAAGGCGGGTCGTGAGTGGGGGGTGGGTGTGGGTTGCGGCGGTGCAATCCAAGAGTCTGCTGAAGGGGGAAGCGGAAGCGGGAGGCCCCAAGTGTCGCAAGATGGCGGCGCGGTGGGCGTAGCTAAGGCGTAAGATGGCGGGCCAGCTCCGCCCTGTGGAAAGGCGGGGTAAAGCGCATGCGATTTCCGGCCCGGCTAGCTCAGTCGGTAGAGCATGAGACTCTTAATCTCAGGGTCATGGTTTCGAGCCCCACGTTGGGCGCCAGTTGTGGTTGCAGCTAGGGGCGGGCACCCACGGAACCCTCTGCGGTCGGCGTTGCTTGAGGGGTACCGGTGGCGGCTCTTCCCGGAGGCGAGGGCGCGGCGGGGGACTTGGCCGAGTCCCCGGCGGAGGCGCGCAAGGTGTGGAGGGCGGCGAGAGAGGAACGCGAGACAATCTCTCTTCAGGAGGGTTGAACCAAAAGCGTTTATTTAGGGGTGAGCACAAGTTATATAGGGTGGCATAGAGGGCGGGGTCGGTGTTAGGGGTGTGGGTTCCTTACATGGCAATGCTGAGGGGATAAAGGCTAGGATTGGTTCTGAGAGGGCGCAGAGGTCGTTTGAAAAAGGGGCGGGAGTTGCTCTGGCAATGGTGCATGCGCACTGGCGGTGGCGGGAGTTGCTCTGGCAACGGGGAGTGTGCGGGCAAGATAAGGGGGGCGGTTTTCTCTGGCAAGCTTCCTCTAACGGTTGTATTTTGGGTGAGGGAGATGGGGCCTGTAGCCGGCTCCACTTTCTCAGGCCCGGGGGGCTGTGGAGGATATTACTGCCCATGCCCACTACCCTCCCCAGGGGCTGGCCAGGTTCCCTGGGGGGGGGCTGTGGAGGGCGCTACTGCCCATGCCCATCGCCTCCCCCAGGGGCTGACCAGGTTCCCTGGCCCCGGCCCGCCAAGTTGGAACTCAGCACCAGCAACCCGCACCTAGGGAAGAGGGGAACATTCATATCTGTGAAAATGGGAGAATTCCTAGGACCACATACACACAAAACAAGAGGCATGTGCAGGATCAGGGAGGCCTCTATGCTTTGGCCTGGAGCTATTTGCTAAACTCTTCTTATGGATAAGCTGTGAATGAGAGCACTCACAGGTCAATTTGCAAATACTGGAAAAGATGTTTTCTTTTTTTGGGGGGAGGGGGGTGTAGTTCCTGGCTTTCAAGGAAAACCGGGTCATGACACTAACTGGATACAAGCTGAAGGAACAGATAAATTCCAGTGATAACACATCAAAATAGCAAAATGTCCAGGTTTAAAAAAAAAAAAAAAAAGATTATAAAAACCTACAAAGAAACAGGTGTGATGGCCCAGGCAAAGGAGAAGAATAAAGCCATAGAAACCATCAATGAGTATGATTAGAGCTGGGACATTCCATTCAAAAACTTTATTTTTTATTTTTGCTTAATTAAAAAATATTATTAGAGAAGTTGTAGGCTACAGACGAATCATTTTTAAAATACAGTATTACCATACACCACCCGTTCCAGTTTGCTAATGCTGCTGTTATGCAAAATACCAGAAATGGATTGGCTTTTATAAAGGGGATTTGTTAAGCTACAAATTTACAGTTCTAAGGCCATAAAAGTGTCCAAACTAAGGCTTCAGTAAGAGGATACCTTCACTAAAGAAAGGTCAATGGTGTCTGGAACACCTCTGTTTGCTGGGAAGGCACATGGCTGGCATCTGCTTTTCCTTTGCTCTTGGGTTGGTTTTCAAAATGGTGTTCTCCAAAATGTCTCTGGGCTTGTCTCTCTTAGCTTCTTTGTCTGGGCTTCTGAGCACTGGAGTCTTTTATTAGCTTCTCTGGAGCAAACTCTGGGCTAGCGTCTCAAAGCATCAGCAAATGTCTGGGTCTTCTGGCTTAGCATATCCCAGGGCGTTTTTGTTCCTCTGCTCTCAATGTAAGCTCCCTTTAAAGGACTCCAGAAAACTAATCAAGACCTACCCTGAATAGGTGGGGTCAAATATCCATGGAAACATTCAATCAAGAGGTCATACCCTAATCAAAAAGATTAATAACTCTGTTCCCACAAGATTGCAGTAAAAAACATGGCTTTTGGGGGCACAGAATATATCCAAACTGGCATATCACCCCATCACCATCACCTTGCATTGGTGTAGAATGTTTGTTAATAATCGATGATAGCACATTTTGTAATTGTACTAATATTTTAACAGTAATTACCTTGTTGCAATCGATGAAAATTTATCAAAATACTACTGTTAATTACCATCCATAGTTTACATTAGATGTATTTTTTCCATATACCACCTTTATAACACCTCTATTAGTGTTGTGCATTTGTTATAATTCATGAGAGAACATTCTTACACTTATATTATTAACTATAGTCCCTCATCTACATTAGCATTCACTGTGTTATATAGTCCTGTTTTATCTTTGAATTTATATTCTACTAACATATATAACCTAAAATCCTCCCCTTTTAACTACATTCACCTATATAATTCAGTGCTGTTAATTACATTCATAATAATGTGCTACCATCACCACCATCCATTTCCAAATCTTTACTATCAACGTAATCAGAAATTCTGTACAAATTAAGAAACACCACTCCATTCTGTAACCCCAGTCCATCCCCTGGTAACCCATTTTCTAGATTTTAACTCTATGAGTTTGCTTATTATAATTAGTTCATATCACTGAGATCGTACACTATTTGTCCCTTTGTCAGTGGCTTATTTTACTCAGCAAAGTGTTCTCAAGGTTCATCCATATTGTCTCATGCATCAGAACTTCATTCCTTTTTACTGATGAATAATATTCCATCATAATGTATACACCACATTTTGTTTATCCATTTTTTGGCTGATGAACACTTGGGTTGCTTCCATCTTTTGGCAATTGTGAATCATGCCACTATGAACATAGGTTTGCAAATATGTGTTCCAATCCTTGCTTTCAGTTCTGCTGGGTATATACCTGTTAGTGGGATTGCTGGGTCATATGGTACTTCTCGATTTAGCTTCCTAAGGAACTGCCAAACTGTATTCCACAGCAGCTGCACCATTTTACATTCCTACCAGCAATGAATGAGTGTTCCTCTTTCTCCATATCCTCTATAACACTTGCACTTTTGTTTTGTTTTGTTTTTAAAAAGTTTTATTCTAGTAGATGTGAAAATATATCTTGTGGTTTTGAGTTGCATTTCTCTAAAGTCTAGTGATGTTGATCATCTTTTCATATGCTTTTTAGCTGTTTATATTTCCTCTTTGGAGAAATGTCTATTCAAGTCTTTTGCCCAGTTTTAAATTAGTTTTTTTTTTTTTTTTTGCCCAGGTTTAAATTAGGTTGCTTGTCTTTTTATTGTTAAGTTGTAAAATTTGTTTATATATTCTGGATATTAAACCCTTAATGGATATGTGATTTTCAAATATTTTTTCCCATTGAATAGGTTGTCTTTTCACTTTCATGACAAAGTCTTTTTTTTATGACAAAGTCTTTTGGTGCACAAAAGTTTTTAATTTTCGAGGAGGTCCCATTTATCTGTGTTCTTTCATTGCTTGTGCCCTGGGTGTAAAGTCCAAGAAACTATTGCCCTAAACAAGATCCTGAAGATGCTGCCTGACAGTTTTTCTAGGAGTTTGGTTCTTATATTTAGGTATTTGATCCATTTTGAGTTAATTTTTGTACATGGTGTAAGATAGGGGTCCTCATTTGTTCTTTTGGATATGGATATCCAGTTCTTCTAGCCCATGTGTTGAAGAGACTGTTCTGTCCCAACTGAGTGTCTTTGGCAGCCTTGTCAAAAAATCACTTGACCATAGATCTGAGGGTTGATTTCTGAACTCTCAATTCAATTCCATTCATCATTATGTCCATCCTTGTGCCAATACCATGCTGCTTTCACCACTGTAGCTTTGTGATATGCTTTCAAGTCAGGAAGTGTGAGTCCTCCAACTTTGTTCTTCTTTCTCAAGATGTTTTCGGCCATTTTTGGCTCCTTGCCCTTCCAAATAAATTTGAAGATTGGATTCTCCATTTCTGCAAAGCAGGCTGTTAGAATTTTGATTGGGATTGCATTGAATCTGTAAATCAACTTTGGTAGAATTGACATTTTAATGATATTTAGTCTTCCTAGCCATGAACACGGAATGCCATTCCATTTATTTAGGTCTTCTTTGATTTCCTTTAGCAATGTTTTGCAGTTTACTAAATATAGATCCTTTACATCCTTGCTTAAGTTTATTCCTAGATATTTGATTCTTTTAATTGCTATTGTAAATGGAATTTTTTTCTTGATTTCCTCCTCAGATTGCTCCTTACCAGTGTATAAAACAAAACTGATTTTTGCATGTTGATCTTGTATGCCACCATTTTGCTGAACTCATTTATTAGCTCTAGTAGCTTTGTTATTGATTTTTCCGGATTTTCTAGATATAGGATCATGTCGTCTGCAAATAGTGAAAGTTTGATTCTTCCTTTCTAATTTGGATGTCTTTTTATTTCTTTTGCTTGCCTAATTGCTCTAGCTAGAACTTCTAGCACATTGTGGAATAACAGTGATGACAGTGGACATCCTTGTCTTGTCCCATATCTTAGAGGGGAAGCTTTTGGTCTCTCGCCATTGAGTATGGTGTTAGCTGTGGGTTTTTCGTATATGCCCTTTATCATGTTGAGGAAGTTTCATTCTATTCTGTTTTTCTAAGTGTTTTATCAAGAAAGGATGCTCGATTTTGTCAACTACCTTTCTGCAGCAATCAAGATGATCATGTGGTTTTCTTTCCCTTTGATTTGTTAATGTAGTTTATTACATTAATTGATTTTCTTGTGTTGAACTACCCTCGCAAACCTGGGATAAAATCCACTTGATCAAGATGTATATTCTTTTTTTTTTTTTTTTTTTTTTTTAATAAAAAACAAGTTTATTTCCTTGTCACGCTAAGTCCACCTATGTACATGCAGGAGAAAACTCCGTTCCATAGTCACTCTTTGATCTAGGCCCCTTCTGTCTTGTACTTTCCCATCATAACACATAAGTCCCATGATTTCATTCCCATAATCTCCTTTCCATTCTGACAAGTGACAGGAGAACACAATGAAATTTTCAGAGTATCTTTAATGGGTCTGGTCACTGATTCCTATATTCCACTAGTTAGAGATTAGTGACATGGTATCACTTTGAAGGAGAGGTTGGGAAACTTAGACTTAGTGTGCCACAAGGGAAAAGAGGAAATGGTTACTAGTGGCCAAATAATAGTCATCTGCGATGTTTCTTGGTAAGGCAAATTGAGCATGGATATACTGAAGGGTTTTCCATATCCATTATCTTCATAGGTTCTCCTTGTTGTTCTAATATATTAAAAGGTCCACCTTCAACATATTTTCTGCTGTACTGAGAAAGTTGGTTTATAGTTTAGGGTTACCTCCCACTTACTACAATCTATTTTCTCAATGGATGATTACTCTTATCTTGAAGGAGTTATGAATCCCGGCACAGTGTTCACATTACTACTTTCTCAGAATTTACTCAGTGTGAATTTTCTGAAGGCTGAATTCACACAAAATGTTTCCCATATTAATTACCTTTACAGGGTTTTGTTCTTGGGTGAACTCTCTGCTATCTAAGGAGGACTATATTCTCACTGAGACACATTCCATATAAAGTGTATTTCAAGAAGTTCTTTCCTGTGTAAGTTTTCTGATATTTAAAGGTTGATATTTTGCAGAGGAACTTCCAAAGTTCATTTATTCATAGGGTTTCTTTTTTCTGCATGTTCTCTGGTGTTTTATGAGGTATGATTTCCAGCTCCTACTATCCATATGTTTAAACCTTTTGGTGGGCTTTCTGATGTTCTTTAAGGCTTGATTTCTGGCTGAAAGTTTTTCCACATTCATCACATTTGTAGGGTTTCTCCCCAGTGTGAGTTCTCTCATGTATTGTGAGGGTTGATTTCTGCCTAAAAGATTCTCCACACCGATTACAATTATAGGGTTTCTCTCCTGTGTGAGTTCTCTGATGTATTCTTAGAACTGAATTCTGGCTGAAAGCTTTTCCACATTCATTACATTCATAGGGTTTCTCCCCTGTGTGAGTTCTCTGATGTCCATTGAGATTTGATTTCTGCCGAAAAGATTTCCCACATTCATCACATTTATAGGGTTTCTCCCCAGTGTGAGTTCTCTGATGTACTCTGAGATATGATTTCCAGCTGAAAGACTCCCCACATTGACTACATTTAAAGGGTTTTTCCCCTGTGTGAATTCTTTGATGTCCTCTAAGTTGTGACTTCTGACTATAAGCTATCCCACACTGACTACATTTATAAGGTTTCTCCCCTGTGTGAGTTCTATGATGTTTTCTTAGGCCTCTCTTCAGTCTGAAAGCTTTTCCACATTCATCACATTTATACGGTCTTTCCCCTGTGTGAGTTGGCTGATGATTCCTTAGGCCTGATATGTAACTGAAAGATTTCCCACATTCATCACATTTATAGGGTTTCTCCCCAGTGTGACTTCTCTGATGTACTCTGAGATATGATTTCTGACTGAAAGACCCTCCACACTGATTACATTTAAAAGGTTTCTCCCCTGTGTGAGTTCTCTGATGTATTATGAGGTGTGACTTATAGTCAAACGATTTCCCACATTCATTACATTCAAAGGGTTTCTCCCCTGTGTGAGTTCTCTGGTGTACTATGAAGGTTGCCTTACAGTTGAAAGATTTCCCAAATTCATTGCATTCAATGAGTTCCTCCCTTGTGTGAGTTCTCTGATGTATTCTGAGACCTGACTTTGCACTAAAAGCTTTCTCACATCCAATACATTTATAGGGTTTGCCCGCTGTGTGAATTCTCTGTTTCCTTAGCTGTAACTTTTTACTGAAAGCTTTCCCACATTCATGATATTCACAGGGTTTCTCCCCTCGGTAACTTTTTTGAGGCCGAACTGAGACTAAATTCATAGGACAGGATTTTCCAAATTCCTTACACTCATAGGGTTTTTCTCTTATGTGAGTTCTCTGATATACACTGAGAGCTGTCTGGTAGCTGAATGTCTCTCTACATGTGTTATAATCAGAAAATTTCTCTGTTGTGTGACTTTTCTGATGCTCAGGAAGGGCTGAATCAGGGCAGAAAATTTTTCCATTTTCAAATGGTTTCACCTCTGTAAGAATTCTTTGATTTTCTCTAAAGTGTGATTTTTGGCTGAAACTTTTCCTTCCTGTATCAATTTTTGGAAGTTGGCTGATCCTACTGAAAGTGCTCCCATTTTCATTATATTTATATTTATTAAGTTCATCATGACTGTTATGCTCTTTAGGAATGTTCTGAGAGACGACAGGAGTAGATGGGCTTAGATCAAGGTAAGTAGGTCTTGCAACGTCACATTTAGAAGGGAATATTCTTGAAGGAAAAATGTTTTTGCTCAGTTTACATGGTGTTCCCAAGATGTTCTCTTGCTCCGTAGTCAATATTTTGTTGGTGAATAAAACTTGCCACCAGTGTTTGCCTTGGTTTTCTGAGCTCTTCTCTATGAGTTCCTCATGTTGGTAGTATTTGATTTCAGAAGTGGTTGCACCAGTTTCAACTCCATAGCAGGGATGAGACTCTCCGATGCTCCACATCCTCATCAACTCCTGATGCTGTCAGATTCTGCCAATCTGTATAACTCCTGTTTAGAAATTCTTCCTCTAATAAACATGGGTCCTCTCCTTTTTCCATTGTGAAGATCAATTCTGGTTTTGTAAAGCAGTATCTGACTGAGACGAGGTGGCTGTAATTCTCCAGCATCACATCTCTGTACAGGGTCCTCTGAGCAGGGCCCAGGTGCTGCCACTCCTCCTGGGTGAACTCCACAGCCACGTCCTTGAATGACACTGATGCCATGTTTACTGTTGAGCGTTTCAAACAATGCTATAAAGGATGCCTAGGATGGCCCTAACTGTAGGAAATCTTGATGAGGAGCGCTCTCTACACAAGGTCAGGGGAAATGCTTCAGGAACTCTGAGATTTTTTCATTTTCTGCGGCTTCTGGGAGAATGTGGAGACCTGTGACAGTTCAGCTCCGGCCTTCGGCTTCCACTATTTTCCGGACGAGCTGTACCCGGGACGGGCAGAAGCTCCCCGCAACTCCGCTGGTACCAAGCACCTTCCCCTCAGGAGGCCTCTGCACCCCCGGCGCCCTGGGAGCGCGCAGAGCTGGGGATTCGACCACGTTGGCCTTTCAGGGACGGACGGACAGGCCGGTCGCGCGCACAGGCTCCAGGCGGCGGGGTCGTTTCCGTGGACTCCCTTTCCCGCTCCCTGGGCCCAAGCCCGCCTCTCCCGGTTGCTCCCCACCGCTCACACACGGAGTACTTACCTTCCAACCAAGGTGTATATTCTTTTAATGTACTGTTGGATTCAATTTGCCAGTATTTTGTTGAGGAGTTTTGCATCAATATTCATTAGTGTAATTGTTCTGTAATTTTCTTTTCTTGTAGCATCTTTATCTGGCTTTCATATTAGAGTGTTTAGTATTAGATGTTGGTTTCATAGAATGAATTAGGTAGTGTTCCCTCTTCAATTTTTTGGAAGTGTTTGAGCAGGATTGGTATTAATTCTTCCTGGAATGATTGGTAGAATTCACCTGTGAAGCCATCTGGTCCTGGACTTTTCTTTGTTGGGAGATGTTTGATGACCATTTCAATATCTTTACTTCTGTTTGGTCTGTTGAGGTCTTCTATTTCTTCTATAGTTAGTGTAGGTTGTTCATGTATACCTAGGAAATTGTCCATTTCATCTAACTTATCTAGCTTTTGGCATACAGTTTGTTCATAGTATCCCCTTAATTGTTTTTATTTCTGTGGGGTCAATAGTAATGTCCCACCCCTCTCTAATTCCTAATTTTATTTATTTGCATCTCCTTTTCTTTGTCAGTCTAGCTAAGGGTTTGTCAATTTTATCGATTTTCTCAAAGAATCAACTTTTGGTTTTGTTGATTTTCTGTATTTTTTTAATTCTCGATTTCATTTATTTCTGCTCTAATCTTTGTTATTTCTTTTCTTCTGCCCACTTTGAGATTAGTTTGTTGCTCTTTTTCTAGTTCCTCTAGGTGTGCAGTTAGGTCTTTGATTTTAGCTGTTTTTTCTCCTGCTTCTTTTTATTGAGATTGTTCACATACTATACAATTATCCAAAGATCCAAAATGTACAATCATTTGCCCCTGGAACCATCATACAGCTGTGCATCCATCACTACAGTTAATTTTTTTTCAATTTTTAGAACATTTCCATTACTCCAGAAAAGAAATAAACACACACACACACACAAAAACAAGGAAACTCAAATCCTCCCATACCCCGAACCACCCCCCCTCCATTAGTGACTCATGTGTTGGTATAGTACATTTGTTACTGTTGATGAAAGAATGTTAAAATATTACTAACTGTAGTATATAGTTTGCAATAGGTATATTTTTTCCCTATATGCCCCTCTATCATTAACTTCTAGTTATAGTGTCATACATTTGTTCTGGTTCATGAAAGAGATTTCTAATATTTGTACAGTTAATCATGGAGACTGCCCACCACAAGATTCACGGTTTTATACATTCCCATCTTTTAACCTCCAACTTTCCTTCTGGTGACATTCATGACTCTGAGCTTCCCCTTTCCACCACATACATGCACTATTCAGCACTGTTAGTTATTCTCACAACTTGCTACCATCATCTCCGTCCATTTCCAAACATTTAAGTTCAACCTAGTTGAACATTCTGCTCATAATAAGCAACCACTCCCCATTCTTTAGCCTCATTCTATATCCTGGTAACTTATATTTCATGTCTATGAGTTTACATGTTATATTTAGTTCATTCAGTGAGACCCTGAAATATTTGTCCTTATGTGTCTGTCTTATTTCACTCAATATAGTGCCCTCAGGGTTTCTTCATCAACCCATTTTTTAAGATGCTTTTGTTCACACACCATACATTCCATCCTAAGTAAACAATTGATGGTTCCTTGTATAGTCACATATTTATGTATTCACCACCATCACCAATATCTATATAAGGACATCTCCATTTCTTCCATAAAGAAGGAGGAAGAGTCAAAGAAGGTAGAGAGACAAAAGAAAAAGAAAAAAGAAAGAAAAAAAAACATGACAGCTAGGAAGCAACAGAAGGAAAGATAGTGGTAAACGAAAGTAGAATAAAGAGTCGGACAACATCACCAATGCCAAGAGTCCCATACCCCTCCCTTATGTCCCCCTCTTATATGCATTTAGCTTTGGTATGTTGCCTTTGTTACATTAAAGGAAGCATAATACAATGTTTCTGTTACTTATCGTCTCTAGTTTGCATCGATTGTATTTTTCCCCCAATACCTCCCTATTTTTAATACCTTGCAAGGTTGACATTCATTTGTTCTTCCTCATGAAAAAACATATTTGTACATTTTATCACAATTGGTGAGCATTCTAGGTTTCACTGAGTTATACAGTCCCAGTCTTTATCTTTCCTCTTTCCTTCTGGTGTCCCACATGCTCCTAACCTTCCTCTTTCAACCACACTCACAGTCATCTTTGTTCAGTGTACTTACATTGCTGTGCTACCATCACCCAAAATTATGTTTCAAACCTCTCACTCCTGTCTTTTCCTATGTGTCTGTAGTGCTCCCTTTAGTATTTCCTGTAGAGCAGGTATCTTGTTCACAAACTCTGTCATTGTCTGTTTGTCAGAGAATATTTTAAACTCTCCCTCATATTTGAAGGACAGCTTTGCTGGATATAGGATTCTTGGTTGGTGATTTTTCTCTTTCAGTATCTTAAATACATCACCCCACTTCCTTCTTGCCTCCATGGTTTCTATTGAGAAATCTGCACATAGTCTTATGAAGCTTCCTTTGTACGTGATGGATCGCTTTTCTCTTGCTGCTTTCAGGATTATCTCTTTGTCTTTGACATTTGATAATCTGGCTATTAAGTGTCTTGGCGTAGGCCTATTCAGATCTATTCTTTGGGGTATGCTGCGCTTCTTGGATCTGTAATTTTATGTATTTCATAAGAGATGGGAAATTTTCATTTGTTATTTCCTTTATTATTGCTTCTGCCCCCTTTCCCTTCTCTTCTCCTTCTGGGACACCCATGCCACATACATTCATGTGTTTCATGTATCATTCAATTCTCTGAGACATTGCTCATATTTTTCCATTCTTTTCCCTATCTGTTCTTTTGTGTGTAGGATTTCAGGTGTCTTGTTCTCCAGTTCCTGAGTGTTTTCTTCTGTCTCTTGAGGTCTTGTTCTCTAGTTCCTGAGTGTTTTCTTCTGTCTCTTGAGATCTGCTGTTGTATGTCTCCATTGTGTCTTTCATCTCTTATGTCTTGTGTTGTGCCTTTCACTTCCATAGATTCTACCAGTTGTTTTTTCAAGCTTTCAGTTTCTGCCTTATGTACGCCCAGTGTTCTTGTTATATGCTTCATCTCTTTCACCATATCTTCCTTAAGCTTTTTGAATTGGTTTAGCATTAGTTGTTTCAATTCCTGTGTCTCAGTTGAAGTGTTTCTTCCTTTGACTGGGCCATAACTTCGTTTTTCTTAGTGTAGGTTGTAGTTTTCTGTTGTCTAGGCATCTGGTTTCCTTGGTTACCTCAATCAGGTTTTCCCAGACCAGAATGGGCTCAGGTCCCAGAAGGGGGCAATATTCAGTATCAGATTTTCCTGAGGGTGTGTCTTAGAAGATTGTCACACCCTGTGATGCCTCAAGCAGCTGTGCTTTTCCTAATCTGCCCAGCATGTGGCGCCTGTCAGCCTGTAGTTCCTGACTGGTGTAAGGAGGTGTGGCCCGCTTAGTTTCTGTTTTGGCTGTTTTCCCCAAGGCCTGGAGTCTGGTTCTGAAGGGAAGGCAGGTAATAGAGCTGGGCACTGCCTCCTTCCTCTTAGGGAAGATACACCCCTAGGGAGTTATCATCTGCATGTAAATAGGTTCTTTTTCTCTCTGACTGCTATTTCTACCCTTGTCTGGGTCAGAGCTGAAAATGGCCGAGGCTTTCTCCACTGAGCCACTCAGGTTGACAGAGAGAAAAAGGGACAGAAAGCCCCCTTTCCAGGCCAGTCCATGACCCTCAGTTTCACCCATTGGCCAGAGATAACACCCGGTCCTCTGGGCTCCCCCTCATGGGACAAAGAAGTCCCCTGACTCTTCAAGGTCAGTTGCCACTAAAAGTCTTTGTCTGCTTGTTAGGGATTTGTAGCTTGCATTGAGCAGTCCACATTTGCCAATTAAAGCCCCACTTGGAACTGGACTGAGGTATATTCGCTTGTTCAGAGAGTGCTTTCTATCATAGCAAGGCTTTGCAGTTCGGGCTGCCATGCGGGGTGGGGTGGGGGACTCCTGGCTCAGGTCCACAGTTTCTACTCACAGATTCCATGCTGCAATCTCAGGCATTCCTCCCAATCCAGTTTGGTGCACGATATGTGGACAGTCAGCGGTTGTCCCCCAGCAGTTATTCCAGCTCATTACTAGTCGTTCCTGGTTGTTTATTAGTTGCTCCATGGGGACTAACTAACTTCCACTCCTCTTTATACCTCCTTCTTCTTCCTGATGCTCATTATCTTTTATGATTTTGTTTCTTTCTGATTTTTATGATCTGATTTTCTTTCTGATTTTTATGATTTTGTTTCTTTCTGAAGCAGCATCTTCTGATCTTACACCAGAATCTACAGGGACATAAAGAGCCAGTGCATCTCTTTTTCTTTTACTTTGTTTTTTGATTGTTTTTTTTTCTTTCTGTTTCATATTTTTGTTTCTGATGGATCCCTGAGGGATGAGCAGGAATGCTGACCTAGGTTTGGCGTTGAAAGTGACAGCTCTGGCTTCCCACTGGCACTTAATAAGAGACTTGGAGAGGCCAGGAACTTCGTTATTTTTTTCCTTGTTTGCTTTTTTTGTTTGTGGGTGTTTTGTCCGTTAGGGCTTTCTTCCCCCTTTCTTTTTCCTCTTTCTTTCTCTGTTTTCTTCCTTTTTTCCCCAATTTTACTCTTTTTCTTCTCATTCTTAGTCTGGTGGACCGAAGACTAGTAGAACTGGATTTCCAGGGACCACAACGTAATATTCAGAGAGTGTTCAGTTCTTAACAAAAAATTATAAGACATACAAGGAAACAGGAAAGTATGGCTCAGGCACAGAAAAAAAAGAATTTGATGGAAAATAGTCCAGAGAACAGTTTCTGGAATTGCTAATCCAAGATCTTAGCATAACTCTCTTAAATGGGATTGATGAAATAAAGGAAAACATGGACAAAAACTAAAGAAAGTCAGGAAAACAATATATGAACAAAATGAGAATTTCAATAATGAGACATAAATTATAAAGGAGAACCAAATGGAAATTCTAAAATTCAGAAGTATAATCACAGAAGAGAAAAATTCAATAGAGGGGTTCAAGACCAGAATGGAGGAGGCAGAAGAAAGGATCAGTGGACTAAAAAAGAGAACAATCAAAATTGTCCAGTTTGAACTTTGGATATCCGTGTGACACCTGAAACTCAGCAGCTATGAATTTCAGTATACGTTTGAATAATTTCAATCTTTTTAAATTTATTGAGCCTTGTTTTATATCCCAAGCATATGATCTATTCTGGAGAAAGTTCCATGAGCACTAGAGAAGAATGTGTATCCTGGTGATTTGGGATGTAATGTTCTATATATGTCTGTTAAATCTAATTCATTTATCAGATTGTTTAGGTTTTCAATTTCCTGATTGGTCTTCTGTCTGGTTGATCTATCTATAGGAGAGAGTGATGTGTTGAAGTCTCCCGCAATTATTGTGGAAACATCAATTGCTTCCTTTAGTTTTGCCAGTGTTTCTCTCATGTATTTTGTGGCACTTTGATTGGGTGCATAAACATTTATGATTGTTATTTCTTCTTGTTGAATTGCCCGTTTTATTAGTATGTAGTGGCCTTCTTTGTCTCTCAAAACTTCCCTGCATTTAAAGTCTATTTTATCTGAGATTAATATTGCTACACCTGCTTTCTTTTGGCTGTAGCTTGCATGAAATATTTTTTTTCCATCCTTTCACTTTCAATTTCTTCGTGTCCCTGTGTCTAAGATGAGTCTCTTGTATGCCACATATTGATGGTTCATTTTTTTTTAATCCATTTTGCTAATCTACATCTTTTACTTGGGGAGTTTAATCCATTTACATTCAATGTTATAACCGTGAAGGCATTTCTTGAATCAGCCATCTTATCTTTTGGTTTATGTTTGTCATATATATTTTTCCCCTCTCTCTATTAATATCCTTTAATGTCCCCATACCGAATCTCTTTAGTACTGAACCTTTCTCCAAGTCTCTCTGTCCTTTCTTTGTTTCTCTGTCTGTAGGGCTCTCTTTAGTATCTCCAGTAGGGCAGGTCTCTTGTTAGCAAATTCTCTCAGCATTTGTTTGTCTGTGAAAAATTTAAGCTCTCCTTCAAATTTGAAGCAAAAAATTGCCAGCTGAGAATTCTATATCTGGCCAAACCTTCTCTCAAAAATTAAGGAAGAATTAAGACATTCCCAGATGTGAGGGACTTTGTCACCACTACACCAGCCCTACAAGAAACGACAAAGGGAGTTCTGCAGGTTGAGAGGAAAGTACACTAGACAATTGACTGAAGCCACATGAAGAAATGAAGATACCTGGTTGAGGTAATTACATGGGTAAATATAAATAGTAGTACAATTGTATTTTTTATTTGTAACTCCAGTTTTTACTTTCTACAGGATCTAAAAGGCAAATGTATAGAATGTAATGATAAATTAATGGTTTTGGACTCATAATGTATAAAGACATAATTTGTGACAAGAACTGCATAAAGTTGTGGGGCAGAAGGGTATAGGAACACAGTTTATGTATGCAGCTGAAGTTAAGTTGGTATCAAAGCAAACAAGATTGTTATACATCTAGAATGTTACATTTAAGCACCATGTTTACCACAAAATATCAGAGAATATTAAAACTCAAAGGTAGAAAGTAGAGTACAGGTTACCAAGGATGGGAAGACAGGAGCAATGGGGAGTTAATGCAAAATGAGTGTAGGGTTTTTGTTTGGGGTGAAGTAAAAGTTCTAGTAATGGATGGTGGTAAATGTGATTTATCCTACTGAATGATATACTTAGGAGGGGTTTGGATGCTTGGGAATATTTATGTTGTAAATATGTTTCCACAATAAAAAAAGAAGGGAGGAGGGAAGAATTAGAGGACCTGAACAGCACTATAAACTGCATCTAACCAATATATATTTAACACTTCACCCAGCAATGGCAGAATACACTTTATTTCCAAGTTCACATGGATCATTCTCTAGAATAGACCATATGTTAGGGCACAAGAGAAGTCTAAGTAAATTTTTAAATGTTGAAATCATAAAAAATTATCTCTCTGACCACATGGCATGAAGCTAGTAATAGAAAAAAAAAAAAAAGGAAAACTGGAAACTTCACAGATACATGAGAATTAAAAAACACACTGTTAAACAAACAATGGGTTAAAAAGAATTTACAAGGGAAATTCGAAAATACTTAGAGACAAATTAAAACAAAGACACAATATAACAAAACTTTGAGCTTGCAGCAAAAGCAATGCTCAGAGGGAAATTTATAGCTGTGAATGTCTATACTCTTTTAAAGAAGAAAAATCTCACATTAATAGCTTTATTTTTACATCTTGAAGAACTAGTAAAACAAAAGCAAAACAAACCTAAAGTTAGCAGAAGAAATGAAATAATTAAGATTAGAGTGGAGATAAATGAAATAGAGATAGAAAAATGATTGAGAATATAAACAAAACAAAAAGTTGGTTCTTTGAAAAAAAAATCAATAAAATTGATGAATCTTTAGTTATTTGGACAGAGAGAAAAAGAAAAAAGATGCAAATAACTAAATTCAGAAAGGAAATGGTGATAATACTACCAATCTTACAGAAATAATAAGGATTATAATGGAATATCATGAGCAATTGTATGCCAACAAGCTAGATAATTTAGAAGAAATGTAAAACTACCTAGAAATACATCAACTACCAAAATTAATTTAAGAAGAAGTAGAAAACACCAACAAACTTATAACTAGTACAGAATTGAATCAAAAATCAAAAGCCTCCCGACAGGCCATGCAGATACCACCACAGTCCTCCACCCACAGCCATGGTCAACCACACCGTGTTCTTCAACATCACTGTCAATGATGAGCCCTTGGGCTGTGTCTCCTTTGAGCTGTTTGCAGACAAATTTCCAAAGGCAGCAGAAAATTTTCATGCTCTGAGCAGAGCACTGGAGAGAAAGGATTTGGTTGTAAGGGTTCCTGCTTTCTCAGAATTATTCCTGGGTTTACATGCCAAGGTGGTAACTTCACACACCATAACAGCACTGGTGGCAAGTCCATCTAAGAGGAGAAGTTTGATGACGAGAACTGCATCCTGAAGCATACAGCTCCTGGCATCTTGTCCTTGGCCAATGCTGGACTCAAAACAAATGGTTCCCAGTTTTTCACCTGCACTGCTAAGAGTGAGCACTTGGATGGCAAGCATGTGGTCTTTGGCATGAAAAGAAGGCATGAATATTGTGGAAGCCATGGAGCGCTTTGGGCCTAGGAGTGGCAAGACTAGCAAGAAGATAACCATTGCCAACTGTGGACAAGTCTAACAAATTTCATTTCTGTTCTGTCTTAATCACCAGATTAAAAAAACAGAAGTTTTTTGTCTCAGTTTCAGAGACTAGAAGGCTTGCTGCCTCCCAAGGTGTTTTCTTCTCATTGGCCAGCAATTTTTGGGGTTCCTTGGCTTTTCCATCACATGGCAGTGCATATGGAGGCACCTTTTCCTTTCTCTTCCAGGTTCCATTGACTTTTCAGTTTCTGGCTGCTCCTGATGGCTTCTTTCTCTGTGTTAAATTTTCTTAGCTTATAAGGACTTCAGCCTCATTCAGTTAGGGCACACTTTAACTAATAACGTCTTTCAAGGTCTTTGTTCCAGAAATGGATTGGCTTTTATAAAGGGGGCTTGTTCAGTTACAAAGTTACGGTTCTAAGGCCATAAAAGTGTTCAAACTGGGGCATCAACAAGATGATAGCTTCACTGAAGAGTGGCTGATGGCATCTGGAACACCTCTGTCAGCTGGGAAGGCATGTAGCTGGTGTCCGCTGTTCCTTTGCTCCCAGGTTGCATTTCAAAATGGCTTTCTCCAAAATGTCTCTGGGTCTCTCGTAGCTTCTTCAGCTCCTGTGCATCTAAGCATTGGGGTCCTCTCTTAGCTTCTCCAGAACAGCTCTGGGCTAGCATCTCCAAATGTCTCCAAGCACCTCCAAGTGTCAGCGACAGTGTCAGCTCTTAACTTCTCTTCAAAATGTCCCTCTCAGCTGCTCTGAGCTCCTTCTGTTTGTGAGCTCTTTTATAGGATTCCAGGGATTAAATCAAGAGCTATATCTCTGAGGAAATAATTTAATCAAACATTTTGACCAGTTTATTGAGAAACATCTCCTCTGAAACAGTCAATCAAAAGATTCCAACCCAATCAACACTAATACATCTGCCCCCACAAGACTGCATTAAACAATATGGCTTTTGGGGGGACATAATATATCAAAATGGTACAGTCCTATTTACAAAAATATTCACATCCACAGGACGCAGGGTTGGGACTGAACATGCCTTTTGTGGGGGACATGATTCATTCCCCAGCAATTCCACCCAAGGTATATATCCAAAGAGTGAAAACAGGGTCACAAACAGATAATTTGTACACCAGTGTTTATGGCAGCATCATTCACAATAGCCAAAAGTTGGAAACAACCTAAGTGTTCATCAACAAATGAATGGATAAATAAAATGTGGTACATGCACACAGTGGGATTTTATTCGGCCTTAAGAAAAATGAAATTATAAGACATGCTACAACTTGGCAGAGCCTTGAAAACATTATGTTCAGTGAAATAAGCAAGACACATAAGAAGAAAAATTATATCTTATCATTTATAAGAGATGACTAGAAGTAGTACATTTGCAGAGACAAAAAGCAGATTAGAGGTTATGGGGATGGGGAGAGGGATGAGGGTGTGTTTGTTTATGAAAATAATTGTTTTTAAATGAATAGAAAGCCAGAGTGGTTGGAGCATGGTGAATGAGAAAAGATTATACTGGAGTGGAACCAGATAATGTAGAACCTTCCAGATATTAGTAAGGCATTTGGATTTTTTTCTAAGTGTGATGTGATTTTATCCTACTGTAGTAGTTAGAATTAGGTCCCACTGTGACAGAAACCCTAAGTAATTGGGGCTCAAACAAGAAGAAGTTTGTTTTTTAAAAAAAAAGAAGAACAAAAGAAAAGAACTTGCAGCAAATTATTTTAGCCCTGGTTTTGAGAGAGCACAACCTCTGAATTCCCTGAAAGGGAAATTCTGAAATTCAATAAGCAAATCTGATTGACTTTAGTAACCCTTTAGTTGGTTATTGTCATTATGCACTTGTCAGTGAAGAGTTTCCAAGAGGGGGTCAACATCAGAAAGGCTGGGAATGCCATCCCCAAAATGGCACTTGGCACAGCATTAGGAACAAAAGTGATCAGAGTTTTACCCCAAGGCAGGGGGTCTGAACTGGCTTGATAATGGGGAGAGAAAGGTTATGAATCAGGTCTAATCCATGAGGGCAAACCTCCACAATGCAGAGACAGTAGGCAGTGGGGAACCAAAGGGGTAGATGCAGGGAGAAGCAGGAGTCCACCCCAGTTGGTCTCTGGGGTCAAGGCAGCAGAGGGGCTGTAGCCAGCTACCCAGAACTTGTTGCTTGGGTCACGGGAAAAACAATAACAGAACAACAACAGAGGCCCAGGCCCACTCCACATTGGGATGTTTAAAAGCTCCTCAGGGGATTCTAATGCACCTACAGGATTAGTGTAGATCCAGAGACTGAGAGATGATACATAGGTATTGATACTGGATCAAGATTGTGAGGTTCTGGGAAATAGGCAACAAAATGGACTCTTTGAAGACCTTCCTTGGAATATACAAGTCACTCTGCTGCTGCTATCCGCAAAGTTCCACACCCTAATCACAGAGACCTCCAGGCAGCCTGGAAAAGCAGAGTCCTGTGATATACAGAGCATGGACTTTGGCAGCTGAAACTAACCTGGCTTTAACTTCATTTCTGTAGTTTCTGGCTGTGATTTGGACAAGTTCCTTAACTTTGGCCTTCAGGCTCCTCATCTGTAAAACTGAGATAATGAGACACTACTATTTCCAGGTTGTTGCAAGAGCTGAAGATAAAATAAATAAAGCCCTGCCCATTATTACTGGGCACAATGGCTGCTGATTATTAAGGCTTTCACCATAATTCTTCAGTGGAAGAGTCTGCTCTTGTCCTTCATTCTCTACTTCTGCTTGTTGCACCGTTCACTTATGGTCTGGATGTGGGTTCATACAGGATTTCTGAATAGTCTATCATAACCCTTTGGGAAGTATCAGTTGGCAAAGTTATCTGGGCCAAGTCAGTCCAGGTTGAATATTGGATTCATAGAACTGTGTAAATATAGTAGAGGAAGGAACCAAATCTTCAACAGGTGTCAGAATTGGCAGGAATCTGGTCCAAGACTCAAATGAATTCTGCCAGCTATAAGCCTTCTAGATTCTACCAGCTTTAGCTTTCAGCCTCTCCAAACATGCCCTGTACAGTTGTATATGTCCTTAGCTTCATGCTTTGTCTCCTAATTGGCCATCAGTAAGTTTTGATCATCCTGCCTTCTTTCATCATTCTATAGTGTTGAGGACATTTAAGACATAAGGAGGCAGAAAACTTTTGATCATTCTGATCCTTTCTTTACTCTCTCCACATTTCCTAAAGACATTTAAACCTAGCCAGAAAAGATAATACTGACTTTTGTAGAGAAGACATGCCCCAATTATTTAGAATCCTTCCACTTGGGCTCTCAGGGTTAAAAAAAGAGATCATTGCAGTGATGCTGCCTGTAAGTAGCAAAATCAAGCCTTTAGGGAAAGGAGACTTTTAACTAATGAATTACAGCTGCAGATACTCCTAAACATCAAGGACAAAACAATGAGGAGGTAACAATTGACTTGGAACGTAAATTCCCAGGCAGAAGAGGATTGAGCCAAGCTCCCAGCCGTGTAGGAGTACAGAATTGGCTGATGGAACTCCCTTGTCTTAACCCATCCAATAAAAAAAGAGAGAATCTCACTCCCTGGTAACTAATCCTGGCTTTAGGAATAAGACTATCTATCTATTCCAGCCCCTGTTCTACTAGTTATTCTACCAACAACACATTCCCAAGATATCAAGATAGTCTTCTCCTTCTCTTTCTCCTCCTCCCCCCCTTTCCTCCTCCTTCTTTTTGTAATTAGAGAAGTTGTGGGATTTAGAAAAATCATGCATAAAATACGGGGTTCTCATATACCACCTTATTATTAACACCTTGCTGTGGTGCATTTGTAACAATTGATGAAAGCACATTTTTATAATTGTACTATTAACTATAGTCCATAGTTTACCTTATGGTTCACTGTGTTGTTCAGTCCCATGGATTTCTTAAAAAAATTTATTCTAATAACATATATATATATATATATATATATATATATATATATATATATATATAAATCCTGAAATCCCCCTTTTTAACCACTTTTGGATATAATTTGATGCTGTTAATTACATTCACAATGTTATGCTACCATCACCACCATCCATTACCAAAACTTTTCCATCACCTCAAAGAGAAACTCTGTATGATTTAAGTATTAATTCCCTATTCTCTACCCACCCCGTACACAGGCAACCTGTATTCTAGATTCTGACTCTGTGAGAGTTTCCTTGTTCTAATTATTTCATATCTGTTGGATCCTACAATATTTGTCCTTTTGTGTCTGGCTTATTTTACTCAACATGATGTCTTCAAGATTCATCCATGTTGTCACATGTATCAGAAGTTCATTCCTTTTTATGGCTGAATAATAGTCAATTGGGTGTATATACCACATTTTGTTTATCCATTCATTGGTTGATGGACACTTGGGTTGCTTCCATCTTTTGGCAATTGTGAATAATGCCGCTATGAACATCAGTGTGCAAATATCTGTTTGTGTCCCTGCTTTCAATTTTGGGGGGTGTATACCTAATAGAGGAATTGCTGGGTCATATGGTAATTCTATACTTGGCTTTTTGAGGAACTGCCAATTCTCTTCCACAGTGGCTGCACCATTTTACATTCCCATCAACAATGAATGAATGTTCTATTTCTCCACATCCTCTCCACACTTGTAATTTTTCATTTTTTAAATAGTAGTTATTCTAGTATGTATGAAATGCATCTCATTGTGGTTTTGATTTGCTTTTCCCTAATAGCTAGTGATATTGAGCAGCTTTTCATGTGTTTTCTGGCCATTCATACATCCTTTTTGGAGAAATGTCTATTCAAGTCTTTTGCCCATTTTTGGGGAGTTGTTTGTCCTTTTATTGTTGAGTTGTAGGATTTCTTTCTATGTTCTGGATAGTAAACCCTTATTGGATATGTGGGTTTCCAAATATTTTCTCCCATTGTATGGGCTATTGTTTTACTTTCATGATAATATCCTTTGATGTGAGAAAGTTTTTCATTTTGATGAGGTCCCATTTGTCTATTTTTTGTTTCGTTGCTTGTGCTTTGGGTCTAAAGTCTAAGAAACCATTGCCTAACCGAAGGTCCTGAAAATGTTTCCATGTGTTTTTTCCCTAGGAGTTTTATAGTTCTGATTCTTATATTTACATCTTTGATCCATTTTGAGTTGATTTTTGTATTTGATGTGAGTAGAGGTCCACCTTCATTCTTTCACTAATGGAGGTCCAGTTTTGTTGAAGAGACTATTCTTTCCCAGTTGGGTGGTCTTCTCCCCCTTGTCAAAATCAGTTGGTCGTAAGTGTGAGGATTGATTTCTGAACTCTCAATTCAATTCCATTGGTCTATATGTCTGTCCTTGAGCAAGTACCATGCTGTTTTGATTACTGTTGTTTTCTAATAAGTTTTAAGACTGGGAAGTTTGATTTCTCCAACTTCATTCTTCTTTTTCAAGATGGCTTTGGCTATTTGGGGCCCTTGCCCTTCCATATAAATTGGATGATTCACTTTTCCATTTCTGCAAAGAATGTTGTTGGAATTTTGATTGGCATTGCATTGAATCTGCTAATTGCTTTGGGTAGAATTCACATCCTAAAAATATTTAGTCTTCCAATCCATGAACATGGAACATCTTTCCATTTATTTAGGTCTTCTTTGATTTCTTTTAGCAATGTTTCGTAGTTTTCTGTGCACAAGTTTTTTACATCCTTGGTTAGATTTATTCCTAGATATTTGATTCTTTAATTGCTATTTTAAATGGAATTTTTAAAATTTCTTCTTCCGATTGTTCATTCCTAGTGTATAGAAACACTGCTGATTTTTGCATATTGATCTCATATCCCACCACTTTGCTGAATTCATTGACTAGCTCTATTAGCTTTGTTGTAATTTTTTCAGGATTTTCTGTATATAGGATCATGTCATCTGCAAAAGGAAAGTTTTACTTCTTCCTTTCCAATTTAGATGCCTTTTGTTTCTTTTTCTTGCCTAGTTGCTCCGGCTAGAACTGCCAGGACAATGTTGAGTAACAGTGGTGACAGTGAGCATCCTTGTCTTTTGTTCCTGATCTTGAAGGGAAAGCTTTCAGTCTTTCACTGTTAAGCAGGATGTTAGCTGTGGATTTTTTTATATATGCCCTTTATTATGTTGAGGAAGTTTCCTTCTATTCCTAGTTTTTCTAAGTATTTTTAATCAAGAAGCAATGCTGGATTTTGTCAAATGCATTTTCTGCACCAATTGAGATGATCATGTGTTTTTTCTCCCCTTTATTCTGTTAATGTGGTGTTTAGAGTATCATTCAAGTCTTCTATTTCTTTATGGATCTTTTGTCTCAATATTCTAACCATTATTTAAAGTTGTATATTAAAGTCTCCTACTATTAACGTATAACCATCTATTTATCCCTTGAAACCTGTCAATATTTGCTTCATATATTTTGGGGCTCTGTTTTAAGTACATATATATCTATAATTGTTATATCTTCTTATTTAATTGACTCCTTTATCAGTATGTAATTACCATCTTTGTCCCTTGTTTCAGTTTCCTGGGCTGTTCAAGCAATTACTGTGAAACGGTTTGACTTAAACAATGGGAATTTGTTCGCTTACAGTCAGAGTCTGGGAAAATGTCCATATCAAGGCATATCAAGGCAATTCTTTTTTCCTGAAGACCAGCTGCCAGCGATCCTTGGCTCCTCTGCCACATGGCAAGGCACGTGGTGTTTGCTGGTCTCTTCCTTCTCTTCCTGGTTTCATTGATTTCAGCTTCTTGCTTCTGTGGCTTTCTCTCTCTCTCTGTTTGAATTTTGGTCTCTTATAAAGTATTCCAATAAGAGGATTAAGACCTATTCTGATTGAGGTGGGTCACACCTTAACTGAAGTAGCCTCATCAAAAGGTCCTACTTACAAGGGTTCGTACCCACAGGAATGGATTAACTTTAAGAATGTGTTTTTCTGGGGTACATACGACTCCAAACTACCACATCCCTTGTAACAGTTGTTTACTGTTTTTAAAACTACAGTTTTTTAGTTTATTTTATCTGATATTATTATAGTTGCCCTAGCTCTCTTTTAGTTACTACTTGCTTGTTATTTTTTTCTTTCACTTTCATCCTCCATAGGTCTTTGAATTTAGGGTGAGTCTCTTATATAACAAAATATGGATGGGTCATGCTTTTTAATCCATTCTACCAATCTCTGCCTTTTGACTGGAGAGTTTAATCCATTTACATTTAAAGTCGCTACTGATAATGCAGGACTTTCTGCTGCCATTTTTTTTTAATTCAGTTTTATTGAAATATATTCACAAACCATACAGTCATCCATGGTATACAATCAACTGTTCACAGTATGATCATATAGTTATGTGTTCATCACCACAATCTATTTCTGAACATTTTCCTTACATCAGAAAGAATCAGAATAAATATAAAAAATAAAAGTGAAAAGAGAATACCCAAACCATCCCCCTATCCCACCCTATTTATCATTTAGTTTTTACTCCCATTTTTCTACTGATTTTTTTTCAATTTTTTAACTTTTGTTTATCAAAAAATTAAAAACAAACAGGCAAACAACAACCAAAAAAACCCCACAACATTTCAAACAAAGCAATGGATTAAGGAAAACAAATAACCTAAAATAACTACTTTGCTTCCAATATGTTCCTACCATACCCCAAGAAAATTAATAAACCATGTCCAAACAGAGGAGTAAGAAAAACAAATAATCTAAAATAACTACATTGCTTCCAACATATTCCTACCATACCCCAAGAAAATTAACAACCCCTAAGAAAACAAAGGAATAAGAGAAAAAAAAAAACCTAAAATAACTCTATTGCTTCCAACATGATCTTACTATATCCAAGAAAGTTTACAAACCATAATCATTCCTGAGCATTCCCATAACATTGAGATTACCCTCCATAGTTTATCTGTTCTTATTAGATTATTATTCCCCCTCCGCTAATTGGTATCTCTAGGTCCCCTACATTCTACAATATAAAACATTGTACATTTTTCACAGAATTCACATTAGTGGTAACATACAATATCTCTCTTTTTGTGCCTGGCTTATTTTGCTCAGCATTATGTCTTTTTTTTTTTTTTTTTTTAATCTTCATTTTATTGAGATATATTCATATACCACGCAGTCATACAAAACAAATCGTACTTTCGATTGTTCACAGTACCATTACATAGTTGTACATTCATCACCCAAATCAATCCCTGACACCTTCATTAGCACACACACAAGAATAAAAAGAATAATAATTAGAGTGAAAAAGAGCAATTGAAGTAAAAAAGAACAGTGGGTACCTTTGTCTGTTTGTTTCCTTCCCCTATTTTTCTACTCATCCATCCATAAATTAGACAAAGTGGAGTGTGGTCCTTATGGCTTTCCCAATCCCCTTGTCACCCCTCATAAGCTACATTTTTATATAACTGTCTTCGAGATTCATGGGTTCTGGGTTGTAGTTTGATAGTTTCAGGTATCCACCACCAGCTACCCCAATTCTTTAGAACCTAAAAAGGGTTGTCTAAACTGTGCGTAAGAGTGCCCACCAGAGTGACCTCTCGGCTCCTTTTGGATTCTCTCTGCCACTGAAGCTTATTTCATTTCCTTTCACATCCCCCTTTTGGTCAAGAAGACGTTCTCTGTCCCACGATGCCAGGTCTACATTCCTCCCCGGGAGTCATATTCCACGTTGCCAGGGAGATTCACTCCCCTGGGTGTCTGATCCCACGTAGGGGGGAGGGCAGTGATTTCACCTTTCAAGTTGGCTTAGCTAGAGAGACAGGGCCACATCTGAGCAACAAAGAGGCACTCGGGAGGAGGCTCCTAGGCACAACCATAGGGAGGCCTAGCCTCTCCTTTGCAGCAACCGTCTTCCCAAGGGTAAAACCTGTGGTAGAGGGCTCAGCCCATCAAACCACCAGTCCCCTATGTCTGTGGTCATGTTAGCAACCATGGAGGTGGGGTAGGCGAATACCCCTGCATTCTCCACAGGCTCCTCAAGGGGGCACTGCATCTTTTTTTTTCCTTGTGTTTTTTTTTTTTTTAACTTTCCCTTCTTTTTTAAATCAACTGTATGAAAAAAAAGTTAAAAAGAAAACAAACATACAATAAAAGAACATTTTAAAGAGACCATAACAAGGGAGTAAGAAAAAGACAACTAACCTAAGATAACTGCTTAACTTCCAACATGTTCCTACTTTACCGCAAGAAAGTTACCTAATAAAGCAACATTTCTGTGAACTTGCTCCTACTATATCCATCAGAAATTAACAGACCATAGTCATTCCTGGACATCCCCAGAACGTTAAATAGCTTATCTGTTCTTCTTGGATTATTGTTCCCCCTTCCTTAATTGCTCTCTATTGCTAGTTCCCCTACATTCTACATTATAAGCCATTTGTTTTATATTTTTCAAAGTTCACATTAGTGGTAGCATATAATATTTCTCTTTTTCTGCCTGGCTTATTTCGCTTAGCTTTATGTCTTCAAGGTTCATCCATGTTGTCATATGTTTCACGAGATCGTTCCTTCTTACTGCCGCGTAGTATTCCATCGTGTGTATATACCACATTTTATTTATCCACTCATCTGTTGAAGGACATTTGGGTTGTTTCCATCTTTTGGCAATTGTGAATAATGCTGCTATGAACATTGGCGTGCAGATATCTGTTCGTGTCACTGCTTTCCGATCTTCCGGGTATATACCGAGAAGTGCAATCGCTGGGTCAAATGGTAACTCTATATCTAGTTTTCTAAGGAGCTGCCAGACTGACTTCCAGAGTGGCTGAACCATTATACAGTCCCACCAACAGTGAATAAGAGTTCCAATTTCTCCACATCCCCTCCAGCATTTGTAGTTTCCTGTTTGTTTAATGGCAGCCATTCTAACCGGTGTTAGATGGTATCTCATTGTGGTCTTAATTTGCATCTCTCTAATAGCTAGTGAAGCTGAACATTTTTTCATGTGTTTCTTGGCCATTTGTATTTCCTCTTCAGAGAACTGTCTTTTCATATCTTTTGCCCATTTTATAATTGGGCCGGCTGTACTATTGTCATTGAGTTGTAGGATTTCTTTATATATGCAAGATATCAGTCTTTTGTCAGATACATGGTTTCCAAAAATTTTTTCCCATTGAGTTGGCTGCCTCTTTACCTTTTTGAGAAATTCCTTTGAGGTGCAGAAACTTCTAAGCTTGAGGAGTTCCCATTTATCTATTTTCTCTTTTGTTGCTTGTGCTTTGGGTGTAAAGGCTAGGAAGTGGCCGCCTAATACAAGGTCTTGAAGATGTTTTCCTACATTATCTTCGAGGAGTTTTATGGTACTTTCTTTTATATTGAGATCTTTGGTCCATTTTGAGTTAATTTTTGTGTAGGGGGTGAGGTAGGGGTCCTCTTTCATTCTTTTGGATATGGATATCCAACTCTCCCAGCCCCATTTGTTGAAAAGACCATTATGACTCAGTTCAGTGACTTTGGGGGCCTTATCAAAGATCAGTCGGCCATAGATCTGAGGGTCTATCTCCGAATTCTCAATTCGATTCTATTGATCTATATGTCTATCTTTGTGCCAGTACCATGCTGTTTTGGCAACTGTGGCTTTATAATAAGCTTCAAAGTCAGGGAGTGTAAGTCCTCCCACTTCGTTTTTCTTTTTTAGAGTGTCTTTAGCAATTCGAGGCATCTTCCCTTTCCAAATAAATTTGATAACTAGCTTTTCCAAGTCTGCAAAGTAGGTTGTTGGAATTTTGATTGGGATTGCATTGAATCTGTAGATGAGTTTGGGTAGAATTGACATCTTAATGACATTTAGTCTTCCTATCCATGAACATGGAATATTTTTCCATCTCTTAAGGTCCCCTTCTATTTCTTTTAGTAGAGTAATGTAGTTTTCTTTGTATAGGTCTTTTACATCTTTGGTTAAGTTGATTTCTAGGTACTTGATTTTTTTAGTTGCTATTGAAAATGGTATCTTTTTCTTGAGTGTCTCTTCAGTTTGTTCATTTCTAGCATATAGAAACATTACTGACTTATGTGCATTAATCTTGTATCCCGCTACTTTGCTAAATTTGTTTATTAGCTCTAGTAGCTGTATCGTCGATTTCTCAGGGTTTTTTAGATATAAGATCATATCATCTGCAAACAATGACAGTTTTACTTCTTCTTTTCCAATTTGGATGCCTTTTATTTCTTTGTCTTGCCAGATTGCCCTGGCTAGCACTTCCAGCACAATGTTGAATAACAGTGGTGATAGCGGGCATCCTTGTCTTGTTCCTGATCTTAGAGGGAAGGCTTTCAGTCTCTCTCCATTGAGTACTATGCTGGCTGTGGGTTTTTCATATATGCTCTTTATCATGTTGAGGAAGTTTCCTTCAATTCCTACCTTTTGAAGTGTTTTTATCAAAAAGGGATGTTGGATTTTGTCAAATGCTTTTTCAGCATCTATTGAGATGATCAATTGATTTTTCCCTTTTGACTTGTTAATGTGTTGTAATACATTGATTGATTTTCTTATGTTGAACCATCCTTGCATGCCTGGAATAAACCCCACTTGGTCATAGTGTATGATTTTTTTAATGTGTCTTTGGATTCGATTTGCAAGTATTTTGTTGAGGATTTTTGCATCTATATTCATTAGGGAGATTCGCCGGTAGTTTTCCTTTTTTGTAACATCTTTGCCTGGTGATGTGTTGAAGTCTCCCACAATTATTGTGGAAACATCAATTGCTTCCTTTAGTTTTGCCAGTGTTTCTCTCATGTATTTTGTAACATTAGATTGATGTTAGCTTCATAAAATGAGTTAGGTAGTGTTCCATTTCCTTCAATGTTTTGAAAGAGTTTGAGTAAGATTGGTGTCAGTTCTTTCTGGAAAGTTTGGTAGAATTCCCCTCTGAAGCCATCTGGCCCTGGGCATTTATTTGTGGGAAGATTTTTGATGACTGATTGGATCTCTTTGCTTGTGATGGGTTGTTTGAGGTCTTCTATTTCTTCTCTGGTCAGTCTAGGTTGTTCATATGTTTCCAGGAAATTGTCCATTTCCTCTACATTATCCAGTTTGTTGCCATACAGTTGTTCATAGTATCCTCTTATAATTTTTTTAATTTCTTCAGGATCTGCAGTTATGTCACCTTTTTCATTCATTATTTTGTTTATATGGGTCTTCTCTCTTTTTGATTTTGTCAGTCTAGCTAGGGGCTTGTCAATCTTGTTGATCTTCTCTAAGAACCAACTTTTGGTGATATTTATCCTCTCTATTGTTTCTTTGTTCTCTATGTCATTTATTTCTGCTTTAATCCTTGTTATTTCTTTTCTTCTACTTGGTTTAGGATTGGTTTGCTGTTCATTTTCTAGCTTCTTCAGTTGATCCATTAGTTCTTTGATTTTGGCTCTTTCTTCCTTTTTAATATATGCGTTTAGTGCTATAAATTTCCCCCTCAGCACTGCTTTTGCTGCATCCCATAGGTTTTGGTATGTTGTGTTCTCATTTTCATTCGTCTCTATATATTTAGCAATTTCTCTTGCTATTTCTTCTTTAACCCACTGATTGTTTAGGAGTGCGTTGTTTAACCTCCAGGTATTTGTGAATTTTCTAAGTCTCTGATGGTTATTGAATTCTAATTGTATTCCATTGTGGTCAGAGAATGTGCTTTGAATAATTTCAATCTTTTTAAATTTATTGAGGCTTGTTTTATGTCCCAGCATATGATCTATTCTGGAGAAAGTTCCATGAGCACTAGAAAAGTATGTGTATCCTGGTGATTTGGGATGTAATGTCCTGTATATGTCTGTTAAATCTAATTCATTTATCAGATTGTTTAGGTTTTCAATTTCCTTATTGGTCTTCTGTCTGGTTGATCTATCTATAGGAGAGAGTGATGTGTTGAAGTCTCCCACAATTATTGTGGAAACATCAATTGCTTCCTTTAGTTTTGCCAGTGTTTCTCTCATGTATTTTGTTGCACCTTGGTTGGGTGCATAGACATTTACGATTGTTATTTCTTCTTGCTGGATTGCCCCTTTTATTAGTACGTAGTGGCCTTCTTTGTCTCTCAAAACATCCCTGCATTTGAAGTCTATTTTATCTGAGATTAATATTGCTACACCTGCTTTCTTTTGGCTGTAGCTTTCATGAAATATTTTTTTCCAACCTTTCACTTTCAGTTTCTTTGTGTCACTGTGTCTAAGATGAGTCTCTTGTATGCAACATATTGATGGCTCATTTTTTTTTATCCATTCTGCGAATCTATATCTTTTAATTGGGGAGTTTAATCCATTTACATTCAGCGTTATAACCGTGAAGGCATTTCTTGAATCAGCCATCTTATCCTTTGGTTTATGTTTGTCATATTTTTCCCCTCTGTCTATTAATATCCTTTATTGTACCCATACCGAATCTCTTTAGTACTGAACCTTTCTCCAAGTCTCTCTGTCCTTTCTTTGTTTCTCTGTCTGTAGGGCTCTCTTTAGTATCTCCAGTAGGGCAGGTCTCTTGTTAGCAAATTCTCTCAGCATTTGTTTGTCTGTGAAAAATTTAAGCTCTCCCTCAAATTTGAAGGAGAGCTTTGCTGGATAAAGTATTGTTGGCTGGAAATTTTTCTCACTCAGAATTTTAAATATATCGTGCCACTGCCTTCTCGCCTCCATGGTGGCTGCTGAGTAGTCACTACTTAGTCTTATGCTGTTTCCTTTGTATGTGGTGAATTGCTTTTCTCTTGCTGCTTTCAGAACTTGCTCCTTCTCTTCTGTGTTTGACAGTGTGATCAGTATATGTCTCGGAGTGGGTTTATTTGGATTTATTCTATTTGGAGTTCGCTGAGCATTTATGATTTGTGTATTTATGTTGTTTAGAAGATTTAGGAAGTTTTCCCCAACAATTTCTTTGAATACTCTTCCTAGACCTTTACCCTTTTCTTCCCCTTCTGGGACCCCAATGAGTCTTATATTTGGACATTTCATATTATCTATCATATCCCTGAGGTCCATTTCGATTTGTTCAATTTTTTTCCCCATTCTTTCTTTTATGCTTTCATTTTCCATTCTGTCATCTTCGAGGTCACTGATTCGTTGTTCAACTTCCTCTAGTCTTGTACTATGAGTGTCCAGAATCTTTTTAATGTGGTCAACAGTTTCTTTAATTTCCATAAGATCATCCATTTTTTTATTTAGTCTTGCAATGTCTTCTTTATGCTCTTCTAGGGTCTTCTTGATTTCCTTTATCTCCCGTACTATGGTCTCATTGTTCATCTTTAGTTCTTTGAGTAGCTGCTCTAAGTGCTGTGTCTCTTCTGGTCTTTTGATTTGGGTCCTTGGGCTTGGGTTATCCATATCGCCTGGTTTTTTCATATGCTTTATAATTTTCTGTTGTTTTTGGCCTCGTGGCATTTGCTGAACTTGATAGGGTTCTTTTAGGATTTGTAGACCAATTGAAGTCCTTATCTCTAATTTATCAGATCTACAGCTTCGTGGAGTACACTTTCTCTAACTAACCAGCAGGTGGCGTCCACGAGCCACCTGTTCTCCACAAGCCAGTTCTCCCCTGCTTAGCCTTTTTGGTGAGTGGGGGAGTGAGTCTTGTGGGGTCCAATTGGTGTACCAAGCTTGTGTGTGTAGTTGGTGTTGCCTGCCCTGTATATGGGGCGTTTTTCTGGGCAGTCAGGGGGGGGTGGCTCTAACAATCAAATCTCCCTGGTGATCCTAGAGTTTTAAAGCTGCTGCAATAGTCTAATCCTTCAGTTCAGTCCTGCCACAGTTTGTCTCTGCCACTGACCCACAAGTCCTTGGTATTGGCGTATGGCTCCTGAGACTTGTAAGTGGGCCCCTCTTCCAGGCCGTGCACCCCGGGTCCTCTGTTGAGGGATGACTGTGCTATGCCACAGGTGAGTGCCGTCCCCCCAGGGCAGTTCTGGGCTGCTGGGCTGTGTAGGGAGGCTCCCAGTCTGCTGAAATGATGGCTGAATGGGGCTTTGTTAATTCACACTGCTCTACCTTCCCAACTCTGGGACAATCAGCTGAGGTTGCAGGGAAGGCTAATGTCCACGCCCAGTTTTGTGGTGTGTGCCTGTTACTTGAAGCACTTCCGTCACACTGGGTTGTCTGGGGCAGTTCTGGGCTATGGGGCTGGCGATGGGCAGGAGTGTTTCCTGTCCACCAGGATGATGGCTGTGAGCGGACACCCCCCTTTTCTTGGGAAGTTGTGGTGTTTAGTGAATTTTCTCAGCCACTGGATTATTGCGTTTTGTCTCAGAGCTCTCCTAGTTCTGCTCTTGACTTGACCTGCCCAAATAGCAAGTCTTTGAAGCTTTCTGTATTGGGCTTCTTAGAGTAATTGTTTTAGAAAAAGAAAAAAGGGTTAAAAAACAAACAAACAAAAAAAAAAGAAACAAACAAAAAAAAAAGGGCCCTCCTCAGAGGTCTAATGGGTTATTGAAATGCTAAGAGACAAAGCAACCAGGGCCATTAAGGAAAGGTCCACAGGGCAGAGAGATCAGCTTTTCTTCGGGATTTGCATATGCGCCTCAGGGCCCTTCCCCTTTCTATGTTCACGAGAACTCCAAAAATCCTCCGCTTTTATTTTGGAGTTTTTCGTGTTGTTTTTTTTCTATGCCTGTCTCCTCTCTGCTGGGCTGGCTGCTCTCAGATTCTCTGGTGTCTGGTCTCAGTCTATCTATGGTTGGAGTTTGAATCAGTAGAATGTGTTTCCGATAAGGGCTGCCACTGCAGTTCTCCCTTCTCCTTCCCGGAGCTGACAGCCCCTCCTCCCCCGGGACTGAGCCTGGCAGGGAGGGGCGTGGGTCCCCTGGCCGCAAAAACTTACAGATTTCGCTGATCTCAGCAGTTCCACGTTTTCATGAGTGTTGTATGAAGTATGCCCAAAGTCAGATTGCTCTGTGGTGTCCAGTCCACGCAGTTCCTGGCTTTCTACCTACTTTCCTGGAGGAGTAACTAAAACATACAGCTCACCAGTCTGCCATCTTGCCCCACCTCTCTTATACCTTTGATTACAGTTTGTTAATTTTCTTGGGTTTGGTAGGAACATGTTCGGATTGGCTTTTATAAAGGGGGCTTGTTCAGTTACAAAGTTACAGTTCTAAGGCCATAAAAGTGTTCAAACTGGGGCATCAACAAGATGATAGCTTCACTGAAGAGTGGCTGATGGCATCTGGAACACCTCTGTCAGCTGGGAAGGCATGTAGCTGGTGTCCGCTGTTCCTTTGCTCCCAGTTTGCATTTCGAAATGGCTTTCTCCAAAATGTCTCTGGGTCTCTCGTAGCTTCTTCAGCTCCTGTGCATCTAAGCATTGGGGTCCTCTCTTAGCTTCTCCGGAACAGCTCTGGGCTAGCATCTCCAAATGTCTCCAAGCACCTCCAAGTGTCAGCGACAGTGTCAGCTCTTAACTTCTCTTCAAAATGTCCCTCTCAGCCGCTCTGAGCTCCTTCTGTTTGTGAGCTCTTTTATAGGATTCCAGGGATTAAATCAAGAGCTGTATCTCTGAGGAAATAATTTAATCAAACATTTTGACCAGTTTATTGAGAAACATCTCCTCTGAAACAGTCAATCAAAAGATTCCAACCCAATCAACACTAACACATCTGCCCCCACAAGACTGCATTAAACAATATGGCTTTTGGGGGGACATAATATATCAAAATGGCACAGTCCTATTTACAAAAATATTCACATCCACAGGACCCAGGGTTGGGACTGAACATGCCTTTTGTGGGGGACATGATTCATTCCCCAACAATCCCACCCAAGGTATATATCCAAAGAGTGAAAACAGGGTCACAAACAGATAATTTGTACACCAGTGTTTATGGCAGCATCATTCACAATAGCCAAAAGTTGGAAACAACCTAAGTGTTCATCAACAAATGAATGGATAAATAAAATGTGGTACATGCACACAGTGGGATTTTATTCGGCCTTAAGAAAAATGAAATTATAAGACATGCTACAACTTGGCAGAGCCTTGAAAACATTATGTTCAGTGAAATAAGCAAGACACATAAGAAGAAAAATTATATCTTATCATTTATAAGAGATGACTAGAAGTAGTACCTTTGCAGAGACAAAAAGCAGATTAGAGGTTATGGGGATGGGGAGAGGGATGAGGGTGTGTTTGTTTATGAAAATAATTGTTTTTAAATGAATAGAAAGCCAGAGTGGTTGGAGCATGGTGAATGAGAAAAGATTATACTGGAGTGGAACCAGATAATGTAGAACCTTCCAGATATTAGTAAGGCATTTGGATTTTTTTCTAAGTGTGATGTGATTTTATCCTACTGTAGTAGTTAGAATTAGGTCCCACTGTGACAGAAACCCTAAGTAATTGGGGCTCAAACAAGAGGAATTTTGTTTTTTTAAAAAAAAGAAGAACAAAAGAAAAGAACTTGCAGCAAATTATTTTAGCCCTGGTTTTGAGAGAGCACAACCTCTGAATTCCCTAAAAGGGAAATTCTGAAATTCAATAAGCAAATCTGATTGACTTTAGTAACCCTTTAGTTGGTTACTGTCATTATGCACTTGTCAGTGAAGAGTTTCCAAGAGGGGGTCAACATCAGAAAGGCTGGGAATGCCATCCCCAAAATGGCACTTGGCACAGCATTAGGAACAAAATTGATCAGAGTTTTACCCCAAGGCAGGGGTTCTGAACTGGCTTGATAATGGGGAGAGAAAGGTTATGAATCAGGTCTAATCCATGAGGGCAAACCTCCACAATGAAGAGACAGTAGTCAGTGGGGAACCAAAGGGGTAGATGCAGGGAGAAGCAGGAGTCCACCCCAGTTGGTCTCTGGGGTCAAGGCAGCAGAGGGGCTGTAGCCAGCTACCCAGAACTTGTTGCTTGGGTCACAGGAAAAACAATAACAGAACAACAACAGAGGCCCAGGCCCACTCCACATTGGGATGTTTAAAAGCTCCTCAGGGGATTCTAATGCACCAACAGGATTAGTGTAGATCTAGAGACTGAGAGATGATACATAGGTATTGATACTGGATCAAGATTGTGAGGTTCTGGGAAATAGGCAACAAAATGGACTCTTTGAAGACCTTCATTGGAATATACAAGTCACTCTGCTGCTGCTATCCGCAAAGTTCCACACCCTAATCACAGAGACCTCCAGGCAGCCTGGAAAAGCAGAGTCCTGTGATATACAGAGCATGGACTTTGGCAGCTGAAACTAACCTGGCTTTAACTTCATTTCTGTAGTTTCTGGCTGTGATTTGGACAAGTTCCTTAACTTTGGCCTTCAGGCTCCTCATCTGTAAAACTGAGATAATGAGACACTACTATTTCCAGGTTGTTGCAAGAGCTGAAGATAAAATAAATAAAGCCCTGCCCATTATTACTGGGCACAATGGCTGCTGATTATTAAGGCTTTCACCATAATTCTTCAGTGGAAGAGTCTGCTCTTGTCCTTCATTCTCTACTTCTGCTTGTTGCACCGTTCACTTATGGTCTGGATGTGGGTTCATACAGGATTTCTGAATAGTCTATCATAACCCTTTGGGAAGTATCAGTTGGCAAAGTTATCTGGGCCAAGTCAGTCCAGGTTGAATATTGGATTCATAGAACTGTGTAAATATAGTAGAGGAAGGAACCAAATCTTCAACAGGTGTCAGAATTGGCAGGAATCTGGTCCAAGACTCAAATGAATTCTGCCAGCTATAAGCCTTCTAGATTCTACCAGCTTTAGCTTTCAGCCTCTCCAAACATGCCCTGTACAGTTGTATATGTCCTTAGCTTCATGCTTTGTCTCCTAATTGGCCATCAGTAAGTTTTGATCATCCTGCCTTCTTTCATCATTCTATAGTGTTGAGGACATTTAAGACATAAGGAGGCAGAAAACTTTTGATCATTCTGATCCTTTCTTTACTCTCTCCACATTTCCTAAAGACATTTAAACCTAGCCAGAAAAGATAATACTGACTTTTGTAGAGAAGACATGCCCCAATTATTTAGAATCCTTCCACTTGGGCTCTCAGGGTTAAAAAAAGAGATCATTGCAGTGATGCTGCCTGTAAGTAGCAAAATCAAGCCTTTAGGGAAAGGAGACTTTTAACTAATGAATTACAGCTGCAGATACTCCTAAACATCAAGGACAAAACAATGAGGAGGTAACAATTGACTTGGAACGTAAATTCCCAGGCAGAAGAGGATTGAGCCAAGCTCCCAGCCGTGTAGGAGTACAGAATTGGCTGATGGAACTCCCTTGTCTTAACCCATCCAATAAAAAAAGAGAGAATCTCACTCCCTGGTAACTAATCCTGGCTTTAGGAATAAGACTATCTATCTATTCCAGCCCCTGTTCTACTAGTTATTCTACCAACAACACATTCCCAAGATATCAAGATAGTCTTCTCCTTCTCTTTCTCCTCCTCCCCCCCTTTCCTCCTCCTTCTTTTTGTAATTAGAGAAGTTGTGGGATTTAGAAAAATCATGCATAAAATACAGGGTTCTCATATACCACCTTATTATTAACACCTTGCTGTGGTGCATTTGTAACAATTGATGAAAGCACATTTTTATAATTGTACTATTAACTATAGTCCATAGTTTACCTTATGGTTCACTGTTTGTGTTGTTCAGTCCCATGGATTTCTTAAAAAAATTTATTCTAATAATATATATATATATATATATATAACCTGAAATCCTCCTTTTTAACCACTTTCGGATATAATTTGATGCTGTTAATTACATTCACAATGTTATGCTACCATCACCACCATCCATTACCAAAACTTTTCCATCACCTCAAAGAGAAACTCTGTGTGATTTAAGTATTAATTCCCTATTCTCTACCCACCCCGTCCACAGGCAACCTGTATTCTAGATTCTGACTCTGTGAGAGTTTGCTTGTTCTAATTATTTCATATCTGTTGGATCTTACAATATTTGTCCTTTTGTGTCTGGCTTATTTTATTCAACATGATGTCTTCAAGATTCATCCATGTTGTCACATGTATCAGAAGTTCATTCCTTTTTATGGCTGAATAATAGTCCATTGGGTGTATATACCACATTTTGTTTATCCATTCATGTTGTCACATGTATCAGAAGTTCATTCCTTTTTATGGCTGAATAATAGTCCATTGGGTGTATATACCACATTTTGTTTATCCATTCATTGGTTGATGGACACTTGGGTTGCTTCCATCTTTGGGCAATTGTGAATAATGTCGCTTTGAACATCGGTGTGCAAATATCTGTTTGTGTCCCTGCTTTCAATTTTTGGGGGTGTATACCTAATAGAGGAATTGCTGGGTCATATGGTAATTCTATACTTGGCTTTTTGAGGAACTGCCAATTCTCTTCCACAGTGGCTGCACCATTTTACATTCCCATCAACAATGAATGAATGTTCTATTTCTCCACATCCTCTCCACACTTGTAATTTTCCATTTTTTAAATAGTAGTTATTCTAGTATGTATGAAATGCATCTCATTGTGGTTTTGATTTGCTTTTCCCTAATAGCTAGTGATATTGAGCAGCTTTTCATGTGTTTTCTGGCCATTCATACATCCTTTTTGGAGAAATGTCTATTCAAGTCTTTTGCCCATTTTTGGGGAGTTGTTTGTCCTTTTATTGTTGAGTTGTAGGATTTCTTTCTATGTTCTGGATAGTAAACCCTTATTGGATATGTGGGTTTCCAAATATTTTCTCCCATTGTATGGGCTATTGTTTTACTTTCATGATAATATCCTTTGATGTGAGAAAGTTTTTCATTTTGATGAGGTCCCATTTGTCTATTTTTTGTTTCGTTGCTTGTGCTTTGGGTCTAAAGTCTAAGAAACCATTGCCTAACCGAAGGTCCTGAAAATGTTTCCATGTGTTTTTTCCCTAGGAGTTTTATAGTTCTGATTCTTATATTTACATCTTTGATCCATTTTGAGTTGATTTTTGTATTTGATGTGAGTAGAGGTCCATCTTCATTCTTTCACTAATGGAGGTCCAGTTTTGTTGAAGAGACTATTCTTTCCCAGTTGGGTGGTCTTCTCCCCCTTGTCAAAATCAGTTGGTCCTAAGTGTGAGGATTGATTTCTGAACTCTCAATTCAATTCCATTGGTCTATATATCTGTCCTTGAGCAAGTACCATGCTGTTTTGATTACTGTTGTTTTCTAATAAGTTTTAAGACTGGGAAGTTTGAGTTCTCCAACTTCATTCTTCTTTTTCAAGATGGCTTTGGCTATTTGGGGCCCTTGCCCTTCCATATAAATTGGATGATTCACTTTTCCATTTCTGCAAAGAATGTTGTTGGAATTTTGATTGGCATTGCATTGAATCTGCTAATTGCTTTGGGTAGAATTCACATCCTAAAAATATTTAGTCTTCCAATCCATGAACATGGAACATCTTTCCATTTATTTAGGTCTTCTTTGATTTCTTTTAGCAATGTTTCGTAGTTTTCTGTGCACAAGTTTTTTACATCCTTGGTTAGATTTATTCCTAGATATTTGATTCTTTAATTGCTATTTTAAATGGAATTTTTAAAATTTCTTCTTCCGATTGTTCATTCCTAGTGTATAGAAACACTGCTGATTTTTGCATATTGATCTCATATCCCACCACTTTGCTGAATTCATTGATTAGCTCTATTAGCTTTGTTGTAATTTTTTCAGGATTTTCTGTATATAGGATCATGTCATCTGCAAAAGGAAAGTTCTACTTTTTCCTTTCCAATTTAGATGCCTTTTGTTTCTTTTTCTTGGCTAGTTGCTCCGGCAAGAACTGCCAGGACAATGTTGAGTAACAGTGGTGACAGTGAGCATCCTTGTCTTTTGTTCCTGATCTTGAAGGGAAAGCTTTCAGTCTTTCACTGTTAAGCAGGATGTTAGCTGTGGATTTTTTTATATATGCCCTTTATTATGTTGAGGAAGTTTCCTTCTATTCCTAGTTTTTCTAAGTATTTTTAATCAAGAAGCAATGCTGGATTTTGTCAAATGCATTTTCTGCACCAATTGAGATGATCATGTGTTTTTTCTCCCCTTTATTCTGTTAATGTGGTGTTTAGAGTATCATTCAAGTCTTCTATTTCTTTATGGATCTTTTGTCTCAATATTCTAACCATTATTTAAAGTTGTATATTAAAGTCTCCTACTATTAACATATAACCATCTATTTATCCCTTCAAACCTGTCAATATTTGCTTCATATATTTTGGGGCTCTGCTTTTAAGTACATATATATCTATAGTTGTTATATCTTCTTATTTAATTGACTCCTTTATCAGTATGTAATTACCATCTTTGTCCCTTGTTTCAGTTTCCTGGGCTGCTCAAGCAATTACTGTGAAACGGTTTGACTTAAACAATGGGAATTTGTTCGCTTACAGTTAGAGTCTGGGAAAATGTCCAAATCAAGGCATATCAAGGCAATTCTTTTTTCCTGAAGACCAGCTGCCAGCGATCCTTGGCTCCTCTGCCACATGGCAAGGCACGTGGTGTTTGCTGGTCTCTTCCTTCTCTTCCTGGTTTCATTGATTTCAGCTTCTTGCTTCTGTGGCTTTCTCTCTCTCTCTGTTTGAATTTTGGTCTCTTATAAAGTATTCCAATAAGAGGATTAAGACCTATTCTGATTGAGGTGGGTCACACCTTAACTGAAGTAGCCTCATCAAAAGGTCCTACTTACAAGGGTTCATACCCACAGGAATGGATTAACTTTAAGAATGTGTTTTTCTAGGTACATACGACTCCAAACTACCACATCCCTTGTAACAGTTGTTTACTGTTTTTAAAACTACAGTTTTTTAGTCTATTTTATCTGATATTATTATAGTTGCCCTAGCTCTCTTTTAGTTACTACTTGCTTGTTATTTTTTTCTTTCACTTTCATCCTCCATAGGTCTTTGAATTTAGGGTGAGTCTCTTATATAACAAAATATGGATGGGTCATGCTTTTTAATCCATTCTACCAATCTCTGCCTTTTGACTGGAGAGTTTAATCCATTTACATTTAAAGTCGCTACTGATAATGCAGGACTTTCTGCTGCCATTTTGCTATTTAATCTTTGTCTTACAATTTTTTTGTCCCTCAATTCTTCCATTAATGCCTGATTTCATAGTTATTTGATATTTTGTATTGTACCATATTGAGTAAATTTTCATTTCTTTCTGGATATATTTTTCATATATTGTCCTTGTGGTTACAAGGAGTTAATATTTAACATTCTAAATATATAACAGTCAGATTTGATTTGACATCTACTTGACTTACTAGCATACACATACACTGTTCCTATATTCCTCCAACCCCCATCTTTTTTTATGCTTTTTACAAATTATCTTTGTACATTGTATGTCCCAAAACCATAGGTTTATCATTACCTTTTATGCATTTGCATTTTAGTACCTGTAAGAAGAAAGAAGTGGAGTTATATATCAAAAAATAGAATACATCCATCATGGCTTAGTGATGTTTCAAATGATCAACCTGCTCCAAAACCATGGGCAGGAGGCCCACACACAATTGGCTTAACTCCAGGGAGACTCAAACAGGGTCTGAAATTTAATTGCACCAAATTCCTTCTGTCCCCACAACTGTTTTCTGCACCTTAATTCCAGGCTTCTTCCTGATGAGAAATGTGATAGTTCACTTGCCATAAGCAAAGGAACTCACAGGAAGGAAACCCCTGCTGAGTTGGCAGCACCCTGGGAGGTAGTGATCCTTAAGGCAGGCAGGGGAGGCCAGGGAGCCAGGGAATAGCCCTGAAACACAGAAGATCCACAAAGCCAGACAGAGTGGCCAGAGGAGTGGCCCCACAGCTGGAGGTCATTAACAGCCCAGGGTTGCATAAAAAGCAGCAGGATGGCTAGGGATGGCTTTGGTCAGGCTGCCAAAGTCACTGAACTGAAGCGTGGCCCCTGAGTTCACTGACCCTTTCCACACAGCAATTTCCACAGGTAAGTTCAAAGGGGAATTGCTTCAGGAATCAGATCATATAACTCTGCTTTGCTGATAGAAGGATGTCATCACTAAAGCTGGAAAGAAAATAAGCCACTGATGAGGACATATTTTATTAATAAAGTCAACTTCTCATTTTCTATAGGTTGTTGGCAGAGTTTTCTAAGACAGTAGATGATCCACAAGCCATTTGTATTTGACTTTGGAATTTGGGGTGGAATTTTACAGTGGTAGAGTTTAACTTCCTGATTATGTTATAGTTGGGTTGAAAATAAAAATAATCAATAGTCATTGGGAATGCAAAGAGTGATGGATGGGGCACAAAGGGAACCAATTGGGCATTCAGAAGTTGTCATCAATGACCTACAAAAGGTGGTTGAATAATTCTAACCACAGTTAGAAGCTGGTTCTTCACAGCAATTGGGCACAGAGCATCAACAGCAAGCTAGGCTAAGGAGAGAGATTTCATTGACCAGAAAACTTCTGAAATCTTTTCTATAGCTGGTTTATGTCCTTTCAGAGAAGAGTTTATTTTCAGTCTCTGCTTTCCTTTGGCCTTTAAAGTTCTTTCTCAGAGAAAGTCAGTTCCTAGTCAGACTAGGGCCAAGTATGTAAGATTTTTCAGTTTCATCTCTATCCAGAGGTCTAACTTTAAGATGGTCTTGCCCAGGGCTAAGTATCCACTGAGAGTACTTTCATCACAAGTGCTTTTTCTTAGGCAGGTCCAGAATTTCCCAATTTGGCTTTGAGAAACTCATAATTTATTTTATAAATAGTAGCTACAGGCTTTATCTGTCACTGATGTTCTTTACGAAATCAAGACAAATGCCATAACAGAGTACCAGTCTCTTGGGTATGGCAGGGTAAGGAGTGTTTCTTAATGGTTTATTATCAGTGCAAAATATAACTGGAGGACATCACTTACTGTAAATGACCTTTAAGTGGGAAATTACTTTGAATTTGTTTTACCACTTGAGAATGGGACAGGACCATTACAAGAATAAATATAGTTTTTCATCAAAGGCCATATCTCCAAGTTCAAAAGAGGAGAAAGAACAATTATTTGCAAAGTTCAGTCCTTAGAACCAATTCTACTCTGCTTGTTAAGGCATTTCCATTTAATAAGCTGAGTCTGTTATTGCTTGGAGGGGAGATGAGAGAGTCCATTTTCAGAAACCTGTCTTCTTGGGCTCTCAGAGCCTTGTTTGGATCGACTTGTTTTAATGAATTTCATTCATTCAGCCAGCCTCCATGTATTTATTGAGCACCTATTATGTGTGCCACCCTATCCTAGGTGTCAAAGAAGTTGCAAGAAGAGAAGTCTTACACAGTGTTGTAAAACGCTTATACAAACTTGCAAAGGAGGTAAATTGGCCCGTTTGGTTTCTTTAATTTACTTCCAGTACTCAACATCCCCAATTTCAGTCCCTATATCTCAGGCCTGATTTACTGTCATGTGCCAGACTTTCTGTTTCCAAAAGTATAGGACATGTACTACTTGTGGTACATGAGATGAGTTTTGCAGGTGATGGTTTTTCATGGTAGATAGACAAGTATAAAATAATAATCACATAGTGAGAAAGTAATTCCTTTTCAGTTCACTTTCATGCCTTGATTAAGCTTAGAAAATCTTATTTGGAACTAATATGCCATTAACATACTCCAACAACACTTATTAATCTCCTTCTTAGCCAAAAAAAAAAAAAAAGGATATCAGATGTGGAACTTTCTTCTGGCCACAGTAGCTCTTTAGAATTTAATAGTCCTGTTGTGCTAATGTTTTTCTAGAATTATATTCTCTTTATGACAAATGACACTATGATATACATTTTCCTTTTTACATGAATGTATTTAAGTTTTGGTAAAATTAGTTGATTTAAAGAAAAATTTTAAGTAAATAATACTATGGGTAGTATAGGAGTATGGTTGAAATCCTGAGACTGCTATTCAGATGACTGAAGTTTGGGAAATATGTCTTTTTCCCAAGTCCAGCCCAACTAAGGTTACTGTTTATGGCCCATTCCTATCCTCTTCTTGACCTAAACCAACTCAAGATTGTGATAATAACTAATAATGGCTTAGAATATTACTTCCCTGCTAATAAGCATTACAATAGGGCATTCAGATCCTGAACCTAAAAGGATAATTTACTGGTAGAAATTTTTGAAAAGGCAAAACATTTTTGTAGTAAATCAAACTTTCATGGTAATGCTAATAGTGAATGCTGCTATTTGAGCACAATTCTTTGAGCACAACTCTAATCCTCACAAGTCTGATGCATTTTTCAGATGAGGAGACTGAGGCACAAAGAGATTTAACAACTTGTTCTTGGTCACTCAACCAATAAGGAGCAGAGCCAAGATTCAAACCAGGGTTTTTCCACTCTATCCTCTGTCTCTCATGCCCTGAACCTCTGGCCATATGGGTACCCACCTGCTCCACAAGGATGAAAAAGTCTCAGGAACACAAGGGAACATTCGAACAAGTAAACACTAATATAACACAGTGAAACTCAGAAATGCTGTAGAAATATATTCAGAGTGAGTGAGTCCACTTGGAAGAACAGAGGACTCTACCCCATGAGTGGGGAGTCTCCTCACTGCCTTCATCTCTGTGTCCTGCCTCCTTCCATACTGTCTCACAGACCTCCTTGTAGGGAAGGCCAGCCCTAATGCCTCTGCTGACCCCAGGCACTCAGGAAGGAGCGAGTACTCTTGCTCTTGCTCCCTTATTTCTGCCTCTGCAAAGGATGCCTTCTTCCTAGCATGTAGCCCTTCCTCAGCTGGGGCTAGTGGACTGCTGCCTTGAGGCCACACAGAGGCAGGCAGACCGCACCTGTTTCCGGAGAAGAGCCCCCTGCAGAGTTCTTGCCAGCTGTCCCTGTCCCCCAACAGCCTTTCTAACCCAGGGCCACAGGCCAGCTGTGCTCTTAACCAGGAGTCTAAGCAAGAATTTCAGGTCCTTTAGGAATCATACTGTCAGGCGAACCTGGGGCTTCAGGCCAATAACTGGGATTGTTCTCTGTGACATGGTGTAGAGGTCGGGTGGAAAGTGCTCGGTCCCCACAGTCTGCCTGTCTGATGGATCAGATCTGTTGCAGCCTTGGCATCATGGGTATCAACACAATAGCGCCTTCATTTTACCAGTTAGTTTTCAGAACCCCTCGGATGAGGATGGAGTCAGATCATGGATATGAAAGCAGTCGGTAAACTCCAAAGACTATATTACCAAAGTTTTCCTGCCCATCCCAGAGTTTAGTCCTTGGATCTCTGTTTTTTTTCTCTGTTCCCATTCTCCCTGGTTGATCTCATGTGTTCCATGGTTTTAATTATGAGTTATATGTTAATAACACCTTAATCTACATGTCCAGTTTAAGATGTCTCCCTAAAGGTTTAGATTTTTATTTCTTACATTCCTAGATACCTCTATTTCAGTGTCCCACATATACCTCAGAGTAAAGAGAATTCATCCTCTTCCTCACAAATCCCTGCTCTTCGTTCTGAATTCTCTACCTCATCTCATCAGTGATACTGTTAGCCACACAGTCACCCGAGCTAGACACTGGAGAGCCTTCCGTGACTCTTCCTCTGCCCTCACCCCCTTTCATGCAAGTCTTTTCTATCTGTTGCTTCTTCCCCAACCTCACTAATTCAGATGTTCATTTGTCTTTCCCCTACACTATTGTGCTCTCACTTAGATTGTTTTCCCTGGTGTTCTAGTTTGCTAACGCTGCCGGAATGCAAAACACCAGAGTTGGATTGGCTTTTATAAAAGGGAGTTTATTTGGTTACACAGTTACAGTCTTAAGGCCATAAAGTGTCCAGGGTAATACATCAGCAATTGAGTACCTTCACTGGAGGATGGCCAATGGTGTCTGGAAAACCTCTGTAAGCTGGGAAGGCACGTGGCTGGCATCTGCTCCAAAGTTCTGGTTTCAAAATGTCTTTCTCCCAGAACATTCCTCTCTAGGTTGCAGTTCCTCAAAAATGTCACTCTTAGTTGCACTTTGGGTATTTGTCCTCTCTTAGCATCTCCAGAGCAAGAGTCTGCTTTCAACAGCTGTCTTCAAACTGTCTCTCATCTGTAGCTCCTCTTCTTAGCTCCTGTGTGTTCTTCGAAGTGTCCCTCTTGGCTGTAGCTCCTCTTCAAAATGTCACTCACAGCTGCACTGAGTTCCCTCTGCCCATCAGCTCATTTATATGGCTCCACTGATCAAGGCCCACCCTGAATGGGTGGGGCCACGACTCCATGGAAATACCTCATCAGAGTTATCACCTACAGTTGGGTGGGGCGCATTTCCATGCAGACAATCTAATCCAAATGTTCCAACTTAATCCCCATTAATATGTCTGCCCTACAGGATTGCATCAAAGAATATGGCTTTTTCTGGGGAACATAATACATTCAAACCAGCACACCCGGTCTCCTTCTGTATTAGTTAGGTTCTCTAGGAAAACAGACTCAACAAGAGAGATCTATCAACGTTAAGATTTATAAAAGTGTCTCACGCAACTGTGGGTATGCATGAGTCAAAATTCTGTGGGGCAGGCAGCAAACTTGCAACAACAAAGAAAATGTTTGACAAATGCCTCAGGCTGCGAACTGGCAACTTCAATGAACTCCTTAGGAAAGGCTTTGCTGGTCAGCCGAAGAAGTGAAGGTCCTCTCTCTGTGTCGCTTAAAAGTCTTCAACTGATTGGATTAAATCCAGCTGATTGCATTCTATCATTGTGGAAGACATGCCCTTCATTGATGTAATCAGTCACAGCTGCAGCCAATTGACTGATGATTTAATAAACCAGCCTTCTAGTTTATTAACCAGCCACAAATGTCCTTGCAGTAACGGTTAGGTCAGTGCTTGCTTGACCAGATACCTGGGTGCTATCACCTGGCCAAGTTGACATATGAACCTAACCATCACACCTTCTCTCCAGATGGGTCTCATCAATCTACCCTCCACTCTTCTGCTAGCATGATTGCTGTACAGTTAAACCTGACCATAAGACTTCCCTGCTTAAAAATCTTCAATGCCTGGCATCGTGGGATGGAGAACATCTTCTTGACCAAAAGGGGGACGTGAAATGGAATGAAATAAGTTTCAGTGGCTGAGAGATTCCAAAAGGAGCCGAGAGGTCACTCTGGTGGGCACTCTTACGCACAATATAGATACCGTTTTTAGGTTCTAATGACTTGGAATAGCTAGCAGTAAATACCTGAAACTATCAAATTACAACCCAGAACCTTGAAGACGATTGTATAACCATGTAGCTTATGAGGGGTGACAGTGTGATTGGGAAAGTCATGTGGATCACACTCCCCTTTGTCCAGTGTATGGATGGATGAGTAGAAAAACAGGGCAAAAAAAAAAGCAGCGTTCTTTTTTTACTTTAATTGTTCTTTTTCACTTTAATTTTTATTCTTATTACTTTTGTGTGTGTGGTAATGAACATGTTCAAAAATTAATTTTGGTGATAGATGTACAACTCTATGGTGGTACTGTGAACAATTGATTGTATACTTTGTATGACTGCATGGTACATGAATATATCTCAATAAAATAGAATTATTAGAAAAAAAGAAACTCTTCAATGACATCAGAGGATAAATAAAACCCAGGCTCCTTACCCTGATTATATGCAAGCCCTCCCTGTCAGCCTCTTTTGGCCTCCCCTGCCCCCAACCTTGTTTCTCTCTGTGTCTTTCCTATTACTGGCCTTTTTGTCTGAAATGTGGCCTCTTTTCTCTTGTCACTTCTTCTTTCCTTCCCCCCATAGCTAAATCCTATTCATCCTTTAAGATTCAGGTTAGACATCACTTCTTTCAGGAAGGTTTCCCTGACTAATCCCATCCCCTGGTCCACTAGGTGCTTATATTTATATACTTCACATAAAACTCTATCATTACACACAACTCATTTACTATTGTTATTTGTTATTTCTTATTATAATAACATTACACTTGCTTGTCCCCTCTCCAGGACTGCAAGCTCTTTGGAGACAGAAAACATGTCTTTATATTCTGTTTCTAATAGAGCATGGCATAAATAATTGTTTGAATGAATGTTTGTCAGAAAAGTAGTCTTAACTTTTAAAAAATGTTTTCAATGGTAAGATATGAAAAGTTACATGGCATTCAGTTGGTGAACTGAATCTATTTTAAGTTTATGCCAACAGTTGTATAGTGACACTTGCTAAAACAATATTCCTTAAACATTCCAATGCCCAATTTGGTGATTGTCTTCTCCTCTTTTCTCCCCACTATGGGGTCTCCAAAGAACTCAAACTGGAAGAAGCAAACACATCCAGCCCTATCAGATCTATTCTTCTCCCTATACCAACTGCAGAGCAGAGCTCTGGTGTGACCACCTGGGGGCGGTGCAGACGTGCTGATGGGTTTACAGCAAATCCTGAGGATTTGAGGAAATCCCTGAGCAATCCCAATCCTATGTGCTGCTTCTGCCCAGCTTCCTTTCCTCCCACTTCTAAGGGATGTCCTTGGCTAAGTACACCTTTGACTCAGGCTCCCATTGAATTGGTGGGGAAACAACTGGAATAGGTGCCTTGTGTGATGCACCCTCACAAAGCAGCATGCACACCCATATACATATCTTGGAACACTTCCAGTATCTCACGCCTGGGAGGTAGGATTAAAAGAATCAAGCTGGTGAACTTCTTAGCTGCGTTTAATGGGATTGCATAAAAGAATGCTCTTGTTCATGGAAATTGTATACGTGAATTATATTGTTTGTTCAAGGATCTGTGCAGCTAGCTCTCATATGTTCAGAAGACAGAGCAATAGATGATGGATGATAGATAGGGAGGGAGGGAGGGAAAGAAAGAAACGGTGGTGTGACAGGATGTCAAAGTTGGTGTATCGGGGTATCAAGGGAGGGGGGTCGGGGTATGCTGGAGTTCTGAGTATGGGTTTTGTATTATTTTTGCAACTGTTCCTATAACTTTGAATTTATTTCAAAATAAAATTAAAAAAAAAAAAAGAATCAAGCTGGAGCCTGTTTGAGTTAGCAAACCTAAACACTTTATTTCTTTTCTTGTACTTGGTTTAGGATTGGTTTGCTGTTCATTTTCTAGCTTCTTCAGTTGATCCATTAGTTCTTTGATTTTGGCTCTTTCTTCCTTTTTAATATATGCGTTTAGTGCTATAAATTTCCCCCTTAGCACTGCTTTTGCTGCATCCCATAGGTTTTGGTATGTTGTGTTCTCATTTTCATTCGTCTCTATATATTTAGCAATTTCTCTTGCTATTTCTTCTTTAACCCACTGATTGTTTAGGAGTGTGTTGTTTAACCTCCAGGTATTTGTGAATTTTCTAAGTCTCTGATGGTTATTGACTTCTAATTGTATTCCATTGTGGTCAGAGAATGTGCTTTGAATAATTTCAATCTTTTTAAATTTATTGAGGCTTGTTTTATGTCCCAGCATATGATCTATTCTGGAGAAAGTTCCATGAGCACTAGAAAAGTATGTGTATCCTGGTGATTTGGGATGTAATGTCCTGTATATGTCTGTTAAATCTAATTCATTTATCAGATTGTTTAGGTTTTCAATTTCCTTATTGGTCTTCTGTCTGGTTGATCTATCTATAGGAGAGAGTGATGTGTTGAAGTCTCCCACAATTATTGTGGAAACATCAATTGCTTCCTTTAGTTTTGCCAGTGTTTCTCTCATGTATTTTGTGGCACCTTGGTTGGGTGCATAGACATTTACGATTATTTCTTCTTGCTGAATTGCCCCTTTTATTAGTACGTAGTGGCCTTCTTTGTCTCTCAAAACATCCCTGCATTTGAAGTCTATTTTATCTGAGATTAATATTGCTACACCTGCTTTCTTTTGGCTGTAGCTTGCATGAAATATTTTTTTCCATCCTTTCACTTTCAGTTTCTTTGTGTCCCTGTGTCTAAGATGAGTCTTTTGTATGCAACATATTGATGGTTCATTTTTTTTTATCCATTCTGCGAATCTATATCTTTTAATTGGGGAGTTTAATCCATTTACATTCAACGTTAAAACCATGAAGGCATTTCTTGAATCAGCCATCTTATCCTTTGGTTTATGTTTGTCATATTTTTCCCCTCTGTCTATTAATATCCTTTATTGTACCCATACCAAATCTCTTTAGTACTGAACCTTTCTCCAAGTCTCTCTGTCCTTTCTTTGTTTCTCTGTCTGTAGGGCTCTCTTTAGTATCTCCAGTAGGGCAGGTCTCTTGTTAGCAAATTCTCTCAGCATTTGTTTGTCTGTGAAAAATTTAAGCTTTCCCTCAAATTTGAAGGAGAGCTTTGCTGGATAAAGTATTGTTGGCTGGAAATTTTTCTCACTCAGAATTTTAAATATATCGTGCCACTGCCTTCTCGCCTCCATGGTGGCTGCTGAGTAGTCACTACTTAGTCTTATGCTGTTTCCTTTGTATGTGGTGAATTGTTTTTCTCTTGCTGCTTTCAGAACTTGCTCCTTCTCTTCTGTGTTTGACAGTGTGATCAGTATATGTCTCGGAGTGGGTTTATTTGGATTTATTCTATTTGGAGTTCGCTGAGCATTTATGATTTGTGTATTTATGTTGTTTAGAAGATTTAGGAAGTTTTCCCCAACAATTTCTTTGAATACTCTTCCTAGACCTTTACCCTTTTCTTCCCCTTCTGGGACACCAATGAGTCTTATATTTGGACGTTTCATATTATCTATCATATCCCTGAGGTCCATTTCGATTTTTTCAATTTTTTTCCCCATTCTTTCTTTTATGCTTTCATTTTCCATTCTGTCATCTTCGAGGTCACTGATTCGTTGTTCAACTTCCTCTAGTCTTGTACTATGAGTGTCCAGAATCTTTTTAATGTGGTCAACAGTTTCTTTAATTTCCATAAGATCATCCATTTTTTTATTTAGTCTTGCAATGTCTTCTTTATGCTCTTCTAGGGTCTTCTTGATTTCCTTTATCTCCCGTACTATGGTCTCATTGTTCATCTTTAGTTCTTTGAGTAGCTGCTCTAGGTGCTGTGTCTCTTCTGGTCTTTTGATTTGGGTGCTTGGGCTTGGGTTACCCATATCGTCTGGTTTTTTCATATGCTTTATAATTTTCTGTTGTTTTTGGCCTCGTGGCATTTGCTGAACTTGATAGGGTTCTTTTAGGATTTGTAGACCAATTGAAGTCCTTATCTCTAATTTATCAGATCTACAGCTTCGTGGAGTACACTTTCTCTAACTAACCGGCAGGTGGCGTCCACGAGCCACCTGTTCTCCACAAGCCAGTTCTCCCCTGCTTAGCCTTTTTGGTGAGTGGGGGAGTGAGTCTTGTGGGGTCCAATTGGTGTACCAAGCTTGCGTGTGTAGTTGGTGTTGCCTGCCCTGTATATGGGGCGTGTTTCTGGGCAGTCAGGGAGGGGGGGGGTAGCTCTAACAATCAAATCTCCCTGGTGATCCTAGAGTTTTAAAGCTGCTGCAATAGTCTAATCCTTCAGTTCAGTCCTGCCACAGTTTGTCTCTGCCACTGACCCACAAGTCCTTGGTATTGGCGTATGGCTCCTGAGACTTGTAAGTGGGCCCCTCTTCCAGGCCGTGCACCCCGGGTCCTCTGTTGAGGGATGACTGTGCTATGTCACAGGTGAGTGCCGTCCCCCCAGGGCAGTTCTGGGCTGCTGGGCTGTGTAGGGAGGCTCCCAGTCTGCTGAAATGATGGCTGAATGGGGCTTTGTTAATTCACACTGCTCTACCTTCCCAACTCTGGGACAATCAGCTGAGGTTGCAGGGAAGGCTAATGTCCACGCCCAGTTTTGTGGTGTGTGCCTGTTACTTGAAGCACTTCCGTCACACTGGGTTGTCTGGGGCAGTTCTGGGCTATGGGGCTGGCGATGGGCAGGAGTGTTTCCTGTCCACCAGGATGATGGCTGTGAGCGGACACCCCCCTTTTCTTGGGAGGTTGTGGTGTTTAGTGAATTTTCTCAGCCACTGGATTATTGCGTTTTGTCTCAGAGCTCTCCTAGTTCTGCTCTTGACTTGACCTGCCCAAATAGCAAGTCTTTGAAGCTTTCTGTATTGGGCTTCTTAGAGTAATTGTTTTAGAAGAAGAAAAAAGGGTTAAAAACAAAACAAAACAAAACAAAACACAACAACAAAAAAAAAAGGGCCCTCCTCAGAGATCTAATCGGTTATTGAAATGCTAAGAGACAAAGCAACCAGGGCCATTAAGGAAAGCTCCACAGGGCAGAGAGATCAGCTTTTCTTCGGGATTTGCATATGCGCCTCAGGGCCCTTCCCCTTTCTATGTTCACCAGAACTCCAAAAATCCTCCGCTTTTATTTTGGAGTTTTTCGTGTTGTTTTTTTTCTATGCCTGTCTCCTCTCTGCTGTGCTGGCTGCTCTCAGATTCTCTGGTGTCTGGTCTCAGTCTATCTATGGTTGGAGTTTGAATCAGTAGAATGAGTTTCCGATAAGGGCTGCCACTGCAGTTCTCCCTTCTCCTTCCCGGAGCTGACAGCCCCTCCTCCCCCGGGACTGAGCCTGGCAGGGAGAGGCGCGGGTCTCCTGGCCGCAAAAACTTACAGATTTCGCTGATCTCAGCAGTTCCACGTTTTCATGAGTGTTGTATGAAGTATGCCCAAAGTCAGATTGCTCTGTGGTGTCCAGTCCACACAGTTCCTGGCTTTCTACCTACTTTCCTGGAGGAGTAACTAAAACATACAGCTCACCAGTCTGCCATCTTGCCCCGCCTCCACCTAAACACTTTAAAGGAAAGTATGGAGGCTTGTGTTAACTGTTAATAGGTATAACTTTGTTCCATGATATACAAGTGATATACAAGTCATGAAGCATCACATTTATTTAGTTTTCTAAATTAACTATCCTTGACTCCTATCCACAAACTGGTAGAAAATCCAATCTTTGTTCTTTTTCAGGAGTTTACAGATTTGTGGGGAAGAAGTCTCTCAGGCTGTGCTTGCCACACTTGGTGCTCTTTGCCCATAACAGTGATCTTTTCTAGGATGCTTCTTCCAGACCCAGATGGGGACAGGGGCCTCTGCTAAGGCTCCCAAGCAGCAGTGCTTTCGTTCATCCCATCTAAACACACAGTAATCCCCGTTCAAGGTTCTGCCATCCCAGGGGTCTGGGGGAGAGCTGGAGCAGGCCCTGGCCACACAGGGAGGCTGCAACGCTCCTTAGCACTGTCCTTCTCCGAGCCAGGCTCGGGAAATTCTGTCTATTCTGCCCTCCTCTAATCCTGAGTCCTCATTTCTCTCAGACAAAACAGTTTTATAGCCTGGGCTGATTTCAAGAACAAAAACCTATTGATTTGGTTTTTTTCTTTTTCTGAGATAGGAGAAGACATGATGTCCAGAGCAAAAAGCCGTGGTTACTCTTTTTGGAGTGGGAGTTTGAAGGAAGAAACATTTCATTCTTTTATGAAGACCAGAAATGGCTGACACCACAGAATATAAGGTAATTTCTCCAGCAGCTTTTCCTGCCAAACACCTTGCTCCAGAGTAAGGGGCCTCTCCAAAAAGAGACAGTAGTCCAACCTGGGAGTGGATCTCCACAGCAATAGTGCTCCAGCCTCACACTGGGGGGAAAGGGCGCTTCAAGTTGGAAGTAAGCAGCAAACTTAGACTCCCCATCTTCTGCATGGTGTCCCAGACTAACTGGGGAGAGTGGAACTGCTCCTCTGAGGTTCCAATTCCCTGGGGCTGGCCTACTTTAGTCTTTCCCATTCTCTGATCTCAGAAGGGTTTTTTTTTGTTGTGGTGGTGCTGGTGGTTTTAATACAGTTTTATTGAGTTTTCTTCACATAACCTACAGTCATCCACAGTGTACAATCAGTTATTCACGGTACTATCATATAGTTGTAAATTCATCACGAGAATCAATTTTTGAACATTTTCCTTACTCAAAAAAAAAACAAAAGTGAAAAAGAACACCTAAAACCTTCCATCCCCCCCATCCCACCCTATTTTTAATTTAATTTTTGTCCCCAATTTTCTACTGATCTTTTCATACACTGGATAAAGGGAGTGGGAGCCACAAGGTTTTCACAATCACACAGTCGTACCATGTAAGCTACATAGTTATACAATTGTCTTCAAGAATCAAGGTCACTGGGTTGCAGTTCCAGAGCTTCAGGTATTTCCCTCTAGCCATTCCAACACCCTAAAAACTAAAAAGGGATATCTACATAGTGCATAAGAAAACCCTCCAGAGTGACCTCTCGACTCCAATTGAAATCTCTCAGCCACTGAAACCTTATTTTGTTTCATCTCTCTTCCCCCTTTTGGTCAAGAAGGCTGTCTCAATCCTACCATGGTGGGTTCAGGCTCATCCCTGGGAGTCATGTCCTTCGTTTCCAGGAAGACTTACACCCCTGGGAGTCATGTCCCACATAGGGGGGAGGGCGCAAGTTTACCTGCAGAGTAGGCTTAGAGAGAGACTGGCCACACTCTGAAGGGGTTTTGAAGAATCCATGAGAGGATGACCCCATAGCCCCATCTAGCCCTTGAATAATGGAATAATAGAAGAATTCTCCCGTCACCATGGATTTCTTTTGCATACATTTTTAGTTTTTCAATATTGCATTAAAATATCATTTATTTTGATTACTGAAGATTTTGGATGAGTGCCTTTCTCCTCTCACCCTAGTCTGGCCCTGAGTGGGCACTGTGTCCTTACTGCAAGGACATTTCATGACTGGATAATAAACCAGAAGGCTGGTTTATTAAATCATCAGTCAACTGCTTGCACCTGTGCTGATTACATCAATAAAGGGTGTATCTTCCACAATGAGAGAATTCAATCAGTTGGATTGAATCCAATCAGTTGAAGACTTTTAAGAGAGAAGACAGAGAACTTTTACTTCTTCTTCAGCCAGCCATCCTCTCCTGGGGAGGTCATTGAAGACCATCGCTGCCTGCCCTATGGAATTTGGATCCATGCATCCTGTCCTATGAAATTTGGACTCATGCATCTCCACAGTTGTGTGAAACACTTGTATAAATCTCACATTTACAGTTATCTCCTGTTGGTTCTGTTTCCCTACAGAACCCTGACTAATACAGTACCCATCCCATTTTCATGTAGATGTTTTTATATACATCTCCCTATAAGATGGTGAGCTCAGTGAATGGCTTGAGAACTCAGGCATGAACAGCTCCTGCATTTATTTCCTCTCCCTATCATCTTCAGTAGTGGTATCATTCATCATTCATCCCAGCTCTTAGCATAATGCTGGGCACATAGGCATTGCTGAACAATCGTTTGTTGAACATGATGAAAGCTGAAAACCATCAAGCAAAATGTGGTTGTTCTTTTCATTTTCTATTTCTACTTCTTAGGAAATTTTAGTTACTGGTTCCAATTTGCTCTCCTGATATTCTTTCTGGTCATATTTATCCCATTCCAATTTTACCTAGCTTTCTTGGTTAGTTCTACCCACCATAACCCTCCACTCATTTATCTACTTATTGAGCATATATTTATTGAACATCTGCTGATCTGCAGGCACTATCCTAGGTATTAAGTATACAGCAGTGAACAAGACAGAAGGGAAACTGTCATGGAGCTTATGTTATGGTTAGAGAACTAAACCAAAACAAGTAAATAAACAACAATTTCAAAGAGTGATGAATTTCAGGAAGAAAATAAGGTGATGTTATAGGGATGAAGTGGGTTAACTTTAGAGAGGTTGGTCATGTAAGCCCTTTCTGAGGAGGAGATATTTGAAATCTGAAGGACAAGAAGGAACTAGCTATATGGAGATCTGCTGGAAAATCATTCCAAGCAGAGAGGTCAGCAAGTGAACAAGTCCTGAGACCAGAACAAGTGATGAAAGTTATAAAGCAAATATCTAAATAAAGAAAATGATTACGTTAAGGTTTTCTTATCCTATCCCTTCAAACCTTTTATCAAAGAGGAGCTTTTGTCCCTTCTGAGAAGTGACTAATTTTGCCTAGCCTTCATTTTCCTTACCACAAAAATCATGGAATTTTCTTTCAACTAATCCTATTGAAGCTCATTGGAAGTTTATCTGATCCCAAGAATCTTGTGGACTGAAGCACCAAACTGAGATTAGAAGTTTTGTGTGGCCCCTATGTCTGACAATACTTTCCTCCCCTATCTCTTTAGAAGGACTAGGTCCTCCTCTCCCTTCCCCAGGGAAAGGCCATCTCAAGGGAAGACTAAGATGGAAATCCAGGGGTTGCACAGAGGGGAAAAGAACAACTCTCTGGACAGACACCCACAGGTGCCTAAGCCTGGAGTCCGCTTACCCAAATACAAGAACTTTCTCCCAACCCTTACAGTCATTCTTGTTATCCCTCCTCCAACCACACATTGTCCTCCCCTGGGCTGCCATGCCCAGCTGGAGAGGAAGTCCAAAAGAGCTGGCCTCTTTTAGATGCCAGAGCAGCTGTTTAAAAAGGCCGGAGAACTTCTTGCCACCAGAGACATGAAACGCTCTCAGTAAGCCAGGAATTGGAATCAAAACCATATGGTTTACTTTGTGGTAAAGATCACAAGAACTGAAAAATTAGAGGAAGGAGGGCCAGCCAGGGGAGAAGCTCTTTGGGGTGAGGGAAATGTACCTACCCAAATCTTAACAGCCCTGTACTCGTAAGTGGGGCAGCCCTCCTGCCTCTTTCTCTTAGACTCCTGTTGGACTCCTGGCCCACTTGAACTTCCTCAGGACCAGATTGGTGGATGGTTCAAACAACAAAGGCCAAAAGAATGAGACTACCCACTTCCTGAAACTTTAGGATCCCCTAAAGGCCTCCTGGCCACATGCCCCCAAAGTGAAAACTGGCCCTGTTTACTTTTCTCTGATGATTTGACATACCCTACATCGTAGAAATATTAAGCAAATAGCCTCTTTTCTGTTTGTTACTGTGTATCTAAATAGATAAAGTTCCTCAAAGAGAGACCTTAGAGTTTTCCAAGGTGCTCCTAAGGTGAAGTCCACGGAATTAAAAAGAAAGTCATACTACTGTGCTCTTCTAAAAGGATAGACTACAAAGGCCTCGTATAGGAAGCCTGGATTCAGATCTTCTTAGGGACTTTAAATGCCAGGGCTTGTGTTAGTCCCCATTAGTTCCTGCCCTTACTGATATGAGAGCAGGGATCGTTTATGGACAAGCTGGGAAGAGGGGTGCTGCACATCTGGAACTGGGATAGCCAGCAGTGTCTTCTCTGCAGAGCAAGGCCAAGGCACCTGAGGAAAGGTTGAATCTTAATTCTCACTGCCCATCTGCTGCTTCACTGTTCCCATTAGGGAACCTCTGGTTTTTCCAGAAGTGGCTAGTAACCCTGCCCACCGGGTATCCACATAGAAACATATGAACATGCTGATGTGGTATGTGCTGCCCCATGTCCTCTTGCCAGGGATTTGGTCACAGCTACAGCATCTCAACAACCTATTTAAATCTACTTAGAGTAACTGGTCGCAAAATATCATTCCCTTCAGGCTGAGGGTTTGAGCCTCTGCAGACTTGGAAGAAGGAATCATTAACTGAAACATTTAGGAGTCAGGGGGGTCCCAGAGAGGTATGTAATAAATTCCATCCAGATGTTGGGACAGCTCTTTTTTCTTTTTTTCTTTTTTCAATCACATTCAAAGAGTGAACAAGTTGTTTTTGCCTTATCAAGCAAGGTGGGAAGAACATCGCTTCCTTTATTCCTGGGTAGGTCTGCACCAAAAGAGTGGGAGGGCCAGTACCACCTGGGTAATACAGGGTATATCTGTATTAATTGGGGATCACTTTGTACACATAGCAGAATTATCCAGATAGTTACATTGTGATGCAAATGCTTCACCAAAATTCAATTAGAAGCCTCCAGATTCATTCTAATTTACAGCTTCCTCATCGTTACCTGTGGTGTAGGCAGCCCATCTGTTTTGAAATCTTTCTAGGAAACTATGGCTGTGCAAGTCAGTCCAACAAATAGCTAGAAGTGTTCCTTTAGAAAGGGAAAGGCAGACCTATCTATAAGGCTTAATTTTATCTCATGGCGTATGAGCAGTCTAAATGGCCTGTCATCGTATATGGCTAACCAGTTGGATTATTAAATAACTCACAAAACTCCTCTCCAGCAGCCCAGGCTCTCCTGGGGTTAACTCTTTTGGTGGGCTAAGATGAGAAAAAACAGATCTTCCCAAGCTGCAGAAGCATTTGGTGTCCCCTTCACCCCACATCTGAGCTCTTGCTTCCTGAAAGAGAAAGCTGAGTAAAGACAATCATAACAACAGAAAAGGTTCTTCTTGGTAGTGGATACTTCTGACTCCAGAGCTGTGGGCATTGAACTAGAAAGCAGTTCTGAGAGACAGGGTCAGAAAGTAAATGATACTGGGAAATGGAAAACCCATGGAAGAAAGAACCTTACTTTCCTCTTCCCCAAAAGGTACTCTTTGCAGGGTTTATCTTCTCATCTGGACTGGTGAGTTTTAAAATGTTTAGTTCTCAGACTTCTTGAGCAGAACAAAAGAATCTCATGTATTTACTAGATTCAATAAACAAGCGAGCCAAAAAACAAAACAAAACACTTTTCAGGTGTTTTTGTTGAATCTATTGTAATTGTATGTAGTTCCCTTTAAAATGTTTGTTTTGGTGCTTTTAAATTTTGATTAAAATCTGCAGTGCAAAATACATTTCAAAGGAAAACAAAACAATACCACCAGCACATTGGTGTGCCTTATATTTTGACCCAGCTCACAGAATGATTGGAGGAATCTTCACAGACCCACCAGAGATCCCCAGATTCCACTTGGAGAGCCACTGATTTAAAAAAGACATCTTGATTTCAAAGTCCTTCTTTTTATCTTGAACTATTTTTGACCACGGAGATCTGCCACGGATGATTCCTGGGACAGGACCCTGTATAGTGAGAGGTGAGCTCCGGTGGGGGAAGAAGGAATCTCTTTTTCTTAACAAGCGAATATTTTGGTATAGTTCTATATCTATGCCACAGTAAGATTTCTTCTCCTTTTCCTCCTCCTCTTCTTCCTCTTCCTCCTCTCCCTTCTTCCTTCCTTGTCTTCTTCTATTATTTTTTGTTTGTTTGTTGTTTCTTCTCTAGTAAAAATTTCCTCAAGCCCTCGGTACCTAGATGATTTTGCTCGGTACATTCCGCTAATTGGAGTTTTGGACTCACGGTTTCTTATTCGTGGGCAGAATTTTCCAAAATGTTTAAACACCTAAATTATTGTAAAAGCAGCTGGCTACTGCCCAAGCCTTGTAGTCAGGTAGCTAAGATGGTTGCAGGTCTTTACTCTACGTTGTAAGAGAACGCAGAGCTTTCCTGAGATATGTTTAGGAAAGGAGAAAACCCTTGAGGAGGGAGCAGCCTTGTTGCTTTGAGCCGGCAACACAGACAATAATGAAGAGCAAGCCCAGGAGTAATTGGACCATGCCCTAGAAGTCTGCTGTTAGAAATCTCCCAATCTGGCTGAGCCCTGAGAATGAGATAGTTCCTTTGGTCAAACCGCTTTGTGAAAATAAAGGAAAATAATGACTCATATTAAAGGCAGTGTGTCTGCACCTCCTCTCCTTAAACCACAGAATCAGGGCACTAAACTGATGGCTTCACTTACAGCACAACCCTCAGCAGCACCGCCTCAGGCAAAAGCAATTACCAGGGATGGGGGATCCATTACAGCCTTTCGATTTGGTCACTCCAACATCCTGTTAACACATGTAGAAAGGAGACCGACTCCTGCTCCTCTTTTACCCAACTCTGAACACTTAGCTCAGAGTTGGGTAACTGCTCCCTCCTCAAGGGTTTTCTCCTTTCCTACCTCAAAGGAATTAAATCATAGGTTCAAGTATTTGGTTTCAGGCTCTGTCGGGTTGATGTTTTGCATAATAGAATTTGTGGGTTCAGGCAACCAAATGCCAGATTTTATTGTTTTGGAGCTCTTGCAAATTCAAAGATATAAGGAAATATATAATCAGAATTGAGACAGTTACTTTTAATTGGGTATTTTACTGTTGAGTCAAGTAACCCCATTTTGTGTAAGTGGCCCTGGGTTGGAATGTAATCTGGGAAAGGGGCTGTCTCTGGTCGTTTACGACAATCTGGAGGAGTCTCTAAAGTTAAAATAAAATAAAATTTGTCTTCCCTTGGCTGCACCATGAGTTTTTCTCTCTTCCAAGCACTTCTGCATATGGGTAAGTGTTCTAGCAAAGATGCCGTCACAGTTCAGCACGGGGAAGCAAAGGAGCTAAGTGTTCAGAGTTGGGTAAAAGAGATAAGGAACAAGGACCAGGACATTAGTCAAAAAGGGCGACGAGTTTTTATAGACGAGAAATGGAAAATAGGAATCAAAAAAATCAGATGTGAAGAGGGAAGGCAGGGCAGCATCTTTGAGATAAGAAAGAATATAATTCCAGGGGGGGATGTACACAAAATAATAGGCTGTGGATTGAGAGAAAACTGATTTTTACTTCAGGTGGGTTGAAGATTTATTCAGATTTTGGGAGGAAATTGGAAAGAACTGTAGAGCTAGAGTCTGTATCCAATTTAAATACCTGTATAACTGGGTCTCAGGGGCAAAGTAGTTCCTGGAGCCCTTAGAGGTCTGCATTTTGCTCACAGGGAGGCTGTCTTGAGGAAAAGGAAGAAGATTGGGGGAGTTGCAGAGTCTTCTATAAACCCTTTGATGGTCACCACAAAAGCAGGATTCTGCCATCAATTGCTGGCTAAACAGCCACAAATCATCTGATCCCCGTATCTGTGCTTACAGATTTTCTTTTTACAGACCTGTGCTTACAGATTCTTTTTCTCAGGTGTTTAAAAAAAAAAAATCACTTTAGGGCAAAAGTACTACTTTCAAAAATTCTAAACCACACTTTGAATCTTGTTTAAAAGATGGAAGGTTAAGTAATGTTAACGCTGTTCACTTGTTTAGAAGTAGTTGTGGTAGACAAGATCCCAGACATCATGTGTTCACACTCTCCCCTTTGTTGATTCTACTCTCAAGTGCCATCAGGCCTCGTTCAATAGGAACAGTCAGTAATTGGGCTTTTAGAAGGGGGTAAAGGAGTTATTTAAAATTGCCTCCTTATATCCTGTAGTTACACCCTTTGACATTTGCTTCCAATAAAGTGTGTGCAGTGATAACTGACTGAATATCTGCTTTAAGTCAGTTCAACTATGAAATAAATTGGGAGGCCTTTTCCATCCTTGGCATTACTATAAATTAGGGCACAGAGAAAAAGGGGCTGAACCCTGTTGAGGGCATTCACCGCTAAGAGCCTAGCTTCGGTGCGGTCAGGTGGCTCAACATAAGCCGCAGCGTATTATGAGAAAAGCTCAAGACCAGGAATTTGGAGACTAGGTTCTAGTCCTGCATCCTACTCTAACTGCCTAGAAATCTTTTTTTTTTTTTTTTACAGTTCAAGAAATTTAATGTTGATGTAAAGCTTACATTCTATATTCCAATTTTTTCCTATGTCCCAATAATGTCCTTTCGAGCCTTTCCTCCTCCACTCTTAGATGCCATCCAGTATCATGTATTACATTTAATTATCATCATCTCTATAATTTCTCTTCCTTTTTGAAATTGTGGAAACATAAATCTTCCCATTCCAAGCCCTCCCAGTCCTAACATTGAGATGAATCACATTCACAATGTACAAGTACCCTTACCACCATCCATTACTAGAACTTTCCCTTCACCCAAATGTAAACCCTACACTCATTTTTCATTAAATTCTCCATTGCTCCTGCCCCCCACCCCTGGTAACCTATACTCTACTTCTGGTCTCTGAGTTTACATAAGTTCTGATACCTTGTGGTTACCATGGGCTTAAATTTAACACTCTAAATCTATAATAATCCATTTGCTTTGATACCAACTTAATTTCAACAGCATGCATAACCGATATTTCCCTACCTCTTCATCCCCCCACCTTTATGTAGTTCTTGTCATATACTACATACTTGTACATTATGAGAACCATTGATTTATTAGTACATTTTATGCATTTGCCTTTTATATCCTATAGGAAGTAAAAAGTGATGTTCCAAATCAAAAATACAATTTACTGGTATTTCTGTATACCTATAACATTATCTTTACCAGAGATCTTTATTTCTTCCTGTGGTTTCAGTCATTTGTCTAATGTCCTTTCCTTTCAACCTGCACAACTTCAGCATTTCTGTCCAGTGATGAACTCTCAGCTTTTGTTTCTTTGGGAATGTCTTAATTCCTCCCTGATTTTTGAAAGAGTTTTGCCATATAAAGAATTCATGGTTGGCAATTTTTTGCTTTTAGCACTTTAAATATGGTTTCCACTGCCTCTTTGCCTCCATGGTTTCTGATGAGAAATTGGCACTTGATCTTATTGAGGCACCCCTTTATGTGACACCTTGCTTCTCTCTTGCAGCTTTCTCTTTGGCATTTGACAGTTTGATTATAACATGGTGTGGGATGGGTCTATTTAGGTTTATCCTTTTTGGAGTTCATTGAGCATCTTGGATGTATCTAGTCATGTCGTTCATTAAATTTGGGAAGTTTCAGCCAATATTTATTTGAATAGTCTCTGCTCCTTTTTCTTTCTTCTTCTGGGACTCCCACAATGTGTATGATGGTATGCTTGCTGGTATCCCACTGTTCACTTTTTTTCATTCTTTCCTCCTTCTGCTACTCAGATTGGATGATTTCAGTTTCTTATCTTCAGGTTCACTGATTTTTCTGCAGCTCCAATTGCTCCTGAACGCCTTTAGGGAATTTTTAATTGCTGTTACTATGGTCTTCAGCTCTTATTTGATTTTTTCCTAATTTCCATCTCTCTGTCTGTTGTTTCCCTGATTTCCTTTAGCTTTTTGCTCATGTTTTCCTTTAGCTCTTTGAGCATATTCAGGAACACTGAAAAAAATATTTGTCTGGTATGTCCTAGGTTTGGTCTTCCTCACTGATGGTTTCTAACGCTTTACTCTTCTCCTTTGCCTGAGCCATTGCTTCCTGTTTCTTTGTATGTTTTGTAATCTTTTGTTGAAAAGTGGACATTTTGATATTTTAATGTTTTATCCCTGGAATTTAGGGTCAGAGCCCTCTGTTCCTTAAGCTGGTCTCCAGCTAGTGCTCCCCATGTGCAGCCTTCTCGTCATCACCACCGCCGCCATTTCCAGAAACTTCCAGTCACATCCACTGCCATGGTCACCACCACCAGCAGCTATGGAGCTGCTTGCTCGGCTGCACCAGTGACGCCTCTCCTGCCTATAAATCTTTAGTCTAGACATAGATCTTCTCAGGGCTTCTATCTCCCTATACATCAAATGGTAAAACAAAAATTAGCATTCCCTACTTGTACTTGTAAGGATTCTTGTGGATAAGATAACAGTCTAAAATATTTGCCTTAGCTGAGGGAGAGGGAAGAGGGTCAGAGAGAGAAGAAAGTATGTTGTGAAAGCTGACTTTCTTACTTGATTGCTTAATTTTTTAATGCTTGTCTCCTTCCCTGGACTCTTAAATGTTCTGGACATACTTTTATTTTCTTTTAAGTAAAATTTATATTGATATAAAACGTACTTACAGAAACATGTTTACTTAGATGAAGTTTCACTATGTGAACACACCCAGGAAACCAGACCCTATATCTAGAAGTAGGACATCACCACCACCCAAAAGTCCCCTCATGCCCCCTCCAAGTCACCTTCTCCATAAGGATAACTACTAACCTGACTAATAGCAACATAAATTAAGTTTCGCCTGTTTGGGGGTGCTGTATATATCTATGTGCTTTTGTGTGACTTCTTTTGCTCAATGTTATGTCTATGAAATTCAGTTATGTTGTTGCAGGTGCTACAGTTTTATTTTATTCTTACTATTATATAATAGTTCATGAATTAATATACCATAATTAATTTTTTAATTCTCTTATTGATGAACATTTGGGTTGTTTCCAATTGGGGGTTATTGTGACTAGTGCTACTATTAACATTCTTGAACAGCTTTTTGATGAACATATGAATGCATTTCTCTAGGTATGTGTAGAAGTGGACTTGCTTTATCATAGGGCATGTATGTATTCAGCTTCAATTGACAGGCAGTTTTCCAAAGTGGTTGTATCATTTTACACTCCCACCATCGGTGTCTGAGATTTCAGGTTGTTCTATATTCTCATCAGTCCTTGATATTGTCTGTCTTTTTCCTTTAGCCATTTTGTTGGATGTGTGGTGGAATGCGTTTTTTATTTTAATTTTTCAAATACCACTAAAAAAAAACCCCACACACATAAAAGCCCTGCTGGGATTTTTATTGGGATTGCGTTAAATCTTTAGATCAATTTGGGAATCTTTACAATATTAAAAATTCCAATCCATGAAATGGTAAATCCCTGTATTCACTGAAGTCTTATAAAAATTTTGTGATAACATTGTATAATTTTTTGGTGTAGAGATCTGGCGTATCATTCATAGGATTTATTCCTAACTAATTTATATTTTTTATACTTTGTTAAATGGAATGTTTTAATGATAGTTTTTAAATTGTATGGTTCTGGTGTATAGAAATAACAATTTAGCTTGTATAGATCAACCTTACTAAATTAACTTATTAATTTTTACAGTTTATTTATAGATTCACACTCATGTAGTGTGCGAATAATGGCAGTTTTAAACTTTCTGTCTTACCAGTTTTTGTTCTTTTTATCCTTTTTCTTGATTTATTGGACTAGGTAGGCCCCTAAGTACAATGCTGAATTAAAGTGAAGATAGCAGGCACCCTTATCTTAGCTCTGCTCTGAGAGAGAAAGCTTTCAATATTTCAATTAAGCATGATGTTTGCTGAAGTTTTTTGTGTGTGAGTGTGTGCTGTTTTTGTTTTTTGTATATCATTCATTAATAGAGGAAGTTCTCTTCTATTCTTATTTGATATGATTTTAACGCAATTTTATTGAGATATATTCACACACCATACAAACCATTCTAAGTATACAATTACTGACTCACAGTATCGTCACATAGTTGTGCATACATCCCCATGATCAATTTTAGAACATTTTCATTACTTCAGGAAAGAAATAAAAAGAGAAAAGAAAGCCCAAATCCTCCTATATGCCTTTCCCTCCCCATTTTTGACCCATAATATTGGTGCAATACATTTGTTACTGTTGATGAAAGAATATTAAAATATTACTGTTACATATAGTCCATAGTTTGTAGTTTTTCCCATATACCCCTCTATTATTAACTCCTTGTAATAATGTTGTACATTTATTCTAGTTCATGAAGGAACTTTTTAGTATTTGTACATTTAATCACAGACATTGTCTACCGCAAGATTCACTGTGGTATACATTTCCATGCTTTAACCTCCAGCTTTCCTTCTGGTGACATATATGACTCTGAACTTCTCCTTTCTGCCACATTCACACACCATTCAGTACTGGTAATCATTCTCACAATAACATGCTACTGTCACCTCTGCCCATTTCCAGATGTTTAGGTTCAACCTGGTTAAACATTCTACACATACTATGCGACTGCTGCCCATTCTTTAGTCTCATTCTATATCCTGGTAACCTATAGTCTATATTTTATGTCTATAAGTTTACATATTATAATTGGTTCATATCTGTGAGGGCATATACTATTTGTCCTTTTGTGTCTGACTCATTTACTTACCATACTGTCCTCAAGGTTCGTCCATGTTGTCACATGCTTCAGGACTTCATTTCTTCTTACAGCTGCGTAATATTCCATCATACACACACACACACACACACACACACACACACACACACACACATACCACCACCACCACCACCACCACCACCACCACCACCACCACCACCACCACCACCACATTTTATCTATCTACTCATCTGTTGACAGACACTTGGGTTGTTTCCATCTTTTGGCAACTGTGAATAATGCTGCTATGAACATCGGTGTGCAACTGTCTGTTCACATCCCTACCTTCAGATCTTCTGGGTATATCCCGAGTAGCGGGATTGCCAGGTGATATGATTTTTAAATATTGATGGATGTTGAATTTTATGAAATGTATGTTCCTCATCAGTTGAAATGAACCTGTAGTTTTTCTACTTTATTCATTTTATTGATATTATTCATTTTCTACTTTATTCAATCACTAGAGTGATTGGTTTTTTGAATGGTATCTTATCCTTGTATTCCTGGAACAAACCCAATTTGGTCATGGAGTATTTAGTCCTTTTATATACTGTTGGGGTTGGTATGCTAGTATTTTGCTTAGAATTTTTACATATATATTCATGAATTTGACTTCTTTTTTCTTATGATGTCTTTATTAGGTTTTGATATAAAGGACATTATAGTTATATAAAATAAATTGGGAAGTCTTCCTTCTTTTTAAAAAAAAATTATCTGGAAGAGTTTGGGTAAGATTGGTGTTTTTTATCCTTTAAATGTTTGTATCAGTCCACTGGTGAACAACATCCCAGGCTACAATTTTCTTTGAAATAAAAGTTTTTTAATTACTGATTCAATTTTTTTCATAGGTTAAGGGACATTCCGATTTTCTTTCCTTCTTGTGTCAGTTTAAGTAGTTTGCATTTTTCTAGGTATTTGTCCATTTTGTTTAAATTTTCAGATTTATTGTCAGAAAAGATGTTAAAAATATTCTCATCTTTTTTCACATCGGTATAGGGATTTTTCTAATTTTTTTGTTATTGAGTTGAATCTTAATTCCACCATGGATAGAAAACATATTCTGTGTGATTTCTGTCTTTTGTAATTTGGTGAAATGTGCTTTATGGCCCAGCATATGGTCTATTTTGTAAATGTTCCATGTGCACTTGAAAGAATGTAGTTCTGCAGTTGTTGAGTATCATGTTCAATTAAGTCAGCAGGTCAAGTTTGTGAATCACGTTGTTTAAAATTTACGTCAATTTTTGTGTGTTTATTACTGTGGGAAAAATACTAAAATCTCACATTTTTTAAAGTGGAGTTGTCTGTTTCTTCTTTTAGTTCTGTACATTTTTTCCATTTTTTATAGTGGTAGAATATATATAATATAAAAATCACTTTAACCATTTTTAAGTGTACAATTCTTTGACACTAAATACATTGACAATGTTGTGTAACTTTCACCTCTATATCCAAAATATTTTCATCATCCCAAACAGAAACTTGTATACACTGAGCAATAACACCTCAGTTACCTCTGCCCCCAGCCCTTGGGAACCACTATTCTGCTTTCTGTCTCTATGAATTTGCTTAATCGAATTATTTCATATAAGTGAGATCATACAATATTTGTCCATTTGTGTCTAGCTTATTTCATTCAACATGATGTCCTAAAAGTTCATCCATGTTGTCACATGTATCAGAATTTAATTCTTTTTTACAATTGCATAATATTCCATTCTATGTATATACCACGTTTTGTTTATCCGTTCATCTGCATTTCCCTAGTGGCTAAGGATTTTGAGCATTTTTTCACTTGCTTTTTGGCCATTCCTATATCTACTTTGGAGACATGTCTCTTCAAGTATTTGCTCATTTTTTTAATTGGGTTTTTTTGTTGTTGTTGTTGAGTTATAGTATTTCTTTATATATTCTGGATAGTAAACCCTTAGTGGCTATATGATTGCCAAATATTTTCTCCCATTCTTTAGTTTTGTCTTTTTACTTTCATGACAAAGACCTTAATACACAAAAGTTTTTAATTTTGAGGACCCGTTTATTTTTTCTTTTGTTGCCCATGCTTTTGTTGCAAAGTCTAAGAATGTATTACCTGACACAAGTTCGTGAAGATACTTCCCTGTATTTCCTTCGAGGAGTTTTATAGTTTTGGTTCTTCTATTAATGTCTTTAATCCATTCTGAGTTGATTTTATACTCTTGATAAAAACACCCAGGAAACCAGGAATAGAAGGAAACTTCCTCAACGTGATAAACAGCATATATCAAAAACCCACAACTAACACTACAATTACTGGTAAAAGACTGAAAGCTCTCTCCCTAAGATCAAGAACAAGACAAATATGCCCACTGTCACCACTGTTATTCAAAATTGTACTAGAAATTCTAGTCATAACAATTAGGCAAGAAATAGAAATAAAAAGCATCCAAATTGGAAAGGAAGAAGTAAAATTTTCCCTATTTACAGATGAGATGAGCTTATATAGAGAAAATACTGAAAATACACAACAAAATTATAAAGCTAATAATCAAATTCAGCAAAGTGGCAGGGTACAAGACCAATATGCAAAAATCAGTAGTGTTTATATAGAATAGTAATGAACAATCTGAAGAGGAAATCAGGAATAATCCATTTACAATAGCAACTAAAAGAATCAAATTTCTAGGACTATATCTAACCAAGGATGGTAAAGGACTTGTATACAGGAAACTGCAAAATATTGCTAAAAGAAATCAAATAAGACCTAAATAAATGAAAGAACACTCCATGCTCATGGATTGGAAGACTAAACATTCTTAAGATGTCAATTCTATCCAAAGCAATTTATAGATTCAACACAATCTCATTCAAAATTCCTATGGCTTTCTTGGCAGAAATGGAAAAGCCAATCATCCAATTTATATAGAAGGGTAAGGGGCCCCAAAAAGCCAAAGCCATGTTGAAAAAGAAGAACGAAGTTGGAGGACACACACTTCCCTATTTTAAAACTTATTAGAAAGCCAAATCAAAACAGTATGGTCATGAGGCATGCAACTAGGTGAATGAATCTTAAGGACATTATGTTGAGTGAAATAAGCTGAAAACAAAGGGACAAATATTGTAAGTCCTCATTAATACAAACTGATTATAATGAGCGAGTGCTGAGAATTGAAATCAAGAGCATAGGTTACCTGGGGGCAGAGACTGAGCAATTGAGGATTAAGGAGTACAGAATGTCCAATAAGTCTTCCTAGATTGTAAGCTCTTACAGCATTCACATCTATTCCTGAGTTTGAACTGTTATTTCTAAATTCTGCAAATATGTGCTCTTTGAGTATTACCTGGTAGTTCCCTGGAACTCTGGGTATCAGTGTGACACTTGAGGCTAAGAGTTAACAGTTCTGCATTCCCCATACAGCAACTGTTAAAGAAGCTGAAAAACAGTTCAGACTACAATTAGAGATATAAATGAAACGGACTTGGTTAGGATTACGGTAAATTAGAATATAAGGTAAGGGATGATATTGACTGTATTTTAAAACTCCAACCTCTGAGTAGGACCAAAGGAAAAGAGGTTTATCTGGTACAAAATTTATAATTTCTAATTTAACCTATCTGGTCAGTTTATTTAAATAACACAATTACATGGAACCTAGGATAGGGAATGAGTTCATGTGATTCTGTGCAGGTTAATGTAATACTCCGATACTTCCCAGAATATTTTGAGCAGAAAATAAAAAAAGGATTTGCAAAGTCCCCTTGAGGGAAGTGGAGGAAATGTGGAACTATTAAACTTCCCCACCTGGAAAACACCTGCTGTTCTCTTAAGCAATGATGTCTCCCAATTTAATAAGCCAAGCCCTCAGTCTAGAGGCTTACCCTTAGGAAACATCTCTCCAATGTGAAGCTAAGCCTACTTATAACTATGCCTAAAAGTCACCCCAAGAGAACCGCTTTTGTTTCTCAGATATGGCCTGCATCTCTAAGCCAACTCTGTAAATTAATTCACTACCCTCCCCACTATGTGGGACATGACTTCCAGGGGTGTGAGTCTCCCTGGCAACATGGGATATGACTCCCAGGGATGAACCTGGCCCTGGAATCATGGGATTGAGAATACCTTCCTGTGCAAAAGGGGAAAGAAATGTAACAAAATAAAGGTTCAGTGGCTAAGAGATTTCAAATAGAATAGAGAGGTCATTCTGGAGGTTATTCTTGTGCATTACATAGATATTCCTTTTTAGTTTCTAGTATATTAGAATACCTAGAAGGAAATACCTGAAACTATTGAACTCTAATGCAATAGCCTTGATTCTTGATGATGATTGTATAATTAAATAGTTTTCATTGTGTGATGGTGTGATTGTGAAAACCTTGTCACTGACACTCCCTGGATCCAGTGTATGGGCAGATGAGTAATAAAGACAAAAAAACTGTGTAAATAATAGGGGGGACCAAGGGGTATGGGATATTTTTTGTGTTCTTTTCTATTTTTAAAATTTTTATTATTTTTAATGATCTTTTAATTGTGAACTTTAACATATATACATAACAGTGATAACTTTCAAAGTATGATTTAACAAGTAGAGAACAAATTTCAAAGAATGTCTGAGTTCCACAATTTCAGCTATTTCTATTATTGTAAAATATAACGTACACACAGAAAAGTGTTAACTTTAGATGTACAGCTCAACAAGCCGTTATATAGGTAATTTCAAAAATTGTTATGGGTTACAGTTCTACAGTTTCATTTCTTTCCTTGTCGTGCAATATAGGGTATATACAGAAAGGTGAAGACTTTCAAAGCACAATTCAACAAGCAGCTATAGAGCAAATTTCAAAGGATGTTATAGGGTACAGTTCCACTATGTCATTTACCTCTTTCCAGCTATTCCAACACCCCAACATCTAAATATATGTATATATTTATATAAAGTTTCAGTATTCATAGACCTTTGTTAAATTTATCTTTTTCGTTACTACCCTTTCTTCTTACTTAATTTCTTTCTCCATCTTCAGGGGTGTCTAGGCAGTGACCACCCTAAATTGTTCATGTTCAAAGTGGATGTCAATAGTATGGGGAAGGGAGCTGCATCTGATTGTTGATCTTAAAGAGGCTGTTGCCTCTGGATTTTAGGACTTGTCTGGCATAGGAACACTCTGGTGGATTTTAAGTTTCTGAAAGATAAAACTTAGCGAGTGAATCTTTTATGGAATTTCAGGTAGAGCCCTAGATATTTGGGGACTACTTTTGGTAAGGGCATGGCATACTGTGGCCATTTGGGATGTCTAGCTGGAGCTTTCATGAGAGAAACCTCCAGGAGAGCCTCTTGGCTCTATTTGGGATATCTCAGCCACTGTGACCTCAGCTTGTTACCTTTCTTTTTTCCCCCTTTTGATAAAGTATGCATTTTCAATCCCTTGCTGCCTGGGAGTCATGTCCCATGTCACCAGGGAGATTCATTCCCCAGGGAGTCATGACTTTTGTGAGGAGAGGTTAATGAATTTATTTGCGAAGTTGTGCTTAGAGAGAGAAAGGCCACATCTGAGCAACAAAGGAGTCTCCCTGGAGGTGCCTCTTAGGCATAATTATAGGAGGGCTCAGCCTCCCATTTACAACCCTAACTTTCACAAGAGCAAGCCTCCAGTCGAGGGCTTGATTTATTAAGTAGTGGGTTCCTGGTTTCTCTTAATATATATTCTATGCCAAGATAAACAGTCAGTTTCTTACATTATCTTCACTTAGCTGTACAATCATTATCACTCTCAACTTAAAACAGTTATCATAACACAATACATCCCAGAGCTCTTATTAGCTGCTAATTATTCCTTTCTAGTAATAGTGTAGTGTTGGTAAAATATTCCTGTTAAATATAGTCTATAATATATAATCGGTAGTTTTTCCATATACCACTCTGTTGTTAACCATCTGCACCAGTGTCATACCTTATAAGTATATCATGCTAAGAGTTATTTAGGTTTGTGGTGCTACCCTGTGGGTTACATGCTTTAAATAACCATTTATGAACATGCTCGCTTTCAATGTGTCACTGAAACCTATGATCCCATTAACGAACCATAGTCATACCTGACCATTCCCATACCTTTAAGATCATCCTCATTATCATATCTGTACATATTTGATTATAGTTCCCCTTTCACTAGCTGCTGTTTATCTCTAGGTCCCCTATATTCTACATTGTAAGACATTTATTTTACATTTTTCATGGAGCTCATTTTAGTGGTAAGATACAATATCTCTTCTTTTGTGTCTGGCTTGTTTCACTGAGCATTATGTCTTCAAGGTTATGCTGGTTTGGATATATTATGTTCCCCAAAATGCCATGTTCTTTAATGCAATTTTGTGGGGGCAGATGTATTTACTCTTGATTAGGTTGGAACCTTTGGATTAGGTTGTTTCCATGGAGATGTGACCCACCCAACAATGGATAATACCTTTGATTGGATTATTTCCATGGAGGTGTGGCCCCTCCCATTCAGCATGCATCTTAATTAAATCACTGGAGCCCTATAAAAGAGCCATGCAGGCCCAGACGCTTGCTGCAGCTTAGAGAGACATTTTGAACATGGCCATTGAAAGCTGATGCTGACATTTTGGAAAATACCATTTTGAAATGCAACCTTGGAGCAAGCAGACACCAGCCGCTTGCCTTCTGAGCTAACAGAGGTTTTCCAGACACCATTGGCCTTTCCTTCAGTGATGGTACCCCACTGTTGATGTGTTTGTTTGACACTTCTCTGGCCTTAGGACTGTAACTTTGTAACCAAATAAAGCCCGTTTATAAAGGCCAATCCATTTCTGGTATTTTGCATAATGGCAGCATTAGCAAACTAGAACAAAGATTCATCCATGTTGTCATATGTTTCCCAACCTCATTCCTTCTTACTGCTGCATGGTATTCCATCATATGTATGTACCACATTTTGTTTATCCACTCATCTGTGAAGAACAATTGGGTTGTTTCCATCGCTTGGCAATTGTGAACAATGCTGCTATGAACATCAGTGTGCTATGAACATCGGTGTTCAAATCTCTGTTGTGTGGCATAATACATTATTTGATTTTCTTATGTTGACCACGATTGCATACCTTGGATAAATCCCGCTTTATCATAGACTATAATACTTTTAATGTGCTTTGGATTTGGTTCACTAGTATTTTGTTGAGGATATTTCCATCTATATTTATAAGGAATATTGGTTTGTAATTTTCTTTCCTTGTGATATTTTTATCTGGTTTTGGTATTAGGATAATGTTGACCTCATAAAATGAGTTAGGAAATGTCCCATCCTCTTCAATTTTTTGGAAGAGTTTGAGCAAGATTGGTGCTAATTCTTGGAATGTTTGATAAAATTCACAGTTAAGCCATATGGTCCTGGACCTTTCTATTTCAGGAGGTTTTTGAATACTAATTCAGTGTCTTTACTTGTTATTGGTCTGTTGAGGTCTTCTATTTCTTTTTGAGTCAGTATCAGTAGTTTATATGTTTCTAAGAATTTGTCCATTTTGTCTAGGTTATCAAATTGGTTGACATACAGTTGTTCATAGTATCCTCTTATAATCCTTTTATTTCTGTGGTTTCAGTAGTAATGTTCCCTCTTTCATTTCTGATTTTAGCTATTTGTGTCCTCTTTTTTTCTTTATCAATCTATTTAAAGGTTTCTTTATTTTATTGGTCTTTTCAAAGAGCCAACTTCTGGTTTCATTGTTTCTCTCTATTGTGTTTTTATGTTCTATTTTGTTTTTCACCACTCTAATCTTTTTTCCTTCCTTCTGCTCATTTTGGATTTAGTTTGCTCTTCTCTTTCTAGTTCCTCCAGGTGTGAGGATAGGTCACTGATTTCAGATCTTTTCTTTTCTTTTTCTAACTATTTATAATTTTGAAGTTCTTTCAGATTTATAGAGTAGTTAAAAAGTAATACAAACCCCATACAGAGAACTCCAACATACCCTACTGTGCTGGTTTGGATGTATATTATGTCCCCCAAAACGCCATTATCTTTGATGCAATCTTGTGTGGGCAGACATATTGGTGTTGATTAGATTGTAATTCTTCGAGCCTTTCCATGGAGATGTGACCCACCCAAGTGTAGGTAATAACTCTGATTAGATAATTTCCATGGAGTCATGGCCCTGTCCATGATTAGTTCACTGTCACACTATATAAGCTCAGACAGAAGGAGTGAGCTTGCTACAGCCAGGAGGGACACTCTGCGAAGAATGCAAAGGAGCTGAGAGAGGAACTGCAGTTTACAGAGACATTTTGGAGATGGCCTTTGAAAGCAGACTTTTGCTCCGGAAAGCTAAGAGCAGACAAACACCCCAAGAGCAACTGAGAGTGACATTCTGAAGAGGAGCTGTGGCCTAGAGAGGAACATCCTGGGAGAAAGCCATTTTGAAACCAGAACTTGGAGCAGATGCCAGCCGCATGTCTTCCCAGCTAACAGAGGTTTTCTGGATGCCAATGGCCTTCCTCCAGTGAAGGCACCTGACTGTTGATACATTACTTTGGATATTTGAGGGCTTTAAGACTGTAACTGTGTGACCAAACAAACCCCCTTTATAAAATCAGTCCATTTCTGGTGTTTTGCATTCTGTCCACATTACCAAACTACAACACCTACCCACCCACCCCAGATACCCAGATCTACCAATTTTAACATTTTGCCACATTTGCCACATCATTCTATCTCTCTATCATTTATCCATCCATTTTCTGAACACTTGAGTGTCGATTGTATACATCATGCTCCTGAAACACTTATTACTGCCATGTACACTTCATCAGAACAAGGATATTCACTTATATAACCACTCGACGTGCAGTTATCAAGTTCAAGAAAATAAACATTAACATAAATCTTACATTCTATATTCTAATTTTTTCATTCTATATTCCCCAATTTTTCCTTTGAGGTTTTTCTCCTCCCTTGTTAGATCCCATCTCGTATCATGTATTGCCTTTAATTGTCATTGTCTCTAATTATTCTTTCTTTTTTTGTTTAAATTGTGGGAATATATATGCAAGATAAATTTCCCATCTCAGTGACTCCCAAGCATACCATCAATGTGATTAATCACATTTTCAATATTGTAGTACTTTCACCAACTTCCATTACTAAATTTTTCCCATCTTACCAAACAGAAACCCTATACCCATTATGCATTAGTGCCCCATTCCTCCTGCTCCCCACCTCTAGCAACCTGTATTCTAATTTCTATCTCTACGACCTTGTATATTCTCTGATATTTTCTTTGTAGTTACCATGGGGTTAAATATAATATCCTGAATCTCTAACACAATTGTTGGCTTTGATGCCAACTTAGTTTCAATGGTATACACAAACTATGTGACTATACCCCTCTGTTCTCCTGTCTTTATGTAGTTCTTGCCACGAATTACATATTTATGCATTATAAGTCCAAAACCATTGATTCCTCATTTTGTTTTATGCATTTGCCTTTTAGATCCTTTGGAAAGTAAAAAGTACAGTTACAGCCCTGGCATTTACTTTTACCCATGTTGTTACTCTCACTGGAGATCTTTATTTCTTTATTTAGCTTTGATCTATTACCTATTTTCCTTTCCTTTCAACCTGCAGAACTCCCTTTAGCACCTCTCGGAGGACCTGTCCACTGGTGATGAATACATCAGCTTTTGTTTCTCTGGGAATGTCTTAATCTCTTCCTCACTTTTGAAAGAAAATTTGCTGGATATTCTTGTTTGGCAGTTTTTTACTTTTAACACTTTAAATATGTCATCCCACTGCCTTCTTGCCTCCATGGTTTCCAGTTAGAAATCAGCCTTTAATTTTTTTTTTTTTTTTTTTTTTTTTTTTTGCTTTCAATCATAGATTTATTCAGGTCATCTGTTGCATACCTTTTTTTTTTTTTTAATTGTTAGCTTTTATTAGCTTTTTTTTATTTTTTTCATTTTTATTGAGATTGTTCAGATACCATACAATTATCCAAAGATCCAAAGTGTACAATCACTTGCCCCTGGGTACCCTCATACAGCTGTGCATCCATCACACTTAATTTTTGTTCAATTTTTAGAAACTTTTCATTACTCCAGACAAGAAATAAAGTGAAAGATGAAAAAAGAAAAAAAGAAAAGGAAACTCTAATCCTCCCCTATCCCTAACCAACCCCCCTCAATTGTTGACTCCTAGTATTGATATAGTACATTTGTTACTGTTTATGAAAAAATGTTGAAATACTACTAACTGTAGTATATAGTTTGTAATAGGTATATAGTTCTTTCCTATATGCCCCTCTATTATTAACTTCTAATTGTATTGTCATACATTTGTTCTGGTTCATGAAGTGATTTCTAGTATTTGTACAGTTGATCATGGACATTGCCCACCATAAAGAATCAGACAATACTACCAATGTCAAGTGTCTAACATGCCTCCCCTATCCCCCCCTCTTATCTGCATTTACCTTAGTATATCACCTTTGTTACGTTAAAGGAAGCATAATACAATGATTCTATTAGTTACAGTCTCTAGTTTATGCTGATTGCATCCCTCCCCCAATGCCTCCCCATTTTTAACACCTTGCAAGGTTGACATTTGCTTGTTCTCCCTCGTAAAAGAACATATTTGTCCATTTTATCACAATTGTTGCACACTCTAGATTTCACCAAGTTACACAGTCCCAGTCATTATCTTTCCTCCTTTCTTGTGGTGTCTCATGTGCTCCCCATCTTCCTCTCTCAACCATATTCATAGTTACCTTTGTTCAGTGTACTTACATTGTTGTGCTACCATCTCCCAAAATTGTGTTCCAAACCACACACTCCTGTCTTCTATCACCCTGTAGTGCTCCCTTTAGTATTTCCTGTAGGGCAGGTATCTTGTTCACAAAGTTTCTCATTGTCTGTTTGTCAGAAAATATTTTGAGCTCTCCCTCATATTTGAACGACAGCTTTGCTGGATATAGGATTCTTGGTTGGTGGTTTTTCTCTTTCAGTATCTTAAATATATCACACCACTTCCTTCTTGCCTCCATAGTTTCTGCTGAGAGATCCGCACATAGTCTTATTAAGCTTCCTTTGTATGTAATGGATCGCTTTTCTCTTGCTACTTTCAGGATTCTCTCTTTGTCTTTGACATTTGATAATCTGATTATTAAGTGTCTTGGCGTAGGCCTATTCATATCTCTTCTGTTTGGAGTACGCTGCGCTTCTTGGATCTGTAATTTTATGTCTTTCATAAGAGATGGGAAATTTTCATTAATTATTTCCTCTATTATTGCTTCTGCCCCCTTTCCCCTCTCTTCTCCTTCTGGGACACCAATGATACGTACATTATTGTACTTTGTTTCATCTTTGAGTTCCCGGAGACGTTGCTCATATTTTTTCATTCTTTTCTCCATCTGCTCCTTTGCGTGTAGGCTTTCAGGTGTTTTGTTCTCCAGTTCCTGAGTGTTTTCTTCTGCCTCTTGAGATCTGCTGTTGTATGTTTCCATTGTGTGTTTCATCTCTTGTGTTGTGCCTTTCATTTCCATAGATTCTACCAGTAGGTTTTTTGAACTTTTGATTTCTGCCGTATACATGTCCAGTGCTTCCTTTACAGCCTCTATCTCTTTTGCAATATCTTCTCTAAACTTTTTGAACTGATTTAGCATTAATTGTTTAAATTCCTGTATCTCAGTTGAAGTGTACGTTTGTTCCTTTGACTGGGCCATAACTTTGTTTTTCTTAGTGTAGGTTGTAATTTTCTGTTGTCTAGGCATGGTTTCCTTGTTTATCCAAATCAGGTTTTCCCAGACCAGAACAGAGGGAAGAAATATTCAGTATCTGGTTTCCCTGCAGGTGTGTCTTAGAAAATTGCTCCACCCTTTGATGCCTCGGGTCACTGTGCTTTTCTGCCCAGCAGGTGACGCCTGTTAGCCTATAATTCTTGACTGGTGTGAGGAGGTATGGCCGTGTTCCCCCAGGCTCTGGGGTCTGGTTCTGAATGGAAAGGGCCCCACCCCTTTCCTTCTAGAGAAGACAGAGCCCCCAGGTGGAGGTCATTAGCATTTCAATGGTCTCGCTCTCTGCTTGTGCTGTCTCCGCCCTTCTCTGCTTCACAGCCCTGGAAACTGAAAATGACTGGGGCTTTCTCCACTGAGCCGAAAAAGAAACAGATAGTCCCCTTCAGACCCAGTCAAGGCGACCCTCCGGCTCTCCCAGGTCAGTCGTCACCCAAAGCCTCTGTCTGTTTTTTGGGGCTGCGTACCTGTAGTGAGCAGTTCACACTCGCTACTTAAAACCCCAGTTGGAGCTCAGCTGAGCTGTATTCGCTTGCTGGGAGAGAGCTTCTCTGTGGCACCATGAGGCTCTGCAGCTCGGGCTATGGGGGAGGGGGTCTCCCGACCTGGTTCCGCAGGTTTTACTTACAGATTTTATGCTGTGTTCTTGGGCATTCCTCGCAATTCAAGTTGGTGTATGATGAGTGGATGGTCTCGTTTGTCCCCCCGCAGTTATTCTGGATTATTTACTAGTTGTTTCTGGTTTTTTGTAGTTGTTCCAGGGGGACTGCTTAGCTTCCACTCCTCTCTATGCCGCCATCTTGCCCCCTCCAGCCTTTAATTTTATTGAGGCTCCCTTGTACGTGACGTGTTGCTTCTCTTTTTCATAATTCTGTCTTTACCTTTTGGCATTCAACAGTTTGATTATAATATGCTATAGCATGGATCTCTTTGTATCTATGCTGTTTGGAGTTTGTTGAACTCCTTGAATGGGTATATGTATATTCAAATCTTTTGTTAAATTTGGAAAGCTTTCAGTCATTATTTCTTTGAATATTCTCTCAGCCTCTTTCTTTCTTCACCTTCTATGACTCTCACACTCTGTATATTGGTATGTTTGATGGTGTCCCACAGATTCCTCAGTCTCTGTTCAGTTTTCTTCTTTCTTCTCTCTACTCCCCACATGAATGATTTCTATTGCCTTATCTTCAAGTTGACTTCTTATTTCTTCTGAGAGTTCTAATCTGCTGCTGAATCCCCCTAGACAATTTTTAATTCCTGTAACTATGGTCTTCAGCTCTGTTTGGTTCCTTTTCATAATTTCCATCTCTCTATTTATATTCCCTTTGTGTTCATCTATCATTTTCCTGATGGCATACCAGGCCATCAGTCCTCAATGTTTGTGAGAACATCAGCAACAATCCAGATTTTGATGCATACGAAGGAGATGTTACAGAAGTTGAGTCTCGAAGTTATTTATGGAGATATAGATTCAATTATGATAAACACCAATAGCACCAATCTGGAAGAAGTATTTAAGCTGGGAAACAAGGTAAAAAGTGAAGTGAGAAACATCATAGAACAGGAGGAGAAACTAAGATGGTGGCTAGATGAGACAGGGGAAAAAAACACCTCCATGAAAAACGCTAGATAAAGACCAGAAAGTGACCCAGAATACTGGTTACAGCGATGTGCCAGCTGGACGAGGTCTCCTAGTTCCAGAGAGGCCGTATACTTGGTAAAACCGGGAGTCTGCATTCTGAAACGAGTGAGTAAGCTGGTTGGAAGACCCGCAGCCACGTGGCGGTCTGGGGAAGCCAGGGTTTGGCATTTGGAGATGCACGGGCTCTTTAAAAGAAAAAAAAAAAGGGAAAAACCCAGGAGTGGCTGCAGTTGCGATAGTGGGAACCACACAGTAAAACACAGCAAGAGGGGACTGGGCCAGCCTCTCAGTGTCTGGCCTGGAAGATAACCCACTGCAGATACCCTTGGGGCTGGGGGAAATGGAGGGGAGAGCTGGAAGCAGAAAGAAACCCCGCGGCTAGCAGCTGGCTCCCCGGAGGGCTGGATAAACTCCTTCCCGGGGCCATGCCCACAGCCCAGAGCTCCGCCAGTTGTCCCGGAGCTGGGAAGGAGGAACTGTGCGAGGAGGGGGGGGTTGAGACGCCCCGTTCGGCCATCTTTGCATCAGGCTGAAAGCGCCCCTCCACGGCCCGGCGGCCCGGGGCTTCCCTTGAGGGACGGCGCACACTGGTGACGTAGCATGGCATTCCCTCAGCAGAGGCCCTGCAGGATCACGACTGGGAGGGGGCACCCACTCGGAGAACCCAGGGACACTACGCCAAGTCCAGTGGTTTGTGGGACAGCGAGAGAGAGGGCCTGGGGCTGAAATGAAATGATGGCTTAGACTCTTGTGGCAGCCTTGAATCCTCCGGGAACCTGGGGGCTTTGAATATTAAAACTGTCCTTCCTCCCTGGCCATCCGTACACATGCCCCACATTCAGGGCAGATGGCTCCAGCAACACACCCAAACTGAGTTCTCTAACTGAATCCCACAAGAATCATTTCCCTACACACTGTGGGGACAAGGTGGAGAACTGACTTGAGGTCACAGATGCCATCTGCTGGTTAGTTAGAGAAAGTGTACACCACCAAACTGTGTTTCTGAAAAATTAGATTGGTATTTTTTTTTACAAATGCCAAGAGGCCAAAAACAACAAAAAAATCTTAATGCATATGATAAAAACAGACGATATGGAGAATCCAACTCCAAACACACAAATCAAGATATCAGAAAAGACACAGTACCTGGCAAAATTAATCAAAGAACTACAATTGAGGAATAAAAACATTGCAAAGGATTTAAAGGACATCAAGAAGACCATGGCCCAGGATATAAGTCACATAAAGAAGACCCTAGAAGAGCATAAAGAAGACATTGCAAGAGTAAATAAAAAAATAGAAGATCTTATGGAAATAAAAGAAACTGTTGGCCAAATTAAAAAGACTCTGGATATTCACAATACGAGACTAGAGGAAGCTGATCAACATCTCAATGTCCTAGAAGTCCACAGAACATAAAATGAAAGAACAAAAGAAAGAATGGAGAAAAAATCGAAAAAATCGAAATGGATCTCAGGGATACGATAGATATAATAAAACGTCCAAACTTAAGACTCATTGGTGTCCCAGAAGGGGAAGAGAAGGGTAAAGGTCTAGAAAGAGTATTCAAAGAAATTGTTGGGGAAAACTTCCCCAACCTTCTACACAATATAAATACACAAAGCATGAATGCCCAGCGAACTCCAAATAGAATAAATCCAAATAAACCCACTCCAAGACATATTCTGATCAGACTCTCAAATACCGAAGAGATGGAGCAAGTTCTGAAAGCAGCAAGAGAAAAGCAATTCACCACATACAAAGGAAACAATATAAGACTAAGTTGTGACTACTCAGCAGCCACCATGGAGGTAAGAAGGCAGTGGCATGACATATTTAAAATTCTGAGAGACATAAATTTCCAACCAAGAATACTTTATCCAGCAAAACTCTCCTTCAAATTTGAGGGGGAGCTTAAATTTTTCACAGACAAATGCTGAGAGAGTTTGCCAAAAAAAGACCTGCCCTACTTCAGATACTAAAGAAAGCCCTACCAACAGACAAACAAGGAAAGGAGAAACAGATATAGAGAATTTTAACAGACATATATAGTACTTTACATCCCAAATCACCAGGACACTCATTTTTCTATAGTGATCACGGATCTTTCTCCAGAAGGGACCATAAGCTGGGACATAAAACAAGCCTCAAGAAATTAAAAAAAAAAAAAAAAATTGAATGTACTCAAAGCACATTCTCCAACCACAATGGAATACAAATAGAAGTCAATAATTTTTGAACTGTAACTCCACTATTTACTTCCTATATGACATAAAATACGCAAACTCTAATGACAAATCAGTGGTTTTGAACTCAATGTAAAATATGTAATTTTAGACAACTGTATAAAGGTGGGGGAATAGAGGAGTATAGGAACATAGTTTTTGTGTCCCATTGAAGTGAAGGTGGTATCAAAGAAAAATAAGGTTGTTATAGATTTAAGAGGTTAATTTTAAGCCCCACAGTAAATACAAAGAAATTATCAGAGAATATAACCATAGAGATGAAAAGTAGAGTATGGGTTAAGAGAAATGGGGGAAGGGGCAATGGGGAGTTAAGAAATGAGTGTAGGGTTGCTGTTTGAGATGAAGGGAAATTTCTAGTAATGGCTGGTGGGAAAGAGCATTACAAGATTCTAAATGTGATTAATCCCACTAATGGAAGGCTAGGGAGGGGATGGAATGGGAAGATTTAGGCTGTATATATGTTTCCACAACTGAAAAAAAAAAAAAAAGACAGTCTAAATAGATGAAAATTGTATGCCAAGGATGAACTTGGATGGGATTGGAGGATGGAGGACAGGTGGCTCAAAGGGACACAGTTGAAACATAAGGAAAAGGAAGTATAGAATGTAAGCTTTGTATCATTGTTGAATCTCTTGTACTTCTTAGCTGCACTTAATGGGATTGCATAAAAGAATGTTCTTGTTCATGGGAAGTGTATACGTGAATTATAGTGTATGTTCAAGGATGTGCGCAGCTAGCTCTCATATGTTCAGAAGACAGAGCAATAGATGATGGATGATAGGGAGGGAGGGAAGGAAAGAAATAGCGATGTGACAGCATGTTAAAGTTGGTGGATTGGGCTATCGGGGGAGGGGGGTCAGGGTATGATGGAATTCTGTGTATGGGGTTAGTATTGTTTTTGCAACTGTTCCTATAACTTTGAATTTATTTCAAAATTAAAAAAAAATGAAGTGAATAAGTTGTACAAACTGCTTGAAATAGATATTGATGGTTTTCAAGTCTCTGCTACTGCTGAAGAAAAAGAACTATGCTGCTCTGGTTGTTGAGTCAACGTTGGATGGGAATTATTTCACCAAACAGGAGCTGAAAGGATTAGATATAGTTAGAAGAGATTGGTGTGATCTTGCTAAAGACACTGGAAACTTTGTCATTGGTCAGATTCTTTCTGATCAAAGCCGGGACACTATAGTGGAAACTATTCAGAAGAGGTTAATAGAAATTGGAGAAAATATGCTAAATGGCAGTGTCCCAGTGAGCCAGTTTGAAGTTAACAAGGCATTGACAAAGGATCCCCAGGATTACCCTGATAAAAAAAATCTAGCTCATGTACACGTTGCCCGCTGGATAAATTCTAATGGAGGCAGAAAGGTGAAAGCTGGAGATACTGTGTCATATGTCATTTGTCAGGATGGGTCAAACCTTACTGCAAGTCAGAGGGCCTATGTACCTGAGCAGCTGCAAAAACAGGACAGTTTAACCACTGACACCCAGTACTACCTGGCCCAGCAGGTCTACCCTGTGGTGGCTCAGATCTGTGAGCCAATGGGAGGAACTGATGCTGTCCTCATCGCAACGTGGTTAGGACTTGACCCTACCCAGTTTAGAGTTCACCATTATCACAAAGATAAAGAGAATGATGCTTTACTTGGTGGCCCAGCACAGCTCACTGATGAAGAGAAATACAGGGACTGTGAAAGATTCAAATGTCCATGCCCTACATGTGGAACTGAGAATATTTATGATAGTGTCTTTGATGGTTTGGGAGCTGATATGGAGTCCAGCTTGTATCATTGCAGTACCATCAGTTGTAAGGCTTCACCTCTGACCTTCACAGTACAGCTGAGAAATAAATTGATCATGGATGTTAGAGGTTACATTAAAAAATACTACAGTGGCTGGTTGCCATGTTGGAATCAAACTCGGCACCTTCCCTTTGAGTTCTCCTGAAAGGGACCTCTTTGCTAAGTCTGCATGAAAGCTACACTTAGACAAGAGTATTCTGACAAGTCCCTGTACACCCAGCTGTGCTTTTACTGATACATTTTTTATGTGGATTGTACATTGGAGAAACTTATTACTGATCATGAGAAAGAAAAATTGAAGAGGCAGTATCTTACCACCAAAGTTCTTCAAGACTACAGAAAGCTCAAGAACACAGCAGAGCAGTTCTTGTCCTGAAGTGGCTACTCCAAAGTGAACCTCAGCAACTCTTCGCTAATTGTGCTGTGAAGTGCTAAGGAGTCCCAGAAGTGAACGAGGAGGGCTAGTTTAAGAAGCCCACATTCCTTGGCACTGCCACTTGGGCCCTAGCTGTTTTTTCCATATCCTCCTTTCCCTTGGGACTGTGTCTCAGGCTTGTACAGATGTGGATTGGGAGGCAGAGAGGAGTATGGGGGGCGGGAGGTGGTTTGCAAAAATATTTAATGTACCAAGCATCAGAGAAAATCAAAACAGCCTTCATATTACAATATCTCACTTTGAAACTCGACTCCATAGCCCTTTCCAAAGCCCCTGAATACCCAGCTTCTTCCTATTTTGGACTGGATTTCTAGGGGAGGGGAATGGGAGGAAAGGGAAATTGATACTGAAGAATGGCTGGAATGTTAAGTAGGTGATCCCAGGCTTTGCTGCTCCCAGAAATAGGTTAGTGGAGTCCAGTAGGAGCAGTAACATTTTGCCTTTTCACAGGCCAGTTAAACCCAGAATAAACACAAATTCTTCCCCAGCTGGCTTGCTCCTGGGTGGCTGTACTTTTCAGTCTTGTCTTTTATATAGATGGCGAAGGGGGGAGATTTAGAGGCTTTGCACTTATTAAATAGATTAAACAGAGCTTACTTGTTTATGGAATTGCTCTAAAGTCCAACATACACACACACACTGAGCAGGTGTTTTACACTTGCATTCCTCCCCTCCCACCCCAAATAGAAAGTTGTGGTAGAATTTTATACAACATTTAAAATAACATGGTAGCCTAACAATTCATTAGAGATGTGTAGAGATTGGGGCAGGGATCACTATGTCTCTGTAGTATTCAGAAAACTGGTGGGGGTTCAGCGGTTGGTTAATTAGCCTCAGCACTGTTCTTACTTCTTCAAAATGGTGCCCTTTTTGCTGGAGCATAATGTTTTTGGTTATCGCAATCTTTCTTTCTTACATTATTGGTAAGATTATACTAACAAAATATATTTCCCCTTGTACAGCTATGCTATATTTTTAAAATATGTACCTGTGTGTTTTTATAAAAGAAAAATATTTTGTACTTTCAACTTAAGAGAAAAGTTGCTAAAGGGAAAAAAAAAATCTTTGCCTGGTATGTCCCAGTTCTGGTCCTCTTCATTCTGGGATGGCAAGTCCTTAAGTCCCTAGGACTTAATATAAATGGAACCATACAGTATGTATTCTTTTAATGTGGCTTGTTTTGCACAACATAAAGCTTTTGAAATTCACCCATGTTGTTGCTTATGTGTAATAGTTCATTCTGTTTTATAGCTGCCATATTCCATAATTTGAATATACCACCAACTGTTTATCTGTTTCCTACTGATGGATATTCAGGCTCTTTCCAGTTTTGAGCCAAAATGAATAGTACTACTATGAACACTCTTGTACAAGTATTTTTGTGAAGATGTGTTTTCATATATCTTGGATCCATTATTTGGTATTTTCTGCCTTTTCAATTTTAGCCCTTCTACTGGGTATGAGGTGGTATAATATTGTGGCTTTGATTTGCAGTTCCCTAATCACTAATGTTGTTGAACATTTTTTCTTATGCCTGTTGACCATTTATATATCTTCTCTTGTGAAGTGTCTGTTCAAGATTTTTACTCATTTTTTTAATTAAATTGTTTATCTTTTTTCTCTCTTTTAAAAAAATTTATTGTGTAACATATATACAACATATATACAACACAAAATTTCCCATTTTAATCACTTTCATGTGTACAATTCAGTGATATTAATTATAGTCACAATATCGTGCTACTATCACCACCATCCATTACCAAACTTTTTCATCAACCCAAACAGAAACTCTACCCATTAAGTAATAACTCCCTATCCCATGGTAACCTGTAATCTACTTTTCTGACTCTAATGAATTTGCTTATTCTAAGTATTTCATATAAGTGAAATCATACTATATCTGTTCTTTTGTGCTCAACATTGTGTCTTCAAGTTTCATCCATGTATCAGAACTTTATTTCCTTTTATGACTGAATGAAATTCCATTGCATGTGTATGCCACATTTTGTTTAGCCATTCATCTTTTGATAGACACTTGGTATACTTCAATTTTCTTGGCTATTGTGAATAGTGTTCCTGTGTACATTGATGGGCAAATATCTGTTCAAGTCTCTGTTTTCAATTCTTTTGGGTGGAATTGCTGGGTCATATGGTAATTCTGTTTAACTTTTGAGGTACCACCAAGATTATTTATATTTTTATTGCTGATTTTTAGGAGTTCTTTAGACGTTCTAGACACAAGTCCTTTGTCCAGAATATATACTGGAGTATTTTTTCTCTGTCTGTGACTTACACATTCATTTTCAAAATGGTGTCTTTTGTTGAGAGAAATTTTTTAATGTTCTTGAAGTCCAAGATTTCACTTTTTACTTTTATGGATAATATATTTTATATTCTGCCTAAGAATATTTTGCCTACTCAATGGTGGCAAAAATATTCTTGCAGAAGCTTTACAGATCTAGCTTCTACTTATACATCTATGATCCATCTTGGATTAATTTTAGTGTGTGGTATAGGGTTGTTTTTCCATAAGATATAGAATTGTTTCAGCACAGTCTGAAATAGGCTTTCCTTTTCCCATAAATTGACTAATGCCTTGGTTTAAAAATCAATTGACTATATAATTTGGGTCTATTTCTGGACTCTTTTCTGTTCCACTGACCTATTTCTATCTTCTTTTATTGTAAGTCTACTGTAGCTTTATGGTAAGTGCTGAAAACAGGAGTATAAATCCTCTAACTTTATTTTCTTTTTTTCCAGATTGTTGTGGTTATTCTAGGTCTTTTGAATTTCCGTTCAAGTTTTAGAATGAGGTTGTCAGTTTCTTCAAAAAAGCCTGCTAGGTTCCAGAGGTAATTTGAGGTTCTATGTGATGTTATCTTCCTCCACAGGGAATTTACATTTGCTTTGTTGAGCAGTTAGACTAGGAGCTTAACACCATTATCCAGTCAGTGTCTAAGAAATTAAAAGCTGGCCTACAGTCATTTTGAGGGCTAATCTATTTCCAGTTCACCCTTATTCCTAAAGTGAAGCGCTTCATGGTTCCCAATCAATCGAAAGCCTGGATTATTTACCAGGGCCCTTCTCCTTGTCAAACACTTTACTGCAATTTTTGTCCTCTCAGTCTTGGCTGGAAGATTGCCGAAAGCCCTTTTCAGCTTCTCAGTGCCCATCAGTACTGCTTTTGTTTTTGGAATCAGCAATTATCTTCAGAGTAAAGTGTCCCCAAACACCAGGTTCACCTCTCTTAGCTTTTCTTTTCTTCCAGATCTTGTGCCAGTAAATTTTTTAACTACTTTGGTAGCACTCCTATGTCTCCAAATTGGTGTGTAAAAAATAGTAATTTATCTGGTGTTGTTCTCAGCAAGAGGTTTGTCTGAAACAGCCTAGTTATTCAGCCTTTGCCAGAAACGGAACTCTCAGACATACATTTTTAAAATATAAGTTAATTAAAATTAATTTTGTTTTGGAAAAATATGTGCAGGCTTTCCTCATGATTCTAGAAATAATTGGCAATTATATAGAGGGGTGGAAATTGCTGACCTGGAGGTCTGACTTAAGCATTAGTTGGGAAAGCTACCACACACCCTCAGAGCAGAATGAGAGTTCAAAGACAGAACGTGATGTTCGGAGATGCTTGCCAAGGTACTTGGTGTGCCCTATAAATTTTCTACTCCCTACCCTCCTGCCCCCCCCCACACACACACACAAAAGGAGGTTATAGGGAATATCCCCTTGCTCTTTGCCTTTATCTAGCCCCACTGAGGCAAAGTAGAATCACCCTTCATCACTTTTCAGTACTAAGCTATAGCTGCATGTGGGTTTCAAAGTTGGATAATACTGGAGGGCACTCCTCCTACTTGCTTTTAGATGTTGATGGTGGAATCTGCTCATTGTAGCTTAATCCCAGGAACTTCTCTGTGCTATCATTTAATGGGGAGGGATGGGATCAAGCTGGTGGAATTGGCAGCAGCAAGAGGTAAGGAGACTGTCCCAATTCAGCAATTTTAACTTAAGCCACTAAAGTTTCTCAAACCAAATACAAGGTTAGCTGGAAGCCCATGGCTCTTATACACAGATATACACACCCAGGCAGCCATATAGGCATCCATACACACACATCCATACACACTCCCAAGTTTGGATATAGACATAGACTCAAAGCTTATGGGGAATAGGTAATCTGGGAACAGGAAGCTTAACTTTAGTCTAAACCAGATAATGTCTTGGAATCCACTGGATACTGGGTAGAAAAGGTGACTCGATTGCCCCTCTTGAGGAAGGACAGGATCAAGGAGTAAGAGTGCCAAAAAAAAAAAAAAAAATAGGTTATGCCAAGTTGGTGCCAAGACTATATATCATATATATCATATTTAATCCTCATAGTGATCCTACAGAATAGTTGTTGTTGTCCTCATTTTTCATTTAAGGCTCAGAAAGATCATACCCAAGGTCAAATAGCTAGTATATTTGCAAAGCCAAGATTCAAATCTAATTCTGCGTGACTCTAAAGCCTATTCTGTGAAAATATGAAAGAGAAGCAGAGATTCTTATTTAAACAATTAGAGTCTGCAATAGAGTTTCTAAACAGAAATATAATTAATGAATTTATTTACTGTTTCTCCCTCACTGTGGCCTTCAGCATTAATCTCAGTGAATAAGAGTCTATAGAGCACTTACTAAATGCTCAGTTCTAAGCTTTGATGGGTAAAGGTATGAGTAATGAGAGGAACAGAACACAGAAATGTTAACATTAACAAACTTTTTTTGGAACTCTTAAGCCTTGAGCTGGGTACTGAGAATACGGAGACAAAAGGTATAAAACATGGTTTTTACCCTCCAAAGCTTAAAGCCTAGTTACTTCATGGGTTAATTATGTAGCATCTACCTGCACAGAATCTACATACCTGTATAAAAGACAAGTTAGCCTGTACCTCCTCTCATGAAACTCGGGGTCTAGGCGTGGATTGAGGTCATAAATTAGTAATTTCAATATAAGATAGTGAAATAAAAGTAAGACAGGGTATCATAGAAGCATGGAAAGGGGGCATTTGGCTCAACATGGGGAATCAGGGAAGATTTCCAGGAAGAAATAATTCCTGAATTAGCATGATGAAGAAGAATGAATGCACCTGAAATACTTAGAAACAATCCTGACATTATATGAGTTTTAAATGGAATGATACAGATCATATGGAACGTCAATGAGTTTTCCATGGCTGATTGTTCCCTAATAACTCCGGGATGGGAGCTATCAGACTAGTAACCTTTCTTTCTCTTCCCCTTAATTTTGCAACTCCTGAAGCCCATTCTCTCTTACAGAGAATGCTTCTTTTCTTTTCTTTCTCTCTTTCTCTGTTTCTTTATTTCATAGTCCCGTCCCGTCCCCCCCCCCCCCGCTTTTTTCCCTCTTTTTTTCTTTCGTTTACAATGAATGGGGGAGGTAATTATAAGAGCTGGAGAAAATGGGGAAGTTCAACCAGGATGTGAGACTTGAAGGATCTGTGGGATTTAAATATAAAAAGGGAGGGAATTGAAAAGGGAACGAATGCCAGCTGTTCTGTCAGTCTTCTCATATTTATTGGGCCACTATCCTGCATCCTTTACTATGCTCTGGGAACTCTGAGATGAATTTGACTCATGGGTTGAAATGTACAGGGCATGATTGTGGGCGGTAAATGGAAAGCATATGTGGAATAATGGGAAATAAAGCCTAATAAGCAAGATGGGATAGATTGTTACGGGCTCAGAAACCAAACAAGAGTTTAGACTTATATGCCTTATACTGAGAGTAGGTGTTTGAGCAGAAAGTAGGTGGCATAGATTTGAGAAAGGGAACACTGATATCATACAGACTAAGAGGCTAGGCTGTATGTGAGCCTAATTATGGTAATAAGGTATCTAAATAAAGTATAGCAGAAGGAATAGAAGGAAATAGAGAGAAGGAAAATGTCAGGGACATTTTAAAGAAGGTATGGATAGGACATATGAATATAAAGAATCTTAGCTCCAGGATATCAGTTTTTACCTCAGGAAATACCCAGTTATAGCTAACAAAACATAAAAGGCATCTGGGTTGTAAATGTTAGGGTACAGGGAGGAATAGGAATGCAAAAATAATTAAATAAAAAGGCTGCCAACTAAGGACAAGGCTATAACTGCTAGGATCTGCAGCTAATTAGTAGCCCAGGTCAGTTAATAACTGAAACTGTGGAACTGTAACCCTAACATTCTTTGAAATTTGCTTTCGAACTACTGGTTAAATCGCACTTTGAAAGTTATCACTTTTATGTATACATATTATATTCCACAGTTTTAAAAATGAAAAAAAAAAAAAGGCAACAGACACGCAAAAACTACTTAAGGCTAATTCTGTCCTAACTTGCGACTCTAGGAATGCAAAGTAATAAACAGTTAGCATTAAACAACAGTGTCCTCTGTCATCTCCCATAAGATCACAAGTTCAGAATACCCATGAAACCCAGTGGCAGTGTTTGGACCGTTCAACAATTTTTGAGCTAGTTATTTCTGTAAAAACAATGAAATGGCTGTGGTAGAACAGTCTGTCAGATAGTCTGTGCCTCAGATGGATGGCCCCTCATTCCAGTTTGTCCCTGAGATTGCATGAAACCTGTCTCAAAAGATTTTCTTTCATAAATGGAAATGGAATTTTCCTCTTGTTCTCAGATTCAACTCAAACTCTCCAAAATCCCAGATTCCAGATGTTCCCAGGCAATTCCCCCAAATCTTCTCCTGCTGTTACCTGAATAAAATCAGACTGGAGTCTTTAAGGTACCTCTGGAGTTCATAAAAAGGCTAAGGAACGGAGCTAGAAATGAAGCGATAGGGAGTTGGGGCAGAATTTGGGTCTTCTGAGAGGAAACAAAGAACTACTGCTGGGAGTATACAGAGAGAGGCTAATTATCTCAGCCCTGACTCTGGTCCTCACTGACAGTCTGACCTCTGGGTCATGCCAAAAGCATCTATTCTTATTTTTTCTCCTGACCCACCTTAGGAAGATGGGAGCTGAGCTCCTTGAAATCAGGAACAAATTTTTTTATTTTTCTGTTTTCCCTTTCGGATGAGCCCAAGGCTGCAACCTAGGCATTTGGCAACTGTTTACCCTCTATGTTGTATAAGGGACATCTCAGAGACATTATAATGAAATAGTTCAGAATAAGTCATTACCTGTTTTCCCAACTGCTAGGTAATACCTATTTTATAAGATTATTGTGCGAGTTAAACAAAATAAGATTATATGTAAAGCACTTAACACAGTGGCTGGCACATAGTAAGAATTCACTCTTTGGTAGCTGTTATTATTACTGCTGGGCTAGGCCATATCCGGATCATTCTAGAGGGTAATGAGATGGTAACCTAAGTCTTTGGCTGCTACTTATATCATTTAAATTGCCATTAATTCATTTCCCCTTCACTGTGAGCAACATAAGAAAGGAAGGGTTCACAGAGCAGTCAAGGATTATGCAGAAATTGCCAGAAGGATTTAACAATCACCTCAGAGCAGAGAGAGCTGTATTCGGAATCTTAAACTTCTAGGGAAAAAGGATTTTCTGGAAAGGGACTCCTGAGGCTTCTAAGTGTCTAAACAATTAAAATACTTGAATTGTATTCTTCAAGTACCTGGTATTGATTCAAATACCTGAATGTAAACTCCTCCCTCTGTAAACTCTAGGAGGGCAGGATTCCCATCTGATTTGTTTACTGCATTTGTATCTCCAGTGATTGATGAAGGGCCCAGAGCACAGGTAGGTCAAAGTAGAGTGTGAAATCTGCAAACATTAAAGGAAAATTATGTGAGTAAAAATTTATCGGTTCTGTAACATGTCTGGCAATAGGGTAGTGCTTCTGGGAGGAAGGAGCCATCCTTGGGAGGTCTTCTTGCTCAATTTAAGTGTCAAAGAGTCTCTGGCATCAGGAGAAACAGCCTCTTCCACTGCTATAATTTTTAAGAAATCGCTGAGCTGCTGTAGGTCAAGAAGACACTCTCTCGGATTGTGGATCATTAATTGGTTTTACCACTTTACTGTTAGGATTCCTAGACCTTGCTGTGCATGGGAATCATTTGAAGTGCTTGTTTCAACTGCAGTTTCCGTAGCCCCCGCTCTAAGATTCTGATTTGGCAGATCTGAAGTGAGACTGAGGAAACTGATTTTTAACAAGTACCTCCCAACCCCATGATTCTAATGCAGAGGAAGAAGGCTCAAAATGAAGAAATAATGCTTTATTAGCTATTTCAAATTGTAACTTCTAATTTCAGTGTTCTTGTCTCTTATTTTAATTTATCTTAAATTTCACCTCATGATGTCAGGTTTAGCAAATTCAAATTCATGAAAACTGATAAGCTTTAGGAGTAGCAAGTTTCAAGAAGTATAATTTCATGAGTTGGCTTGTCCTAGTCCTACAGATTCTATCTCAGTTTATTTTGGGTCTTTTGATATAGAAAACATGCTGTCCTCACCTCTCTATCCTCAGCACCTAAATAATGCCTGGCATATAGTAGTATTTCTATGAATTAATTACCAGGATTTTATATGTAACATTTTCTAATTAGACTATTATATTTGCTTTATTTTCTCCAAAGTTGGTTTGGGATTAGGGGTAGTCTCTCCTTTCTTAGCCTCTAGGACCTTGACTCTTGGAGGAACAAAACTTAAAATTCCACGGCTGCTCCAGAAGAGACCAAGATACAGAAATAGTCAAAATACTAAGAAGTAGATTGCTGTCTTTGTGGTGCTCCCACTCGGGGAGAGCTCCCATCCGCATTTTGAACTAAGCTAAGAATATCTGTGGTATTACTCCACCATCTGTAGTATTACTTCCTCATTTTTACAACCTTTCCTCTGACCCATGCATCCATGCTTCCCCATGCTACTGCCCTAAGCCTGCTTTCCCATTTATGCTCTCAACCTTTCCCTCATTGTACCACTACTATCATCAAAACATGGGTCCCATTGTCTCAAGACTACAGAATCTCTTTAAAATTCAGAGTTGATTTCAACTTTAAAGGCTATAGCATATGAGTCTCTTCTAGAAGGTTGACACTTCCTCTACTGTTGATTGCTCTAAGCAATAATCCATTTTATGCTTAAAAGCCTTCAGTGATAGGGAACTCATGACTTCCTTGCATAAACCATCCCATCTTGTGCAGCTTAAATTGTTACAAAATTCTTGCTTACATCAGAGTAAACTCTATTTCCCTGTAGATTTGTTCAGTAAACAAAAATTAACTCACACTGGTTCTATACCAGGCCCTGTGTTAAAGCACCAGAAATATGATAAATAAGACATGGTCCCACCATATCTGATTGGTACAAATTTTAAAGTCTGAGAACCAATTCTTGGCAAGGATGTAAAGAAATAGAAACGCTCATGAATTACTGTGGGGTTATAAATTAATACAACCATTTTGGAAAGCAATTTGGCAATATCTAATAGTTAAACATGTAAATGACTTCCATTTCTGGCAGAATTACAGATTAGATACCTTAAACAATCTTCCTGCCTAGAAAAATAAAATGTAGTATAAGATATACTTTTACAAATCTATTTAAATGCATCACTGAGCAGGGCACCCAAATAATGAATCCAGAGTCCAAAAACAAAGTAAGTGGGCTAGGTTCCACTGAAAAAGTTTCTGTTCATCCCAGGAAAATTTGAGCCTCTTCGTTGATGTCTATACAGGGTAGGGATAAGAGAGAAAGCAATAAAGCATATGGTCAACTCAGGACAAAAATCTAATAGAAGACCTCTGCACTAATCCAGAACTTCAAAGGCCTATATCCTTAGTGTAAGGATGTGTACCGGTTTGTATATATTGTGTTCCCCAGAAAAAGCCATGTTCTTTGATGCAATCTTGTGGGGGCAGACATATTAGTGTTGATTAAGTTGGAACATCTGGATTAGGTTGTTTCCATGGAGATGTACCCCACTCAACTGTGGGTGATAACTCTGATTGGATAATTTCCATGGAGGTGTGGCCCCATCCATTCAGCGTGGGCCTTGAGTAGTTTACTAGAGCACTATATAAGCTCAAACAGAAGGAGCAAGCTTGCTACAGTCAAGATGGACTCTTTGAAGAATGCACAGGAGCTGAGAGAGGAGCTGCAGCTTACAGAGCAACATTATGGAGATGGCCTCTGAATACAGACTTTTGCTCCAGAGAAGGTCAGAGAGGACAAACACCCCAAGAGAAACTAAGAGTGACATTTTTGAGTAGCTGCAGCCTAGAGAGGAACGTTCTGGGAGAAAGCTGTTTTAAAACCAGAACTCTGGAGCAGTCACCGGCCTCGTGCCTTCCCAGCTAACAGAGGTTTTTCCGGACTCCATTGGCCATCCTTCATTGAAGGTACCTGATTGTCGATGCATTACCTTGGACTTATGGCCTTAAGACTGTAACTGTGTAACCAAATAAACTTGGGAAAAGGCAGCATTAGCAAACTGGAATAGGATGAATCAAAAATAAATCTTGATTTGCAGAAAAGAACAAACAAGGAAACTAGCCTGATTCTACCTTGGCACTGGATGGAGGGGAAAAAAGTCTCTAGTAAGATGTGGTAACCAGAAGCTAGGTTTGTAGTCAGAATTCATACCTTTTGTGTGGTCTGAAAAAGCCTCAAAGAAACAATTGAAAGTGGTGCTGAGTTTATAGCATTCGCAAGCAGCTGTCAACAGCAAACAAACATCTCCGGAAACACTCACATCAAACCAAACTTAAAATAATTCTCTCAAATAAACTTCTCAGGAAATTATGTAGCCCACAGTTAAAATCCCAATATACACAAGGAAATAATGGATCATAAGTGAGAACTGTCAGAAACCCCCGAGACCAGAAATAGATCTATAAAGACTTCAAGTCAGATGCTGAAAATAAAATAATAATGGTTAATATATTTAAAGTAACAGAAGAGAAACTTGAAAAAAGAAGCAGTGAATTAAAAACTATAGAAAATAACCAAAGGAAACAAATAAACTTCTAGAAATTAAAAATATAAAAATTGAAATTTAAAACTCAGTGAGTGCTTTAAATGGAAGTTCAGACACTGTGAAGAGAGAATTCGTGTACTGGAAATGAGATCCAAAGAAATTATCCAGAATGCAGTCCTGAAATTCAAAGAGACAAAAGAGCCAGTAAAAGATCTGAGAAATAGAATGAGAAAGTCTTATATATATCTAATTGGACTGAACTGAAGGAGATAATGGAAAGAATAAGTAAAAGGCAAAATGTGGGAGGTGACGTCATCAACATGGCAACATAAACAGCTACTGAAAACTTCTCTCCAGAGATTCAGTGAAAAAAAAGACAATTCTGAAATGTTTGAAACTCTGGAGGAGGCTATAGATGGGAGAAAGGCCCTGCGAATGCTGAATTGAAGAAAGAGAAGAAATATCAGGTAGGACTTCTCAGTCCTGGACCAGCTGGTCATCTCCCCTCCCCCTCACTCAGTCTCCGTGTGGGAAAGGCACAAAAACAGCAGACGGGACCCCTCCCACCAAGGACACAGATTTTAAAGTCTCAGCAGTGAAAAATACCCTCACTGTTTGAAGACCCTGGTCCAGGGGAGGACATTTCGAGGCCCAGATCAGTGAGGGACAAAGAGACTGAGAAAACATGGCCAGAGACGCATTTCCAGCCCTGTGTCTGTAAGCCCTTCCTCCAGTCTTTGAGGGAAGCAGCACCCTGTGGCCCTGCTCCCGGGCAGACCAGCCTCTCGGGACAATTAAGTTACCAAACAGTGCCATCTGCTGGTCAGTCCTGATAGTGCAAGGACCCTTTGTTAGGAACACAGGAGTTGGTCTACACACCCTGTGTGGAATCCTAGCCCTGTTCTGGCTGAGAAATAGGGAAGATCCAACCATTAAAGCAGGGCTCTAAAACAAACCCAGGTTTTGCTGACTGGCAGAAAGCAGAGCACCACTGGGAACCAGCAGATCTATATTACCACACACAGTGAACTTGCTGGGGTGCCCAGGGCCTACCTCCCATCCCTGTGGCAGGCCACAGTGGGTGCCTGATTTGGGGGAGAAGACTGGGGAGCAAAGCCAATCTGAAAACTGGCCAGGGAGAGCAGAAAAATAAGATAGAGACCAAAATCAACCAAAAAGAAAACCTTAGGCTAAGAAAACAGGAAACAATGTCCAGAAGAAACCAACAAAGAAAGTCAGATGCCGAGACACCAGTAAAAAGTCACAAGCCACATCCAGAAATGGGAAGATATGGCCCAGTCAAAGGAAGAAACTAACATTTCAACTGAGATTCAGGAGTTGAAACAACTAATTATAGATGTTCAAACAAATGTTTTAAATCAAGTCAACGAGGTGAGAGAGAATGTGACAAAAGAGATGAAGGTTATAGAGAAGACACTGACTGATCATAAGGAAGAATTCATAAGCTTGAAGAAACAAATGGCAGAACTTATGGGAATGAAAGGCACAACAGAAGAGATGAAAAGCACAATGAAGACATACAACAGCAGACTTGGAGAGGCAGAAGAAAAGCTCAGTGAGATGGAGAACAGGACATCTGAAATCCTGCACACAAAGGAACAGATAGGGAAAAGAATGGAAAAATAGGAACAGGGTCTCAGGGAACTGAAGGACAACATGAAGTGCATGAATATATGTGTTATAGGTGTTCCAGAAGGAGAAGAGAAGGGGGAAGCAGTAGAAGGAATAATAGAGGAAATAATCAATGAAAATTTCCCAATTCTTAAGAAAGACATAAAATTACAGGTCTAAGAAACACAGCATACCCCAAAAAGAGTTGACCCAAATAGACCTATTCCAAGACACTTATTAATCAGCTTTTCAAATGTCAAAGACAAAGAGAGACTTCTGAAAGCAGCAAGAGAAAAGCAATCCATCACATACAAGGGAAACTCGATAAGACTAAGTGCAGATCTCTCAGCAGAAACCATGGAGGTGAGAAGAAGTTGTATGACATATTCAAGATACCGAAAGAGAAAAACTGCCACCAAGAATCCTATATCCGGCAAAACTGTCCTTCAAAAATGAGGGAGAGTTTAAAATATTTACAGATAAACAGACACTGAGAGAGTTCATGAAGAGGAGACCTCCTCTACAGGAAATACTAAAGGGAGTGCTACAGACAGATAGGAAAAGACAGGAGAGAGAGACTTGCAGAAGAGTGTAGAAATGAAGATATCAGGAGATAGAAAGAGGGTAGAGATCAGGCATTTGATGTTGAAGGAGTATAGAATGTTCTAGAGGATTGATTGTATAGATCTAGAAATGGATAGCACAATATTGTAAGTACACTAAAAAAAGATGACTGTGAATACAGTTGAAAGAGAAAGGTTAGGGGTCTGTATGACACCAGAAGGAAAGACAGAAGAAAAGACTGGTACTGTATAGCTTAGTGAAACCTAGAGTGGTCAATGAGTGTGATTCAATGTACAATTGTAAGAATGTTTTTGCGTGAGGGAACAGCAAGAAGGAATGAAGTTATGAGGTATGTAACGAAGTGAATGTACTGTGAGGGCAGTAGGTTGAGTGAAATAAACCAGAAATGAAAAGACAACAAACATTATAATGCCTCACTAATATGGACTAATAACAATGTGTAAACTCTGAGAATTGAATCTGGGAGCATGGGTTATAAGGGGAAGGCTTATGTAAAGGTTCCCAGATCGTAAGCTCTTATAGTAGTCACATTTATTGATGCCTTGTAACAGTTATTTCTAAATTTTGAGATTCTGAGCTGTTTGTGTGTGATATGGATGATCCCTGGAGCCTCGGGAGTATGTGTGGCACTTGGGACTCAGAATCAGAGTTCAGCAGCTGTGAGTGTTGGCATTGCCCCATGAATCAACTGTTAAAGAGGCTGAAAAGGAGATCAAAACTTGACTGGAGATATAACAAAATGATCTTGGTTGAGATTAGGGTAGATCAGACTAAAGGGTAGAGGGTGATATTAATTGTGTTTTAGAACTTTGACTTCTTTGTGGGACCAAAGGAAGAGATGGTTATATGGTGCAAAATCTGTATTTTCTATAGTACACTATATAATTAAACTTGTATGGTAAGTTACTCAAATGCCATATTACCACATGGAACCTTGACTAAAGAGTGAGACCTGGTTGTTTGTACAGGTTAGCATGAAACCCCGATACATCCCAGAGTAATTTGGGCAGAGAATAAAAAGTATTTGCAAAGCCCCCTTGAGGAACTGTGGGAAAATGTGGAAATATTAAACTTCCCCAGCTGGGGAATTCCTGATTCTCACACGCATTGGAGACCACCAGCTTAGTAGGCCAAGCCCTCGATCTTGGGGCTTGTCCTTACAAAGCTTGTTACTACAAAGGAGAGGCTAAGCCTACTTATAATTGTGCCTAAGAGTCACCCCCAGAGGGCCTCTTCTGTTGCTCAGATGTGGCCTCTCTCTCTAAGCCAACTCAGCAGGTAAACCCACTGCCCTCCCCCTATGTGGGACATGACTCCCAGGGGTATAAATCTCCCTGGCAGTGTGGAATATGACTCCCGGGGCTGAGCCTGGACACTGCATTGTGTGATTGAGAAAGCCTTCTGGACCAAAAGGGGGAAGAGAAATGAAACAAAGTTTCAGTGGCTGAAAGATTTCAAATGGAGTCACAAGGTCATTCTGGAGGTAACTCTTATGTGTTATATAGATATCCCTTTAGTTTTTAGTTTATTAGAATAGGTAGAAGGAAATATCTGAAACTGTTGAACTGCAATCCAGTATCCTTGATTCTTGAAGGTGAGTGTATAACTATATAGCTTATATGGTGTGACAATGTGATTGTGAAAACCTTATGGCTCATACTCCCTTTATGACAAATGAGTAGAAAATTGGGGACAAAAAGTAAATGAATAATAAGGAGGAGGGGGGTATGGGATGTTTTGGGTGTTCTTTTTACTTTTATTTTTATTCTTATTTTAATTTTTTTGAGTAATGAAAATGTTCAAAAATTGATTGTGATGATGAGTACACAACTATATGATATATTGTGAACAACTGTTTTACACTTTGGATGATTGTATGATATGTGAATATATTTCAATTAAATTTTTTTTTTAAAAAAAGGCAAAAGTTCAAGAGATACTGTCTGATAATTTTCCTTTGTGGAAGTCAAATCACCTATATACCAGTTAACTATTGCTGCAAAAAAAGCACCTGAAAATTTAGTAATTTAAAACAACACCCATTTTATTTGCTCATAATTTTGTGTGTCAACTGGGCAGTTGTTCTGGTCATCATGGCTGATCTCTGCCATTGTTGACAACTTGGCAGAGACAACTGGTTTAGGATAGTCTTATTCACATACATGACCAGCTACATAATTTGTAGGTCCCACTGCAAAATGAAAATGCAAGACCCCCTGTATAAAATTATTAAGAATTTAAGATGATGACAACATATTATTAAATCGAGTGCAGGGCCCTTCTGAGGATGGGGCCCTTTGCAACTACACAGGGCTCAGGCCTGTGAAACTTACCTTGCTCACATATTTGGTGGTTGGCAAGCTGATTGGGGCTTCTTTTAAATAGCCCCAGAGTGGGTCCATTTTAAATAGCCCCAGAGTGGGTTTGCCCTGGAAGGGTGACTCAGGCCTCACTTCTCAGATCCACTTTTTTTAAAAATGCAATTTTATTGAGATATATTCACATACCATATAACTGATCCAAAGTATACAATCAGTGGCTCAAAGTATCATCATATAGTTGTGCATTCATCATCAAAATCAATTTTAGAAACTTTCTTTACTCAAAAAGAAAAGAAATAAAAATAAAAAAGAAAACCCAAAACATCCCATGCCTCTTGTGGCAGCTAATGCTGCCAGGATGCAAAGCACCAGAAATGGATTGGCTTTTGTAAAGGGGGTTTATTTGGTTACACAGTTACAGTCTTAAAGCCATAAAGTGTCCATCAACAAGGGTACCTTCACTGGAGGATGGCCAATGGTGTCCGGAAAACCTCTGTTAGCTGGGAAGGCACGTGGCTGGTGTCTGCTTGCTCCCAGGTTGCATTTCAAAATGGTGTTCTCTAAAATGTCTGCATCAGCTTCCAACGGCGTCTTCAAAATATCTGTCTCAGCTACAGCTAGCTCTCTCCTTCTGTCTGAGCTTATATAGTGCTCCAGTAAAGTAATCAAGGCCCACATTGAGTGGGCAGGGCCACACTTCCATGGAAATTATCCAATCAGAGTTATCATCTACAGTTGGGTGGGTCACATCTCCATGGAAACACTCAATGAAAGAATTACAATCTAATCAACACCAATACGTCTGCCCACACAAGACTGCATTAAAGAATATGACTTTTTCTGGGGGACATAATATATACAAACTGGTATACCCCTTATGCCTCCCAATTATTATTTCTTTTTGTCTTTATTACTCATATACCCATACACTGGATAAAGGGAATATCAGTCACTAGGTTTTTACAATCACACAGTCACGCAATAAAAGCTGTGTAGTTATGAAGTCATTATCAAAGATCAAGGCTACTGGATTACAGTTCAAAAATTTCAGTTATTTCCTTCTGGCCACTCCAATACATCAGAAACCAAAAAGAAAGATCTATATAATGAATCAGTAATCATAATCATTTGTTAAATTGTAATTTCTCAGTGACACCTCTTCCCTCTCATTTGATCATTCTGTCAGTCTTCATGGATATCTGAGTAATGACCATTTTAACCTCTTTGTGCTGGAAAGGGGTGTTGACCTTGTGGGGTAGAGGAATGAAACTGGTTGATATTCTTGGAGAGACTGGTACCTCTGTGTTTTAGGGCTTATCTGGCATAGGAACAATCTGGAGGCCTTAAGATTCTGAGAAATTAAACTTACTAAGAAAAAGTTTATAGAGTCTTGGATAGAGCCCAGGGTATTCTTTAGGTTTTGCCAAATACTGTTGACTGGGGCTTGGCATACTGTGGCAATTTGCAATATCTGCCTGACACTTGCATAAGAGTAACCTCCAGAATGACCTCTCAACTCTACTTGAAATCTCTGAGCCACCGCAACTTTATTTTGTTTCCTTCCTTTTCTCCCTTTGGATCAAGAAGGCATTCTCAATCCCACGATGCCAGGGCCAGCCTCATTCCTGGGAGTCATGTCCCACCTCACTAGGGAGACTCACTCCTCTGAGAGTCATGTCCCATGTAGGGGGTAGGGTAGTGAGTTTATTTGTAGAGTTGGCTCAGAGAGAGAGGCCACATCTGAGCAACAAAAGAGGTTCTCCGTGGGAACTGAAGGAAACTTCCTCAATATGATAAAGGGCATATATGAAAAAGCCATAGCCAGCATAGTACTCAATGGAAAGAGACTGAAAGCCTTCCTTTTAAAATCAGGAACAAGGCAAGGATGCCCACTGTCACCACTGTTATTTAACATTGTGCCAGAAGTACTAGCCAGAGCAATCTGGCAAGACAAAGAAATAAAAGGCATCCAAATTGGAAAGGAAGAATTAAAACTGTCATTATTTGCAGATGATATGATGTTATATTTGGAAAGCCCTGAGAAATCAATGACACGGATACCTGAGCTAATAAAGAAATTTAGCAAAGTAGTGGGATACAAGATTAATGCACATAACTCAGTAATGTTCCTATACACTAGAAAGGAGCCAACTGAAGAGACACACAAGAAAAAGATTCCATTCTCAATAGCAACTAGAAAAATCAAGTACCTAGGAATAAACTTAACCAAGGATGTAAAAGACCTTGTGCCAGTTTGATGTATTATGTCCCCCAAAATGCCACATTCTTTGATGCAATATTGTGGGGCAAGATGTATTAGTGTTGATTAGGTTGGAACCTTTTGATTGTTTCTATGGAGGGTGTGGCCTGTTTATGGGATTGTTTCCATGGAAGCGTAGCCCCACCCATTCAGATTGGGTCTTGATTTAATTATCGGAGCCCTACAAAAGCTTGGAAACTGAAGGACTTTAGAGGAGCTGCAGCTGAGAGACACATTTTGAAGACAGCCGTTGTAAGCTGATACTGATGTTTTGGAGAAGGCCATTTTGAAATGCAACCTGGGAGCAAGCAGATGCCAGCCATGTACCTTCCCAGCTAACAGAGGTTTTTGGATGCTATAAGCCATCCTTCAGTGAGGGTACCCTGTTGTTGATGCCTTACCTTGGATACTTTATGGCCTTAAGACTTAAGACTTAACTGTGTAACCAAATAAACCCCCTGTATAAAAGCTAATCCATTTCTGCTGTTTTGCATAATGGCAGCATTAGCAAACCGGAACAGACCTATACATAGAAAATTACATAACTTTACTAAAAGAAATAGAAGGGGAGCTAAAAATATGGAAAAATATTCCGTGTTCATGGATAGGAAGGCTAAATGTGATTAAGATGTCAATTCTACCCAAACTCATCTACAGATTCAATGCAATTCCAATCAAAATTCCAACAACCTACTTGCAGACTGGGAAAAGCTAGTTATCAAATTTATTTGGAAGGGAAAGATGCCTTGAATTGCTAAAACATTCTAAAAAAGAAAAAGTGGGAGGACTTACACTTCCTGACTTTGAAGCTTATATAAAGCCACAGTAGTCAAAACAGCATGTTACTGGCACAAAGGTAGACATATTGATCAATGGAATTGAATTGAGAATTCAAAAATAGACCCCCAGATCTGCGGTCAACTGATCTTTGATAAGGCCCCCCCAAACCACTGAACTGGGACATAACAGTCTCTTCAACAAATGGGGCTAAGAGAGCTGGATACCCATATACAAAAGAATGAAAGAGGACCCCTACCTCACACCCTACGCAAAAAATAACTCAAAGTGGATTAAAGACCTCAATAGAAGAGACAGCACCATAAAACTCCTAGAAGATAATGTAGGGAATCATCTTCAAGACCTTATACTAGGAGGTCGCTTCTTCTACCTTACACCCAAAGCACAAGCAACAAAAGAAAAAATAGATAAATGGGAACTCCTCAAAATTAAAAGCTGCTGTACCTCAAAAGAATTTGTCAAAAAAGTGAAGAGGCAGCCAACTCAATGGGAAAAAAATTTTGGAACCATGTATCTGACAAAAGACTGATATCCTGCATAAAGAAAGAAATCCTACAACTCAATGACAATAGTACAAACAGCCCGATTGTAAAATGCGCAAAAGATATGAAAAGACGTTTCACTAAAGAGGAAATACAAATGGCTAAAAAAACACATGAAAAAAATTTCGTCTTCACCAGCTATTTGGGAAATGCAAATTAAGACCACAATGAGATATCATCTCACACCAATTAGAATGACTGCCATTAAACAAAAAGGAAACTACAAATGCTGGAGAGGATGTGGAGAAATTGGAACCCTTATTCACTGCTGTTGGGACTGTATAATGGTACAGCCACTCTGGAGGACAGTCTGGCGGTTCCTTAGAAAACTAGATATCAAGTTACCCTTCAATCCAATAATTTCACTTCTCAGTATATACCCAGAAGATCTGAAATTAGTGACATGAACAGATATTTGCACACTGATGTTTATGGTGGCATTATTCACAATTGCCAGGAGATGGAAACAATCCAAATGTCCTTCAACAGATGAGTGGATAAACAAAATGTGGTATATACACATGATGGAATACTACGCAGCATTAAGAAGGAATGAGGTTGTGAAACATATGAAGACATGGATGAAACTTGAAGACATAATGCTGAGTGAAATAAGCCAGACACAAAAAGAGAGATATTGTATGTTACCACTAATGTGAACTCTGTGAAAAATGTAAAATAAATATTTTATATTGTAGGATGTAGGGGACCTAGAGACAGCAACTAGTGAAGGGGAAACGGTAATCTAATAAGAACAGATAAACCATTCAGGGTAATCGCAATGTTATGGAATGCTCAGGAATGATTATGGTTTGTAAATTTTCTTGGGTGTGGTAGGAACATGTTGGAAGCCATGTAGTTATTCTAGGTTATTTGTTTTTCTTATTCCTTTGTTTTGTTTTGTTTAATTTTTTTTTTAGTTTTCTGATAAAGTAAAAAAAAAATATATTGAATTAAAAAATTAGCTTCAATGTAAAAAAAAAGAGGTTCTCTTGAGGTGACTCTTAGGCATAATTATAAGTAGGCTTAGCTTCACTATTGCAGAAATAAGTTTCATAAGGGCAAGTCTCAAGATTGACGGTTTGGCTGATTAAATTGGGAGTCCCTAATGCTTGAGAGAATATCAGGAATTCCCTATGTGGGGAAATTTTAATAGTTCCACCTTTTTCCCCAGTCCCTCAAAGGGACTTTGCAAATACTTTTTTTATTTTCCACCCAAAAATAGTCTGGAATGTGTTGAGGTATTGCATTAACCTGTACAGAATAACAAGGACTCATTCCCTAGTCTAGATTCCATGTAATTGTGTTGTTTCAATAAACTGCCCAGACAGGTTAAGTTAGTGTACTACAGAAAACTTAAATTTTGGACAAAATAAACATCTCTTCCTTTGGTCTCACACAGAAGTTGAAGTTTTAAAATACAGACAATATCATCTTTTACCCTGTATTCTGATTTACCTTGGTCCTAATCAGGTCTGTTTCATTCACAGCTGTAACTGAAGTCTGATCTCTTTTGACAGTTGCTGTATGGAATAATGCTGACCTTCAGAGCTGCAGAACTCTTAACTCTGAGTCACAGGTGTAACACAGATACCCAAAGTTCCAGGGATCTACCAGGTTATACACAAAGAACAAAGCATCTCAGAATTTAGAAATAACAGTTAAAACTCAGGAACAGATGAACTGCTTGCTATAAGAGCTTACAATCTAGGAACCTTTACAATGAGCCTTATTGAAAATTCTGTATTCCTTAATCATTGATTATACAATCTCTGCTCACTTTTTATCCCTATAACATACGCTCTCGAATTCAATTCTCAGAGTTTGCTCGTTATAGCTAGTTTATATTAGTGAGATTTTCTTTTTTTTTTTTAATCATTTTATTGAGATATATTCACATACCACGCAGTCATACAAAAGAAATCGTACTTTCGATTGTTTACAGTACCATTACATAGTTGTACGTTCATCACCTAAATCAATCCCTGACACCTTCATTAGCACACACACAAAAATAACAAGAATAATTATTAGAGTGAAAAAGAGCAATTGAAGTAAAAAAGAACACTGGGTACCTTTGTCTGTTTGTTTCCTTCCCCTATTTTTCTACTCATCCATCCATAAACTAGACAAAGTGGAGTGTGGTCCTTATGGCTTTCCCAATCCCCTTGTCACCCCACATAAGCTATATTTTTATACAACTGTCTTCGAGATTCATGGGTTCTGGGTTGTAGTTTGATAGTTTCAGGTATCCACCACCAGCTACCCCAATTCTTTAAAACCTAAAAAGGGTTGTCTAAAGTGTGCGTAAGAGTGCCCACCAGAGTGACCTCTCGGCTCCTTTTGGAATCTCTCTGCCACTGAAGCTTATTTCATTTCCTTTCACATCCCCCTTTTGGTCAAGAAGATGTTCTCCGTCCCACGATGCCGGGTCTGCATTCCTCCCCGGGAGTCATATTCCACGTTGCCAGGGAGATTCACTCCCCTGGGTGTCTGATCCCACGTAGGGGGGAGGGCAGTGATTTCACCTTTCAAGTTGGCTTAGCCAGAGAGAGAGGGCCACATCTGAGCAACAAAGAGGCATTCAGGAGGAGACTCTTAGGCACAAATATAGGGAGGCCTAGCCTCTCCTTTGCAGCAACCGTCTTCCCAAGGGTAAAACTTATGTTAGAGGGCTCAACCCATCAAACCACCAGTCCCCTATGTCTGTGGTCATGTTAGCAACCATGGAGGTGGGGTAGGCGAATACCCCTGCATTCTCCACAGGCTCCTCAAGGGGGCACTACATCATTTTTTTTTCCTTGTTTTTCTTTCTTTTTTTTTTTTTTTAACTTTCCCTTCTTTTTTTTTTTTATCATCATTTTATTGAGATATATTCACATACCACGCAGTCATACAAAACAAATCGTACTTTCGATTGTTTACAGTACCATTACATAGTTGTACATTCATCACCTAAATCAATCCCTGACACCTTCATTAGCACAGACACAAAAATAACAAGAATAATAATTAGAGTGAAAAAGAGCAATTGAAGTAAAAAAGAACACTGGGTACCTTTGTCTGTTTGTTTCCTTTCCCTACTTTTCTACACATCCATCCATAAACTAGACAAAGTGGAGTTTGGTCCTTATGGCTTTCCCATTCCCATTGTCACACCTCATAAGCTATATTTTTATGCAACTGTCTTCGAGATTCATGGGTTCTGGGTTGTAGTTTGATAGTTCCAGGTATCCACCACCAGCTACCCCAATTCTTTAGAACCTAAAAAGGGTTGTCTAAAGTGTGCGTAAGAGTGCCCACCAGAGTGACCTCTCGGCTCCTTTTGGAATCTCTCTGCCACTGAAGCTTATTTCATTTCCTTTCACATCCCCCTTTTGGTCAAGAAGATGTTCTCCGTCCCACGATGCCGGGTCTGCATTCCTCCCCAGGAGTCATATTCCACGTTGCCAGGGAGATTCACTCCCCTGGGTGTCTGATCCCACGTAGGGGGGAGGGCAGTGATTTCACCTTTCAAGTTGGCTTAGCCAGAGAGAGAGGGCCACATCTGAGCAACAAAGAGGCATTCAGGAGGAGACTCTTAGGCACAAATATAGGGAGGCCTAGCCTCTCCTTTGCAGCAACCGTCTTCCCAAGGGTAAAACTTATGTTAGAGGGCTCAACCCATCAAACCACCAGTCCCCTATGTCTGTGGTCATGTTAGCAACCATGGAGGTGGGGTAGGCGAATACCCCTGCATTCTCCACAGGCTCCTCAAGGGGGCACTACATCATTTTTTTTCCTTGTTTTTCTTTCTTTTTTTTTTTTTTTAACTTTCCCTTCTTTTTTAAATCAACTGTATGAAAAAAAAAGTTAAAAAGAAAACAAACATACAATAAAAGAACATTTCAAAGAGACCATAACAAGGGAGTAAGAAAAAGACAACTAACCTAAGATAACTGCTTAACTTCCAACATGTTCCTACTTTACCCCAAGAAAGTTACATAATATAGCAACCTTTCTGTGAACTTGTTCCTACTATATCCATCAGAAATTAACAGACATGCCTCACGACTTCATTCCTTCCTACAGCTGCTCAGTATTCCATTGTATGTATACACCTGAGTTCACCCTTCCGTTCATCATTTGGTGTACCCTTAGGCCACCTCCATCCATTGCAAATCGTGAATAATGCCACCGAAAATACCAGTGTGCAAATGTCTATTTGTATCCCCGTGCTTTTAGTTCTTCCAAGTATATAATAACGGGGATGCAGGATCACATGGCAACCCTATACTTAGCCTCCTGTGGAACCACCACACTGCCCTCCAGAGAGGCTGCACCATTCTACTTTCCGACCAACAGGGAATAGGTACATCCCCTCTCTCCACAATTTCTCCATGCACTTGTATCTTTCTGTTTTTTTTTTAATCAGTTTTATTCACACACCATAAAATCCATCCTTAGTGTATAATCAATGGCTGTCCCAGTATAATCACATAGTTATACATTCACCACCACAGTCTATATTGAGAACATTTCCATTTCTTCTGCAAAGAAAGAAGAGAAAAGAGAAAAAAGAAGAGAAACAACAACAACAAGAATCCCTTACCCCTCCCTAAAATCCCCCTCTTACTGACACTTAGCTTTGGTAAATTGCCTTTGTTACAATTAATGAAAGAACATTACAATGTTACTGTTAACTATAGACTCTAGTTTGCATTAATTATATATTTTCCATATACCATCCCATTTTAACACCTTGCAATGATGATATTCATTTTTTCTCTCTCATGTAAAAACTTTCTTATATTTGTACATTTAATCACCATCATTGTCCACTCTAGGTTTCACTAGGTTAGTTATACAGTCCCAGTTTTTATCCTCTATCTTTCTGTCTGGGGTCATACATGCCTCTTTCCTTTTACTTTCAACCGTACTCATACTCTGCTTTGTTCACTATACTTACAATATTGTGCTACCATCACACAGTATTGTGCTATCAATTTCTGAATGTTTACAATCGATCCTGTTGAACATTCTGTACTCCTTCAGCATCAAATGCCCAATCACTACCCTCTTTCTATCTCTTGATAACCTCTATTCTCAGCTTTAACTCTTGGAGTTTGCTCATTATGGTTAGTTCATATTAGTGAGACCATACAGTATTTGTCCTTTTCTTTCTGGCTTATTTCATGCAACATAATATCCTTAAGGTTCATCCACATTGATTCATGAGTCATGACTTTATTCTTTCCGCTGCGTAATATTCCATCTTATGTATATACCACAGTTTGTTTATCCATTCATCCATCGATGGCCATTTGGGCTGTTCCATCTTTTTGACAATCGTGAGTAATGCCACAATAAACATAGATTTGCAAATGTCTATTCGTACTCCTGCTTTCAGTTCTTTCAAGTATATACCTAGTAATGGGATTGCTGGATTATATGGCAATTCTATACTTAGCTTCCTGAGGAACTGCCAAACTGCCTTCCAGAGTGGCTGTATCATTCTACATTCCCACCAACAGTGAATGGGTGTACATATTTCTCCACATCCTCTCCAGCACTTGTAGTTTTCTGTTTTGTTTTGTTTTGTTTGTTTGTTTTGTTTTTTGATAATGAACATTCTAGTAGGTGTGAGATGATGTCTCATTGTGGTATTGATTTGCATTTCCCTAATAGCTAGTGAAGTTGAGCATCTTTTCATATGCTTTTGAGCCATTTGTATTTCCCAGATCCACTTTCTACCAATTCAGCAGAGATGAGCATGATCCTCAGAGGCATTCCTGACCGCAGAGATTCCAACAAGCATGTTGATATGGTGTAAAAAATGGCGCCATCACCATCAGAGCAGACAATATGACTCCTGACTAGCTCACCCACACAGAGAGCTGCATCCTGAATGCAACATCATGAGGGCCCACGCAGAAGTGTCTCCTGGAAATACTATGCATTGGGTCAGCAATTCATAGTTTTTAGAGATAGTTCACAAACATCTCCTCATGTCTTCACAACTCTGTGACATGCCTTTTTGACCTTGGAGAACTTCTCACTGCACACATTAGAATTTGCCTGTTTGATAGTACGGGTGCAAACGGCAGAGTAGGAAGTTTAACAAATCACTCCCTCCACTAGAAAAATGAAACAGCTGAAAAAAGAGACTGGAATTAACTAGCTGGTAACCCTGGAACCAAAACGAACATTGAGAACAACTACAGGAGTGCCAGAGGAAGTGAGACGCTGCTGAAAGTTCAATCTTTTGTTAGGGAAAGCACGAATCAGTGACCAGTGTTCATTGTTCACCCCTACAACGGCAGCTGCAAATGGCTGCAGGTACAGCAATGCAAGCCAGGTTCCAGGAGAGTCAGCTGGGGCCAGGGCTAGCAGAGGAAACCTCCTCTAAAATTTGGGGTTGAGGTTCAAGATGGGTCTGGCAACCCCTGAAGGACCAGTATGGAAGCTGGCCTCAGTTTCGGCCCCCTGGCAGCAACACTTTCAGCCTCCCACCAGCATCCACCTGGGCTGTTCCTGACCTGGCAGATCCCTGAGAGCACAGCATAGACTCAAGCCTTGATATCAGCCCTCTCAGCCAGCAGCAGCTTCTGGCCTCACATGCAGCATCTACCAGTCTTAAAGACAGAGTGTACTTTTTCACTGGTTAAGTTTCTTCTTTCTCTTTCTTGTGTTGTTTAGTCTGGCAGAGCCCTGAGGGCCCACTGCAGATGCTAGTCTCAGTTTCTCTCAGGGACAGCATCTTCTAACCTTACACCAGCACCTACAGGGACATAAAAAGCCAATACAACTGTTTTCTTTTGATTTTTTGGTTGATTGTTTTTTGTTTTTGTTTTTTCTTTCTCTGTTTTTTTTGGGGGGGTTGGCAGATCCCTGAGAGAAAAGCAAGCACACTGGCCTAGGTTTTGGCCTCTAAAGCAGCAGCTTCTGGCTTCTCACCAGCATATAACAAGAGACTTGGAAAGGCAATGTTCATTATTTTTTTCATTGTTTTTTTTTTGGGGGGGGGGGGTTGGTTTCTTAGTGTTTTTCTCTTTTTTTTCCCCTTCCTCACTCTCTTTCTTTCTTTCCTATTTTATTCCATCTCTCTTTCTTTTATTTTTTTTTCTTCTTGTTCTTAGTCTTGTGAATGAAGAGTGAGAGAACTAGGTTTCCAGAGTGACCAAAACATAATGCTCAGAATGTCCAGTTCTCAACAAAAAATTACAAAACATACAAGGAGACAGGAAAGTATGGCCCAGTCACAGGAAAATAAGATTTGAGGGAAAGTATTCCAGGGGCGCATAGTCTCTGGAATTACTAATCATAGATCTTAGAAGAACTCTCATAAATAGAATCAATTAACTGAAGGAAAACCTAAAGAAGTAAAGGAAATCAGGATAAACAATATGAACAGAATGAGAATTCCAATAATAAGATGGAAATTATAAAGAAGAACCAAGTGGAAATTCTGAACTCAAAAGTACAGTAACTAGAGTGAAGAATTCAATAGAGGGGTTCAAGAGCAGAATGGAGGAGGCAGAAGAAAGGATCAGTGAACTTGAAGACAAAACAATTGAAATTGTCCAGGTTGATGATCAAAAGAAAAAAGAATGAAAAAATAAATAAATAAACAGAGCCAGAGAACCTGTGGGATACCATCAAGTTTACCAATATATGCAGTGGATTCTTTGCCTGATACGCTCAAACGACCAACTCCTGAGACACCATGGTTTCAAAGAGAAATGGAGTTTTCTTGCTAGGCACAAAGCAGGAGAGTAGATGACCTATCGGCCCAAAATCTGTCTCTTCGGTCTGCAGTAATTCTGATAGTTTCATAGCATCAAAAGATAGGCAGGTTTGGGGATAATGAGCACAATGGCCCCAGATGATGTTGTTGGAGGTGATCTAATTATTGAGCAGGCACAAATTGATTATGTGCTTAGTCACAGAACATATGTAAGAAAATGGCAGCCTTAATATGATAATGGGATGATTTTTAATATTATAATGAGGTATAAGTGACTTAGAGGTTAAAGTCTAACCTCCTGCACATGTCAGGCAGGCCCATTTTGGTTAGATCTAGCTTTGTTATCAAGATAACAGATGAGACAATGGTGTTCAGGTAGTTTATGTGGCTTTCCCAAGATTACAGAGAAAATGTAACAGCTAGAACTGGAATCCAGATCCTCTGCCTCCTTTTCATATCTCTTTCCAGTTGCCCATGTCTCTACAAACCACCAAAAATAAGGATAAATCTTTGGAGGGCTGTGCCACTCTCCTACCCCACCCCTCCACTCCTATCCCTACCAAACAGGCAATGCTTGCTGCTTCTTTCTGCAGAGACTCGAAGCTTTACATCACCCGTTGGTCATAAATTGTAACCCTATGAATTCTAGTTGCTTCAAGTAACACCTTGGTGAGTAAGGAGAAGAGAGTAGCCTCAGCCTAATAGCTTACAGGGTTAGCAGAAGGGCAGTCCCTTCAACTGGTGAAAATTTATAGAGAAATCTGGAAATTATGAGACAACATTGCAGAAAGTCCCCAAAGAGATTTTACTAACAAGACAGGCTGCGCCTCAGCAATCTGCCCATCTATGATTTAATTTCTCCACCAAGTGCTCCTTAGCCCACCCAGAATTTCTGAAAGAAGCAGAGTTAAACCCTTCTCTGGTAGGATTTGTTTTTCGAGGTTGACCCCCTAGGCCAAAACTTCTGTCTCCTGGGATCCATTCTGAATTAAATTTGTCATTGAATCCTGCCCATGGAGTATCCTTAACATAAGCACTTCCCCTCCGCCGCTTCTAACCTCGGTGTCAACACCAATTCTAATTCAAAGACTGGGGAGAAATATAGGGAGAACACCACAAAACTTATTGCCACCAGGAGAATATGAAGACACAAGTTTTGCTTGGCTGAAAGCGAAGAGATGAGACGGGGAATCTAGCTGCTCGGAGTTCCTGTGGTCTTTAAAATGTGTCGCAGCAACACACCTTGCCTCTGGACAAGAAAAGACGTCTAAGGACAGGAAAGACGCTGTGCTCTGGCTTTCCTTGGAAAGGCTGATAAAGGGCATAGTCACTTGAGCTGTAAGTAGGATGCAAACAATTTTATTTTCCTCTGCTACCTACAGAGATACTATTTCCTTCTCTAGCTTTATGTTTCAATATACCTGGGTTGCTAGAAATTCTCTTTGTAAAATAAAGACTCCCCTTTACTTTTGCTTTTTTCTGAATCAGAAAATTCTGTATTGAGCTTTGAATATCTGCTGTCCTGCTTACCTGCTGCTTTTGAGCTGATGAAACATTTCCTCTTTTCACTGTGGATTTGTGAAAAGCTTCCTGCCCATGAGACGGAGTGAAGTTTGAAGTAATATTTGTAGTATGGTTTGTTGTTTTCATGCTCTTGTCATTGAAATTATAGACAAGCAGCAAGCCTCCTCTGTTGCAAGGTGAGAAACAAAGTTCCTTTGGCCTCTGTTCTTTTGAGAGAAGCATGTGAGTTAGTTGGCAACTTCAGTTTGCTTCCGAAATGAATCAATCGGCTGCTACTTGGCATGTTTAAAGAGTTTGCCAGCCATTCCTCATTTCTTGGTATTCAGGAAAGTTAAACAGATTTGTTTCACCTGTGAGTCAGCATAGTTAAGAGGACTTTAGCATAAAGAGAGCAATCTTTCTTTTTCTAACTCGTGGCTTCTTGTTTCTTTTTACTCTGGTTTTTCCATTTCTTTGCAGTTAAAAAACAAAATGGTCCTAAGAAAGAAGTGCTCCAAAGTATCAGCCCTGACCCCAGAGGCACATTTTAGTGCCTCTTTAAACATCTTCATATTTCAATCAGATTCCTATGACTCTCAGCGAGCAGAATTTAGGATTTGGGGTCAGTCTGCATGTATAGCAGACTATATATTTTGTACTTACTGAAGGCAAAACAGATTACTAAGATTCCCTTTATTGGAAAACCTCCTTTTCCTTCCTAAGTGTGCTTATTTTAATTTTTCATAGTGAGTGCCCATGTCAACACATTTTAATGCCCATTAGGGGAAAGCTCAGATTAATGTTTTTAATTGTGAATGAGTTTGTTCTGCTTCAGTGACATTCAACATGACATGTCCATTGGAGAGGCTCAGGAGGCTAAATGGATGGTACATTTGAGTCACTTTTGATTTTCTTTGGTTATTTGGGGGGACTTAGTGAGATCAAGAGATCGACCTACTCCAGGAAAAAAAAAAAGCACTTTCATAGGTGTCTGTCTCAAAACCTCTTTTACTTTCTCTAAACAGAACTAATTCATAAATAAGTTTAAGATTCGCTCAGCTGTATTTTCTTGGTTCTGCCTTGATCCTCCTCTGCAGAAAATTTTATCTGACATCACAGTCTCTTCCCTTCTTTCTTCTGTAAAGTTGTTGAGAGCTGTAGCAGACAATCTAGTCAGTTTCATAATAGGCTTAGTGAATGCAAAATGTACTCCAAGCAAAAGGAATTCACAAAATCAAAAGATAGCATATTTACTGGGGCAAAGAAAAGGAGAGCAGTGGTTTCTAAAGGGCAAAAACAAAATCAATCAAGTACCCAAGAAGGCCTTTGGTGATTGATAACTAAATCAGTCCCAAGAAAAAAACACAATGTCAATAGATAAAAAGTAATCATTTTAGCAGCTCCTACCAACATGTATTCCTTGTACTCTGTGGGAATGAATATCTGGGAGGCCTGAACTCTGATCCCAGATTCAGTGGGATTGGGAGACAGATTTCATACTGATAAACAGCTGCCCCGAAGATTCTCTCCTTTTGCTTCTTGAGGAGGGACACAGACTCAAGGCTACTCAAATTCTATTCAGGGGCCCTAGGCAGAGCCTAGCCTGCGACATGATTCTTGGTCTTACAAGAAGAGTCCTAAAGCAGGCTGTCTCCAAAAGACTCAAATCACCCGTTAGAATATTTGTTCAATTTGGCACTTGTTAGTCATAAGTCAAATGGGTGTGTGTGTGTAATACTGTCCAAGAAATCAAATCATTTTGGTATCCACAAGCTTTTATCTCTTCCCTCTTTTCTCGTCCTGCTCCCCCAATCCAACCACCTACAAAAGAGAAGTTTCCAATTCCTTCCGCTAGTCCCCTCCCTTTTATCTTCCAGACTCTCTCATGATCAAAAAATATAGAATGCCAGACTCTCACAGCTCTAGGTCCAGCCTCTCAATTAGCAGATGTGTCTCTGATTGATTCCAGTCCCTGATTGCTAGGGTCGGTTTTGTTCACTTCCTGATGAAAGAGTCAGGGCCCTCCCTGCTTTGGGAAACTTGCTCCCCAGATGTGGGAAGCCAGGCATGACAGACCTACTGGCAACATTTGCAGTTCTCACCCCTAGGGAGAGACATGTCTGTAGAGGAGGAGGAGCTAATAATTAAGCAAACATACCACCCTCCCCTTGGCTGGCATGTTTTTAGTTAATCAGACAGTCAACAACTTTCACTGGTGGAGCACTGTGTGTACAAAACTGAGAGGTTCTAAAACCAGGGCTTGAGAAGTAGGGTAAATACTGTTTATTTTTTCTACCATAGCAAGCTGGACTGGGCTGGGATGCCAGGACCCATTGCCCAGGCCTCCAAGCCAAGGAGATAGTCTTCTTCCTTTTTATTTCAGGGAAAGTTACAGTCTTCTTGTGTGCTCTGAAGTTAGGCAGACCTGGGATTGACCCTCTTTCTGACACTTACTATCTCTATGACCTTGGGCTGCTCTGGATTTCATTTCCCTCAGCTGTAATATGTAGCTTATTAAGAGGATGTGCCTAGAGCAGAGCCTGGCACATAATAGGCATTCAATAAATGGAAGCTATCATGATTTGTCTCTGGCTTTCTCACTAATTAGCAGTTTATCTTGTCTTACAGTGGAAAAAGTAGAATACTAGAAGAGGTTCCAGTCTTGAGTCTTAGTGATTTGTCTGCTTGGGTTTACTCTGGGTCTCAGTTTCTTAATCTGTAGTATGAAGATGGATGGACCAAATCAGTGTTTTTCACCCATGCTGTACATCACAATCACCTGGAAGCTTACTACAAATATATCTCCTGGGCTCTATCCCTGGAGATTCAGATTCTGTGTGTCTAGCAGGCTTTGGGATTTATATTTTGTAAAAGCTTCCCTAAGAGAATAGATGTAGAAATGTGTAAATTCCTATAGAAGAACACTACTTAGCAATAAAAAAAAGAACAAACTATGAATGTAGTCTGTTGAGCAAAAGAAGTGAGAGGCAAAAGACTACATTCTGTTCTATTCCATTCATGTGACGTGCAGGAACTGGCAAAACTAATCTGTGGTGGTGGGAGTCAGAATAGAGGTTACCTTTGAGGAGTACAAAGGGGTAATTGGCCAGAAAAAAGGGCACAAGAGAACTTTCAGAAGTGAAAGAACTGGTTAATGTCTTGACCTCAGTGGGGCTACCCAAGAGTACACATAGGTTGAAATTCTTCAAGCTGGATACTTAAAATTTGTACATTTTACTGTATGTAAATTATATCTTAACAAAGTAGTGTCAGCATGGGAGAAAAAGCTTCCCTGTTTGCTTCGTTGCATAGCCAGGTTTAAATTCCCTGGACAAGATGATCCCTAAGGTCTTCCCAGTCACTTGTCAGGCACTTTTATCCACAAATTATCTTTTTTTACCATTCTTGGTCAAAGATGTGATCAAAGATGTTAAGAAAAGCCAGAGTCCTAAACCTATGCTAGGAATCAGTTGCATACTCCATATAAGGGATGCTAATGAAACCTAAGTATCTTCCAAGCCATGGTATGGCAGGACAAAGGCCAGGGAAAGGACATTGAATCACCACCAAATCTGACTTGTAACCTGTCCTGTTATCCCGAAGAAGCCAACAAATCTGAGGATTTTTCCATTGCTGCTTTTCTTTTCTACCCATTCACTCATTCACCAAATATTTATTGACTGCCTGCTTTGTGCCTGGCATTGCTTGTATTTGGGATAGCAAAGTAAACATGACAACAAGGCCCCTATCCTCATGGAGTTTAGATCTACAGTTGAGAGAAAGCCAATACAAAGATAGACAGAGATAATAAGGAATTGTGATAAGTGCTATAAAAGAAATAAAATGATGGGATAGTGAGAATCTGTGGAAGGAGACTTTTAGATAGAATCTTCAAAGAAGGAGATGGTATCCGTGCAAAGACCCAAAGGTTGCCTATGATCCAGTCTTGTGAAGAGTTGAGGAAATCAAGTTTGAGGACAGGTAAAAAACATTTAAGGTCAAGGGGGCAGCAGGTGTAAAAGCCCTGAGATGAAGAGTTTGGCATATTCAGAGAACAGAATGGAATGCAATATTTCTGGAATGTAGTGATTGAGAGGGAGAGTCTATCAGATGAGGTCTGAGAGGATGGCAGGGCCTCACAGGAAATTTGGATTTTATTTCAAGAACAATGGGAAGTTGTTAAAGGTTTTAAGCAGGGAGTGACATGATTTAAATTGTGTTCCGGGGGGTGGGGGTGGGGGGAATCACTCTACTATATGGAAAATGAATAGAGCAGGAGAAGATGGGGGCAGGGATGTCAATTAGGAGACATTTACAGTTTTCCCTGGAACAGTGATGGTTGCTTGGCCTAGGGTCGCTGTAAGCCTTTGGTCAGTGGTTCAGCAGAGATTCTGAACCTCTGGGTCTAAGTAAAACAAAGACAGAGAGAGAACTACCAACTTCAGATGTTGGTGGATTCCTCATGCTCGCTTGACCTTGTCTTTCTAATGTTTTCACCCACACATGTCATGGATGAGGCTGATTAAAGGATCCCTTGGAATGTTGCTCAGTCCCTGAAGTACCTTTCTTCAGACCTATTCACAAGGAGGAAGTCTTGAGAGGCGAGCCAAATTTATGACCAGGTCTTCTTCAGACTAATTTTCATCGATCCCTTCTTCCTTTTTGATATCCTCTCTTCAGCCTCAGCAAAATCCACCCTTCTACCCCATGCCCCAAAGCTCTGTAACCGAGAAGTTAGGATTTAGGGGATGATTATGATTACTGAATCATTAGATAGCTATTCCTTTTACTTTCTGGTATATTAGAATAGACAGAGAAATGCCTGAAATCTCTGACTGTAATCCAGCTGCCTTGATCTTTGATAAGGATTGTATGGCCTTTATCTTGTGCCCTTGTGATTGCTAAAACCTTGTGACTAGCCTTCACTTCTTTTATCCGTTTTTTCAACTTTAGAGTCTTATGATCACTAAAGACAGCCCCTAATGTTTATTAATGAAGATTCTTGGGTCAGACCAGAACTAACCCACCCCAAGTCCAAAGTTACCTTGATAACTGAAGCTGGATCTAACCAAAATGGGCGCACCTGACATGCACAGTAGCTTAGACTTTAACCCACAAGTCACCTGTACCTCATTATAATACTAAAAATCACAACCATCATCATAATAAGGCCACCGTTTTCTCACATACATTCTGTGACTACGCATGGAATCAATCTGCGCATGCTCAATAAATAGATCACCTCTAATTACATCATCTGGGGCAACTGTACTCATCCTAAAACCTGCCCATCTTTTGATACTATAAAACTATTAGATTTATTGCAGTTCGGGGAGATAGATTTTGGGACCAATAGGCCATCTGCTCTCTTGCTTAAACCCCGATGTCTCAGGAATTGGTCATTTGAGCACATTGGGCAAAGAATCCACCACCACTGTCTGGCAAAAGCTCTTTAGACCTTTCTTTCTTTGCTTCTCCCTCTCCCTTCTCAGAGCTCAGCCCTTTGGTTGGAAAACAAAATTAATCCAGTGTATTAGTTAGGGTTCTTCAGGGAAACAAAATCAGTAAGAGATATCTATGAATATAAGATTTATAAAAGTGACTCATGCAACTGTGGGTATGCACGAGTACAAATTCCGTAGGGCAGTCAGCAGACTCGCAACTCCAATGAAGATATTCCATGAACTCCTCAGTAAATCAACTGGCAACTTTGACGAACTCCTCAGGAAATGAACTGGGATCTTCAGTGAATATCTTCGATGAACTCCTCAAGAAATGAACTGGCAACTTCGATGAACTCAGGAAACGCTTCACTGGGCAGCTGAAGAAGTGAAGATCCTCTGTCTGTCTTGCTTAAAAGTCTTCAACTGATTGATTGGATTAAATCCAGCCAACTGCATTCTCTCATTGTGGAAGACACACCCTTAGTTGAGTCATCAGTCACAGCTGCAGCCAACTGACTGACGATTTAATAAACCAGCCTGTTGGTTTATTAACCAGGCACAAACGTCCTCACAGCAATGGTCAGGCCAGTGCTTGCTTGACCAGACAGCTGGGTACCATCACCTGACCAAGTTGACAGATGAACCTAACCATCATATCCAGTAAGACTAATTGCTACCAACCTCATCATGACTGAGAACATTTGTACTATTACCCTAGTGGCCTGTAAAATATTCTGGCAGAATTAAGTAGGTGATATTACTGCTTTATCACCATACCTGGATAGTGAGGGAGAGATATTTTGATGCAGAGTGTGGCTTAAATCCCATTTTGTAAATTATATTTGCTGTCTTCCCATAGAACTTGGGTGAGCGAAGAGAGTTTGTCTAAAGAAAAGCATTAACTGGAGACATTGCTTATTTTGAACCTTTGTGGCTTGGGTCAGCAGGTAGGGGGATTTGGGATAACACAGGAAGCAACTGTCCCTTGCAGCCCTTAGGCAGATACTCCTGTTGTCTTGCAAAGACAAAAAGAACTCAGCAGTAGGTTAGAGAACAGCAACCTGAAGCAGGCTCCTGAAGAGGGAAGGGTAGGATGGGGAGTAGTAGATGCAGAACGGCAATGGCATTCAACAAGGTAAAAAGAAACTTATTTGCAAACTGGAAACTTCAAGTCCAGAACTGCACAACTCGGACCTTATCTTGTACCGTGATTATGGAGAGGTGTGCTGAAAGTCAGAGCAGAAGCTCGTGTTTCACCAATTCTGACTGATGCTCATGGGGCTGTGTTTTCCTTCCCTCACACCTCTCACCACCTGGGCAAGCTGGTGCCCACTTAGGTATGAGCAACACCAAGTCAAAATCCTGTTCTTGAGGATGGGGTGAGCCATGATTTTATTTTGGTTAAAAAGAGTCATCCTATTCAGAGAGAAAAAGAACCTCAGCCTTGGCTTGGCTATAAATAATTGCCTCACTCTTGAAAAGACTTAAGAACTCTGAACCCCTAATCAACATTTCAAAGGGCCATAATCTACCACAAACACAAAGCCAGAACAGAGTACAATTTACCTCTTCTTTTTATTTTGTGTTTTTTTCCTTTTTTAAATTGTGAGGATTTTTTTTTATTGTGAACTTCAACATAAACACATAACAGTGATAACTTTCAAAGCACGAGTCCACAAGTTGTTAGAGAGCAAATTTCAAAGAATGTCATGGGTCACAGTTGCACAACTTCAGCTATTTCCCTTATGGTAAAAAAATAACATACAAGGGTGGGGCAAGATGGCGGACTGGTGAGCTGTATGTTTTAGTTACTCCTCCAGGAAAGTAGGTAGAAAGCCAGGAACTACGTGGACTGGACACCACAGAGCAATCTGACTTTGGGCATACTTCATACAACACTCATCAAAACGTGGAACTGCTGAGATCAGCGAAATCTGTAAGTTTTTGTGGCCAGGGTACCCGCACCCCTCCCTGCCAGGCTCAGTCCCCTGGGAGGAGGGGCTGTCAGCTCCGGGAAGGAGAAGGGAGAACTGCAGTGGCAGCCCTTATCAGAAACTCATTCTGCTGATCCAAAATCCAACCATAGATAGACGGAGACCAGACACCAGAGAATCTGAGAGCAGCCAGCCCAGCAGAGAGGAGACAGGCATAGAAAAAAACAGCACAAAAAACTCCAAAATTAAAAGCAGAGGATTTTTGGAGTTCTGGTGAACATAGAAAGTGGAAGGGCAGAGCTCAGGCCCTGAGGCTTATATGCAAATCTCGAAGAAAAGCTGATCTCTCTGCCCTGTGGACCTTTCCTTAATGGCCCTAATTGCTTTGTCTCTTAGCATTTCAATAACCCATTAGATCTGTGATGAAGGCCCTTTGTTTGGTTTTGTTTTGTTTAATCCTTTTTTCTTTTTCTAAAACAATTACTCTAAGAAGCCCAATACAGAAAGCTTCAAAAACTTGCAATTTGGGCATGTCAAGACAAGAGCAGAACTAACAGAGCTCCGAGACAAAATGCAATAATCCAGTGGCTGAGAAAAAACACTAAACACCACAAGTTCCCAAGAAAATGGGGCTGTCCGCTCACAGCCATCATCCTGGTGGACAGGAAACATTCCTGCCCATCGCCAGCCCCATAGCCCAGAGCTGCCCTAGACAACCAAGTGTGACAAAAGTGCTTCAAATAACAGGCACACACCACAAAACTGGGCGTGGACATTAGCCTTCCTTGCAACCTCAGTTGATTGTCCCAGAGTTGGGAAGGTGGAGCAGTGTGAATTAACAAAGACCCATTCAGCCATCGTTTCAGGAGACTGGGAGCCTCCCTACACAGCCCAGGAGCCCAGAACTGCCCTGGGGGGACAGCACTCACCTGTGACATAGCACAGTCATCCCTCAACAGAGGACCAGGGGGTGCACGGCCTGGAAGAGGGACCCACTCACAAGTCACAGGAGCCATACGCCAATACCAAGGACTTGTGGGTCAGTGGCAGAGACAAACTGTGGCAGGACTGAACTGAAGGATTAGACTATTGCAGCAGCTTTAAAACTCCAGGATCACCAGGGAGATTTGATTGTTAGAGCCACCACCCCTCCCTGACAGCCCAGACACACGCCCCATTTACAGGGCGGGCAACACCAACTACACACGCAAGCTTGGTACACCCATTGGACCCCAAAAGACTCACTCACCCACTCACCACAAAGGCAAAGCAGGGGAGAACTGGCTTGTGGAGAACAGGTGACTCGTGGACGTCATCTGCCGGTTAGTTAGAGAACGTGTACTCCACGAAGCTGTAGATCTGACAAATTAGATATAAGGACTACAATTGGTCTACAAATCCTAAAAGAACCCTAACAAGTTAAGCAAATGCCAAGAGGCCAAAAACAACAGAAAATTATAAAGCATTTGAAAAAAACAGACGATATGGATAACCCAAGCCCAAGCACCCAAATCAAAAGATCAGAAGAGACACAGCACCTAGAGCAGCTACTCAAAGAACTAAAATGAACAATGAGACCACAGTACGGGATACAAAGGATATCAAGAAGACCCTAGAAGAGCATCAAGAAGACATTGCAAGACTAAATAAAAAAATAGATGATCTTATGGAAAATAAAGAAACTGTTGACCAGATTAAAAAGATTCTGGACACTCAGAGTACAAGACTAGAGGAAGTTGAACAACGAATCAGTGACCTGGAAGATGACAGAAAGGAAAATGAAAGCCTAAAAGAAAGAATGGGGAAAAAAATTGAAAAAATCGAAACGGACCTCAGGGATATGACAGATAATATAAAACATCCGAATATAAGACTCATTGGTGTTCCAGAAGGGGAAGAAAAGGATAAAGGTCTAGGAAGAGTATTCAAAGAAATTGTTGGGGAAAACTTCCCAAATCTTCTAAACAACATAAATACACAAATCATAAATGCTCAGTGAACTCCAAATAGAATAAATCCAAATAAACCCACTCCGAGACATATTCTGATCACACTGTCAAACACGGAAGAGAAGGAGCACGTTCTGAAAGCAGCAAGAGAAAAGCAATTCACCACATACAAAGGAAACAGCCTAAGACTAAGTAGTGACTACTCAGCAGCCACCATGGAGGCGAGAAGGCAGTGACACGATATATTTAAAATTCTGAGTGAGAAAAATTTCCAACCAATGATACTTTATCCAGCAAAGCTCTCCTTCAAATTTGAGGGAGAGCTTAAATTTTTCACAGACAAACAAATGCTGAGAGAATTTGCTAACAATAGACCTGCCCTACTGGAGATACTCAAGGAGCCCTACAGACAGAGAAACAAAGAAAGGACAGAGAGACTTGGAGAAAAGTTCAGTACTAAAGAGATTCGGTATGGGTACAACAAAGGATATTAATAGAGAGAAGGGAAAAATATGTATGACAAACATAAACCAAAGGAAGATGGCTGATTCAAGAAATGCCTTCACGGTTATAATGTTGAATGTAAATGGATTAAACTCCCCAATTAAAAGATATAGATTCGCAGAATGGATTAAAAAAAAAATGAACCATCAATATGTGGCATACAAGAGACTCATCTTAGACACAGGGACACAAAGAAATTGAAAGTGAAAGGATGGGTAAAAAATATTTCATGCAAGCTAAGCCAAAAGAAAGCAGGTGTAGCAATATTAATCTCAGATAAAATAGACTTTAAATGCAGGGATGTTTTGAGAGACAAAGAAGGCCACTACATACTAATAAAAGGGGCAATTCAACAAGAAGAAATAACAATCATAAATGTCTATTCACCCAATCAAGATGCCACAAAATACATGAGAGAAACACTGGCAAAACTAAGGGAAGCAACTGATGTTTCCACAATAATTGTGGGAGACTTCAACACATCAGTCTCTCCTATAGATAGATCAACCAGACAGAAGACCAATCAGGAAATTGAAAACCTAAACAATCTGATAAATGAACTAGATTTAACAGACATATACAGGACATTACATCCCAAATCACCAGGATACACATACTTTTCTAGTGCTCATGGAACTTTCTCCAGAATAGATCATATTCTGGGACATAAAACAAGCCTCAATAAATTTAAAAACACTGAAATTATTCAAAGCACATTCTCTGACCACAATGGAATACAATTAGAAGTCAATAACCATCAGAGACTTAGAAAATTCACAAATACCTGGAGGTTAAACAACACACTCCTAAACAATCAGTGGGTTAAAGAAGAAATAGCAAGAGAAATTGCTAAATATATAGAGATGAATGAAAATGAGAACCCAACATACCAAAACCTATGGGATGCAGCAAAAGCAGTACTGAGGGTGAAATTTATAGCACTAAACGCATATATTAAAAAGGAAGAAAGAGCCAAAACAGCAAAAAGAACTAATGGATCAACTGAAGAAGCTAGAAAATGAACAGCAAACCAATCCTAAACCAAGTACAAGAAAAGAAATAACAAGGATTAAAGCAGAAATAAATGACATAGAGAACAAAAAAAAAATAGGATAAATATCACCAGAAGTTGGTTCTTTGAGAAGATCAACAAGATTGAGAAGCCCCTAGCTAGACTGACAAAATCAAAAAGAGAGAAGACCCATATAAACAAAATAATGAATGAAAAAGGTGACATAACTGCAGATCCTGAAGAAATTAAAAAAATTATAAGAGGATACTATGAACAACTGTATGGCAACAAACTGGATAATGTAGAGGAAACGGACAATTTCCTGGAAACATATGAACAACCTAGACTGACCAGGGAAGAAATAGAAGACCTCAACCAACCCATCACAAGCAAAGAGATCCAATCAGTCATCAAAAATCTTCCCACAAATAAATGCCCAGGGCCAGATGGCTTCACAGGGGAATTCTACCAAACTTTCCAGAAAGAACTGACACCAATCTTACTCAAATTCTTTCAAAACATTGAAGAAAATGGAATACTACCTAACTCATTTTATGAAGCTAACATCAATCTAATACCAAAACCAGGCAAAGATGCTACAAAAAAGGAAAACTACTGGCCAATCCCCCTAATGAATATAGATGCAAAAATCCTCAACAAAATACTTGCAAATCTGTCCCGGCCGGCGGGACGTTCAACGGAAGCTCCAAATCCTGTGAGGGAGGAATGGTATGGGACAAGAGATGCGAGGAACGACAGCAAGACAGGTTTCTGATCAAGCTGTAAAACTTTATTGAAGAGGCAGGGTATATATACTCTAAGGTAGAGGGAGTGGCTAGTACGAACGAGTGGCGGCCTAGGATTGGTGGCTGCAAAGGCAGGTGGCAGTCTAGGATTGGCTGCTGCTGTTGCTAGGGCAGATGGCAGATGTAAGGCTAGCACAGGATTGGTGGCTACTGTTGCTGGGGTAGAAGGCAGGTAGTAAAGCTAGCATTCTGGGTGCAAATCTTAGGCGCGAATGGCTATCACTTCCGTAGAAGGCTGAGGGCAACTTAAGCCGCTATTGCATCAGTCCTAGCGGTCATGTTGCATATCTCCGGCATCGCTGAGGGTGGATTTTATACATGCTACCTTAATCGTCCCCAACATCTCCTCCCTTTGTTTTTCAAAAGGATGGAGGAAGAATGCTGATCGAGCACTCTTTTGGCATTAACCTGCTGGGGGAAATAGAGGCCTCATTCCCCAAGTTGTTTGTGGCTCTGTTTTTCTGGGGAGGGGAGTTTTTGGCAGAGCAAAACCCCTATGCAAATGAGGCATATTTCTCAAGGAGCTCGAAAATGGCCTTTAATTGCTTTGGCCCTCCTTTGCAGTGCTTTGCCTCGCACCCAGCGGTACCAATCATAGCATACGCTAGAAGCATACTTTCGAGTTATATGCTGCTCCCGTAGGAGGGGGTTTCTTACCCGTAAGGGTGGGTAGCAGTCAGATGATCTGGATCCAAACCCTGGTCAGCGAGGTGAAGCCGGTGATAATGCACTTGAATAGGCTTGCTTAGGGCAGAGTCAAGTTGATCCTTAACTAGCTGTATTATTCTTTTTATGGCCCAAGGAGCAAAAGATATTATAAGGATTATGGTTACTAAGGGGCCTAGTATAGGGAGGAGGTAAGGGAGGATTCCATTAAGCCCCCAGGAGATACCCCCTTGGGTTTCTCACTCACGTTTGCGATTTTCAATTCCTTCCCTAAGTTTGGTCATGGAATCCTTAACTATGCCAGAATGGTCAGCGTAAAAGCAACATTTCTCACCTAGCGCAGCACAAAGCCCTCCTTGCTTAAAGAAAAGCAGATCTAAGCCTCTCCTGTTCTGGAGAACAACCTCCCATAGGGACATAAGGGATTTTTCAAGATGGGTAATGGAGGTTTCAATGCGGGCTAAATCTTCGTCTATAGCAGCTCTTAGGTGGAAGAAGCCTTGGTTTTGGAGAACGATAGAGGCGATTCCGGTGCCTAGGCCAGTAATACCTAAAAGAGAAGCAATAGTAACAACCGTAACAAGTTCTCTTTTCTTTCTCAGCGTGGCTGGAGATTGCGCGACCAAGTGGTGATAAAGGTCTTCCTCTGTGTGAAAGAGGACATGGGGTAACACAGCCACTAAGAGGCACATTTCCCCTGTTTCAATTAGGGCTTTTGCTGATACGCAAGGAGTAAGCCCCGTGGAAGAGCACAGCCATTTTGCCCCTGTTGGGGGGATATAGAATTTACCAGGCGATGGAAAGGACGACTGTGCACAGACTGTTTTTAAGGAGGCAGAAATATTACCAATACAATGCCCAGAGTGAAGAACGGATTGCATAGTGAGACCGATTTTTCTTGCATTCCAAGGGCATTGGGAAGGATTGTCTTCATTAGAAGTATTAAATGTAACATTAAGAGCTATAGCATCATAATAAGGAGGCTTGGCAGAGAAACACAGCCAACTACTACGAGTAAAATTAGGCTGGGAGGAGTTTAGAGAGAGAAAGGTGGCTTGGAGTAGTGACCAAAGCGGGCTGTCAAATGATATGGACGGGCTTGAGGACGACAATATTGGGATGCTAATAAAAGGGGGAGTAGTGGGGTGAATTTTGGAAAGATTTTTGCTTGGCGTGCTTGGGATAGGAGGGGTAGCTGGAGGCATGGGTTCTATATTTGGTCCAATGGCAGAAGGTTTTTCCTGTACTGCTTCCTTCTTTATTAGAATAAGGCTTCCTGGGTCGGTCCCTTTCATGTAAATCTTAAAGCCCCAAGTTCGACCGAGGAGCCAAGAGGGATCAGCAGGGAGCTGCACGGTGAGATTTAAATGTGAGCAGCTACCTGTAGGTGCAATGTGGTGATGACTTCCATAGATACCACAGGTAATGGGTTCTTCAGGTGGTTTGCAGTTTAAGGGGGCCCATTTCAGAGTTAGGTAATGATTAGTGGCGTAAGGCTTCCAATGAGTGGCTAATGTTTCACATCCCCAATATGCACAGTAGTATTGGTTGGGAGCATTACAGTACGGTTTTCCGGGGTTTGAGGATGGGCACATGTAATATTGGGCTTGATTCCAACCAGTGGGGCGTACGGAAGGAGTGGGAAATAGATCAGTTGCGTTGACAAGAAAGGAAGGTCGCCCGGCTGTAACTTGGGTTTGTATAACTGTGGAATCTTCCCATCGTGCCAAGGTCCATTTCCAAGGCTGATGGGGGTTGGAGTTGCCGAAGGTGGCATGCACACTTTGCAGGAGAAAATATAAGGTGGCAACTTTAAATGGCAGTAGGCATAACAAAGCCATACTAATAGAGGCTATAGGTTCTTCCCTGTTAAGGGAGACAAGCTAGCAAAGTAATACACCCTACAATGCACAAATATGCTATAACAAGCAGGGATCTTTCTAACGGATTCCAATCTTTTGGGGCAACGGTTGCTAATCCGGCTGCAAACAGCAAAGCCAGAAGACCAATTAAGAAAAGCCAATAGTAATTTAAGTGGTAATTCATGTGATTAGTGATGGAATAAACCTGTAAGCAGGATTTCTTTCCACTTCCGGTTGTGTGCGGGCTGGTCGTCTCCGGATGGGTTGCATGGAGTTATTGATGCGCTGGAAGAGAAAAGAAAGACATTTTTCTCAGGGAGAGGCTTCTACCCTGGAAAGGTTATTATTAAGAGGAGGGGAAGGAAGTGTCTCAGGGGTTTGTTTCGGCAATGAAGAATTAATATGTTTTATCAGCCGTTCTGGAAGCCAGCGAGGACCTTCCCTCTTTTGATTGTATATGCAAGCAGAGCCTCGTCCCCAAATAATCACGGGGTCAGGCCCATTCCATTCTGACGTTAAGGGGTCACGCCACATAACAGTGGCTTGTTGCGTTTGTGTTTTGGGATGCCAATGTCTGTCAGCTGCAGATTGTCCTTCATCATCCAGAGTTAGGAAGTTAAGAACAAAAAGAGCATGATGTAAAAGGTCTCGAGGTCGTTGTTTGGTGAGATTGAGAGTGCTTTCGACTAAGCGGCACAGGGCATTTTTTAAGGTGCGATGTGCTCGTTCTACTATTCCTTGCCCCTGGGGGTTATATGGTATTCCCGTAGTATGCTTAATTTGTAATTGTTGACAGAAGGTTTGAAAATTTTTTCCAGTATATCCAGGCCCATTGTCTGTTTTAATGATTTTAGGTTGGCCTAAAATAGCGAAGCAATGTAGTAAATGAGAAATAACATGCTTCGAAGCTTCTCCTGTTTGCAAACTAGCTTGAATAAATCCACTATATGTGTCAATACAAACATGGATATATTTAAGTTGCCCAGAACCGGCAAAATGGGTGACGTCCATTTGCCAGATTTCATTTGGGATGAGTCCTTTTGGATTGACTCCCAAATGAGGGACTGGCAGTTGGATCACACAATTTTTGCAGGTTTTAACAATTTCCCTTGCTTGTTCCTTTGTAATATTGAATTTTAAGCGAAGGGTATTTGCATTTAGGTGGTGTTGAGCATGGGCTTGAGAAGCTAAAGTTAGAGAATTAGAAAAATTGGGACATATTAATTGGGTGGCAGCATCTGCCATTGCGTTGCCTTCTGTTAGAGGGCCTGGCAGGTTTTGGTGGGCACGGAGGTGTCCTATAAAAAAGGGACGCTGTCGTTTAAGAATTAGTTTTTGTAACCTTGAGAATAAGGGAACTGCATTGGTGGATGGTTTGATAAATGGAGTTGTTTCCAATAGCGGTACAGACTGAGCTATATACGCGCTATCGGTGTATAAATTAAAAGATCGGTCTTGGAGATGGGAAAAGACCTGCAGTACTGCATAGAGCTCCACAAGTTGAGCGGAGGTATAGTGAGAGGGCATGGAAAATGCCTGGCCTTGGATGACATATGCTGCGGTCCCATTTGCCAAACCGTCAGTAAAGACCAAAACAGCAGGGTTTATTGGTTTTGTTTTGGTGACCTTTGGGAAGGTGAATTGATGAATTTTAGCAAATTGGATTAACGGATCGCTGGGATAATGGTTATGAATATCACCCAGAAATGAAGAGCATGCGATAGCCCATTCGTCGTCGGTTTGGAAAAGCCAATGGATTTGATCTTGGGTGTACGGGACGATAAGGGAATCAGGGTCTTTTCCAAACAACTGGCGACTAGTTTGTCGGCCTTTAGTTATGAGGGCAGCTATAAGAGAAATATACGGTGAGAGCACCTTTGTTGGAGTAGCAGGGAGGTGAACCCAAAGCAATGGGTGACCTCGCCCGTTTGGTGATTTTAAATTAGATTGCCAGGAAGACACCTGTAGGTGTGTGGGTTGTGGCAAAGAACTATAAAAGGTCTAAAGGCTGGGTGGTAGCTTATTTGATAGCAAATTTGATTTTGGATAGCCCTGATTGAAGATGGGTGAGCGCCTCTGCCTTGCTTCTGGAGTTACGTTTCTGGGAGAGGAGGGGTTTTTGCATCTCCTCTTTAGAATATTATTGAGCGGCACAAGAGTTTCAGTGGGTAGCTTTAGATAGGGGCGAAGCCATTGAATGTCTCCTAAAAGTTTTTGGAAGTCATTTAACGTTAATAGATGGGAGATTCACAGTTGAATGCGGGGTGTTAAAACTTGCTGGTGCCAAAGTTCGAATCCTAGATAGGAAAAGGGATCTGAAGTTTGTATTTTATTAGGGGCTATTTGAAGACCTTTTTCTGTTAGATGTTTAAGAAGGTTCTGAAAGCAAGAATGCAGTTTAGATATGTCCTGGCCAGCTAATAGAATATCATCCATATAATGGAGAATGTAAATTTGTGGCCATAGTTGTCTGACAGGGTGTAACGGCTGTCAGCAACAAATTTTTTGACATAAAGTTGGACTGTTGGCCATGCCTTGCGGTAAAACCTTCCATTGAAATCGAGGCATAGGGCCTTGAAAATTAATTTGGAGGAACACTAAAGGCAAAATATTGTCTATCTTCCGGGTGAAGGGGTATGGAGAGAAAAAACAATCTTTTAAATCTATAACTATTTTGTGAAAAGTAATAGGGATAGCAACTGGCGAAGGGAGGCCAGGTTGCAGTGCTCCCATAGGTGCCATAGCTTTGTTTACGGCTCGCAAATCTTGCAACAATCTCCATTTACCTGATTTCTTTTTTATAACAAAAATAGGAGTGTTCCAAGGGGACTGAGTAGGTTCAATATGTCCGGCATTAAGCTGTTCCTGTACTAACTTTATAGCCGCTAGGGTCTTTTCCTGAGTCAGAGGCCAGTGATCAACCCACACTGGTTCCGTAAATTTCCAGGAAATTTTTTCAGCATGGGGTACAGGGATGTCAATGGCCGTTAGGATAAATTTTGGGAGAACCCAAGTCCTGTTTTAGCTATATTAGGTGTTACAGAGATGGGCAGTTTTATCCCTTGATTAGTCTTGCCCAGGCCTTTGCCAGGGAGAAAATTCATTTTAAGCAATTTGAGCAGTAACTGTATCACTAGGGCTGCACATAAAAACTTTCATTTGAGTTAGGATATCTCTACCCCATAGATTAGCGGGGAGATGGGGGATAACATATGGTATAACTGTACCAGTGTTTCCTTCCTCATCCTCCCATTTTAGGGTTTGTGAACTCTGTAAAGGATTTGCGGTTTCGCCTATTCCTTGTAAGTAGGTGGCAGCGGCTGTAAGAGGCCAGGATTTAGGCCAGTGATTTGAAGATATAATTGTGGCGTCAGCCCCTGTGTCTAAGATACCTTCGAATGATTTACCATTTAATTTTAATCGCAGGATGGGCCGATTATAGGATATTGGCTGTGCCCAAAAGATATCGGAAGATCCAGGGGCCTCTGTAGGGCGCTGGAGTTTCTTGAAGTTCGAGTTAACATGCTGAGCGGGGAGTATGATAAGTTGCACTATTCGAGTGCCAGAAGGAATAGAGATAATATTGTTTGAGGTGGCTGCAATTATTTGTATTTCACCTCTAAAGTCATTATTTAGCACACCTGGGATGATTTGAACTCCACGCAGGGTGACACTAGCTCTTCCTAGAATAAGACCAAAAGTATTAGGGGGTAAAGGTCCATAGACTCCTGTTGGTATGAGGAGAGGACTGTTTTCTGGGGTTAATATTGATTCGGAGGCGGTACAGAGGTCCATTCCTGCGCTCCCTGCTGTTGCTCTCCATAAGTCTGAGATATAGCAGCGTGGTTTATGATTGGGAGCGCAGGTACTGCGACTGGGGATGGCTGAACAAACCGTACTGCCCCTGGGTTCGTTCTGGTTGGGGCCTGGGGCCGGCCCCATTGGAAGTTTCCCTGAGGCTTAGGCTTAAGGGGTTGGCCGTTTATGTCTGTCTGAGAATGGCATTCAGACGCCCAGTGAAACCCTCTTTTACAGCGGGGACAAATAGAGGGCGGCAGTAGGGGTTTGTTGATAGTGGGTAAGGGGGAATTAATCCGTGGCACAGGGCAATTTTTTTGAGAAATGGCCAGGTTGCTTACAGTTATAGCATGTTGGAGGCCTTGCTTGTGCCGCAAAATTTTTGTGCTGCACTGCAAAATTTTGAAGAGCGGCGCCAATAGCTATTCCAAGGGTTTGAGTGGGCCCGATGCCAGAACAGAGCTTTATATAATTATTAAGATTAGTATTACGAAAGGGACGGATTGCTGCTTGGCAGGCAGCGTTAGCATTTTCATAGGCCAGGTGTTTAATAAAATCACTTTCGTTTTCGCTAGCCCCAAATAAGCGCTCAGCCATGTTTTGCAGGCGGCTAAGGAAATCGGTATATGGCTCATCAGGCCCCTGTCTTAATTTAGCGAGAGAGGCAGTGGCAGCGCCCTTTTGCGGAAGTTTTTTCCATGCTCTAAGCGCGGCCGTTTGTATTTGCGCTAAGAGACCTGGGGGGAATTGAGCCTGCTTATCACTTTGATGGTAGGGACTTTGACCTAAAAATTTATTTAAGGTCCAAGTTTTAGAAGTGGCCTTACGGGCATTGCGGGTGGCATATTTTTTACAATGCTCCTCATAATCAGATTTCCATAACAGGAAATCACCCCCAGACAAGGCAGCTCTGGCTAGCTGGAACCAATCGTTAGGAATAAGTTCCTTTTCACTAAGGCTTTCCAGCAGGGCGAGCGTGAAGGGAGCGGTAGCGCCATAATCACTCACTGCCTTTTTTAATTTCTCTAGATATTTTAGACTAAGTTTTTTATATTTAGCTGTTGAGGTGGAACTAGCTTCCTCCTGCTCTCCTTCGCTAGAGTCGGGGGAATCTGATTTATTATTCTCCTCGCTTTCACTACTAGAATCGCCATTTTTGGAGCCGGCAACACCATGTTGAGAACCGGCGGCGCCCTTTTGGGAGCTGGCGACGCCATTTTGAGAATCTCGAGTCTGACTACGCGTAACTGGAAAAGCATAGGCGCGGCGAGTACAATGGAGGCGCGATGAGCGGGCATTTTCTGGAAGCGAAAGGGCTGCAATGCTTTGAGTTGCCGACCGGAGGTCGGTGAGCAGATCGGCAGTATGCTGCCGCTCCTGTTTAAAAGTTTCTCTAAAATTATCGGCGTGTAGCCGGAGATTTTCTGTGGCTTCTTCTAAAGCGCGAAACTGAGATAAGGGCGTGACTGGATAAGAATGAGAATATGGTTTGAGAAAATCGGGTGCGTAAGGGGGTGGCCGAAACGGAGGAAGGGAGTTATTTTCTAAAGAGGGAGAAATTTTAACCTCCGGTTCCTCCAAAGAGGGAGAAATTTTAGCCTTTGGTTCAATTTCGTGCTGATCGGGTGACAAACTGACTTGACTGGTTGGGGTATTTGGCCTATCCCTGTTAGAATTTTCGTTTAAGGGATATTCAGGCATGTTAATGACTACTGAGCCGCACGCTGAAGCAGGGCGAGAGTGCTCTCTCAAAGCTTCCTCTCCTAATTTACAGAGGTTTTGAACGTCTGGAGCTGACGAGTGGACTTTTAGAATTTCATTAATTAGGTTCCAATAAGAAAAGGCAGTAACCGGGACCTTTTCAGGACCAAAGGTTCGAAAATAATCTCTTAAACAATCTCCAACTCTTAGCCAGCACTGGTGATCTATAGTACCTTCTCGAGGGAACCAAGGGCAGGTTTGTAACAGGAAATTAAAAAAGCGCGTGAGATCTTTTTTCTTAACTCGTGTTCCTCGTGCCTTGAGTGATTGCTTAACTTGACTAACATATAATTCGTGTTGGGAAATTCCTTGTCCCATGATGAGGGTGGGGGCTTATCTTTCGTTGCTTTCTTTCCTTCTTCTTCTTTCCTTTCGCCGGCACTGATCGACTGCTGAACGGATCTGTCTCGCGAGCGCGCTTCCCCGCGGCAATCCCGGGTGCGGTGAGTGTGAGAGGCCTCTCTCTCCTTGAGTGCGGCGTTCCGTCTCTCACAGAACTTTGAGCCCCACGTTGGGCGCCAGTTTGTCCCAGCCGGCGGGACGTTCAACGGAAGCTCCAAATCCTCTGAGGGAGGAATGGTATGGGACAAGAGACGCGAGGAACGACAGCAAGACAGGTTTCTGATCAAGCTGCAAAACTTTATTGAAGAGGCAGGGTATATATACTCTAAGGTAGAGGGAGTGGCTAGTACGAACGAGTGGCGGCCTAGGATTGGTGGCTGCAAAGGCGGGTGGCAGTCTAGGATTGGCTACTGCTGTTGCTAGGGCGGATGGCAGATGTAAGGCTAGCACAGGATTGGTGGCTACTGTTGCTGGGGTAGAAGGCAGGTAGTAAAGCTAGCACTCTAGGTGCAAATCTTAGGCGCGAATGGCTATCACTTCCGTAGAAGGCTGAGGGCAACTTAAGCCGCTATTGCATCAGCCCTAGCGGTCATGTTGCATATCTCCGGCATCGCTGAGGGTGGATTTTATACATGCTACCATAATCGTCCCCAACACAAATCGAATCCAAAGACACATTAAAAAAATCATACACCATGACCAAGTGGGGTTCATTACAGGCATGCAAGGATGGTTCAACATAAGAAAATCAATCAATGTATTACAACACATTAACAATTCGAAAGGGAAAAATCAAATGATCATCTCAATAGATGCTGAAAAAGCATTTGACAAAATCCACCATCCATTTTTGATTAAAACACTTCAAAAGGTAGGAATTGAAGGAAACTTCCTCAATATGATAAAGAGCATATATGAAAACCCCACAGCCAGCATAGTACTCCATGGTGAGAGACTGAAAGCCTTCCCTCTAAGATCAGGAACAAGACAAGGATGCCCGCTGTCACCACTGTTATTCAACATTGTGCTGGAAGTGCTAGCCAGGGTAATCCGGCAAGACAAAGAAATAAAAAGCATCCAAATTGGAAAAGAAGTAAAACTGTCATTTTTTGCAGATGATATGATCTTATATCTGGAAAACCCTGAGAAATCGACGATACAGCTACTAGAGCTAATAAACAAATTGAGCAAAGTAGCGGGATACAAGATTAATGCACATAAGTCAGTAATGTTTCTATATGCTAGAAATGAACAAACTGAAGAGACACTCAAGAAAAAGATACCGTTTTCAATAGCAACTAAAAAAATCAAGTACCTAGGAATCAACTTAACCAAAGATGTAAAAGACCTATACAAAGAAAACTACATAACTCTACTAAAAGAAATAGAAGGGGACCTTAAAAGATGGAAAAATATTCCATGTTCATGGATAGGAAGGCTAAATGTCATTAAGATGTCAATTCTACCCAAACTCATCTACAGATTCAATGCAATCCCAATCAAATTACAACAACCTACTTTGCAGACTTGGAAAAGCTAGTTATCAAATTTATTTGGAAAGGGAAGATGCCTCGAATTGCTAAAGACACTCTAAAAAAGAAAAACGAAGTGGGAGGACTTACACTCCCTGACTTTGAAGCTTATTATAAAGCCACAGTTGTCAAAACAGCATGGTACTGGCACAAAGATAGACATATAGATCAATAGAATCGAATTGAGAATTCAGAGATAGACCCTCAGATCTATGGCCGACTGATCTTTGATAAGGCCCCAAAGTCACTGAACTGAGTCATAATGGTCTTTTCAACAAATGGGGCTGGGAGAGTTGGATATCCATATCCAAAAGAATGAAAGAAGACCCCTACACAAAATTAACTCAAAATGGACCAAAGATCTCAATATAAAAGAAAGTACCATAAAACTCCTAGAAGATAATGTAGGAAAACATCTTCAAGACCTTGTATTAGGTGGCCACTTCCTAGACTTCACACCAAAAGCACAGGCAACAAAAGAAAAAATAGATAAATGGGAACTCCTCAAGCTTAGAAGGTTCTGCACCTCAAAGGAATTTCTCAAAAAGGTAAAGAGGCAGCCAACTCAATGGGAAAAAATTTTTGGAAACCATGTATCTGACAAAAGACTGATTGATATCTTGCATATATAAAGAAATCCTACAACTCAATGACAATAGTACAGACAGCCCAATTATAAAATGGGCAAAAGATATGAAAAGACAGTTCTCTGAAGAGGAAACACAAATGGCCAAGAAACACATGAAAAAATGTTCAGCTTCACTAGCTATTAGAGAGATGCAAATTAAGACCACAATGAGATAGCATCTATCACCGATCAGAATGGCTGCCATTAAACAAACAGGAAACTACAAATGCTGGAGGGGATGTGGAGAAATTGGAACTCTTATTCATTGTTGGTGGGACTGTATAATGGTTCAGCCACTCTGGAAGTCAGTCTGGCAGTTCCTTAGAAAACTAGATATAGAGTTACCCTTCGATCCAGTGATTGCACTTCTCGGTATATACCCAGAAGATCGGAGAGCAGTGACACGAACAGATATCTGCACGCCAATGTTCATAGCAGCATTGTTCACAATTGCCAAGAGACGGAAACAACCCAAATGTCCTTCAATAGATGAGTGGATAAATAAAATGTGGTATATACACATGATGGAATACTACACGGCAGTAAGAAGGAACGATCTCGTGAAACATATGACAACATGGATGAACCTTGAAGACATAATGCTGAGTGAAATAAGCCAGGCACAAAAAGAGAAATATTATATGCTACCACTAATGTGAACTTTGAAAAATGTAAAACAAATGGTTTATAACGTAGAATCTAGGGGAACTAGCAATAGAGAGCAATTAAGGAAGGGGGAACAATAATCCAAGAAGAACAGATAAGCTATTTTACGTTCTGGGGATGCCCAGGAATGACTATGTTCTGTTAATTTCTGATGGATATAGTAGGAACAAGTTCACAGAAATGTTGCTATATTATGTAACTTCCTTGGGGTAAAGTAGGAACAGGTTGGAAGTAAAGCAGTTATCTTAGGTTAGTTGTCTTTTTCTTAGTCCCTTGTTATGGTCTTTTTGAAATGTTCTTTTATTGTATGTTTTGTTTATTTTTTTTTTCATACAGTTGATTAAAAAAAAATAAAACAAGGAAAAAAATATGTAGTGCCCCCTTGAGGAGCTGGTGGAGAATGCAGGGGTATTGGCCTACCCCACCTCAATGGTTGCTAACATGACCACAGACACAGGGGACTGGTGGTTTGATGGGTTGAGCCCTCTACCAAAGGTTTTACCCTTGGGAAGACGGTTGCTGCAAAGGAGAGGCTAGGCCTCCCTATAACTGTGCCTAAGAGCCTCCTCCCGAATGCCTCTTTGTTGCTCAGATGTGGCCCTCTCTCTCTAGCTAAGCCAACTTGAAAGGTGAAATCACTGCCCTCCCCACTACGTGGGATCAGACACCCAGGGGAGTGAATCTCCTTGGCAACGTGGAATATGACTCCCGGGGAGGAATGTAGACCTGGCATCGTGGGACGGAGAATATCTTCTTGTCCAAAAGGGGGATGTGAAAGGAAATGAAATAAGCTTCAGTGGCTGAGAGATTCCAAAAGGAGTCGAGAGGTCACTCTGGTGGGCACTCTTACGCACAATTTATACAACCGTTTTTAGGTTCTAAAGAATTGGGGTAATTGGTGGTGGATACCTGAAACTATCAAACTACAACCCAGAACCCATGAATCTCGAAGACAATTGTATAAAAATGTAGTTTATGAGGGGTGACAATGGGATTGGGAAAGCCATAAGGACCACACTCCACTTTGTCTAGTTTATGGATGGATGAGTAGAAAAATAGGGGAAGGAAACAAACAAACAAACAGACAAAGGTACCCAGTGTTCTTTTTTACTTCAATTGCTCTTTTTCACTTTAATTATTATTCTTGTTATTTTTGTGTGTGTGCTAATGAAGGTGTCAGGGATTGATTTAGGTGATGAATGTACAACTATGTAATGGTACTGTGAACAATCGAATGTACGATTTGTTTTGTATGACTGCGTGGTATGTGAATATATCTCAATAAAATGAAGATTAAAAAAAAAATGTTACCGTTGAGGAAAACTGGATAAATGTATATTATTTCTTTCAAATGCATGTGAATGTATAACGATTTCAAATAAAAATCACTGAATAGCAAAAAAAAAAAAAAAAAAATTTCAACTGAGGAAGAGGTTTAAAAGCCACTGACTCAGATTATGTTGCAGAATTTCAAGTGCTGGAAGGACCCTCAGAGTAAATCCAGCGTCCAGCCTACTCATAGTGACTGGCTGTGGATTTTGGCCCTATTCAGCAACTGTATCCCTTGTTCTGGTAATAGCTTCTAGTAGTTCTCTTAGAGAATTACCCCTCCCACTTTACCAACAGACTTTGTGGGAATGCCAATCAAGATGCCCCGCCGTTTCCTAGGCACCAAGTCAGGTCATTTAAATTCTCTGGGAATTTTGAATGGCCTAATGCAGGGACTGAGGAGTTTGGAGCTGACTTAGCCCCATGGCCTCATACTGAAATGATTAGCTTCTTTGACCTGGCTGCTCTAGTGCCTTGCAGGGTCCTGTCCTTTCTAATATCTCTTGTGTAACCTCTCATTTGATTCTGTGAGGTCTCCAGACCTCTCTGGTAGGACTCCCCTGCCACACACACACACACACACCACACACACACTTTTTTTTTTTTTCTGACTAGCCAGAGTTGTTTCTTTTGCTTACAACCACAAAATTCTGATTAGGGCAAACATTTAAGACCATGCCCTATTTAAAGAAATGATCCTGAATCAATAACCACGGTGAGAGGTAGGGAGATTTGCCTGCTTATTTCTTATTTCACATATGAAAAAGTTTACTGGTTGTGGTATAAAAAGATTCATTCTACAAATCTTTCTAAGACAAAGTTCACCCCTTCCCCGTGTGACAAAAAGACAAATAGAGAATGAATAATGGTGGTGGAGGTGGGGAATTCCAGACCTTTGTAATCCTGGAACCATAACTTTGAGCCACAAATGTGGATTTCAATTCTGGTCACCCAGGCAGAATTTTGCAGAGGCCCAGAACCATGCTCTAAGCATCCTGGAATTTGTGAAGGAAAAGGCAGAGGAATTTCAGGATCAGAAACTGAAGGGAATCTTGGGCAGGTAAATACCTAACCAAAGATTTGAGTCAACACAAGCAAGAACTGAGAGTCCAAGGGAGTAGACCACATATGCTAACAATGGTTCTAGCCTCTGACAAGGTCCAAGGTCATGGCCCACTGGATCATAAGCTCCATCAGGAGGGAAGCCATGTTGGACTTGTTCACCATAGCACCCAGCACAATGTCTGGCACATAGTAGATCCTCAAAACACATTTGTGGAATGAATGAATGAATGAATGAATGGGTTTCTCTTCCATGTGATTATCTGGACCCAGCAACCAAGTAGCTTTGTCACTAACAAAGCATCCCTAGCCTCACCCTTAGGGGCCAAATGATGCTTGTTTGGTGAGCAGTATCTGGAAAACACAGGAGCAGTGGCTGCAATATGTTCCCAATATTCTCTTTATTAATGACATTTACTCAGCAACAGTTGTGGTACAAGGAACAAAAGCTTCGTGGCCTCTGGGCTTGCAGCCTAAATGGCAGAAAACAAAACAAGCAACTGGCAGTTTTTCTCTTTCTCTATGTGTGTATGTGTTTTTCTTGTGAGAAAATTATTTCTCATTTTATAGACAAGTAAATGGAAGCCCAGAGAGACATAGGGACTTGCCTAGTGTGCAGAATTGTGTTGACAGCCTAGCCATCTTCTCTTCTTGTACTCTGACCTGGTGGTTCCTACTCTATCCAGTCTGGGGTCTGGTACTTGCCTCCTTGACTCCATACTGGCTGTTACTGCAGGTACAAGCTGGGTCTCCATTTGGGAAAATGTGCTTGGAAAGGAAGGAGTTGAAAGGGATTTAAAACAGCAAAGGTTGCCAAGTGGGCAAGTGAGTCAGGGGAGGTGGCCTCACTTGTGCTGGCCCTTGAGCCCCACTGTCCTCACCCTCAAGAAACAGAGATACATGGTGGTTATCAGGGTTGAGGTAACTGCTCCACATTTTTCTGTCTTGTAGTCTCTCTCTGGAACCTTTTCTGGTACCACCTTTGTTTGCAGTTTCCTCCCTCTTGCTTGGATGTGATTCCTCAGGGAAAAGCTCCAGCTGCTGGAGTGTACTGACAGGTGGCATCTTCACTTTTCTCCCTACTGGCAGAGATGCCTCCAGCCAAGTGGTGGAAGTAGCTGAGGTTGTTTAGAGCCCTTCCCCTCAAGGCACTGGGTGTTTCTTTGTGACCTCCTAGTCTGGCCCTTCCTCACAGACCCTGCTCCCAGCTCTTCCTTTCACCCCACAAGGCAGTTTTTCAGGTGCTCCCCCTCCCAAAGTCCTTCCAAAGATATAATGCAGCCCTCAGCTTCTCACAGATTCAGAGCGTCTCTAATGATGGAACGTCAGGCAACATCTTGGAACATTTTGGTGACAGCATTGTCATAATCCAGTACAAAGGCTGGTGCCGACTCACACCAAGCCCAGGCCCACTGCTTCTACTGACCTACATAGCTGGGCTGGGGGTGAGGAAGGACCCCTGAATTCTTGCTTCCTATGTGAGAGCCCAACCTCTAGGCTATCAGAGTTTTTTAAAAACCTGGGGGCCAATGGCCAGTGTTCATATAGCCTGGAGGGGAGAAATTCCTCCCAGGCCTCAGCACCTCTGTGAACCTCTGGGGGAGAGAGGAGTGAGCAAAAGTGGCACTTTTGTTTGGGAGAGTCCTAAGGCACTAGGCTTCCGGGCCCAGACCCTTCTGGCTGTAGGGACCCACGGCAACGTCCCTTCTAACCTGCCACCTCAATCTTTATCCTCACAGTGCAGACCCTCGAGAACAGACAGCCCAGTGAGAGTGCGTATGGAGCTGGAATGTTTCTTTTCTTTTCTTTCTTTTTTTTTTTAACGGGGGCAGGGCCTTTTAGGAGGGGGATGAAAGTGAAAGACTGAAAGGTTCCTTCACGGCCCCTTTTTGCCCAGCTGGCCTGCATTCTCTGGTTTTGGAGGCAACCTGGGGTGTTCTCAGCTTTAAAAATAGGAGGTAGCAGAGTCCCGGGCGGCTGGATGCGGAGAAGCGATTACCGCGAGCGCAGCCACTGTAGGTTTCACTCCGTGAAAGGGACTCCGCGAAGGGAAAGAGATCTTTAAAGAAACAATCAGAGATCTTAGAGCAGTCTACATGTATTTAGATTTTAGCCCAAGCCCTCTCCTTGAACTCCCTCCTCCCGAAAGCTCCGCCCCAACCCCAGTAGGACGCCCTTGCCCAGGCCTAGGAAGCCACACCTACCCTAGAAGCACCCCCAGTCCCCAGGGAGCCCCGCCCGCCTCTCCCCGCCGGCGGCCAGCAGGCGGGGCGCACTCAGCAGTTGGGGTTGAGCACGCGGCAGGAGCAGACGCTGCGGAAGAAGCGGCACTGGCAGGAGGCGCAGGGGTCGCAGCAGGTGGGCGCCGGCGGCCTGCAGCTGTAGCGGGTGGCCACGCAGGGGGCTGGCGGCGGGGATCGGGGCCGCGCTGCCTTCTTCACCGAAGCCTTTTTCTGCGGGGGAAACGCCGGGGCTGCCCGAGCCGGCCACTCGCCTTCCACCCGTCCCCACCTCTGCCTGGGAGCTCCTCGGTCTACGGAGAACCCGGGCCGGACACTCCCACCTAGCTGCCAGCGCCCTCTCGACTCATGCCCTCAGGGCACCCAGCAGGTTACTGTCCGCTCCCCCAATCATGTCCCCGCTGCTTCCATCCCCATCAAAACTTAGGCTCCTGCCTCGCCCTCTTCTCCCCTTAGGGGGCCCCATTCAATTTTACAGCCGTTAACTACTCTACCGCAATTCCTGTCGACTTTGCCTTCAAAGTAGATCCGGAGACCAACTCACTTCTACCCCGCCACTACCCTGGGGCAGATCACCATCTCCCGTCTACCGCATTGGCCCCGGTACAGTTAGTTCTTCCTCTAAAGCATCAACGGGACCTCTTCGAAGACCTGTGATTGCACCCACCTCTGCTCAAAGGCCCCCAAACCCCGTGGTTTCTTTTCGCCCTCCGAATAAAACATGAACTTTACTTTGGCCCCCTGTCTTTACCACACTGCCCCATTGGCTTTTCTGTGCACTGAACCCAGCAAATGAGTTCCTGCCGCAGGACCTCTGAGCCTGCTACTCCTTCTGGGGACATTCTTTGCGCTGACCGAAACAGGTAGTCCCTAGCCATATGTGACTACTGAGTACTTAAAATGTGTAGTGCAACCGAGAAACTGAATTTTCAAATTTTATTTTAGTTTTAATTTTAATTTAAAAACTTAAACCTCAAGCTGTGTAAAATATTTATTTTTCTGTTAAACACAACTTTATTGTTTTGGTAGGACTGTATTATACTTTGTTGAAAATTTAGTGTCAGAATTGATGTGCTGTAAGTGTAAAATACCTGCCAGAATTCAAAGACTTAGTAATGAAAATGTACAATATCTCAGTACATTTTGTATATTGATTTATGTTGAAATGAGAATGATTTCCATGTAATGAGTTAAATAAAATATATTATTAAAATTAATTGCACCTGTTTCTTTTTACTTTTCAAAATGTGGCTACTACAAAATTTTTAAATTACACTTGCTGTTCACATTGTATTTTTATTGGACATTGCTGCTCTGGATTCTTCTGAGTTTTCCAGTCCTCTGTGCTGCTTCCTTGGAGAGGCCTTCCCCTGACCACTCTTCCCTTTGCTCACTCTCTCCTCACCATGCTTTAATTCTGTCTGAATTTATCTGACATATTTATTGGTTTACTTGTTCACCTGTTTTCCCCACAAGGACGTAAATTCCACAAGAAGAGGGATATATCCCTCTTGTTCACTGCTATATTCCCAGAGCCCAGCATGTAAATATGTACCTGCCAATTATATATTCTTATTTGTCAATCATCAGATCTGCTTGTTTACTGTACAGCTAGAGCAGCAGGCCCAGAGAGGAGCAGGGACTTTCTCACCATCTCACAGTGCCAGATCCTACCTCCTAATACCTAGTCTAGTGCTTCCTGCTCTCGTTACAGCTGATCTGGTAAACTGAGGCACACTAATGAATAATGTGTACGTTTCAACAATGCCTTAATCCAGTATTTCCCAAATTGTGGGAACATGTGCCATGGCAGTATGATTTTAGGTAGTGCATGAATACTGAATGACCCTGAACCACATAGTGAGAGAGCATTCATTTTTCAATCTTTCAATTTGAAAGGCTCAGTTTGGTGCGAGTATGTTGCTAATGCCTCTCCAACACTTGCTAATCTGCCTTTTAACACAGAACAGACTTCAGATTTAGAGCCTTTAGCAGGCAACACCATCCAACTAGAATTCACTAACAGTGTTTTAATTTTATTTAGTTTTCATTTTAGTTAGTTTTATGGTTACCTTCTATTCATGGCAAGTGATACTGGTTTTCTATTTATCATAGTGATATAATCTTTAAAGTTTTAATTTTAAATAAAAATATTCAATAAATAGGTGAAACTCAGGTACGGCAAAAGTTGTGAAAGTGGTTTTGAAATGACTGAGGTTCGGGAAACATTGCGTTAATCCAAAAGAACGAATAATGGTGAAATTTCAGGCAGGGAGTTAGTATAGGAAGATTTTTTTTTTAGCAGCTTAAGCTATTTTGTTCAGTAAGACTCAGCCTCTCGGCTTCTGTGGAGGTCTGGCTGAGGACTCTAGAACAGGAAGCCTGCTTTTTTTTGTTAACATAGGCCCAGAAAATCTTTCGTTTAGTTACCAGTGAAAGCTTGGGAGTCCTCCCCTTTTAAGTCCTGTCTCACTCCCACAATGAAAACTCCTAGGCCTACCTTGGAAGATCTCTTCTTTTCAGCTTCTTTTCTGCTGATCTGTTTGGATTTCTTGTTCAGCGCTTCAAAAAGAGACAGAAGGAGCAAAGCCAGATGTTTCTAGGGGTCCTTAGCTGTGGCACAGTCAGGGGCAGAGAAGGGGTTCTGGGGAGTCTGAGATGGGAGGGATGGGGGCAGTGCAGTTGGCTGGACGTATCGCATCTTGGGACTCAGGACAGCAGGTTCTTGGCAGCCTGGCTGCTGACCTGGAGCCAGAGGTCTGAGAGCAAGTGGCCCCTGAGACAAGGCAAATGAGAAGTCCAAGGAGGCCCTGGGATCTTCCTGTGGCATCTAGGAGGGGCCTGTTCCTTTGAGCTAGTTGGCCCTGGTCATTGAAAGTCAACCTAGAAGCCCATTCTTCAGACTCCATCTGGCATGGGAAAGAGCATTATGATACCCTGAAAATGGATTTGGTGTTTAGTGCATCAGTGGAACCAAGTTTCCTGTACTCCTACTTTCCCTTTCAAGTGCTTTGGAGGCAGGCAGACCTGATTTGAATCTGACGTATAACAGCCTTGGGTTGTTGGCCTTAACCTCGAGATTCAATTTTCTCATCTGCAACCTCCACAGGAGTGTGTTTACAAGGTGAAAAGTCTGGCACATCAAAGGTGGTCAATGAAGGTTGATATCCCCCTCTTCCTGCCCTAGCTTCGCTGATATGTGTAAGAAAGGGATAAGTTTAGTTTTCACATAGAGACAGCATGGAATAAGGGAAATGGAGGCAAAACCAGTTTAAACAAGCCCCGTGATAAAGAGAAGAATCTGCCAGCCCCTTATATGGAAAAGTAACCATGGTTACTGGAATGTAAAGAAATATGAAGTAAAATCAGAGGCAGGAACTCACAGCAAAAAGAAAAACTTTTTTTAAACTAAATGAACTCTCTGGGATTGGCTGTACAAACTAAAATCTCAAAAGATGAATTAGTTAGTGTTCTCGGATAGGCTGTAACCTCTGTAGTACCCAGTCAATGGGGAAACAGGGGAGGGACTTGCGAATTAGGAGTAGGAAATTTAAAGATCGCCATTCTCTTCCTCTGGCGCGCCAGTCTTCCATGTGTTTGGCTGGACACCCTATCTTGCAAGATTGTAAATAAATTCTTTTCTCCTCCAGAACCGAGAGAGCGTTTATTCCCTTACAGGTACCGCTTTATTTCCGACAACTTGGGGGCTCGTCCGGGATCCGAAGCTTCGGAGGGGGACCCCCGAGGTGGACAAAGGGAAGGCGCGCCCCGCTGATTGAGCGGTCTCGGACTCCACCATTGGGGGCCCATCTCCGGCAGCTAAAGGGCTCGAGACCAGATGCTTGGATCTGCCGGTTGTGGATGAGAAAAGGGGGAAATGAAAAGGCCTGCCTCTGGTTAACCAGGCAACTCCGTGCACGGACCAAGGTAAGGAAAGAAATATTATATTACCTTGGTGGTTAAAGCATTCTGAGAGTCTGGGGCTGATCCTGAGGGAAAGATGCCCAAACAAGACTCAGAATGGGGACATTCTGATGAGCCTAGAGCTGATCCTAAGGGAAAGATGCTCAGGCAAGACTCAGAATGGGGAATAGAGGCAGTCAGCCGGCCGGGAATAAAGGGAAGGGGGTACCTTTAGGGTCCCCGGGGAACATTCCTCTAAATAATTCATTGGGAAACATGTTAAAACATTGAGCTAAAAGTAATTGGACCAAGGGAAAGGGTAAAAGAAAATGATCAAATATTATTGTTATGTTTAGACAAAAAAAAAAAAAAAAAATGGCATTTTGCTGCCAAATATATTCTGGCCAAAATATAAGGCAGATAAGAGTTGGCTTTGTGCTGACCTCGTGTGTCATGTTAATAAAAATAAACCTTTTTCCAAGGCAGAATTGAACTGTGCCATGTGCTGGCTGCAGGGAAAAAAAAGAAACTAAAACCTGGGATAAGCATTCCCCCACCTTATGGTTTCCCCTCCCCCACTGGGGCGGGAACCATTAAAGCCTGAGGTTTTGGTGGAAGCAGTCTATGCCCCCAGGCAATTGGAGAGCCAGTTAATGCTGACTGCTCCAGTAATTACAACCCACCAAAAGTTAAGGAAAAAAAAAAAAAAAATGGAGAGATTTCCAAAAGTTTCCGTTTCTAAAGGCTCTTAAAGAAAGGAAGGTAAGAATCATTAATAAAAAGCCTAGCAAGGCTAGCTGAATAACAATTAACTTGATTCTTAAACTCTGGTTTATGTAAATATCCCTTTCTTGGGAGAAGAAAGGGAAATGGGAAAGAGGGCGGCTATGAGAGAAAGAGAGAGACTGCATCCACCTAAAATAAAATTGGCTGTACCCATATCCCCAAAGAACGATGAAAGTTGAGGTCTGAAGTCAAGTGGTCTCAGGCTGGGAGAGTGGAGTGGCCCACATGCATGAAAAGGGTGAGTTTGCCCTGGGGGTTGAGGGTGGGCCTTCCGCCTCAATGCTCTAGAAAAGTTTTGCCGCCTCAGGACCCAGAGGGTGGAGCACATTCCCAGGGGAATGGGAAAAGCCTGGCCGCCACCCCACTGTTCAGAGAAGGTAGAGCCTTTACCCCGAAGAGGCAGAGTCTGGGTGGCACCCCGATGTTTAAGAAGGGTGGGGCCAAAAAGGTAATCTCCCCCATCACCCCAGACTTTGAAAAGAAAAGGGCTGCCACAAAAGCCTCTAAAAAGGGTTGGACTCCCACTCCCTCAAGCCCCAAGAATACAATGTCATTCTGTTAATAACTCAGACTTTAAAAGGTCAGCTATATAAAGGAATTTTAGCCTAATATTCAGAGAAGATCCAAAAATCGATGAATGGCTGAATAAGCCATTGGAGGAAATATTCAGAGAGTCAACAAGCGAGGGAGGAAACAGACAAAAGAGAGATAGAGAAGTAATTGGAGCAGTTTAAAAAAAAAAAAGGAGGAAAGGAATTTGTAGCATGGGGTTTGTGTGATTCTCTATTCATATGCTTATGTGGGGCTAAACAGGTATTAATAAATACATTTACATATTTTAGTGTGCTGTGTAATTAAGTCTAAGGCATGTGGAAGCTACATTTAAAGTCCCTTAATGTGTGTATCAGGGTATACAGGAAGTTATATGCACATTTTTTAGGACTGTATTTGGATGCATTCTGAGAGTTAAAACTTCATGAATCTAATGGGAGTTTAAGTTGTATGTTTACACAGGAATGTGGGATAGTTGTATTTGTATGTAATAAAAGCATGTAATATAATTACGTAGGAGTCTTTCAAACTGTGAAAGTTTGTCAGTGTGTAATTTAAAACTTGGCAAAAATTTCCTGTGTACTCATCTATAGTAAACTGAAGCTATTTCTTTGTGTCTTTATAGCGTATACTAGTTTGTGTGTACTCTAAAGCTGGGCAATTGTGTGCAGTTTCACAATAGTGTGAAAAATGAAAAAAAAAAGTGAGAAAAACTGTAAAAGTTTTCTATGTATGTGTAACAGTAGTGTATTGACTATACATGCTTGTAAATGGGAATGTTTGTCTGTTTCGTATGTTTATGAGTGTGTATATAAGTTATATGTGTCTGTGTTCCAGATATATGAGACTGTGTATTCTTGTAAAAAGCAGAATAATTTTTCTGATATATTTTGGGCAAAAGCAAAAGGTCCATACTCAAAGTGCAAGTAAATGTTCCTATAAAAGGGTTTAAGGTTCACTAAAGCTGAATTAAACAAACTTAGAACAGTAAATGGTTCATATCTCTTCCCAGGTCTCCATTTGGTGATGCCAGGTTGCTATCTTAAAATTGAGTCTAATAGGAATAAAGACACCACATATATTGTCAAATACTACACACCAAGGCTTGTCCTCCTCTCCCTGGAGAGTGGGTTTTTACTCATCTAACAGTAAAACTTGTGTGTATGTTCAGGGTATGCATATATGTGAATCACGCATATTCAAGCATCACTAAACTAGGTGTACTAAAAACTGAATTTTAAGTTGGCATTTAAGAGTGGTAAGCCTTTTTATGTTCATTAATCTTAGGTTATTGTAAATTATTGTTGTCCTTTAGTCTAATTGTTCCAGCCCGAAATGTTGGTAAGTTCTTGCTGCTCTTCGTGCACATAACTTCAGGAGTATCTGTACCTAAAGCAGGTATTAGTAGTTTTACACTAGGGGAGTCATTAGAGGGGTGCAAGCCATGTGTAATTTAGTACTTAGGCAATTACAAGGTGTAGGCCTTTGGTTTTTGGTTTGCCTTTCCCCAGGAGGACTGGAGAGCTCCCCTCCCTAGACACAAAGGATCTTTTTCTTAAGAATTATATACTGGCCTTGTCTTCTACTTTATCATCTCTCAGGCACCGTGGACTATTGGCTCAGACCCCGCCTTTTGAATTTGCTGCCCATCGACATCAGCCTGGCAGCTGGATTCTGATCCAGTCGTGGAAAGAATCCAAACTTCAACCGATCTGGGAAGGACCCTATCAGGTCTTGCTGACAACTGAGACGGCAGTCCGAACGGCAGTCCGAATGGCAGAAAGAGGCTGGACTCATTACACATGAGTGAAGGGACCGGTGCCTGAACCAAACGATAAGTATCCAGCAACTCAACCTAAATCCTGGAAAGTGACTCCCACCTCAGATCCCCTAAGGATCACTCTAAATAGGCAGCCGTTGAAAGAACATACTAGGAGGGAGAAAAGGCTGAATTAAACCCTGTGTTTGCATTGTGCTCTGTGTATAGCTTAATAATGAAATTGCTTGTACTGATCATAATGTTCTATATTCAAGGAGTAACAGGTTCTGCTAAGCTGGTTACAAGTGTAGTCAAAGGCTTAAAGTCTCAAACTGTACAATTTGATGGTTGTCAAGTAATGAGCTGTAAAAATCTAAAACATCAGCAACAACTGAGGGAGGAATATAAGCATTTATGTAAGCAGACTGTTCAAATAGAAAGCAAGATTGTTGGGGGGCGAACATTTGAGAGTATAACTTATGAGACACCTAACCCCTGTTTTTCTTGAAACACTGCTTGGTGGACCACACAGTATGAGGGATGGGTCTTACCCAGGTTGGAGGAAAAACCATTAAGGGAAACTTGGCTGGAATTTAACTCTCCAGTTCAAATTGACCCCAAGGTCATTAGAATACTTAAGGCCAAAGACTTAAAGCAAACCATAGAAATAGAGACAGGTTATGGAAATACAAATGCCTGGGTAAAATGGGTCAAATATACCATCCAGAGTCTAAACAGAAGTGACTGTTATGCTTGTGCAACCAAACAACCCACTGTTCAGATTATGCCCTTCCCCTTGGGGATGAAAAAGCATGAAAGGGAGTTTAAATGTATAACACTCCTCTTTCAAAATGCTACTCCTGGTGAAAGTTGTAGTACATTGTCCTCCCTTTTCCTTCCAGTCCAGAAGGGAAGTGTCAAAGCCATACCAGCATCTCACCTTGGTCCCGGAAACCACTCTGCCTGTCTCTCCAGATGGGAAGAAGGGCTCCAGGATCCTGGTACCATGGCTTTGTGTACACAGGTGTGGAATGTGAGCAAGGATAGTACTGGCAACTTCTCCAGCCTAACTATACCCCGAGCAGACCTCTGGTGGTACTGTGGGAAGGGCATCCTCTGGCCAACACTACCTGAAAGGTGGGGAGGAACCTGTGCTCTGGTTCAGTTGGCTGTCTCATTTACCCTGGCATTTGAAAGTAATAAGAAAGTACCAACCCAAGGCAAAGAAAAAAAAAAAAATGTACAAAATGTACCCGGTTCCTTCAATAAAAAAATTGTTTGTAGATAGTATAGGGGTCCCCCGGAAAGTTCCTAATAAGTTTAAAGCTAAAAATCAAGTAGCTGCAGAATTTGAATCGTCCTTATTCTGGTGGGTCGCCGTCAATGAAAATGTAGATCATCAGCTAAAATTTATCAACTATACCAGGAATGCCATTAAAGAAATAGCAAAACAGTTAAATGCCACTAGCTGAATGGCATGGGAAAACAGAATGGCCCTAGACATGATGCTAGCTGAAAAAGGAGGCGTCTGTGCTATAGTTAGGGGAAATTGTTGCACATTCATCCCCAATAATACTGCACCTAATAAAACTATCACCAAAGCCCTACAAGGCTTAACAGCCTTATTTCAGAAACTAGCAAAAAAATTCTAGCATTAACAACCCATTTACAAAATGGTTGGAAAATTAGTTCGAGATTTTAATTTTCCTTATCATTCCAGCCAAAATGTTTATAACAGCTGAGTGCTACATCATCCCATCAAAACCCATCAAAACCACTCAAATCAAAAATAAGAAAAATCCCTATAATGAGAAATGTGAAAAAGCCCTTAACAAATTTGAGAATCTAAAATGTTTTCACATAGAGACAGCATGGAATAAGGGAAATGGAGGCAAAACCAGTTTAAACAAGCCCCGTGATAAAGAGAAGAATCTGCCAGCCCCTTATATGGAAAAGTAACCATGGTTACTGGAATGTAAAGAAATATGAAGTAAAATCAGAGGCAGGAACTCACAGCAAAAAGAAAAACTTTTTTTAAACTAAATGAACTCTCCGGGATTGGCTGTACAAACTAAAATCTCAAAAGATGAATTAGTTAGTGTTCTCGGATAGGCTGTAACCTCTGTAGTACCCAGTCAATGGGGAAACAGGGGAGGGACTTGCGAATTAGGAGTAGGAAATTTAAAGATCGCCATTCTCTTCCTCTGGCGCGCCAGTCTTCCATGTGTTTGGCTGGACGCCCTATCTTGCAAGATTGTAAATAAATTCTTTTCTCCTCCAGAACCGAGAGAGCGTTTATTCCCTTACAGGTACTGCTTTATTTCCGACAATATGTCTACAATATCTTCATTTCCTAGTGAGAGGCAAGGCAGTAAGGAATATTAGTTTTGAGCTTAGGTTCTATAGTTAAACACCTGGATTTGAATTCCAGCTCCACCACTTAAGAACTGTGATTTTATGTTAGTCACTTAACTTTCCTAAGCCTCAATTTCCTCAACTGTGAAATATGAATTACAAACAGTAGTCACCTCACAGGATTGTTTGAAGATTAAATGAAGAATAAATGAGATAAATAGGCATAGTGTCTAGTACACAGTATGTATGTTATTACTACTATTACCAAGTGAAGTCAAACCAGAAGGTCTCCTATGTCAGGCTCCAGTGCCACTAATAATTTCAACCCTGAGCAGTTATTCTCAACCCTGGCATGACAGGGCTGGTTCATTCCAGATTTGGTTATATTCTGCAGTATTTCCTAAAGTCTATTACTGTTTGATAGGGGTTCTGTGATTCAATAAGTTTCAGAAACGGTAAGTTAAACCAAGTTCATGAAGTGTCTTGACTTTGGGCTTTCTCTAACATTCTAATCTGCTTATAGATTGGTGGCTGTAGTATGCAGGGCTTCCCAAAACCAAATGAATCAAGGAATATGTGATTCTCTTAGGATTATTTCATGGAATGAGCAAGAGGAAGCTGACCCCATGGCAGTGGGTCCTGGTATCAGACTAGGGAGCAGGCTTGACATCCTGTAGTCCCCTTTTGTGGGCCAAAGCCCAGAAGCTGGGCCCCACATTGGGCTACTTACCCACAATAGAGACAGAAGGGAAATCCAACAGGTTCATGGAGGAATTGCTCCTCAGTCTTCTATCATCTTTGGGCTTCTCCTCGGGTGCCAGGTGGCTATAGGAAGCAAGGAAGCACTGGCAGACCAACAGGGTGGCCAGGAGCAGGCAGGTGACATCCATTCTGGGAGGCCTGCGTGAAACAGGGAAGGTAGTCAGGTGGGTGGGCTGAGGGTGGTGGCCAGAAGAGGTGCTCTCCTGCTTTCTTTGTGTTTCTTTGAGCTAGAGCTCTGACCCCATTCAAAAAGTGCCCAGTGGAATTAGAGGACTAGCAAAGCTTAGGACAGGGAAGGGGGATTAATGAAGGAAGAAGAGAGAAAAGGAGAGATGGGAAGAGGAAAAGAAAAAGACAAAGAAGGGAGGAAGACTGAAGAAAAGAGAAAAGGAATGCACTACACTGGTCTCTGCTATCAAGAAGATGGATAGCAATTTTGGCTTTTTTAAAGTCAATGGCCCAGGAGACCCGGGCAGAAATGGTGAGAGGCCCCTAATAGTGGCTTCAGAGGGACCTCAGAGTGGAAGAGGTTACTAAGGTGCAGAGAATAAGGCTAATAAGTTAATAAGACTCAGTGAGAAAGATGAGAGATGGTAGGATCCTTCAGACAGTCCCAGTAAGTCATCTCATACACTATATTCCCATGCCCAGAGAGAATAAAGAGAATGAATGGCAGGTATGGTTTGTGTCAGGAGGAGAGACAGACCTGGGAACATAGGCTAGCTGGATTTATTGATAGATTGGCTTTTGATGGAAGCAGATAGATTCCAAAGTGGATTTCTTCCCCTGAATGCCTGGGGTTGCCTCAATCATGGTTTAGAGCTGCAGCCACATCTTCACCTTCTCTGAGTACAGGATACCTACCCCTACCCACCATGTCCATGTTCTCTCTAGTCTGGAAAAAGACTGAGGCTGCTTTTCCAAGGTTCCCAACAACTAGGATGCCCTGCCTCCACCCTAGCCATAAGGCACTGCAGGAGAAAAGAGGGAAAAAACAGTCTGCTTCCATGGGTCCTGACCATCCCTGCACTCCTCTTGCAGCAGTTTGGCTAATGTCTAGCCTGCTCCTTCCAGCCCTCAGTTTGGTTGGGAACAAAATTTTCTGCATGTCAGCTGCATTCCAGGAGGAGGGAACTCAAACAGCTAGTCTCCACCCTCCTAAGTTTCCTCAAGTGGAAGGAGACAGTCCCTTTCTTTTGACATTCGTCCTCTGTTCCTCTCCACCTCTTTGGATCCCCTATATATGGTTGCAGTGGGTTGGGGAGAAGCTCTGATTAAAGCAAGTCACAAGAGTCGTGTCATTGATTGGGAGACAGTATGTGTACTTATTATATTTCTCTGGGTTTTCCTTATCATAAACAGCATAATTTTGGCCAAAAGTCATGCTAGAAATTCCTACAAAGAGGTGAAAAGGTGGGTGGAAAATCAGAGTTAGAAAAGGAGTAAATGGAGTTCTGGGAAGATTAACTGAGACACAGAGGTAGACCTCATGGGGGTAGACAGAGGACAAAGGGATTGTATCAACAGTCTAATCCAATATCACATATCCAAAGGATAGTGGGACAGCTTGCAACCTATCAGGCAGGTGACAATATCCATGGGACTGAACACCCATGGGGTGGCCATGTTCATCACTTGCTCCGAACACCTAACAATGAAGGAAGAGGATCACTTCACCATCAGAGCAGTCAGAAGGTGAAATATAAATATTAGCCCTGTCACAGCAAGTAGGGAAGGAGATCTCACAAGGTAACATCCATAGGCTAGCTCAGGATGCACAGAGAATCCCAGGATTTAATTAAAAATACATAAATAAAGTTATTAGTTGCACAAACAGCTTTTATAGGAGAAACATAAAATAAAATTTCTTGAACCTAAATGACTTGGTGGAACTATAAAATTGGACTGAATCTGGGAAGGATGGAGGCTCAGTGGAATTAATCTTATTTAGCTTTGGGGAGAGAGTTGGGAACCAGTATTCTTTACTCCAATTCTGGGGAGATAGATGATAGATACATAGATACAGATTTCTAAAATGTAACACAGGTTCATAATATCTAGCTGTATTATGACCCTTGGGGTCAGAAACTTTTTAGAACTCAAGATTTTGTAGATTTTAGAAAAACAACGTGGTCTTTACACCATATTAAACTACATATGAGGGGTCTGGGAGTGCCCCATAATAAAAATATTGACACTTCTACAGCAAAAAAAAAGTGTGAATAGTCATAATAAGCAGGATAAATAAAGACTATGAATTGATTCAGATAAATTCAGAACATGTGTTTCTGCCAAATGAATTACAAATGAAAAAAAATCTTTCATTTTTCAGAGTTTTGGGATTTTGTAATTTCAGGTAAAGGATTATGAACTTGTGCAAACTTTCATTGCTGTTATTACTCAACAAGGGACACACTCACTGCTATTAATACAGGATAAAAATGATGACAGCAATGACTACACGTGCAGTGTGATTCTCAAGACTAATTTGTCCTTCCACCTGTTGTGGTGAAGACTGTCCTTTGATCTGTGACATCAATGATAACAATTCCTCCTCTTAAACTCATCATCTGCTTTAAGTTATTGCTTAACACTTATGATGAGTTTCTTTTCAGCATGGTGGATATAAAGAATCCAGAAAGAGGTGTCAGATCACTTCTATGCATCTGTCATTTAAGTGACTATGTGACCCTTTCCCCTCATTTGTAAAATGAGGGAAAAGGACTACATGACTACAGTACAGAATATGAGGCATAGAGCAGAAACTCGATAAGGATTTGTTTAATGAATGAAAGACTCTAAGGATTCTTCTGTTCTAAAATTCTATGAATCCTTAATTTCTGATTATGAACAATATCCTCCTGAGCATTGTTCCATTGGGGCAGAAATAAGGAAAGATTTTATAATGGCTGCTTATTGTTTGTCCCTAAGAATTGGGGATTTACATATGCAGGACTGTGATTAAATTAAATCTCACTAAGCTCTGGAAAAAAGGGCATGAAAAGTCACGGTTAAATGCAATTGGTTTATATGCCCCAGCAATCTTGCTGATGCGTGTGTGTGTGTGTGTAGCCCTGGTTCTGTGGGAAGCAGTGTGTGAAACAGTGGCCAGAATCAGGGGTACAAACGCCAAGTTCCTGATCTTCTCCTAAGGGATGATTCCATTAGGCATTTCATTACCTTCCTCCAGATAGAATGGGGATAACAATTTCTTCCTCCTTCCCATCTCCCAGGATGCAAAGTTACAGGAAGGCTACCTAATTTGTGCAGTCCATATGTGACAGAAAGTTAGGATTTAAGAAATGATTATGATTACTGAATCATTACATAGATATTTATTTCTACTTTCTAGTGTATTTGAATAGCCAGAGGGAAATACCTGAAATTGCTGAACTGTAATCCAGCTACCTTGATCTTTGATAATGATTGTATAACTATATAGCTTTTATCTTGTGATTGTAAAAACCTTGTGACTGACACTCACTTCTACCCCTTTATCCTGTTTTTTAACTTTCGAGTCTTATGATCACTTAAGACAGCCCCTAATGCTTATTAATGAAAGACCTTGAGTCAGCCCAGAATTAATGCACCCCAATTCTAAAACTATCTTGCTAGATGAAGCTGGATCTAACCAAAACTGGCCTGCCCAACATGCACAGTAGTTTAAACTTTAACCTATAAGTGACCTATACCTCATTATAATACTAAAAAAATCACACCCATCATCATATTAAGGCCACCATTTTCTTACATATGTTCTATGACTAAGCATGTAATCAATCTGTACATGCTCAGTAATTAGATCATCTCTAACTCGTCATCTAGAGCCATTGTGCTCATTATCCCAAAACCTGCCCATCTTTTTTTTTAATTCAGTTTTATTGAGATATATTCACATACCATACAATCATCCATGGTGTACAATCAACTGTTCACGGTACCATCTTACAGTTGTGTATTCATCACCCAATCTATTTTTGAACATTTTCCTTACACCAGAAAGAATCAGAATCAGAATAAAAAATAAAAATAAAAAAAAGAAACCCAAATCATTCCCCCCATCCCACCCCACTTTTCATTTAGGTTTTGTCCCCATTTTTCTCCTCATCCATGTATACACTGGATGAAGGGAGTGTGATCCACAAGGCTTTCACAATCATACTGTCACCCCTTGTAAGCTACATTGTTACACAATCATCTTCAAGAGTCAAGGCTACTGGGTTGGAGTTTGGTAGTTTCAGGTATTTAGTTCTAGCTATTCCAATACATTAAAACTAAAAAGTGCAATCTACATAGTGCGTAAGAATGTCCACCAGAGTGACTTCTCGACTCCATTTGAAATCTCTCAGCCACTGAAGCTTTATTTCGTTTCATTTTGCATCCCCCCTTTTGGTCAAGAAGATGTTCTCAATCCCAAGATGCTGGGTCTAGATTCATCCCGGGAGTCATAACCTGCTTTGCCAGGGAGATTTACACCCCTGGGAGTCAGGTCCCATGGAGTGGGGAGGCTTGCCTATCTTTTGATACTATAAAACTATCAGAATTACTGCAGTTTGGAGAGACAGATTTTTAGGACAATAGGCCATCTGATCTCCTGCTTTGTGCCTAGTAATAAACTCTGTCTCTCTTTGAAACAGTAGCATCTCAGGAATTGGTTGTTTGAGCACATTGGGCAGAGAACTTCCCACTTTTGATTGCTATCACATGCAAAATAAAAATGTGGGGCTTACTGTACAAAAATCACTATCATTTCAGGGGAGCATTAAACCAAGAATGTGACCCTCTAAGCATAGGGCCCTGTGCAACTACACAGGTCAAATGCTCATGAAGCCAGCCCTGGTTACAGGATTGAGGAAGATGATACTGATGAAGTGGCATGGTGGCTCTGGAGAAGTTTGTGGATTGAGAGAAATATTAAATTGCACTCAGCAGAGTTTCAGCTGTAAGTTATATAATAGTGACACTGCTTCTGGACATCACATGTAGTTCTCTAGTGCTCCAGGTGACAGACACCTCAATGGAGCAGTGCCCAAAGAATGGACCAGCATCTGAGACTGGGTGCTAGATCGAGCACTGCCAATAACCCACTGTACAAATACCAACAAGTTACTTTCTCTCTATGGGCATGTATTTCTGTATAAGAAAGGATTTGGTTTAGATTTTTAAGTTCATTTCTACTTAGGCCTTCATGGGATCCCAAATGAGCAGCATCTTTTTCAGAGAGGCTGCAACACAGTCTACTGATAGTTCATTTTGATGGCAACTATTTGCCCTCTGAGAGTATATCTGATTTCTGGAAATAGAAGAGGTAATTGTAGCCAAGTCTGGTAAGGATAGCAATGTTTTTGGTAAAAAATGAGACGTGACTTAAATCATAGGATTTTATAATTTAAAAATATTTTAAATTTTTAGCTGACATAACCAGAACTGAGACAGCCAGTTGAGTATTCTTCCTCATAGTTGTAACCTTGAGAGGCCATAAATTTATTCTAATGCTACAAGTTGCTTAAAATATCTTTAGAGCTCTAGAAGTGCCTTTGGAGACAATTTAAAAGTCATTCAAGGAAAAGAGCCATCTTACTTAATAATCACAACTTTTATATTGGGGTGAGACCTGTTTCATTTGAGGACCACCTATGTACCCGAAAAATCATTCAAGAACCATACTGAAATAAATATCAATTTAAATTAGTCTTTTATAGGAGGAAAAAAAACCTAGTTAGGAGAGCAGCATATAAAATGTTAGGCTCACTAGACTTTAGAGTTAAAGAAAGGAGAATAAAACAGGCAGGAAAGGAAAGGGGAAAGAAGAAAGACAAATAAGGAGGAGAATAATAAGAAATAGAAGATTTATGGGGATTGGAGCTGGGGAACTTCATCTTTTTCTGTAATCTTTTTTTAACAAAAAATACTTGAAGCAAATATGGATGATAATAAATATGGACTATCTGCATGGAGGGCACATGAAATATTCTGTATTTAAAAATATTCTCACATTGTACAACAAAGTGAAGATAATGTAAGAAACTGACCATTTGTCTTGGGATAGAATATAGATTAAGTTAAGAACCCACTACTCAATAAATCAAGCCCTTGAGGCTTTTTTCTTGTGAAATTTAGGGGTGTAAATAGGAGGCTGAGCCCTTCTATAATTATGCCTAAGAGGCACCTCCAGAGAACCTCTTTTGTGGCTCAGATGTGGCCTTTCTCTCTCTAAGCCCAACTTGGCAAATAAATTCATTAACACCCCCCACACACACCCTCACACAAGGGACATGACTACCAAGGGAATGAATCGCTCTGGCGACGTGGGACATGACTCCCAGCAGTGAACCTGGCCCTGGCAGTGAGGGATTGAAAATGCCTCCTTGACCAAAAGGGGGAAAAAAAGAAAGGTAACCAGCTGAAATCACAGTGGCTAAGAGATCCCAAATAGAGTTGAGAGGCTATCCTGGAGGTTTCTCTTATGCAAGCTTCAGCTTGACATCCCAAATGGCCACAGTATGCCATACCCTTACTTACCAAAAGTAGTTCTCAAATACCTAGTTCCCTACCTGAGATTCTATAAAAGATTCACTCACTAAGTTTATCTTTCAGAAACTTAAATCCACCAGAGTGTTCCTATGCCAGACAAGTCCTGATACCCAGAGGCAATAGCCTCTTTAAGATCAGCGAGCAGATGCAACCCCCTTCCCCATACTTTCAACACCCCCTTTAATATGAACAATTTAGGGTGGTCACTGCCTAGACACCCCTAAAGATGGAGAAAGAGATTAAGTGAGAGGAGGGGGTAGCAGCAAACAAGAAAAGATTTAACACATGTCTATGAATACTGAAACATTATATAATTATATATATATTTTTTGGATGCTGGGGTGTTGGAATGGCTAGAAGGAGGTAAATGGCATGGTTGAACCAAAGCCTATAGCATTCTTTGGGATTTATTCTATAGCTGCTTGTTGAATTGTGCCTTGAAGGTCTTCACCTTTCTGTATATATCTTGCATTACATAATAGGGAAGGGACTGAGACTGTGGAACTGTAACCCATAACAATTTTTGAAACTACCTATATAACTGCTTGTTGAGCTATATATTGAGAGTTGACACGTTTCTGTATGTATGTTATTTTTGTATGTATTTTTTTAAGATTTATTCACACACCATACAATCATCCAAAGTATACAATCAATTGTTCACATTACCATCATATAGTTCTTCCTTCATCACACCAATCTATTTTTTTATCTTCATTTTATTGAGATATATTCACATACCACGCAGTCATACAAAACAAATAGTACATTTGATTGTTCACAGTACCATTACATAGTTGTACATTCATCACCTAAATCAATCCTTGACACCTTCATTACCACACACACAAAAATAACAAGAATAATAATTAAAGCGAAAAAGAGCAATTGAAGTAAAAAAGAACACTGGGTACCTTTGTCTGTTTGTTGTTTGTTTCCTTCCCCTATTTTTCTACTCATCCATCCATAAACGAGACAAAGTGGAGTGTGGTCCTTATGACTTTCCCAGTCCCATTGTCACCCCTCATAAGCTACATTCTTATTCAATTGTCTTCGAGATTCATGGATTCTGGGTTGTAGTTTGATAGTTTCAGGTATCCACCGCCAGCTACCCCAATTCTTTAGAACCTAAAAAGGGTTGTCTAAATTGTGCGTAAGAGTGCCCACCAGAGTGACCTCTCGGCTCCTTTTGGAATCTCTCTGCTACTGAAGCTTATTTCATTTCCTTTCACATCCCCCTTTTGGTCAAGAAGATGTTCTCCGTCCCAGGATGCCAGGTCTACATTCCTCCCCGGGAGTCATATTCCACGTTGCCAGGGAGATTCACTCCCCTGGGTGTCTGATTCCACGTAGCGGGGAGGGCAGTGATTTCACCTTTCAAGTTGGCTTAGCTAGAGAGAGAGGGCCACATCTGAGCAACAAAGAGGCATTCGGGAGGAGGCTCTTAGGCACAATTATAGGGAGGCCTAGCCTCTCCTTTACAGCAACTGTCTTCCCAAGGGTAAAACTTATGGTAGAGGGCTCAACCCATCAAACCACCAGTCCCATATGTCTGTGGTCATGTTAGCAACCATGGAGGTGGGGTAGGCGAATACCCCTGCATTCTCCACCGGCTCCTCAAGGGGGCTCTACATATTTTTATCCTTATTGTTTCTTTTTTTTAATCAACTGTATGGAAAAAAAAATTAAAAAAAAAAGCAAAACATACAATAAAAGAACATTTCAAAGAGACCATAACAAGGGAGTAAGAAAAAGACAACTAACCTAAGATAACTGCTTTACTTCCAACCTGTTCCTACTTTACCCCAAGAAAGTTACCTAATATAGCAACATTTCTGTGAACTTGTTCCTACTATATCCATCAGAAATTAACAGACATAGTCATTCCTGGGCATCCCCAGAATGTTAAATAGCTTATCTGTTCTTCTTGGATTATTGTTCCCCCTTCCTTAATTGCTCTCTATTGCTAGTTCCCCTACATTCTACATTATAAACCATTTGTTTTACATTTTTCAATGTTCACATTAATGGTAGCATATAATATTTCTCTTTTTGTGCCTGGCTTATTTCGCTCAGCATTATGTCTTCAAGGTTCATCCATGTTGTCATATGTTTCATGAAATCGTACCTTCTTACTGCCGTGTAGTATTCCATCGTGTGTATATACCACATTTTATTTATCCACTCATCTGTTGAAGGACATTTGGGTTGTTTCCGTCTCTTGGCAATTGTGAATAATGCTGCTATGAACATTGGCGTACAGATATCTGTTCATGTCACTGCTCTCCGATCTTCCGGGTATATACTGAGAAGTGCAATCACTGGATCGAAGGGTAACTCTATATCTAGTTTTCTAAGGAACTGCCACACTGACTTCCAGAGTGGCTGAACCATTATACAGTCCCAACAACAATGAATAAGAGTTCCAATTTCTCCACATCCCCTCCAGCATTTGTAGTTTCCTGTTTGTTTAATGGCAGCCATTCTAACCGGTGATAGATAGTATCTCATTGTGGTCTTAATTTGCATCTCTCTAATAGCTAGTGAAGCTGAACATTTTTTTCATGTGTTTCTTGGCCATTTGTGTTTCCTCTTCAGAGAACTGTCTTTTCATATCTTTTGCCCATTTTATAATTGGGCTGTCTGTACTATTGTCATTGAGTTGTAGGATTTCTTTATGTATGCAAGATATCAGTCTTTTGTCAGATACATGGTTTCCAAAAATCTTTTCCCATTGAGTTGGCTGCCTCTTTACCTTTTTGAGAAATTCCATTGAGGTGCAGAAACTTCTAAGCTTGAGGAGTTCCCATTTATCTATTTTTTCTTTTGTTGCTTGTGCTTTGGGTGTAAAGGCTAGGAAGTGGCCGCCTAATACAAGGTCTTGAAGATGTTTTCCTACGTTATCTTCTAGGAGTTTTATGGTACTTTCTTTTATATTCAGATCTTTCATCCATTTTGAGTTAATTTTTGTGTAGGGTGTGAGGTAGGGGTCCTCTTTCATTCTTTTGGATATGGATATCCAACTCTCCCAGCCCCATTTGTTGAAAAGACCATTATGACTCAGTTCAGTGACTCTGGGGGCTTTATCAAAGATCAGTCGGCCATAGATCTGAGAGTCTATCTCCGAATTCTCAATTCAATTCCATTGATCTATATGTCTATCTTTGTGCCAGTACCATGCTGTTTTGACAACTGTGGCTTTATAATAAGTTTCAAAGTCAGGGAGTGTAAGTCCTCCCAATTCGTTTTTCTTTTTTAGAGTGTCTTTAGCAATTTGAGGCATCTTCCCTTTCCAAATAAATTTGATAACTAGCTTTTCCAAGTCTGCAAAGTAGGTTGTTAGAATTTTGATTGGGATTGCATTGAATCTGTAGATGAGTTTGGGTAGAATTGACATCTTAATAACATTTAGCCTTCCCATCCATGAACATGGAATATTTTTCCATCTTTTAAGGTCCTCTTCTATTTCTTTTAGTAGAGTTATGTAGTTTTCTTTGTATAGGTCTTTTACATCTTTGGTTAAGTTTATTCCTAGATACTTCATTTTTTTAGTTGCTATTGAAAACAGTATCTTTTTCTTGAGTGTCTCTTCAGTTTGTTCATTCCAAGCATATAGAAACATTACTGACTTACGTGCATTAATCTTGTATCCCGCTACTTTGCTCAATTTGTTGATTAGCTCTAGTAGCTGTATCGTCGATTTCTCAGGGTTTTCCAGATATAAGATCATATCATCTGCAAACAATGACAGTTTTACTTCTACTTTTCCAATTTAGATGCCTTTTATTTCTTTGTCTTGCCGGATTGCCCCAGCTAGCACTTTCAGCACAATGTTGAGTAACAGTGGTGACAGCAGGCATCCTTGTCTTGTTCCTGATCTTAGAGGGAAGGCTTTCAGTCTCTCACCATGGAGTACTATGCTGGCTGTGGGGTTTTCATATATGCTCTTTATCATATTGAGGAAGTTTCCTTCAATTCCTACCTTTTGAAGTGTTTTAATCAAAAACGGATGTTGGATTTTGTCAAATGCTTTTTCAGCATCTATTGAGATGATCATTTGGTTTTTCCCTTTCGAATTGTTAATGTGTTGTAATACATTTATTGATTTTCTTATGCTGAACCATTCTTGCATGCCTGGAATTGAACCCCACTTGGTCATGGTGTATGATTTTTTTAATGTGTCTTTGGATTCGATTTGCAAGTATTTTATTGAGGATTTTTGCATCTATATTCATTAGGGAGTTTGGCCGGTAGTTTTCCTTTTTTGTAGCATCTTTGCCTGGTTTTGGTATTAGATTGATGTTAGCTTCATAAAATGAGTTAGGTAGTGTTCCATTTTCTTCAATGTTTTGAAAGAGTTTGAGTAAGATTGGTGTCAGTTCTTTCTGGAAAGTTTGGTAGAATTCCCCTGTGAAGCCATCTGGCCCTGGGCATTTATTTGCGGGAAGATTTTTGATGACTGATTGGATCTCTTTGCTTGGGATGGGTTGGTTGAGGTCTTCTATTTCTTCTCTGGTCAGTCTAGATTGTTCATATGTTTCCAGGAAATTGTCCATTTCCTCTACATTATCCAGTTTGTTGCCATACAGTTGTTCATAGTATCCTCTTATAATTTTTTAAATTTCTTCAGCATCTGCAGTTATGTCACCTTTTTCATTCATTATTTTGTTTACATGGGTCTTCTCTCTTTTTGACTTTGTCAGAATAGCTAGGGGCTTGTCAATCTTGTTGATCTTCTCAAAGAACCAACTTTTGGTGATATTTATCCTCTCTATTGTTTTTTTGTTCTCTATGTCATTTATTTCTGCTTTAATCCTTGTTATTTCTTTTCTTCTACTTGGTTTAGGATTGGTTTGCTGTTCATTTTCTAGCTTCTTCAGTTGATCCATTAGTTCTTTAATTTTGGCTCTTTCTTCCTTTTTAATATATGCATTTAGTGCTATAAATTTCCCCCTCAGTACTGCTTTTGCTGCATCCCATAGGTTTTCGTATGTTGTGTTCTCATTTTCATTCGTCTCTATATATTTAGCAATTTCTCTTGCTATTTCTTCTTTAACCCACTGATTGTTTAGGAGTGTGTTGTTTAACCTCCAGGTATTTGTGAATTTTCTAAGTCTCTGATGGTTATTGACTTCTAATTGTATTCCATTGTGGTCAGAGAATGTGCTTTGAATAATTTCAATCTTTTTAAATTTATTGAGGCTTGTTTTATGTCCCAGCATATGATCTATTCTGGAGAAAGTTCCGTGAGCACTAGAAAAGTATGTGTATCCTGGTGATTTGGGATGTAATGTCCTGTATATGTCTGTTAAACCTACTTCATTTATCAGATTGTTTAGGTTTTCAATTTCCTGACTGGTCTTCTGTCTGGTTGATCTATCTATAGGATAGAGTGATGTGTTGAAGTCTCCCACAATTATTGTGGAAACATCAATTGCTTCCTTTAGTTTTGCCAGTGTTTCTCTCATGTATTTTGTGGCATCTTGATTGGGTGTATAGACATTTATCATTGTTATTTCTTCTTGCTGAATTGCCCCTTTTATTAGTACGTAGTGGCCTTCTTTGTCTCTCAAAACATCCCTGCATTTAAAGTGTATTTTATCTGGGATTAATATTGCTACACCTGCTTTCTTTCGGCTGTAGCTTGCATGAAATATTTTTTTCCATCCTTTCACTTTCAATTTCTTCGTGTCCCTGTGTCTAAGATGAGTCTCTTGTATGCCACATATTGATGGTTCATTTTTTTTTTAATCCATTCTGCGAATCTATATCTTTTAATTGGGGAGTTTAATCCATTTACATTCAACGTTATAACCGTGAAGGCATTTCTTGAATCAGCCATCTTCCTTTGGTTTATGTTTGTCATACATATTTTTCCCTTCTCTCTATTAATATCCTTTGTTGTACCCATACCGAATCTCTTTAGTACTGAACTTTTCTCCAAGTCTCTCTGTCCCTTCTTTGTTTCTCTGTCTGTAGGGCCCTCTTTAGTATCTCCAGTAGGGCAGGTCTCTTGTTAGCAAATTCTCTCAGCATTTGTTTGTCTGTGAGAAATTTAAGCTCTCCCTCAAATTTGAAGGAGAGCTTTGCTGGATAAAGTATCATTGGTTGGAAATTTTTATCAGTCAGAATTTTAAATATATCGTGTCACTGCCTTCTCGCCTCCATGGTGGCTGCTGAGTAGTCACTACTTAGTCTTATGCTGTTTCGTTTGTATGTGGTGAATTGCTTTTCTCTTGCTGCTTTCAGAACTTGCTCCTTCTCTTCCGTGTTTGACAGTGTGATCAGAATATGTCTTGGAGTGGGTTTATTTGGATTTATTCTATTTGGAGTTCGCTGAGCATTTATGATTTGTGTATTTATGTTGTTTAGAAGATTTGGGAAGTTTTCCCCAACAATTTCTTTGAATACTCTTCTTAGACCTTTATCCTTTTCTTCCCCTTCTGGAACACCAATGAGTCTTATATTAGGACGTTTTATATTATCTGTCATATCCCTGAGGTCCGTTTCGATTTTTTCAATTTTTTTCCCCATTCTTTCTTTTATGCTTTCATTTTCCATTCTGTCATCTTCCAGATCACTGATTCCTTGTTCAACTTCCTCTAGTCTTGTAGTCTTAGTGTCTAGAATCTTTTTAATTTGGTCAACACTTTCTTTAATTTCCATAAGATCGTCTATTTTTTTATTTAGTCTTGCAATGTCTTCTTTATGCTCTTCTAGGGTCTTCTTGATATCCTTTGTATCCCGTACTATGGTCTCATTGTTCATCTTTAGTTCTTTGAGTAGCTGCTCTAGGTGCTGTGTCTCTTCTGATCTTTTGATTTGGGTGGTTGGGCTTGGGTTATCCATATCGTCTGGTTTTTTCATATGCTTTATAATTTTCTGTTGTTTTTGGCCTCTTGGCATTTGTTTAACTTGTTAGGGTTCTTTTAGGATTTGTAGACCAATTGAAGTCCTTATCTCTAATTTGTCAGATCTACAGCTTCATGGAGTGCACTTTCTCTAACTAACCAGCAGGTGGCGTCCATGAACCACCTGTTCTCCACAAGCCAGTTCTCCCCTTCTTTTCCTTTGTGGCAAGTGGGGGAGTGAGTCTTGTGGGGTCCAATTGGTGTACCAAGCTTGCATGTGTAGTTGGTGTTGCCCACCCTGTATATGGGGCGTGTGTCTGGGCGGTCAGGGAGGGGGGGTGGCCCTAACAATCAAATCTCCCTGGTGATCCTGGAGTTTTAAAGCTGCTGCAATAGTCTAATCCTTCAGTTCAGTCCTGCCACAATTTGTCTCTGCCACTGACCCACAAGTCCTTGGTATTGGCGTATGGCTCCTGAGACTTGCGAGTGGGTCCCTCTTCCAAGCTGTGCACCCCCTGGTCCTCTGTTGAGGGATGACTGTGCTATGTCACAGGTGAGTGCTGTCCCCCCAGGGCGGTTCTGGGCTCCTGGGCTGTGTAGGGAGGCTCCCAGTCTGATGAAATGATGGCTGAATGGGTTTTTGTTAATTCACACTGCTCCACCTTCCCAACTCTGGGACAATCAACTGAGGTTGCAAGGAAGGCTAATGTCCACGCCCAGTTTTGTGGTGTGTGCCTGTTACTTGAAGCACTTTCGTCACACTGGGTTGTCTGGGGCAGCTCTGGGCTATGGGGCTGGCGATGGGCAGGAATGTTTCCTGTCCACCAGGATGATGGCTGTGAGCGGACAGCTCCCTTTTCTTGGGAAGTTGTGGTGTTTAGTGTTTTTTCTCAGCCACTGGATTATTGCCTTTTGTCTCGGAGCTCTCTTAGTTGTGCTCTTGTCTTGACATGCCCAAATTGCAAGTCTTTGAAGGTTTCTGTATTGGGCTTCTTAGAGTAATTGTTTTAGAAAAAGAAAAAAGGATTAAACAAAACAAAACGAAAAAAAGGGCCTTCATCACAGACCTAATGGGTTATTCAAATGCTAAGAGACAAAGCAATTAGGGCCATTAAGGAAAGGTCCACAGGGCAGAGAGATCAGCTTTTCTTCGGGATTTGCATACAAGCCTCAGGGCCTGAGCTCTGACCTTCCCCTTTCTATGTTCACCAGAACTCCAAAAATCCTCCACTTTTAATTTTGGAGTTTTTTGTGCTGTTTTTTCTATGCCTGTCTCCTCTCTGCTGGGCTGGCTGCTCTCAGATTCTCTGGTGTCTGCTCTCAGTCTATCTATGGTTGGAGTTTGGATCAGTAGAATGAGTTTCCGATAAGAGCTGCCACTGCAGTTCTCCCTTCTCCTTCCCGGAGCTGACAGCCCCTCCTCCCAGGGGACTGAGCCTGGCAGGGAGGGGTGCAGGTACCCTGGCCACAAGAACTTACAGATTTCGCTGATCTCAGCAGTTCCACGTTTTCGTGAGTGTTGTATGAAGTATGCCCAAAGTCAGATTGCTGTGTGGTGTCCAGTCCACGCAGTTCCTGGCTTTCTACCTACTTTCCTGGAGGAGTAACTAAAACATACAGCTCACCAGTCCGCTATCTTGCCCCACCCTTGTATGTTATTTTTTACCATAACGGAAATAGCTGAAGTTGTGCAACTGTGACCGATGACATTCTTTGAAATTTGCTCTCTAACAACTTGTGGACTCGTGCTTTGAAAGTTATCACTGTTATGTGTTTATGTTGAAGTTCACAATAAAAAAAAATCCTCACAATTTAAAAAAGGAAAAAAACACAAAATAAAAAGAAGAGGTAAATTGTACTCTGTTCTGGCTTTGTGTTTGTGGTAGATTATGGCCCTTTGAAATGTTGATCAGGGGTTCAGACTTCTTAAGTCTTTTCAAGAGTGAGGCAATTATTTATAGCCAAGCCAAGGCTGAGGTTCTTTTCTCTCTGAATAGGATGACTCTTTTTAACCAAAATAAAATCATGGCTCACCCCACCCTCAAGAACAGGATTTTGACTTGGTGTTGCTCATACCTAAGTGGGCACCAGCTTGCCCAGGTGGTGAGAGGTGTGAGGGAAGGAAAACACAGCCCCATGAGCATCAGTCAGAATTGGTGAAACACGAGCTTCTGCTCTGACTTTCAGCACACCTCTCCATAATCACGGTACAAGATAAGGTCCGAGTTGTGCAGTTCTGGACTTGAAGTTTCCAGTTTGCAAATAAGTTTCTTTTCACCTTGTTGAATGCCATTGCCGTTCTGCGTCTACTACTCCCCATCCTACCCTTCCCTCTTCAGGAGCCTGCTTCAGGTTGCTGTTCTCTAACCTACTGCTGAGTTCTTTTTGTCTTTGGAAGACAACAGGAGTATCTGCCTAAGGGCTGCAAGGGGCAGTTGCTTCCTGTGTTATCCCAAATCCCCCTACCTGCTGACCCAAGCCACAAAGGTTCAAAATAAGCAATGTCTCCAGTTAATGCTTTTCTTTAGACAAACTCTCTTTGCTGGCCCAAGTTCTATGGGAAGACAGCAAAGGTAATTTACAAAATGGGATTTAAGCCACAATCTGCATCAAAATATCTTTCCCTCACTATCCAGGTATGGTGATAAAGCAGTAATATCACCTACCTAATTCTGCCAGAATATTTTACAGGCCACTACGGTAATAGTACAAATGTTCTCAGTCGTGATGAGGTTGGTAGCAATTAGTCTTACTGGATATGATGGTTAGGTTCATGTGTCAACTTGGCCAGGTGATGGTACCCAGCTGTCTGGTCAAGCAAGCACTGGCCTGACCATTGCTGTGAGGACGTTTGTGCCTGGTTAATAAACCAACAGGCTGGTTTATTAAATCGTCAGTCAGTTGGCTGCAGCTGTGACTGATGACTCAACTAAGGGTGTGTCTTCCACAATGAGAGAATGCAGTTGGCTGGATTTAATCCAATCAATCAGTTGAAGACTTTTAAGCAAGACAGACAGAGGATCTTCACTTCTTCAGCTGCCCAGTGAAGTGTTTCCTGAGTTCGTCGATGTTGCCAGTTCATTTCTTGAGGAGTTCATCGAAGACATTCACTGAAGATCCCAGTTCATTTCCTGAGGAGTTCGTCAAAGTTGCCAGTTGATTTACTGAGGAGTTCATGGAATATCTTCATTGGAGTTGCGAGTCTGCGGAGTGCCCTACGGAATTTGGACACGTGCATACCCACAGTTGCATGAGTCACTTTCATAAATCTTATATTCATAGATATCTCTTATTGGTTTTGTTTCCCTGAAGAACCCTAACTAATACACTGGATTAGTTTTGTTTTCCTACCAAAGGGCTGAGCTCTGAGAAGGGAGAGGGAGAAGCAAAGAAAGAAAGGTCTAAAGAGCTTTTGCCAGACAGTGGTGGTGGATTCTTTGCCCAATGTGCTCAAATGACCAATTCCTGAGACATTGGGGTTTAAGCAAGAGAGCAGATGGCCTATTGGTCCCAAAATCTGTCTCCCCGAACTGCAATAAATCTAATAGTTTTATAGTATCAAAAGATGGGCAGGTTTTAGGATGAGTACAGTTGCCCCAGATGATGTAATTAGAGGTGATCTATTTATTGAGCATGCGCAGATTGATTCCATGCGTAGTCACAGAATGTATGTGAGAAAATGGTGGCCTTATTATGATGATGGTTGTGATTTTTAGTATTATAATGAGGTACAGGTGACTTGTGGGTTAAAGTCTAAGCTACTGTGCATGTCAGGTGCGCCCATTTTGGTTAGATCCAGCTTCAGTTATCAAGGTAACTTTGGACTTGAGGTGGGTTAGTTCTGGTCTGACCCAAGAATCTTCATTAATAAACATTAGGGGCTGTCTTTAGTGATCATAAGACTCTAAAGTTGAAAAAACGGATAAAAGAAGTGAAGGCTAGTCACAAGGTTTTAGCAATCACAAGGGCACAAGATAAAGGCCATACAATCCTTATCAAAGATCAAGGCAGCTGGATTACAGTCAGAGATTTCAGGCATTTCTCTGTCTATTCTAATAAACCAGAAAGTAAAAGGAATAGCTATCTAATGATTCAGTAATCATAATCATCCCCTAAATCCTAACTTCTCGGTTACAGAGCTTTGGGGCATGGGGTAGAAGGGTGGATTTTGCTGAGGCTGAAGAGAGGATATCAAAAAGGAAGAAGGGATCGATGAAAATTAGTCTGAAGAAGACCTGGTCATAAATTTGGCTCACCTCTCAAGACTTCCTCCTTGTGAATAGGTCTGAAGAAAGGTACTTCAGGGACTGAGCAACATTCCAAGGGATCCTTTAATCAGCCTCATCCATGACATGTGTGGGTGAAAACATTAGAAAGACAAGGTCAAGCGAGCATGAGGAATCCACCAACATCTGAAGTTGGTAGTTCTCTCTACGTCTTTGTTTTACTTAGACCCAGAGGTTCAGAATCTCTGCTGAACCACTGACCAAAGGCTAACAGCGACCCTAGGCCAAGCAACCATCACTGTTCCAGGGAAAACTAAATGTCTCCTAATTGAAATCCCTGCCCCCATCTTCTCCTGCTCTACTCATTTTCCATATAGTAGAGTGATTCCCTCCCCCCCCCCCACCCCCGGAACACAATTTAAATCATGTCACTCCCTGCTTAAAACCTTTAACAACTTCCCATTGTTCTTGAAATAAAATCCAAATTTCCTGTGAGGCCCTGCCATCCTCTCTGACCTCGTCTGATAGACTCTCCCTCTCAATTACTACATTCCAGAAATATTGCATTCCATTCTGTTCTCTGAATATGCCAAACTCTTCATCTCAGGGCTTTTACACCTGCTGCCCCCTTGACCTTAAATGTTTTTTACCTGTCCTCAAACTTGATTTCCTCAACTCTTCACAAGACTGGATCATAGGCAACCTTTGGGTCTTTGCACGGATACCATCTCCTTCTTTGAAGATTCTATCTAAAAATCTCCTTCCACAGATTCTCACTATCCCATCATTTTATTTCTTTTATAGCACTTATCACAATTCCTTATTATCTCTGTCTATCTTTGTATTGGCTTTCTCTCAACTGTAGATCTAAACTCCATGAGGATAGGGGCCTTGTTGTCATGTTTACTTTGCTATCCCAAATACAAGCAATGCCAGGCACAAAGCAGACAGTCAATAAATATTTGGTGAATGAGTGAATGGGTAGAAAAGAAAAGCAACAATGGAAAAATCCTCAGATTTGTTGGCTTCTTCGGGCTAACAGGACAGGTTACAAGTCAGATTTGGTGGTGATTCAGTGTCCTTTCCCTGGCCTTTGTCCTGCCATACCATGGCTTGGAAGATACTTAGGTTTCATCAGCATCCCTTATATGGAGTATGCAACTGATTCCTAGCATAGGTTTAGGACTCTGGCTTTTCTTAACATCTTTGATCACATCTTTGACCAAGAATAGTAAAAAAAAAAAGGTAATTTGTGGATAAAAGTGCCTGACAAGTGACTGGGAAGACCTTAGGGATCATCTTGTCCAGGGAATTTAAACCTGGCTATGCAACGAAGCAAACAGGGAAGCTTTTTCTCCCATGCTGACACTACTTTGTTAAGATATAATTTACATACAGTAAAATGTACAAATTTTTAAGTATCCAGCTTGAAGAATTTCAACCTATGTGTACTCTTGGGTAGCCACCACTGAGGACAAGACATTAACCAGTTCTTTCACTTCTGAAAGTTCTCTTGTGCCCTTTTTTCTGGCCAATTACCCCTTTGTACTCCTCAAAGGTAACCTCTATTCTGACTGCCACCACCACAGATTAGTTTTGCCAGTTCCTGCACGTCACATGAATGGAATAGAACAGAATGTAGTCTTTTGCCTCTCACTTCTTTTGCTCAACAGACTACATTCATAGTTTGTTCTTTTTTTTATTGCTAAGTAGTGTTCTTCTATAGGAATTTACACATTTGTACATCTATTCTCTTAGGGACGCTTTTACAAAATATAAATCCCAAAGCCTTCTAGACCCACAGAATCTGAATCTCTAGGGATAGAGCCCAGGAGATATATTTTTAGTAAGCTTCCAGGTGGTTGTGATGTACAGCATGGGTGAAAAACACTGATTTGGTCCATCCATCTTCATACTACAGATTAAGAAACTGAGACCCAGAGTAAACCCAAGCAGACAAATCACTAAGACTCAAGACTGGAACCTCTTCTACTATTCTACTTTTTCCACTGTAAGACAAGATAAACTGCTAATTAGTGACAAAGCCAGAGACAAATCATGGTAGCTTCCATTTATTGAATGCCTATTATGTGCCAGGCTCTGCTCTAGGCACATCCTCTTAATAAGCTACATATTACAGCTGAGGGAAATGAAACCCAGAGCAGACCAATGTCATAGAGATAGTAAGTGTCAGAAAGAGGGTCAATCCCAGGTCTGCCTAACTTCAGAGCACACAAGAAGACTGTAACTTTCCCTGAAATAAAAAGGAAGAAGACTATCTCCTTGGTTTGGAGGCCTGGGCAATGGGTCCTGGCATCCCAGCCCAGTCCAGCTTGCTATGGTAGAAAAAATAAACAGTATTTACCCTACTTCTCAAGCCCTGGTTTTAGAACCTCTCAGTTTTGTACACACACAGTGCTCCGCCAGTGAAAGTTGTTGACTGTCTGATTAACTAAAAACATGCCAGCCAAGGGGAGGGTGATATGTTTGCTTAATTATTATCTCCTCCTCCTCTACTGACATGTCTCTCCCTAGGGGTGAGAACTGCAAATGTTGCCAGTAGGTCTGTCATGCCTGGCTTCCCACATCTGGGGAGCAAGTTTCCCAAAGCAGGGAGGGCCCTGACTCTTTCATCAGGAAGTGAACAAAACCGACCCTAGCAATCAGGGACTGGAATCAATCAGAGACACATCTGCTAATTGAGAGGCTGGACCTAGAGCTGTGAGAGTCTGGCATTCTCTATTTTTTAGATCATGAGGGAGTCTGGAAGATAAAAGGGAGGGGACTAGCAGAAGGAATTGGAAACTTCTCTTTTGTAGGTGGTTGGATTGGGGGAGCAGGACGAGAAAAGAGGGAAGAGATAAAAGCTTGTGGATACCAAAATGATTTGATTTCTTGGACAGTATTACACACACACAACCATTTGACTTATGACTAACAAGTGCCAAATTGAACAAATATTCTAACGGGTGATTTGAGTCTTTTGGAGACAGCCTGCTTTAGGACTCTTCTTGTAAGACCAAGAATCATGTCGCAGGCTAGGCTCTGCCTAGGGCCCCTGAATAGAATTTGAGTAGCCTGAGTCTGTGTCCCCCCTCAAGAAGCAAAAGGAGAGAATCTTCGGGGCAGCTGTTTATCAGCATGAAATCTGTCTCCCAATCCCACTGAATCTGGGATCAGAGTTCAGGCCTCCCAGATATTCATTCCCACAGAGTACAAGGAATACATGTTGGTAGGAGCTGCTAAAATGATTACTTTTTATCTATTGACATTGTGTTTTTTTCTTGGGACTGATTTAGTTATCAATCACCAAAGGCCTTCTTGGGTACTTGATTGATTTTGTTTTTGCCCTTTAGAAACCACTGCTCTCCTTTTCTTTGCCCCAGTAAATATGCTATCTTTTGATTTTGTGAATTCCTTTTGCTTGGAGTACATTTTGCATTCACTAAGCCTATTATGAAACTGACTAGATTGTCTGCTACAGCTCTCAACAACTTTACAGAAGAAAGAAGGGAAGAGACTGTGATGTCAGATAAAATTTTCTGCAGAGGAGGATCAAGGCAGAACCAAGAAAATACAGCTGAGCGAATCTTAAACTTATTTATGAATTAGTTCTGTTTAGAGAAAGTAAAAGAGGTTTTGAGACAGACACCTATGAAAGTGCTTTTTTTTTTTCCTGGAGTAGGTCGATCTCTTGATCTCACTAAGTCCCCCCAAATAACCAAAGAAAATCAAAAGTGACTCAAATGTACCATCCATTTAGCCTCCTGAGCCTCTCCAATGGACATGTCATGTTGAATGTCACTGAAGCAGAACAAACTCATTCACAATTAAAAACATTAATCTGAGCTTTCCCCTAATGGGCATTAAAATGTGTTGACATGGGCACTCACTATGAAAAATTAAAATAAGCACACTTAGGAAGGAAAAGGAGGTTTTCCAATAAAGGGAATCTTAGTAATCTGTTTTGCCTTCAGTAAGTACAAAATATATAGTCTGCTATACATGCAGACTGACCCCAAATCCTAAATTCTGCTCGCTGAGAGTCATAGGAATCTGATTGAAATATGAAGATGTTTAAAGAGGCACTAAAATGTGCCTCTGGGGTCAGGGCTGATACTTTGGAGCACTTCTTTCTTAGGACCATTTTGTTTTTTAACTGCAAAGAAATGGAAAAACCAGAGTAAAAAGAAACAAGAAGCCACGAGTTAGAAAAAGAAAGATTGCTCTCTTTATGCTAAAGTCCTCTTAACTATGCTGACTCACAGGTGAAACAAATCTGTTTAACTTTCCTGAATACCAAGAAATGAGGAATGGCTGGCAAACTCTTTAAACATGCCAAGTAGCAGCCGATTGATTCATTTCGGAAGCAAACTGAAGTTGCCAACTAACTCACATGCTTCTCTCAAAAGAACAGAGGCCAAAGGAACTTTGTTTCTCACCTTGCAACAGAGGAGGCTTGCTGCTTGTCTATAATTTCAATGACAAGAGCATGAAAACAACAAACCATACTACAAATATTACTTCAAACTTCACTCCGTCTCATGGGCAGGAAGCTTTTCACAAATCCACAGTGAAAAGAGGAAATGTTTCATCAGCTCAAAAGCAGCAGGTAAGCAGGACAGCAGATATTCAAAGCTCAATACAGAATTTTCTGATTCAGAAAAAAGCAAAAGTAAAGGGGAGTCTTTATTTTACAAAGAGAATTTCTAGCAACCCAGGTATATTGAAACATAAAGCTAGAGAAGGAAATAGTATCTCTGTAGGTAGCAGAGGAAAATAAAATTGTTTGCATCCTACTTACAGCTCAAGTGACTATGCCCTTTATCAGCCTTTCCAAGGAAAGCCAGAGCACAGCGTCTTTCCTGTCCTTAGACGTCTTTTCTTGTCCAGAGGCAAGGTGTGTTGCTGCGACACATTTTAAAGACCACAGGAACTCCGAGCAGCTAGATTCCCCGTCTCATCTCTTCGCTTTCAGCCAAGCAAAACTTGTGTCTTCATATTCTCCTGGTGGCAATAAGTTTTGTGGTGTTCTCCCTATATTTCTCCCCAGTCTTTGAATTAGAATTGGTGTTGACACCGAGGTTAGAAGCGGCGGAGGGGAAGTGCTTATGTTAAGGATACTCCATGGGCAGGATTCAATGACAAATTTAATTCAGAATGGATCCCAGGAGACAGAAGTTTTGGCCTAGGGGGTCAACCTCGAAAAACAAATCCTACCAGAGAAGGGTTTAACTCTGCTTCTTTCAGAAATTCTGGGTGGGCTAAGGAGCACTTGGTGGAGAAATTAAATCATAGATGGGCAGATTGCTGAGGCGCAGCCTGTCTTGTTAGTAAAATCTCTTTGGGGACTTTCTGCAATGTTGTCTCATAATTTCCAGATTTCTCTATAAATTTTCACCAGTTGAAGGGACTGCCCTTCTGCTAACCCTGTAAGCTATTAGGCTGAGGCTACTCTCTTCTCCTTACTCACCAAGGTGTTACTTGAAGCAACTAGAATTCATAGGGTTACAATTTATGACCAACGGGTGATGTAAAGCTTCGAGTCTCTGCAGAAAGAAGCAGCAAGCATTGCCTGTTTGGTAGGGATAGGAGTGGAGGGGTGGGGTAGGAGAGTGGCACAGCCCTCCAAAGATTTATCCTTATTTTTGGTGGTTTGTAGAGACATGGGCAACTGGAAAGAGATATGAAAAGGAGGCAGAGGATCTGGATTCCAGTTCTAGCTGTTACATTTTCTCTGTAATCTTGGGAAAGCCACATAAACTACCTGAACACCATTGTCTCATCTGTTATCTTGATAACAAAGCTAGATCTAACCAAAATGGGCCTGCCTGACATGTGCAGGAGGTTAGACTTTAACCTCTAAGTCACTTATACCTCATTATAATATTAAAAATCATCCCATTATCATATTAAGGCTGCCATTTTCTTACATATGTTCTGTGACTAAGCACATAATCAATTTGTGCCTGCTCAATAATTAGATCACCTCCAACAACATCATCTGGGGCCATTGTGCTCATTATCCCCAAACCTGCCTATCTTTTGATGCTATGAAACTATCAGAATTACTGCAGACCGAAGAGACAGATTTTGGGCCGATAGGTCATCTACTCTCCTGCTTTGTGCCTAGCAAGAAAACTCCATTTCTCTTTGAAACCATGGTGTCTCAGGAGTTGGTCGTTTGAGCGTATCAGGCAAAGAATCCACTGCATATATTGGTAAACTTGATGGTATCCCACAGGTTCTCTGGCTCTGTTTATTTATTTATTTTTTCATTCTTTTTTCTTTTGATCATCAACCTGGACAATTTCAATTGTTTTGTCTTCAAGTTCACTGATCCTTTCTTCTGCCTCCTCCATTCTGCTCTTGAACCCCTCTATTGAATTCTTCACTCTAGTTACTGTACTTTTGAGTTCAGAATTTCCACTTGGTTCTTCTTTATAATTTCCATCTTATTATTGGAATTTTCATTCTGTTCATATTGTTTATCCTGATTTCCTTTAGTTCTTTAGGTTTTCCTTCAGTTAATTGATTCTATTTATGAGAGTTCTTCTAAGATCTATGATTAGTAATTCCAGAGACTATGCGCCCCTGGAATACTTTCCCTCAAATCTTATTTTCCTGTGACTGGGCCATACTTTCCTGTCTCCTTGTATGTTTTGTAATTTTTTGTTGAGAACTGGACATTCTGAGCATTATGTTTTGGTCACTCTGGAAACCTAGTTCTCTCTCTTCATTCATGAGACTAAGAACAAGAAGAAAAAAAAATAAAGAGAGATGGAATAAAATAGGAAAGAACGAAAGAGAGTGAGGAAGGGGAAAAAAAAGAGAAAAATACTAAGAATCCAACCTCCCCCCCCAAAAAAAAAAATGAAAAAAATAATGAACATTGCCTTTCCAAGTCTCTTGTTATGTGCTGGTGAAAAGCCAGAAGCTGCTGCTTTAGAGGCCAAAACCTAGGCCAGTGTGCTTGCTTTTCTCTCAGGGATCTGCCAACCCCCCTCAAAAAAAACAGAGAAAGAAAAAACAAAAACAAAAAACAATCAACCAAAAAATCAAAAGAAAACAGTTGTATTGGCTTTTTATGTCCCTGTAGGTGCTGGTGTAAGGTTAGAAGATGCTGTCCCTGAGAGAAACTGAGACTAGCATCTGCAGTGGGCCCTCAGGGCTCTGCCAGACTAAACAACACAAGAAAGAGAAAGAAGAAACTTAACCAGTGAAAAAGTACACTCTGTCTTTAAGACTGGTAGATGCTGCATGTGAGGCCAGAAGCTGCTGCTGGCTGAGAGGGCTGAAACCAAGGCTTGAGTCTATGCTGTGCTCTCAGGGATCTGCCAGGTCAGGAACAGCCCAGGTGGATGCTGGTGGGAGGCTGAAAGTGTTGCTGCCAGGGGGCCGAAACTGAGGCCAGCTTCCATACTGGTCCTTCAGGGGTTGCCAGACCCATCTTGAACCTCAACCCCAAATTTTAGAGGAGGTTTCCTCTGCTAGCCCTGGCCCCAGCTGACTCTCCTGGAACCTGGCTTGCATTGCTGTACCTGCAGCCATTTGCAGCTGCTGTTGTAGGGCTGAACAATGAACACTGGTCACTGATTCGTGCTTTCCCTAACAAAAGATTGAACTTTCAGCAGCGTCTCACTTCCTCTGGCACTCCTGTAGTTGTTCTCAATGTTCGTTTTGGTTCCAGGGTTACCAGCTAGTTAATTCCAGTCTCTTTTTTCAGCTGTTTCATTTTTCTAGTGGAGGGAGTGATTTGTTAAACTTCCTACTCTGCCGTTTGCACCTGTACTATCAAACAGGCAAATTCTAATGTGTGCAGTGAGAAGTTCTCCAAGGTCAAGAAGGCATGTCACAGAGTTGTGAAGACATGAGGAGATGTTTGTGAACTATCTCTAAAAACTATGAATTGCTGACCCAATGCATAGTATTTCCAGGAGACACTTCTGCGTGGGCCCTCATGATGTTGCATTCAGGATGCAGTTCTCTGTGTGGGTGAGCTAGTCAGGAGTCATATTGTCTGCTCTGATGGTGATGGCGCCATTTTTTACACCATATCAACATGCTTGTTGGAATCTCTGCAGTCAGGAATGCCTCTGAGGATCATGCTCATCTCTGCTGAATTGGTAGAAAGTGGATCTGGGAAATACAAATGGCGCAAAAGCATATGAAAAGATGCTCAACTTCACTAGCTATTAGGGAAATGCAAATCAATACCACAATGAGACATCATCTCACACCTACTAGAATGTTCATTATCAAAAAACAAAACAAACAAACAAAACAAAACAAAACAGAAAACTACAAGTGCTGGAGAGGATGTGGAGAAATATGTACACCCATTCACTGTTGGTGGGAATGTGGAATGATACGGCCACTCTGGAAGGCAGTTTGGCAGTTCCTCAGGAAGCTAAGTATAGAATACCCATTCACTGTTGGTGGGAATGTGGAATGATATGGCCACTCTGGAAGGCAGTTTGGCAGTTCCTCAGGAAGCTAAGTATAGAATTGCCATATAATCCAGCAATCCCATTACTAGGTATATACTTGAAAGAACTGAAAGCAGGAGTACGAATGGACATTTGCAAATCTATGTTTATTGTGGCATTACTCAAATGGCCATCGATGGATGAATGGATAAACAAACTGTGGTATATACGTAAGATGGAATATTACGCAGCGGAAAGAATAAAGTCATGACTCATGAATCAATGTGGATGAACCTTAAGGACATTATGTTGCATGAAATAAGCCAGAAAGAAAAGGACAAATACTGTATGGTCTCACTAATATGAACTAACCATAATGAGCAAACTCCAAGAGTTAAAGCTGAGAATAGAGGTTATCAAGAGATAGAAAGAGGGTAGTGATTGGGCATTTGATGCTGAAGGAGTACAGAATGTTCAACAGGATCGATTGTAAACATTCAGAAATTGATAGCACAATACTGTGTGATGGTAGCACAATATTGTAAGTATAGTGAACAAAGCAGAGTATGAGTACGGTTGAAAGTAAAAGGAAAGAGGCATGTATGACCCCAGACAGAAAGATAGAGGATAAAAACTGGGACTGTATAACTAACCTAGTGAAACCTAGAGTGGACAATGATGGTGATTAAATGTACAAATATAAGAAAGTTTTTACATGAGAGAGAAAAAATGAATATCATCATTGCAAGGTGTTAAAATGGGATGGTATATGGAAAAAATATAATTAATGCAAACTAGGGTCTATAGTTAACAGTAACATTGTAATGTTCTTTCATTAATTGTAACAAAGGCAATTTACCAAAGCTAAGTGTCAGTAAGAGGGGGATTTTAGGGAGGGGTAAGGGATTCTTGTTGTTGTTGTTTCTCTTTTTTCTCTTTTCTCTTCTTTCTTTGCAGAAGAAATGGAAATGTTCTCATATAGACTGTGGTGGTGAATGTATAACTATGTGATTATACTGGGAGCCATTGATTATACACTAAGGATGGATTTTATGGTGTGTGAATAAAACTGATTAAAAAATAAACAGAAAGATACAAGTGCTGGAGAAATTGTGGAGAGAGGGATGTACCTATTCCCTGTTGGTCGGAAAGTAGAATGGTGCAGCCTCTCTGGAGGGCAGTGTGGTGGTTCCACAGGAGGCTAAGTATAGGGTTGCCATGTGATCCTGCATCCCCGTTATTATATACTTGGAAGAACTAAAAGCACGGGGATACAAATAGACATTTGCACACTGGTATTTTCGGTGGCATTATTCACGATTTGCAATGGATGGAGGTGGCCTAAGGGTACACCAAATGATGAACGGAAGGGTGAACTCAGGTGTATACATACAATGGAATACTGAGCAGCTGTAGGAAGGAATGAAGTCGTGAGGCATGTCTGTTAATTTCTGATGGATATAGTAGGAACAAGTTCACAGAAAGGTTGCTATATTATGTAACTTTCTTGGGGTAAAGTAGGAACATGTTGGAAGTTAAGCAGTTATCTTAGGTTAGTTGTCTTTTTCTTACTCCCTTGTTATGGTCTCTTTGAAATGTTCTTTTATTGTATGTTTGTTTTCTTTTTAACTTTTTTTTTCATACAGTTGATTTAAAAAAGAAGGGAAAGTTAAAAAAAAAAAAAAGAAAGAAAAACAAGGAAAAAAAAAATGATGTAGTGCCCCCTTGAGGAGCCTGTGGAGAATGCAGGGGTATTCGCCTACCCCACCTCCATGGTTGCTAACATGACCACAGACATAGGGGACTGGTGGTTTGATGGGTTGAGCCCTCTAACATAAGTTTTACCCTTGGGAAGACGGTTGCTGCAAAGGAGAGGCTAGGCCTCCCTATATTTGTGCCTAAGAGTCTCCTCCTGAATGCCTCTTTGTTGCTCAGATGTGGCCCTCTCTCTCTGGCTAAGCCAACTTGAAAGGTGAAATCACTGCCCTCCCCCCTACGTGGGATCAGACACCCAGGAGAGTGAATCTCCCTGGCAACGTGGAATATGACTCCCGGGGAGGAATGTAGACCCGGCATCGTGGGACGGAGAACATCTTCTTGACCAAAAGGGGGATGTGAAAGGAAATGAAATAAGCTTCAGTGGCAGAGAGATTCCAAAAGGAGCCGAGAGGTCACTCTGGTGGGCACTCTTACGCACACTTTAGACAACCCTTTTTAGGTTCTAAAGAATTGGGGTAGCTGGTGGTGGACACCTGAAACTATCAAACTACAACCCAGAACCCATGAATCTCGAAGACAGATGTATAAAAATGTAGCTTATGAGGGGTGACAATGGGATTGGGAAAGCCATAAGGACCACACTCCACTTTGTCTAGTTTATGGATGGATGAGTAGAAAAATAGGGGAAGGAAACAAACAGACAAAGGTACCCAGTGTTCTTTTTTACTTCAATTGCTCTTTTTCACTCTAATTATTATTCTTGTTATTTTTGTGTGTGTGCTAATGAAGGTGTCAGGGATTGATTTAGGTAATGAACGTACAACTATGTAATGGTACTGTAAACAATCGAAAGTACGATTTGTTTTGTATGACTGCGTGGTATGTGAATATATCTCAATAAAATGATTAAAAAAAAAAAGAAAATCTCACTAATATAAACTAGCTATAATGAGCAAACTCTGAGAATTGAATTCGAGAGCGTATGTTATAGGGATAAAAAGTGAGCAGAGATTGTATAATCAATGATTAAGGAATACAGAATGTTCAATAAGGCTCATTGTAAAGGTTCCTAGATTGTAAGCTCTTATAGCAAGCAGTTCATCTGTTCCTGAGTTTTAACTGTTATTTCTAAATTCTGAGATGCTTTGTTCTTTGTGTATAACCTGGTAGATCCCTGGAACTTTGGGTATCTGTGTTACACCTGTGACTCAGAGTTAAGAGTTCTGCAGCTCTGAAGGTCAGCATTATTCCATACAGCAACTGTCAAAAGAGATCAGACTTCAGTTACAGCTGTGAATGAAACAGACCTGATTAGGACCAAGGTAAATCAGAATACAGGGTAAAAGATGATATTGTCTGTATTTTAAAACTTCAACTTCTGTGTGAGACCAAAGGAAGAGATGTTTATTTTGTCCAAAATTTAAGTTTTCTGTAGTACACTAACTTAACCTGTCTGGGCAGTTTATTGAAACAACACAATTACATGGAATCTAGACTAGGGAATGAGTCCTTGTTATTCTGTACAGGTTAATGCAATACCTCAACACATTCCAGACTATTTTTGGGTGAAAAATAAAAAAAGTATTTGCAAAGTCCCTTTGAGGGACTGGGGAAAAAGGTGGAACTATTAAAATTTCCCCACATAGGGAATTCCTGATATTCTCTCAAGCATTAGGGACTCCCAATTTAATCAGCCAAACCGTCAATCTTGAGACTTGCCCTTATGAAACTTATTTCTGCAATAGTGAAGCTAAGCCTACTTATAATTATGCCTAAGAGTCACCTCAAGAGAACCTCTTTTTTTTTACATTGAAGCTAATTTTTTAATTCAATAGTTTTTTTTTTTTTTTACTTTATCAGAAAACTAAAAAAAAATTAAACAAAACAAAACAAAGGAATAAGAAAAACAAATAACCTAGAATAACTACATGGCTTCCAACATGTTCCTACCACACCCAAGAAAATTTACAAACCATAATCATTCCTGAGCATTCCATAACATTGCGATTACCCTGAATGGTTTATCTGTTCTTATTAGATTACCGTTTCCCCTTCACTAGTTGCTGTCTCTAGGTCCCCTACATCCTACAATATAAAATATTTATTTTACATTTTTCACAGAGTTCACATTAGTGGTAACATACAATATCTCTCTTTTTGTGTCTGGCTTATTTCACTCAGCATTATGTCTTCAAGTTTCATCCATGTCTTCATATGTTTCACAACCTCATTCCTTCTAATGCTGCGTAGTATTCCATCATGTGTATATACCACATTTTGTTTATCCACTCATCTGTTGAAGGACATTTGGATTGTTTCCATCTCCTGGCAATTGTGAATAATGCCACCATAAACATCAGTGTGCAAATATCTGTTCATGTCACTAATTTCAGATCTTCTGGGTATATACTGAGAAGTGAAATTATTGGATTGAAGGGTAACTTGATATCTAGTTTTCTAAGGAACCGCCAGACTGTCCTCCAGAGTGGCTGTACCATTATACAGTCCCAACAGCAGTGAATAAGGGTTCCAATTTCTCCACATCCTCTCCAGCATTTGTAGTTTCCTTTTTGTTTAATGGCAGTCATTCTAATTGGTGTGAGATGATATCTCATTGTGGTCTTAATTTGCATTTCCCAAATAGCTGGTGAAGACGAAATTTTTTTCATGTGTTTTTTTAGCCATTTGTATTTCCTCTTTAGTGAAATGTCTTTTCATATCTTTTGCGCATTTTATAATCGGGCTGTTTGTACTATTGTCATTGAGTTGTAGGATTTCTTTCTTTATGCAGGATATCAGTCTTTTGTCAGATACATGGTTCCAAAATTTTTTTCCCATTGAGTTGGCTGCCTCTTCACTTTTTTGACAAATTCTTTTGAGGTACAGCAGCTTTTAATTTTGAGGAGTTCCCATTTATCTATTTTTTCTTTTGTTGCTTGTGCTTTGGGTGTAAGGTAGAAGAAGCGACCTCCTAGTATAAGGTCTTGAAGATGATTCCCTACATTATCTTCTAGGAGTTTTATGGTGCTGTCTCTTCTATTGAGGTCTTTAATCCACTTTGAGTTATTTTTTGCGTAGGGTGTGAGGTAGGGGTCCTCTTTCATTCTTTTGTATATGGGTATCCAGCTCTCTTAGCCCCATTTGTTGAAGAGACTGTTATGTCCCAGTTCAGTGGTTTGGGGGGCCTTATCAAAGATCAGTTGACCGCAGATCTGGGGGTCTATTTTTGAATTCTCAATTCAATTCCATTGATCAATATGTCTACCTTTGTGCCAGTAACATGCTGTTTTGACTACTGTGGCTTTATATAAGCTTCAAAGTCAGGAAGTGTAAGTCCTCCCACTTTTTCTTTTTTAGAATGTTTTAGCAATTCAAGGCATCTTTCCCTTCCAAATAAATTTGATAACTAGCTTTTCCCAGTCTGCAAGTAGGTTGTTGGAATTTTGATTGGAATTGCATTGAATCTGTAGATGAGTTTGGGTAGAATTGACATCTTAATGACATTTAGCCTTCCTATCCATGAACACAGAATATTTTTCCATATTTTTAGGTCCCCTTCTATTTCTTTTAGTAAAGTTATGTAATTTTCTATGTATAGGTCTGTTCCGGTTTGCTAATGCTGCCATTATGCAAAACAGCAGAAATGGATTAGCTTTTATACAGGGGGTTTATTTGGTTACACAGTTAAGTCTTAAGTCTTAAGGCCATAAAGTATCCAAGGTAAGGCATCAACAACAGGGTACCCTCACTGAAGGATGGCTTATAGCATCCAAAAACCTCTGTTAGCTGGGAAGGTACATGGCTGGCATCTGCTTGCTCCCAGGTTGCATTTCAAAATGGCCTTCTCCAAAACATCAGTATCAGCTTCCAACGGCTGTCTTCAAAATGTGTCTCTCAGCTGCAGCTCCTCTAAAGTCCTTCAGTTTCCGAGCTTTTGTAGGGCTCCGATAATTAAATCAAGACCCAATCTGAATGGGTGGGGCTACGCTTCCATGGAAACAATCCCATAAACAGGCCACACCCTCCATAGAAACAATCAAAAGGTTCCAACCTAATCAACACTAATACATCTTGCCCCACAATATTGCATCAAAGAATATGGCATTTTGGGGGACATAATACATCAAACTGGCACAAGGTCTTTTACATCCTTGGTTAAGTTTATTCCTAGGTACTTGATTTTTGTAGTTGCTATTGAGAATGGAATCTTTTTCTTGTGTGTCTCTTCAGTTGGCTCCTTTCTAGTGTATAGGAACATTACTGAGTTATGTGCATTAATCTTGTATCCCACTACTTTGCTAAATTTGTTTATTAGCTCAGGTAGCCGTGTCATTGATTTCTCAGGGCTTTCCAAATATAACATCCTATCATCTGCAAATAATGACAGTTTTACTTCTTCCTTTCCAATTTGGATGCCTTTTATTTCTTTGTCTTGCCAGATTGCTCTGGCTAGTACTTCTGGCACAATGTTAAATAACAGTGGTGACAGTGGGCATCCTTGCCTTGTTCCTGATTTTAGAAGGGAGGCTTTCAGTCTCTTTCCATTGAGTACTATGCTGGCTATGGCTTTTTCATATATGCCCTTTATCATATTGAGGAAGTTTCCTTCAGTTCCCACGGAGAACCTCTTTTGTTGCTCAGATGTGGCCTCTCTCTCTGAGCCAACTCTACAAATAAACTCACTACCCTACCCCCTACATGGGACATGACTCTCAGAGGAGTGAGTCTCCCTAGTGAGGTGGGACATGACTCCCAGGAATGAGGCTGGCCCTGGCATCATGGGATTGAGAATGCCTTCTTGATCCAAAGGGAGAAAAGGAAGGAAACAAAATAAAGTTGCGGTGGCTCAGAGATTTCAAGTAGAGTTGAGAGGTCATTCTGGAGGTTACTCTTATGCAAGTGTCAGGCAGATATTGCAAATTGCCACAGTATGCCAAGCCCCAGTCAACAGTATTTGGCAAAACCTAAAGAATACCCTGGGCTCTATCCAAGACTCTATAAACTTTTTCTTAGTAAGTTTAATTTCTCAGAATCTTAAGGCCTCCAGATTGTTCCTATGCCAGATAAGCCCTAAAACACAGAGGTACCAGTCTCTCCAAGAATATCAACCAGTTTCATTCCTCTACCCCACAAGGTCAACACCCCTTTCCAGCACAAAGAGGTTAAAATGGTCATTACTCAGATATCCATGAAGACTGACAGAATGATCAAATGAGAGGGAAGAGGTGTCACTGAGAAATTACAATTTAACAAATGATTATGATTACTGATTCATTATATAGATCTTTCTTTTTGGTTTCTGATGTATTGGAGTGGCCAGAAGGAAATAACTGAAATTTTTGAACTGTAATCCAGTAGCCTTGATCTTTGATAATGACTTCATAACTACACAGCTTTTATTGCGTGACTGTGTGATTGTAAAAACCTAGTGACTGATATTCCCTTTATCCAGTGTATGGGTATATGAGTAATAAAGACAAAAAGAAATAATAATTGGGAGGCATAAGGGGTATACCAGTTTGTATATATTATGTCCCCCAGAAAAAGTCATATTCTTTAATGCAGTCTTGTGTGGGCAGACGTATTGGTGTTGATTAGATTGTAATTCTTTCATTGAGTGTTTCCATGGAGATGTGACCCACCCAACTGTAGATGATAACTCTGATTGGATAATTTCCATGGAAGTGTGGCCCTGCCCACTCAATGTGGGCCTTGATTACTTTACTGGAGCACTATATAAGCTCAGACAGAAGGAGAGAGCTAGCTGTAGCTGAGACAGATATTTTGAAGACGCCGTTGGAAGCTGATGCAGACATTTTAGAGAACACCATTTTGAAATGCAACCTGGGAGCAAGCAGACACCAGCCACGTGCCTTCCCAGCTAACAGAGGTTTTCCGGACACCATTGGCCATCCTCCAGTGAAGGTACCCTTGTTGATGGACACTTTATGGCTTTAAGACTGTAACTGTGTAACCAAATAAACCCCCTTTACAAAAGCCAATCCATTTCTGGTGCTTTGCATCCTGGCAGCATTAGCTGCCACAAGAGGCATGGGATGTTTTGGGTTTTCTTTTTTATTTTTATTTCTTTTCTTTTTGAGTAAAGAAAGTTTCTAAAATTGATTTTGATGATGAATGCACAACTATATGATGATACTTTGAGCCACTGATTGTATACTTTGGATCAGTTATATGGTATGTGAATATATCTCAATAAAATTGCATTTTTAAAAAAAGTGGATCTGAGAAGTGAGGCCTGAGTCACCCTTCCAGGGCAAACCCACTCTGGGGCTATTTAAAATGGACCCACTCTGGGGCTATTTAAAAGAAGCCCCAATCAGCTTGCCAACCACCAAATATGTGAGCAAGGTAAGTTTCACAGGCCTGAGCCCTGTGTAGTTGCAAAGGGCCCCATCCTCAGAAGGGCCCTGCACTCGATTTAATAATATGTTGTCATCATCTTAAATTCTTAATAATTTTATACAGGGGGTCTTGCATTTTCATTTTGCAGTGGGACCTACAAATTATGTAGCTGGTCATGTATGTGAATAAGACTATCCTAAACCAGTTGTCTCTGCCAAGTTGTCAACAATGGCAGAGATCAGCCATGATGACCAGAACAACTGCCCAGTTGACACACAAAATTATGAGCAAATAAAATGGGTGTTGTTTTAAATTACTAAATTTTCAGGTGCTTTTTTTGCAGCAATAGTTAACTGGTATATAGGTGATTTGACTTCCACAAAGGAAAATTATCAGACAGTATCTCTTGAACTTTTGCCTTTTTTTAAAAAAAAAATTTAATTGAAATATATTCACATATCATACAATCATCCAAAGTGTAAAACAGTTGTTCACAATATATCATATAGTTGTGTACTCATCATCACAATCAATTTTTGAACATTTTCATTACTCAAAAAAATTAAAATAAGAATAAAAATAAAAGTAAAAAGAACACCCAAAACATCCCATACCCCCCTCCTCCTTATTATTCATTTACTTTTTGTCCCCAATTTTCTACTCATTTGTCATAAAGGGAGTATGAGCCATAAGGTTTTCACAATCACATTGTCACACCATATAAGCTATATAGTTATACACTCACCTTCAAGAATCAAGGATACTGGATTGCAGTTCAACAGTTTCAGATATTTCCTTCTACCTATTCTAATAAACTAAAAACTAAAGGGATATCTATATAACACATAAGAGTTACCTCCAGAATGACCTTGTGACTCCATTTGAAATCTTTCAGCCACTGAAACTTTGTTTCATTTCTCTTCCCCCTTTTGGTCCAGAAGGCTTTCTCAATCACACAATGCAGTGTCCAGGCTCAGCCCCGGGAGTCATATTCCACACTGCCAGGGAGATTTATACCCCTGGGAGTCATGTCCCACATAGGGGGAGGGCAGTGGGTTTACCTGCTGAGTTGGCTTAGAGAGAGAGGCCACATCTGAGCAACAGAAGAGGCCCTCTGGGGGTGACTCTTAGGCACAATTATAAGTAGGCTTAGCCTCTCCTTTGTAGTAACAAGCTTTGTAAGGACAAGCCCCAAGATCGAGGGCTTGGCCTACTAAGCTGGTGGTCTCCAATGCGTGTGAGAATCAGGAATTCCCCAGCTGGGGAAGTTTAATATTTCCACATTTTCCCACAGTTCCTCAAGGGGGCTTTGCAAATACTTTTTATTCTCTGCCCAAATTACTCTGGGATGTATCGGGGTTTCATGCTAACCTGTACAAACAACCAGGTCTCACTCTTTAGTCAAGGTTCCATGTGGTAATATGGCATTTGAGTAACTTACCATACAAGTTTAATTATATAGTGTACTATAGAAAATACAGATTTTGCACCATATAACCATCTCTTCCTTTGGTCCCACAAAGAAGTCAAAGTTCTAAAACACAATTAATATCACCCTCTACCCTTTAGTCTGATCTACCCTAATCTCAACCAAGATCATTTTGTTATATCTCCAGTCAAGTTTTGATCTCCTTTTCAGCCTCTTTAACAGTTGATTCATGGGGCAATGCCAACACTCACAGCTGCTGAACTCTGATTCTGAGTCCCAAGTGCCACACATACTCCCGAGGCTCCAGGGATCATCCATATCACACACAAACAGCTCAGAATCTCAAAATTTAGAAATAACTGTTACAAGGCATCAATAAATGTGACTACTATAAGAGCTTACGATCTGGGAACCTTTACATAAGCCTTCCCCTTATAACCCATGCTCCCAGATTCAATTCTCAGAGTTTACACATTGTTATTAGTCCATATTAGTGAGGCATTATAATGTTTGTTGTCTTTTCATTTCTGGTTTATTTCACTCAACCTACTGCCCTCACAGTACATTCACTTCGTTACATACCTCATAACTTCATTCCTTCTTGCTGTTCCCTCACGCAAAAACATTCTTACAATTGTACATTGAATCACACTCATTGACCACTCTAGGTTTCACTAAGCTATACAGTACCAGTCTTTTCTTCTGTCTTTCCTTCTGGTGTCATACAGACCCCTAACCTTTCTCTTTCAACTGTATTCACAGTCATCTTTTTTTAGTGTACTTACAATATTGTGCTATCCATTTCTAGATCTATACAATCAATCCTCTAGAACATTCTATACTCCTTCAACATCAAATGCCTGATCTCTACCCTCTTTCTATCTCCTGATATCTTCATTTCTACACTCTTCTGCAAGTCTCTCTCTCCTGTCTTTTCCTATCTGTCTGTAGCACTCCCTTTAGTATTTCCTGTAGAGGAGGTCTCCTCTTCATGAACTCTCTCAGTGTCTGTTTATCTGTAAATATTTTAAACTCTCCCTCATTTTTGAAGGACAGTTTTGCCGGATATAGGATTCTTGGTGGCAGTTTTTCTCTTTCGGTATCTTGAATATGTCATACAACTTCTTCTCACCTCCATGGTTTCTGCTGAGAGATCTGCACTTAGTCTTATCGAGTTTCCCTTGTATGTGATGGATTGCTTTTCTCTTGCTGCTTTCAGAAGTCTCTCTTTGTCTTTGACATTTGAAAAGCTGATTAATAAGTGTCTTGGAATAGGTCTATTTGGGTCAACTCTTTTTGGGGTATGCTGTGTTTCTTAGACCTGTAATTTTATGTCTTTCTTAAGAATTGGGAAATTTTCATTGATTATTTCCTCTATTATTCCTTCTACTGCTTCCCCCTTCTCTTCTCCTTCTGGAACACCTATAACACATATATTCATGCACTTCATGTTGTCCTTCAGTTCCCTGAGACCCTGTTCCTATTTTTCCATTCTTTTCCCTATCTGTTCCTTTGTGTGCAGGATTTCAGATGTCCTGTTCTCCATCTCACTGAGCTTTTCTTCTGCCTCTCCAAGTCTGCTGTTGTATGTCTTCATTGTGCTTTTCATCTCTTCTGTTGTGCCTTTCATTCCCATAAGTTCTGCCATTTGTTTCTTCAAGCTTATGAATTCTTCCTTATGATCAGTCAGTGTCTTCTCTATAACCTTCATCTCTTTTGTCACATTCTCTCTCACCTCGTTGACTTGATTTAAAACATTTGTTTGAACATCTATAATTAGTTGTTTCAACTCCTGAATCTCAGTTGAAATGTTAGTTTCTTCCTTTGACTGGGCCATATCTTCCCATTTCTGGATGTGGCTTGTGACTTTTTACTGGTGTCTCGGCATCTGACTTTCTTTGTTGGTTTCTTCTGGACATTGTTTCCTGTTTTCTTAGCCTAAGGTTTTCTTTTTGGTTGATTTTGGTCTCTATCTTATTTTTCTGCTCTCCCTGGCCAGTTTTCAGATTGGCTTTGCTCCCCAGTCTTCTCCCCCAAATCAGGCACCCACTGTGGCCTGCCACAGGGATGGGAGGTAGGCCCTGGGCACCCCAGCAAGTTCACTGTGTGTGGTAATATAGATCTGCTGGTTCCCAGTGGTGCTCTGCTTTCTGCCAGTCAGCAAAACCTGGGTTTGTTTTAGAGCCCTGCTTTAATGGTTGGATCTTCCCTATTTCTCAGCCAGAACAGGGCTAGGATTCCACACAGGGTGTGTAGACCAACTCCTGTGTTCCTAACAAAGGGTCCTTGCACTATCAGGACTGACCAGCAGATGGCACTGTTTGGTAACTTAATTGTCCCGAGAGGCTGGTCTGCCCGGGAGCAGGGCCACAGGGTGCTGCTTCCCTCAAAGACTGGAGGAAGGGCTTACAGACACAGGGCTGGAAATGCGTCTCTGGCCATGTTTTCTCAGTCTCTTTGTCCCTCACTGATCTGGGCCTCGAAATGTCCTCCCCTGGACCAGGGTCTTCAAACAGTGAGGGTATTTTTCACTGCTGAGACTTTAAAATCTGTGTCCTTGGTGGGAGGGGTCCCGTCTGCTGTTTTTGTGCCTTTCCCACACGGAGACTGAGTGAGGGGGAGGGGAGATGACCAGCTGGTCCAGGACTGAGAAGTCCTACCTGATATTTCTTCTCTTTCTTCAATTCAGCATTCGCAGGGCCTTTCTCCCATCTATAGCCTCCTCCAGAGTTTCAAACATTTCAGAATTGTCTTTTTTTTCACTGAATCTCTGGAGAGAAGTTTTCAGTAGCTGTTTATGTTGCCATGTTGATGACGTCACCTCCCACATTTTGCCTTTTACTTATTCTTTCCATTATCTCCTTCAGTTCAGTCCAATTAGATATATATAAGACTTTCTCATTCTATTTCTCAGATCTTTTACTGGCTCTTTTGTCTCTTTGAATTTCAGGACTGCATTCTGGATAATTTCTTTGGATCTCATTTCCAGTACACGAATTCTCTCTTCACAGTGTCTGAACTTCCATTTAAAGCACTCACTGAGTTTTAAATTTCAATTTTTATATTTTTAATTTCTAGAAGTTTATTTGTTTCCTTTGGTTATTTTCTATAGTTTTTAATTCACTGCTTCTTTTTTCAAGTTTCTCTTCTGTTACTTTAAATATATTAACCATTATTATTTTATTTTCAGCATCTGACTTGAAGTCTTTATAGATCTATTTCTGGTCTCGGGGGTTTCTGACAGTTCTCACTTATGATCCATTATTTCCTTGTGTATATTGGGATTTTAACTGTGGGCTACATAATTTCCTGAGAAGTTTATTTGAGAGAATTATTTTAAGTTTGGTTTGATGTGAGTGTTTCCGGAGATGTTTGTTTGCTGTTGACAGCTGCTTGCGAATGCTATAAACTCAGCACCACTTTCAATTGTTTCTTTGAGGCTTTTTCAGACCACACAAAAGGTATGAATTCTGACTACAAACCTAGCTTCTGGTTACCACATCTTACTAGAGACTTTTTTCCCCTCCATCCAGTGCCAAGGTAGAATCAGGCTAGTTTCCTTGTTTGTTCTTTTCTGCAAATCAAGATTTATTTTTGATTCATCCTATTCCAGTTTGCTAATGCTGCCTTTTCCCAAGTTTATTTGGTTACACAGTTACAGTCTTAAGGCCATAAGTCCAAGGTAATGCATCGACAATCAGGTACCTTCAATGAAGGATGGCCAATGGAGTCCGGAAAAACCTCTGTTAGCTGGGAAGGCACGAGGCCGGTGACTGCTCCAGAGTTCTGGTTTTAAAACAGCTTTCTCCCAGAACGTTCCTCTCTAGGCTGCAGCTACTCAAAAATGTCACTCTTAGTTTCTCTTGGGGTGTTTGTCCTCTCTGACCTTCTCTGGAGCAAAAGTCTGTATTCAGAGGCCATCTCCATAATGTTGCTCTGTAAGCTGCAGCTCCTCTCTCAGCTCCTGTGCATTCTTCAAAGAGTCCATCTTGACTGTAGCAAGCTTGCTCCTTCTGTTTGAGCTTATATAGTGCTCTAGTAAACTACTCAAGGCCCACGCTGAATGGATGGGGCCACACCTCCATGGAAATTATCCAATCAGAGTTATCACCCACAGTTGAGTGGGGTACATCTCCATGGAAACAACCTAATCCAGATGTTCCAACTTAATCAACACTAATATGTCTGCCCCCACAAGATTGCATCAAAGAACATGGCTTTTTCTGGGGAACACAATATATACAAACCGGTACACATCCTTACACTAAGGATATAGGCCTTTGAAGTTCTGGATTAGTGCAGAGGTCTTCTATTAGATTTTTGTCCTGAGTTGACCATATGCTTTATTGCTTTCTCTCTTATCCCTACCCTGTATAGACATCAACGAAGAGGCTCAAATTTTCCTGGGATGAACAGAAACTTTTTCAGTGGAACCTAGCCCACTTACTTTGTTTTTGGACTCTGGATTCATTATTTGGGTGCCCTGCTCAGTGATGCATTTAAATAGATTTGTAAAAGTATATCTTATACTACATTTTATTTTTCTAGGCAGGAAGATTGTTTAAGGTATCTAATCTGTAATTCTGCCAGAAATGGAAGTCATTTACATGTTTAACTATTAGATATTGCCAAATTGCTTTCCAAAATGGTTGTATTAATTTATAACCCCACAGTAATTCATGAGCGTTTCTATTTCTTTACATCCTTGCCAAGAATTGGTTCTCAGACTTTAAAATTTGTACCAATCAGATATGGTGGGACCATGTCTTATTTATCATATTTCTGGTGCTTTAACACAGGGCCTGGTATAGAACCAGTGTGAGTTAATTTTTGTTTACTGAACAAATCTACAGGGAAATAGAGTTTACTCTGATGTAAGCAAGAATTTTGTAACAATTTAAGCTGCACAAGATGGGATGGTTTATGCAAGGAAGTCATGAGTTCCCTATCACTGAAGGCTTTTAAGCATAAAATGGATTATTGCTTAGAGCAATCAACAGTAGAGGAAGTGTCAACCTTCTAGAAGAGACTCATATGCTATAGCCTTTAAAGTTGAAATCAACTCTGAATTTTAAAGAGATTCTGTAGTCTTGAGACAATGGGACCCATGTTTTGATGATAGTAGTGGTACAATGAGGGAAAGGTTGAGAGCATAAATGGGAAAGCAGGCTTAGGGCAGTAGCATGGGGAAGCATGGATGCATGGGTCAGAGGAAAGGTTGTAAAAATGAGGAAGTAATACTACAGATGGTGGAGTAATACCACAGATATTCTTAGCTTAGTTCAAAATGCGGATGGGAGCTCTCCCCGAGTGGGAGCACCACAAAGACAGCAATCTACTTCTTAGTATTTTGACTATTTCTGTATCTTGGTCTCTTCTGGAGCAGCCGTGGAATTTTAAGTTTTGTTCCTCCAAGAGTCAAGGTCCTAGAGGCTAAGAAAGGAGAGACTACCCCTAATCCCAAACCAACTTTGGAGAAAATAAAGCAAATATAATAGTCTAATTAGAAAATGTTACATATAAAATCCTGGTAATTAATTCATAGAAATACTACTATATGCCAGGCATTATTTAGGTGCTGAGGATAGAGAGGTGAGGACAGCATGTTTTCTATATCAAAAGACCCAAAATAAACTGAGATAGAATCTGTAGGACTAGGACAAGCCAACTCATGAAATTATACTTCTTGAAACTTGCTACTCCTAAAGCTTATCAGTTTTCATGAATTTGAATTTGCTAAACCTGACATCATGAGGTGAAATTTAAGATAAATTAAAATAAGAGACAAGAACACTGAAATTAGAAGTTACAATTTGAAATAGCTAATAAAGCATTATTTCTTCATTTTGAGCCTTCTTCCTCTGCATTAGAATCATGGGGTTGGGAGGTACTTGTTAAAAATCAGTTTCCTCAGTCTCACTTCAGATCTGCCAAATCAGAATCTTAGAGCGGGGGCTACGGAAACTGCAGTTGAAACAAGCACTTCAAATGATTCCCATGCACAGCAAGGTCTAGGAATCCTAACAGTAAAGTGGTAAAACCAATTAATGATCCACAATCCGAGAGAGTGTCTTCTTGACCTACAGCAGCTCAGCGATTTCTTAAAAATTATAGCAGTGGAAGAGGCTGTTTCTCCTGATGCCAGAGACTCTTTGACACTTAAATTGAGCAAGAAGACCTCCCAAGGATGGCTCCTTCCTCCCAGAAGCACTACCCTATTGCCAGACATGTTACAGAACCGATAAATTTTTACTCACATAATTTTCCTTTAATGTTTGCAGATTTCACACTCTACTTTGACCTACCTGTGCTCTGGGCCCTTCATCAATCACTGGAGATACAAATGCAGTAAACAAATCAGATGGGAATCCTGCCCTCCTAGAGTTTACAGAGGGAGGAGTTTACATTCAGGTATTTGAATCAATACCAGGTACTTGAAGAATACAATTCAAGTATTTTAATTGTTTAGACACTTAGAAGCCTCAGGAGTCCCTTTCCAGAAAATCCTTTTTCCCTAGAAGTTTAAGATTCCGAATACAGCTCTCTCTGCTCTGAGGTGATTGTTAAATCCTTCTGGCAATTTCTGCATAATCCTTGACTGCTCTGTGAACCCTTCCTTTCTTATGTTGCTCACAGTGAAGGGGAAATGAATTAATGGCAATTTAAATGATATAAGTAGCAGCCAAAGACTTAGGTTACCATCTCATTACCCTCTAGAATGATCCGGATATGGCCTAGCCCAGCAGTAATAATAACAGCTACCAAAGAGTGAATTCTTACTATGTGCCAGCCACTGTGTTAAGTGCTTTACATATAATCTTATTTTGTTTAACTCGCACAATAATCTTATAAAATAGGTATTACCTAGCAGTTGGGAAAACAGGTAATGACTTATTCTGAACTATTTCATTATAATGTCTCTGAGATGTCCCTTATACAACATAGAGGGTAAACAGTTGCCAAATGCCTAGGTTGCAGCCTTGGGCTCATCCGAAAGGGAAAACAGAAAAATAAAAAAATTTGTTCCTGATTTCAAGGAGCTCAGCTCCCATCTTCCTAAGGTGGGTCAGGAGAAAAAATAAGAATAGATGCTTTTGGCATGACCCAGAGGTCAGACTGTCAGTGAGGACCAGAGTCAGGGCTGAGATAATTAGCCTCTCTCTGTATACTCCCAGCAGTAGTTCTTTGTTTCCTCTCAGAAGACCCAAATTCTGCCCCAACTCCCTATCGCTTCATTTCTAGCTCCGTTCCTTAGCCTTTTTATGAACTCCAGAGGTACCTTAAAGACTCCAGTCTGATTTTATTCAGGTAACAGCAGGAGAAGATTTGGGGGAATTGCCTGGGAACATCTGGAATCTGGGATTTTGGAGAGTTTGAGTTGAATCTGAGAACAAGAGGAAAATTCCATTTCCATTTATGAAAGAAAATCTTTTGAGACAGGTTTCATGCAATCTCAGGGACAAACTGGAATGAGGGGCCATCCATCTGAGGCACAGACTATCTGACAGACTGTTCTACCACAGCCATTTCATTGTTTTTACAGAAATAACTAGCTCAAAAATTGTTGAACGGTCCAAACACTGCCACTGGGTTTCATGGGTATTCTGAACTTGTGATCTTATGGGAGATGACAGAGGACACTGTTGTTTAATGCTAACTGTTTATTACTTTGCATTCCTAGAGTCGCAAGTTAGGACAGAATTAGCCTTAAGTAGTTTTTGCGTGTCTGTTGCCTTTTTTTTTTTTTTTTCATTTTTAAAACTGTGGAATATAATACGTATACATAAAAGTGATAACTTTCAAAGTGCGATTTAACAAGTTGTTTGAAAGCAAATTTCAAAGAATGTTAGGGTTACAGTTCCACAGTTTCAGTTATTAACTTATTGTAAAATATAACATATATACAGAGAGGTGATAACTATCAAAGTACAACTGAACGAGTACCTATAGGGCAAATTTCAAAGAATGTTATGGGTTGCAGTTCCACAATAGCAGTTATTTCCTTATGCTGATATAATCTATATGCATAAAGGTGGTAACTTTCAAAGCACAATTTAACAAGTAGCTACAGACAAATTTCAAAGAACGTTATGGGTTACAGTTCCACCATTTCAGTTCTTTCTTTCTAGATATTCTTTAGGAACTAGGAAAAAAATTATATAAAGATTCAGTATTCATAATCTTTTGTTAAATTATATCTTTTCTGTTGCTACCCCTTCTTCTAGTTTAATCACTTTCCTGATCTTCAGGGTTATCTAAGCAGTGACCACCCTAACTAAAAAAAAAACATTATTTTTATTCTTATTTTCATTTTTATTTGTCAGAGTAATGAAAATGTTCAAAAAATTGATTGTGGTGATGAATGCAAAACTATATCATGATACTGTTAACAACTGATTGTAAACTTTGGATGACTGTATGGTATATGAATATATCTCAATAAAATTGCATTTAAAAAAATCTCGATAAACCTTCTAAGGTCTTGCTAAAAAATAAAACGGGGGGGTAGGGATTAAAACAGTCCCAGTTAAACAAAAGCTGAGGGAGTTTGTCACCATTAGGCCAACTCTACAAAAAATGCTAAAAAGAGAGTTCTGCAAGTTAAATGAAAAGCACAATAGACAATAGATTGAAGTTGTATGAAGAAATAACGATCCCAGTAAAGGTAATGACATGGGTAAATATAAATGCTAGTGCTATTGTATTTTTTTTTTTTTGATTTTTATTGAGATTGTTCAGATACCATACAATTATCCAAAGATCCAAACTGTATAATCACTTGCCCCTGGGTACCCTCATACAATTGTGCATCCATCACCACAGTTAATTTTTGTTCAATTTTTAGAAACTTTTCATTACTCCAGACAAGAAATAAAGTGAAAGATGAAAAAAGAAAAAAAGAAAAGGAAACTCTAATCCTCCCCTATCCCTAACCAACCCCCCTCAATTGTTGACTCATAGTGTTGGTATAGTACATTTGTTACTGTTTATGAAAAAATGTTGAAATACTACTAACTGTAGTATATAGTTTGCAATAGGTATATATTTCTTCCCTATATGCCCCTCTATTATTAACTTCTAATTGTATTGCATACATTTGTTCTGGTTCGTGGAAGCGATTTCTAGTATTTGTACAGTTGATCATGGACATTGCCCACCATAGGATTCAGTTTTATACATTCCCATCTTTTGACCTCCAACTTTCCTTCTGGTGACATATATGACTCTGATCCCCTTTCCACCTCATTCACACACCATTCAGTGCTGTTAGTTATTCTCACATCTTGCTATGGACACCCCTGTTCATTTCCAAACATTTAAGTTCATCCTAATTGAACATTCTGCTCATACTAAGCAAACACTCCCCATTATTAAGCCTCATCCTATATCTTGGTACCTTATATTTCATGTCTATGAGTTTACATATTATAATTAGTTCCTATCAGTGAGACCCTGCAATAATTGTCCTTATGTGTCTGGCTTATTTCACTCAGTATATTGCCCTCAAGGTTTTCTCATCAACCCATTTTTTTTTTTTTTAATATGGTTTTGTTCACTCACCATACATTCCATCCCAAGTAAATGATCAATGGTTCTCTGCATGGTCATACATTTATGTGTTCACCATCTTCACCACTATCTATATAAGGGCATCTACATTTCTTCCACAAGGCAGGAGGGAGAGTCAAAGAAGGTAGAGAGGCAAAAGGAAGAGGAAAAAAAAAAAAAAATGACAGCTAGGAAGCAGCAAAAGGAAAAACAACCCCAAATCAAAGTAGAATAAAGAATCAGACAACACCACCAATGTCAAGCGTCCAACATGCCCCCCCATCCACCCACTCATCTGCATTTACCTTGGTATATCACCTTTGTTACATTAAAGGAAGCATCATACAATGATTCTATTAGTTACAGTCTCTAGTTTATGCTGATTGCATCCCTCCCCCAATGTCTCCCCATTTTTAACACCTTGCAAGGTTGACATTTGCTTGTTCTCCCTCATAAAAGAACATATTTGTACATTTAATCACAATTGTTGAATACTCTAGATTTCACCAAGTTACACAGTCCCAGTCTTTATCTTTCCTCCTTTCTTGTGGTGTCTCACATGCTCCCCACCTTCCTCTCTCAACCATATTTATAGTTATCTTTGTTCAGTGTACTTATATTGTTGTGCTACCATCTCCCAAAATTGTGTTCCAAACCACGCACTCCTGTCTTCTATCACTCTGCAGCGCTCCCTTTAGTATTTCCAGTAGGGCGGGTGTCTTGTTCACAAAGTCTCTCATTGTCTGTTTGTCGGAAAATATTTTGAGATCTCCCTCATATTTGAAGGACAGCTTTGCTGGATATAGGATTCTTGGTTGGCAGTTTTTCTCTTTCAGTATCTTAAATATATCACACCACTTCCTTCTTGCCTCCAGGGTTTCTGCTGAGAGATCCGCACATAGTCTTTTTAAGCTTCCTTTGTATGCAATGGATAGCTTTTCTCTTGCTGCTTTCAGGATTCTCTCTTTGTCTTTGACATTTGATAATCTGATTATTAAGTGTTTCGGCGTAGGCCTATTCAGATCTCTTCTGTTTGGAGTACACCGTGCTTCTTGGATCTGTAATTTTATGTCTTTCATAAGAGATGGGAAATTTTCATTAATTATTTCCTCTATTATTGCTTCTGCCCCTTTTCCCTTCTCTTCTCCTTCTGGGACACCAATGATACGTACATTATTGTACTTTGTTTCATCCTTGAGTTCCCAGGGACGTTGCTCATATTTTTTCATTCTTTTCTCCATCTGCTCCTTTGCGTGTAGGCTTTCAGGTGTTTTGTTCTCCAGTTCCTGAGTGTTTTCTTCTGCCTCTTGAGATCTGCTGTTGTATGTTTCCATTGTGTCTTTCATCTCTTGTGTTGTGCCTTTCATTTCCATAGATTCTACTAGTTGTTTTTTTGAACTTTTGATTTCTGCCATATATATGCCCACTGATTCCGTTACAGCGTCTATCTCTTTTGCAATATCTTCTCTAAACTTTTTGAATTGATTTAGCATTAGTTGTTTAAATTCCGGTATCTCAGTTGAAGTGTACGTTTGTTCCTTTGACTGGGCCATAACTTTGTTTTCCTTAGTGTAGGCTGTAATTTTCTGTTGTCTAGGCATGGTTTCCTTGTTTATCCGAATCATGTTTTCCCAGACCAGAACCGGCTCAGGTCCCAGAGGGAAGAAATATTCAGTATCTGGTTTCCCTGCGGGTGTGTCTTAGAAAATTGCTCCACCCTGTGATGCCTCGGGTCACTGTGCTTGTCTGCCCAGCAGGTGATGCCTGTTAGCCTATGGTTCTTGACTGGTGTGAGGAGGTATGGCCGTGTTCCCCCTGGCTCTGGGGTCTGGTTCTGAATGGAAAGGGCCCACCCCTTTCCTCCTAGAGAAGACAGAGCCCCAAGGTGGAGGTCATTAGCATTGCAATGGTCTCTCTCTCTGCTTGTGCTGTCTCCACCCTTCCCTGAGTGAAAGCCCTGGAAACTGAAAATGACTGGGGCTTTCTCCACTGAGCCAAAAAAGAAACAGTCCCCTTCAGACCCAGTTCAAGGTGACCCTCCGGCTCTCCAAGGTCAGTCATCACCCAAAGCCTCTGTCCGTTTTTTGGGGATTCGTGCCTGCAGTGAGCAGTTCACACTCGCTACTTAAAACCCCAGTTGGAGCTCAGCTGAGCTATATTCGCTTGCTGGGAGAAAGGTTCTCTCTGGCACCACGAGGCTTTGCAGCTCGGGCTATGGGGGTGGGGGTCTCACGACTTGGATCCGCAGGTTTTACTTACAGATTTTATGTTGTGTTCTCAGGCATTCCTCCCAATTCAGGTTGGTCTATGATGAGTGGATGGTCTCGTTTGTCCCCGCACAGTTATTCTGGCTTATTTACTAGTTGTTTCTGGTTTTTTGTAGTTGTTCCAGGGGGACTACTTAGCTTCCACTCCTCTCCATGCCGCCATCTTGCCCCTTCCCCGTGCTATTGTAGTTTTGATTTGTAACTCTACTTTTACCTTCCTACAAGCTCTAAAAGACAAATGCAGAAAATGTTACGAGACGTCAGTGGTTTGGGGCTCATAATGTATAAATATGTAATTTGTGACAAGAATTACATAAAGGTGGTTGATGGAGGGATATAGGAACATATTTGCAAATGCTATTTGACTTAAGTTGCTATCAAACCAAATGGGATTGTCACTGATTTTAGATGTTAAATTTAAGGTCTACGGTACAGAAAAAATATAGGAAAAAAATATTCACAGAAGGAAATGAGAAGGGATTCTAAAAGGTTCACTACAAAAGATCAACTAAATATACAATTGGCAGTAAATGGAGAATTAAGGAATAAAAATGTATAAGATTTACAAAAACCAAAGAATTAAATGGCAGAAGTAAATTTTTGCATTATTACTTGTTTAAATGCAAATGGGTTAAACTCTCCAGTCAAAAGGCAGAGTTTGGAGAATGGAGAAAAACCACGACCCAACTAAAAGAGGCTCACCTTAAATTTAAAGACACAAGTAGGTTGAAAGTGAAAGGATGGAAAAACATATTCCATATAAATAATAATCAAAAGAGTACAGGAGTGGCTATACTAGTATCAGACAAAATGGACTTTAAGTCAAAAATCCTTAAAAAGGACAAAGATGGGCACTATATATTGATTTTAAAAAGGGTCAATCAATCAGGGCCACATGATGTGGCAATCCCATTTGTAAGCATATATACAAAAGAGTTGAAAGAAGGGACTCAGACCGATATGTGTGCACTAATGTTCATAGCAGTATTGTTTATATTAGCCAAAAAGGTAGAAGCAACCTGAATGTCCATCAGCAGATGAATGGATAATAATAATGTGGTATATACAAACAATGGAACATTACTCAGCTTTAAAAAGGAATGAATTTGATACATGCCACTACATGGATGAACCTTGATGATATGATGTTGAATGAAATAAGTAATCCAGAAACGGACAGATACTGTCTTGGTCAGGTTTGCCAAGCTTTGACTTTTGGCCTTGCTTTGTGTTCAAAGATGGTGAGCCCATCCCTGGTTGTGCAATTTCAACCAGGATTAGGCCAGTGTGGGAGCTACAGAGGCTACTTCACCACACTTTTAAGTAATCTCATTTAGTCCCCTCAGATGTACTGGTGGAATGATCCCAGGGGTCTTTTGGTTGTCTTGCTTGATTTTCTCAAGTCAGTCCATTCTACTAGATCCCTGAGTCTGAGCAGCCCTTTCCTTTGTAACTCCAGTCCCCACATGGTCATTAAAGAAAATGTATGCATGTTTCTGATTCATGACTATGTTATGATGATCATTTTAAAAAACAATGTCTGAAAGCCTTTAGATTCATTCAATAAGCTTGTCTTAGTCAGTCTACTGGAACGTGAGTATCTCCTTCTCTTTCATGACCAGTGAAGCAGAATAGCCTTGATTGGAGAGAACAGTCTGGCAGTCATAAGGCTGTGCCTGGTGAAGTTACATCAATCCTGAGAAGGCATACTCACACACACCAGCCCAATCCTTTTGGGGAGGCAGCTTATCTTTCCCTAGACGTTTCTCAAATGGTCTTCTGTGTACCTTTTGTAGTGGCATCACCTTAAGAGATTGTTAAACATTCCTGGGCCCACTTCAGATTTGCTGAGTCAGGATCTCAGGATCCTGGTCCTGAAAATGCAGCTTTCACAATCTTCTCTGCATGCTAAAACTTTTAAAATGCCCCTGCTCTGTCTCTAGTTTCAGAGATGCTCAGTGTGATAAATACTGCCCTCTAAGCAATGGTTCTCAGAGTCTAGGGTCCTTAACAGTTTAAACATTTTTTTTTTTATTAAATGATTTTAACAAATGCATCTCTGTAGATGATTATATAGTTTTTCTCCTTAGACCTATTAAAATTATGAATTATATCAATGAATTTCTTAAATTAAAAATCTTGCATCTGTATACACACACAGTGTTTTTTAAACATACTGTTGCATTCTTGTGCCAGTATTTTACTTACAGTTTTGTACAGGGAATGGTACAACAAATCTCCATTTCTTCATCATCTAGATTTAAGAATTATTAAAGTTTATCAGGCAATGTTGTCCAGACTGAGCATTGATATCATGTGAGGCCCAGAGAAGAAAAGTAACTTGCTGAAGATCATACAGTCTGCTAGTAATGGCAAGGCTTTATTTTGAACCTTGAGAATCTGGCTTCAGAATCTCAACTACTACATGAAACTGTCTCCATTCAAATATGGGGAAATGTTTATATGATTTAAATTTCAGTCATGGGTACATATATGACTCACATTATACTCTGTACTTTTTAATGCATGGTTATACTAATAGTTTGAAGAACATGAACATTTTCAGGTAGGATGGAATAATATAAACAGATATATTTCATCTTCATATATTATTTTTCAACTAATGGAGGCTTTTTTTTCCCCGAACCATTTGAGAGTAAGTTATAGATACCATCAACTCTAAATACGCCAACATGCATCTCCTGAAACTCAGGACATGCTCCTATATCCTTACCGGTTTTTAAAAAAGTACTTCAAGGGCTCTGAGCCCTAAATCTCACTGGAAGACACCGGAGACCTGGGCTACTAATTAGCTGCAGATCCTAGCAGTTATAGCCTTGTCCTTAGTTGGCAGCCTTTTTATTTAATTATTTTTGCATTCCTATTCCTCCCTGTACCCTAACATTTACAACCCAGATGCCTTTTATGTTTTGTTAGCTATAACTGGGTATTTCCTGAGGTAAAAACTGATATCCTGGAGCTAAGATTCTTTATATTCATATGTCCTATCCATACCTTCTTTAAAATGTCCCTGACATTTTCCTTCTCTCTATTTCCTTCTATTCCTTCTGCTATACTTTATTTAGATACCTTATTACCATAATTAGGCTCACATACAGCCTAACCTCTTAGTCTGTATGACATCAGTGTTCCCTTTCTCAAATCTATGCCACCTACTTTCTGCTCAAACACCTACTCTCAGTATAAGGCATATAAGTCTAAACTCTTGTTTGGTTTCTGAGCCCGTAACAATCTATCCCATCTTGCTTATTAGGCTTTATTTCCCATTATTCCACATATGCTTTCCATTTACCGCCCACAATCATGCCCTGTACATTTCAACCCATGAGTCAAATTCATCTCAGAGTTCCCAGAGCATAGTAAAGGATGCAGGATAGGGGCCCAATAAATATGAGAAGACTGACAGAATAGCTGGCATTCGTTCCCCTTTCAATTCCCTCCCTTTTTATATTTAAATCCCACACAGATCCTTCAAGTCTCACATCCTGGTTGAACTTCCCCATTTTCTCCAGCTCTTATAATTACCTCCCCCATTCATTGTAAAAGAAAGAAATAAAGAGGGAAAAAAGCGTGGGGGCGGGGGGGGGGACTATGAAATAAAGAAACAGAGAAAGAGAGAAAGAAAAGAAAAGAAGCATTCTCTGTAAGAGAGAATGGGCTTCAGGAGTTGCAAAATTAAGGGGAAGAGAAAGAAAGGTTACTAGTCTGATAGCTCCCATCCCGGAGTTATTAGGGAACAATCAGCCATGGAAAACTCATTGACGTTCCATATGATCTGTATCATTCCATTTAAAACTCATATAATGTCAGGATTGTTTCTAAGTATTTCAGGTGCATTCATTCTTCTTCATCATGCTAATTCAGGAATTATTTCTTCCTGGAAATCTTCCCTGATTCCCCATGTTGAGTTAAATGCCCCCTTTCCATGCTTCTATGATACCCTGTCTTACTTTTATTTCACTATCTTATATTGAAATTACTAATTTATGACTTCAATCCACGCCTAGACCCCGAGTTTCATGAAAGGAGGTACAGGCTAACTTGTCTTTTATACAGGTATGTAGATTCTGTGCAGGTAGATGCTACATAATTGACCCATGAAGTAACTAGGCTTTAAGCTTTGGAGGGTAAAAACCATGTTTTATACCTTTTGTCTCCGTAGTCTCAGTACCCAGCTCAAGGCTTAGGAGTTCCAAAAAAAGTTTGTTAATGTTAACATTTCTGTGTTCTGTTCCTCTCATTACTCATACCCTTACCCATCAAAGCTTAGAACTGAGCATTTAGTAAGTGCTCTATAGACTCTTATTCACTGAGATTAATGCTGAAGGCCACAGTGAGGGAGAAACAGTAAATAAATTCATTAATTATATTTCTGTTTAGAAACTCTATTGCAGACTCTAATTGTTTAAATAAGAATCTCTGCTTCTCTTTCATATTTTCATAGAATAGGCTTTAGAGTCAGGCAGAATTAGATTTGAATCTTGGCTTTGCAAATATACTAGCTATTTGACCTTGGGTATGATCTTTCTGAGCCTTAAATGAAAAATGAGGACAACAACAACTATTCTGTAGGATCACTATGAGGATTAAATATGATATATATGATATATAGTCTTGGCACCAACTTGGCATAACCTATTTTTTTTTTTTTTTTTTTTTTTTTGGCACTCTTACTCCTTGATCCTGTCCTTCCTCAAGAGGGGCAATTGAGTCACCTTTTCTACACAGTATCCAGTGGATTCCAAGAGATTATCTGGATTAGACTTAAGTTAAGCTTCCTGTTCCCAGATTACCTATTCCCCATAAGCTTTGTGTCTATGTCTATATCCCAACTTGGGAGTGTGTATGGATGTGTGTGTATGGATGTCTAATATGTGTGTGTATGGATGCCTATATGGCTGCCTGGGTGTGTATATCTGTGTATAAGAGCCATGGGCTTCCAGCTAACCTTGTATTTGGTTTGAGAAACTTCAGTGGCTTAAGTTAAAATTGCTGAATTGGGACAGTCTCCTTTCCTCTTGCTGCTGCCAATTCCACCAGCTTGATCCCATCCCTCCCCATTAAATGATAGCACAGAGAAGTTCCTGGGATTAAGCTACAATGAGCAGATTCTACCATCAACATCTAAAAGCAAGTAGGAGGAGTGCCCGCCAGTATTATCCAACTTTGAAACCCACATGCAGCTATAGCTTAGTACTGAAAAGTGATGAATGGGTGATTCTACTTTGCCTCAGTGGGGCTGGATAAAGGCAAAGAGCAAGGGGATATTCCCTATAACCTCCTTTTGTGTGTGTGGGGGTGGGGGGCAGGAGGGTTGGTAGTAGAAAATTTATAGGGCACACCAAGTACCTTGGCAAGCATCTCCGAACATCACGTTCTGTCTTTGAACTCTCTCATTCTGCTCTGAGGGTGTGTGGTAGCTTTCCCAACTAATGCTTAAGTCAAACCTCCAGGTCAGCAATTTCCACCCCTCTATATAATTGCCAATTATTTCTAGAATCATGAGGAAAGCCTACACATATTTTTCCAAAACAAAATTAATTTTAATTAACTTATATTTAAAAAATGTATGTCTGAGAGTTCCGTTTCTGGCAAAGGCTGAATAACTAGGCTGTTTCAGACAAACCTCTTGCTGAGAACAACACCAGATAAATTACTATTTTTTACACACCAATTTGGAGACATAGGAGTGCTACCAAAGTAGTGAAAAAATTTACTGGCACAAGATCTGGAAGAAAAGAAAAGCTAAGAGAGGTGAACCTGGTGTTTGGGGACACTTTACTCTGAAGATAATTGCTGATTTCAAAAACAAAAGCAGTACTGATGGGCACTGAGAAGCTGAAAAGTGCTTTCGGCAATCTTCCAGCCAAGACTGAGAGGACAAAAATTATAGTAAAGTGTTTGACAAGGAGAAGGGCCCTGGTAAATAATCCAGGCTTTCAATTGATTGGGAACCATGAAGCGCTTCACTTTAGGAATAAGGGTGAACTGGAAATAGATTAGCCCTCAAAATGACTGTAGGCCAGCTTTTAATTTCTTAGACACTGACTGGATAATGGTGTTAAGCTCCTAGTCTAACTGCTCAACAAAGGGAATGTAAATCCTCTGTGGAGGAAGATAACATCACATAGAACCTCAAATTACCTCTGGAACCTAGCAGGCTTTTTTGAAGAAACTGACAACCTCGTTCTAAAATTTAAACGGAAATGCAAAAGTCCTAGAATAACCACAACAATCTGGAAAAACAGAAAATAAAGTTAGAGGATTTATACTCCTGTTTTCAGCACTTACCATAAAGCTACAGTAGACTTACAATAAAAGAAGATAGAAATAGGTCAGTGGAACAGAAAAGAGTCCAGAAATAGACCCAAATTATACAGTGAATTGATTTTTAAACCAAGGCGTTAGTCAATTTATGGGAAAAGGAAAGCCTATTTAACAGACTGTGCTGAAACAATTCTATATCTTATGGAAAAACAGAGGCGGGGCAAGATGGCGGACTGCTGAGCTGTATGTTTTAGTTACTCCTCCAGGAAAGTAGGTAGAAAGCCAGGAACTGCGTGGACTGGACACCACAGAGCAATCTGACTTTGGGCATACTTCATACAACACTCATGAAAATGTGGAACTGCTGAGATCAGCGAAATATGTAAGTTTTTGCGGCCAGGGGACCCACACCCCTCCCTGCCAGGCTCAGTCCCGTGGGAGGAGGGGCTGTCAGCTCCGGGAAGGAGAAGGGAGAACTGCAGTGGCAGCCCTTATCAGAGACTCATTCTACTGATCCAAACTCCAACCATAGATAGACTGAGACCAGACACCAGAGAATCTGAGAGCAGCCAGCCCAGCAGAGAGGAAACAGGCATAGAAAAAAACAACGCGAAAAATTCCAAAATAAAAGCAGAGGATTTTTGGAGTTCTGGTAAACATAGAAAGGGGAAGGGCAGAGCTCAGGCCCTGAGGCTCATATGCAAATCCCGAAGACAACCTGATTTCTCTGCCCTGTGGACCTTTCCTTAATGGCCCTAATTGCTTTGTCTCAGCATTTCAATAACCCATTAAATCTCTGAGGAGGGCCCTTTTTTTTTTTTTTTTTTAATCCTTTTTTCTTTTTCTAAAACAATTACTCTAAGAAGCCCAATACAGAAATCTTCAAAGACTTGCAATTTGGGCAGGTCAAGACAAGAGCAGAACTAAGAGAGCTCTGAGACAAAAGGCAATAATCCAGTGGCTGAGAAATTTCACTAAACACCTCAACTTCCCAAGAAAATGGGGGTGTCCACTCACAGCCATCATCCTGGTGGACAGGAAACACTCCTGCCCATGGCCAGCCCCATAGCCCAGAGCTGCCCCAGACAACCCAGTGTGACGGAAGTGCTTCAAAAAACAGGAACACACCACAAAACTGGGTGTGGACATTAGCCTTCCCTGCAACCTCAGCTGATTGTCCCAGAATTGGGAAGGTGGAGCAGTGTGAATTAACAAAGCCCCATTCAGCCATCATTTCAGCAGACTGGGAGCCTCCCTACACAGCACCGCAGCCCAGAACTGCCCTGGGGGGACAGTACTCACCTGTGACATAGCACAGTCATCTCTCAACAGAGGACCAGGGGGTGCACAGCCTCGAAGAGGGGTCCACTTGTAAGTCTCAGGAGCCATACACCAATACCAAGGACTTGTGGGTCAGTGGCAGAGACTGTCCCGGCCGGCGGGACGTTCAACGGAGGCTCCGAGTCCTGTGAGGGAGGAATGGTATGGGACAAGAGACACGAGGAATGACAGCAAGACAGGTTTCTGATCAAGCTGCAAAACTTTATTGAAGAGGCAGGGTATATATACTCTAAGGTAGAGGGAGTGGCTAGTACGAAACGGGTGGCGGCCTAGGATTGGTGGCTGCAAAGGCGGGTGGCGGTCCTAGGATTGGCTGCTGCTGTTGCTAGGGCGGATGGCAGATGTAAGGCATAGCACAGGATTGGTGGCTACTGTTGCTTGGGGTAGAAGGCAGGTAGTAAAAGCTAGCACTCTAGATGTGAATCTTAGGCACGAACGGCTATCACTTCTGTAGAAGGCTGAGGGCAACTTAAACCGCTATTGGCATCAGCCCCAGCGGCCATTGTTGCATATCTCCGGCATCGCTGAGGGTGGATTTCATACATGCTACCTTAAATCGTCCCCAACATCTCCTCCCTTTGTTTTTCAAAAGGATGGAGGAAGAATGCTGATCAAGCACTCTTTTGGCATTAACCTGCTGGGGGAAATAGAGGCCTCATTCCCCAAGTTGTTTGTGGCTCTGTTTTTCTGGGGAGGGGAGTTTTTTGGCAGAGCAAAACCCCTATGCAAATGAGGCATATTTCTCAAGGAGCTCGGAAAAATGGCCTTATAGTTGCTTTGGCCCTCCTTTGCAGTGCTTTGCCTTGCACCCAGCGGTACCAATCATAGCATTCGCTAGAAGCATATTTTCGAGTTATATGCTGCTCCCGTAGGAGGGGGTTTCTTACCCGTAAGGGTGGGTAGCAGTCAGATGATCTGGATCCAAACCCTGGTCAGCGAGGTGAAGCCGGTGATAATGCACTTGAATAGGCTTGCTTAGGGCAGAGTCAATTTGATCCTTAACTAGCTGTATTATTCTTTTTATGGCCCAAGGAGCAAAAGATATTATAAGGATTATGGTTATTAAGGGGCCTAATATAGGAAGGAGGTAAGGGAGGATTCCATTAAGCCCCCAGGAGATACCCCCTTGGGTTTCTCGCTCACGTTTGCGATTTTCAATTCCTTCCCTAAGTTTGGTCATAGAATCCTTAACTATGCCAGAATGGTCAGCGTAAAAGCAACATTCCTCACCTAGCGGCAGCACAAAAGCCCTCCTTGCTTAAGGAAAAGCAGATCTAAGCCTCTCCTGTTTTGGAGAACAACCTCCGATAGGGACGTAAGGGATTTTTCAAGATGGGTAATGGAGGTTTCAATGCGGGCTAAATCTTCGTCTATAGCAGCTCTTAGGTGGGAGAAGCCTTGGTTTTGGAGAACGATAGAGGCGATTCCGGTGCCTAGGCCAGTAATACCTAAAAGAGAAGCAATAGTAACAACCGTAACAAGTTCTCTTTTCTTTCTTAGCATGGCTGGAGACTGCGCGACCAAGTGGTGATAAAGGTCTTCCTCTGTATGAAATAGGACATGGGGTAACACAGCCACTAAGAGGCACATTTCCCCTGTTTCAGTTAGGGCTTTTGCTGATACGCAAGGAGTAAGCCCCGTGGAAGAGCACAGCCATTTTGCCCCTGTTGGGGGGATATAGAATTTACCAGGCGATGGAAAGGATGACTGTGCACAGACTGTTTTTAAAGAGGCAGAAATATTACCAATACAATGCCCAGAGTGAAGAACGGATTGCATGGTGAGACCGACTTTTCTTGCATTCCAAGGGCATTGGGAAGGATTGTCTTCATTAGAAGTATTAAATGTAACATTAAGAGCTATAGCATCATAATAAGGAGGCTTGGCAGAGAAACACAGCCAACAACTGCGAGTAAAATTAGGCTAGGAGGAGTTTAGAGAGAAAAAGGTGGCTTGGAGTAGTGGCCAAAGCGGGCTGTCAAATGATATGGACGGGCTTGAGGACGACAATATTGGGATGCTAATAAAAGGGGGAGTAGTGGGGTGAATTTTGGAAAGATTTGTACTGGGCGTGCTCAGGACAGGAGGGGTAGCTGGAGGCGTGAGCACTATATTTGGTCCAATGGCAGAAGGTTTTTGCTGTACTGCTTCCTTCTTTATTAGAATAAGGCTTCCTGGGTCGGTTGATGAAAATAAGTAGATTCGAAAGCCCCATGTCTGACCGTTTAACCAAGAGTTATCAGTGGGGAGTTGTACGGTGAGATTTAATTTTTCACAATTTGAGTCACCAAATGTAGATAAGGTGGTGCGTTTACCGAGTGTGCAGCCAAGGGGGGACCATTTTAAAGTTAGGTAGTGATCAGGGGCGGAAGGTTTCCAATTAGTGGCTAATGTTTCACACCCCCAGTATGCACAATAGTACTGGTTGGGAGTATTGCAATATTGTTTTCTGGGGTTGGAGGCCGGGCACATGTAATATTGGGCTTTGTTAAGGCATGGTGTGCCGTCTGAACATTTAATTAGATCACTGGCATAAACAAGGAAGGAGGGGCATCCTGCTGTAACTTGGGTTTGTATAACTGTGGAATCTTCCCATCGTGCTAAGGTCCATTTCCAAGGCTGATGGGTGTTGGAGTTGCCGAAGGTGGCATGCACACTTTGCAGGAGAAAATATAAGGTGGCAACTTTAAATGGCAGTAGGCATAAGAAAGCCATACTAATAGAGGCTATAGGTTCTTCCCTGTTAAGGGAGACAAGCTAGCAAAGTAATACACCCTACAACGCACAAATATGCTATAGCAAGCAGGAATCTTTCTAACGGATTCCAATCTTTTGGGGCAACGGTTGCTAATCCGGCTGCAAACAGCAAAGCCAGAAAACCAATTAAGAAAAGCCAATAGTAATTCAAGTGGTAATTCATGTGATTAGCGATGGAATAAACCTGTAAGCAGGACTTTTCTTCACTTCCAGTTGTGCGCGGGCTGGTCGTCTCCGGATGGGTTATAGCAGGAGTTATTGATGCACTGGAAGAGAAAAGAAAGACATTTTTCTCAGGGAGAGGCTTCTACCCTGGAAAGGTTATTATTAAGAGGAGGGGAAGGAAGTGTCTCAGGGGTTTGTTTCGGCAATGAAGAATTAATATGTTTTATCAGCCGTTCTGGAAGCCAGCGAGGACCTTCCCTCTTTTGATCGTATATGCAAGCAGAGCCTCGTCCCCAAATAATCACGGGGTCAGGCCCATTCCATTCTGACGTTAAGGGGTCACGCCACATAACAGTGGCTTGTTGCGTTTGCGTTTTGGGATGCCAATGTCTGTCAGCTGCAGATTGTCCTTCATCATCCAGAGTTAGGAAGTTAAGAACAAAAAGAGCATGATGTAAAAGGTCTCGAGGTCGTTGTTTGGTGAGATTGAGAGTACTTTCGGCTAAACGGCACAGGGCATTTTTTAAGGTGCGATGTGCTCGTTCTACCATTCCTTGCCCCTGGGGGTTATACGGTATTCCCGTGATATGCTTAATTTGTAATTGTTGACAGAAGGTTTGAAAATTTTTTCCAGTATATCCAGGCCCATTGTCTGTTTTAATGACTTTAGGTTGGCCTAAAATAGCGAAGCAATGTAGTAAATGAGAAATAACATGCTTCGAAGCGTCTCCTGTTTGCAAACTAGCTTGAGAAATGGCCAGGTTGCTTACAATTATAGCATGTTGGACGCTTTGCTTGTGCCGCGAAATTTTTGTGCTGCACTGCAAAATTTTGAAGAGCGGCGCCAATAGCTATTCCAAGGGTTTGAGTGGGCCCGATGCCAGAACAGAGCTTTATGTAATTATTAAGGCTAGTATTATGAAAGGGACGGATTGCTGCTTGGCAGGCAGCGTTAGCATTTTCATAGGCCAGGTGTTTAATAAAATCACTTTCGTTTTCGCTAGCCCCAAATAAGCGCTCAGCCATGTTTTGCAGGCGGCTAAGGAAATCAGTATACGGCTCATCAGGCCCCTGTCTTAATTTAGCAAGAGAGGCAGTGGCGGCGCCCTTTTGCGGAAGTTTTTTCCATGCTCTAAGCGCGGCCGTTTGTATTTGCGCTAAGAGACCTGGGGGGAATTGAGCCTGCTTATCACTTTGATGGTAGGGACTTTGACCTAAAAATTTATTTAAGGTCCAAGTTTTAGAAGTGGCCTTACGGGCATTGCGGGTGGCATACTTTTTACAATGCTCCTCATAATCAGATTTCCATAACAGGAAATCACCGCCAGACAAGGCAGCTCTGGCTAGCTGGAACCAATCATTAGGAATAAGTTCCTTTTCACTAAGGCTCTCCAGTAGGGCGAGCGTGAAGGGAGCGGTAGCGCCATAATCACTCACTGCCTTTTTTAATTTCTCTAGATATGTTAGACTAAGTTTTTTATATCTAGCAGTTGAGGTGGAACTAGCTTCCTCCTGCTCTCCTTCGCTAGAGTCGGGGGAATCTGATTTATTACTCTCCTCGCTATCGCTACCAGAATCGCCATTTTTGGAGCCCGCGACACCATGTTGAGAACTGGCAGCGCCATTTTGGGAGCCGGCGACGCCATTTTGAGAATCTCGAGTCTGACTACGCGTAACCGGAAAAGCATAGGCGCGGCGAGTACAATGGAGGCGCGATGAGCGGGCATTTTCTGGAAGCGAAAGGGCTGCAATGCTTTGAGTTGCCAACCGGAGGTCGGCGAGGAGATTGGCGGTATGCTGCCGCTCCTGTTTAAAAGTTTCTCTAAAATTATCGGCGTGTAGCCGGAGATTTTCTGTGGCTTCTTCTAAAGCATGAAACTGAGATAAGGGCATGACTGGATAAAAATGAGAATATGGTTTGAGAAAATCGGGTGCGTAAGGGGGTGGCCGAAACGGAGGAAGGGAGTTGTTTTCTAAAGAGGGAGAAATTTTAACCTCCAGTTCCTCCAAAGAGGGAAAAATTTTAGCCTTTGGTTTGATTTCATACTGATCGGGTGACAAACTGACTTGACTGGTTGGGGTATTTGGCCTATCCCTGTTAGAATCTTCGTTTAAAGGATATTCAGGCATGTTAATAATTACTGAGCCGCATGCTGAAGCAGGGCGAGAGTGCTCTCTCAAAGCTTCCTCTCCTAATTTACAGAGGTTTTGAACGTCTGGAGCTGAAGAGGGGACTTTTAGAATTTCATTAATTAGGTTCCAATAAGAAAAGGCAGTAACCAGGACCTTTTCAGGACCAAAGGTTCGAAAATAATCTTTTAAACAATCTCCAACTCTTAGCCAGCACTGGTGATCTATAGTACCTTCTTGAGGGAACCAAGGGCAGGTTTGTAACAGAAAATTAAAAAAGCGCGTGAGATCTTTTTTCTTAACTCGTGTTCCTCGTGCCTTGAGTGATTGCTTAACTTGACTAACATATAATTCGTGTTGGGAAATTCCTTGTCCCATGATAAGGGTGGGGGGGGGCTTACCTTTTGTTGCTTTCTTTTCTTCTTCTTCTTTCCTTTCGCCGGCACTGATCAACTGGTGAACGGATCTGTCTCGCGAGCGCGCTTCCCCGCGGTGATCCCTGGTGTAGTTTTCTTTCTTTCTTTGACTGCTGAACGGATCTGACTCGCGACCGAGTTTATTCGCGGCGATCCCAGATGCGGTGAGTGTGAGGTACCTCTCTCCTTGAGTGCGGCGTTCCGTCTCTCACAGAACTCAGGGCGCCACGTTGGGCGCCAGTTTGTCCCGGCCGGCGGGACGTTCAACGGAGGCTCCGAGTCCTGTGAGGGAGGAATGGTATGGGACAAGAGACACGAGGAATGACAGCAAGACAGGTTTCTGATCAAGCTGCAAAACTTTATTGAAGAGGCAGGGTATATATACTCTAAGGTAGAGGGAGTGGCTAGTACGAACGGGTGGCGGCCTAGGATTGGTGGCTGCAAAGGCGGGTGGCGGTCTAGGATTGGCTGCTGCTGTTGCTAGGGCGGATGGCAGATGTAAGGCTAGCACAGGATTGGTGGCTACTGTTGCTGGGGTAGAAGGCAGGTAGTAAAGCTAGCACTCTAGATGTGAATCTTAGGCACGAACGGCTATCACTTCCGTAGAAGGCTGAGGGCAACTTAAACCGCTATTGCATCAGCCCCAGTGGCCATGTTGCATATCTCCGGCATTGCTGAGGGTGGATTTCATACATGCTACCTTAATCGTCCCCAACAAGAGACAAACTGTGGCAGGACTGAACTGAAGGATTAGACTATTGCAGCAGCTTTAAAACTCCAGGACCACCAGGGAGATTTGATTGTTAGAGCCACCCCCTCTCCCTGACTGCCCAGAAACACACCCCATATACAAGGTGGGCAACACCAACTACACACGCAAGCTTGGTACACCAATTGGACCCCACAAGACTCACTCCCCCACTCACCACAAAGGCTAAGCAGGGGAGAACTGGCTAGTGGAGAACAGGTGGCTCGTGGACGCCACCTGCCGGTTAGTTAGAGAAAGTGTACTCCACGAAGCTGTAGATCTGATAAATTAGAGATAAGGACTTCAATTGGTCTACAAATCCTAAAAGAACCCTATCAACTTCAGCAAATGCCAAGAGGCCAAAAACAACAGAAAATTATAAAGCATATGAAAACACCAGACGATATGGACAACCCAAGCCCAAGCACCCAAATCAAAAGTTCAGAAGAGACACAGCACCTAGAGCAGCTACTCAAAGAACTAAAGATGAACAATGAGACCATAGTACGGTATACAAAGGATATCAAGAAGACCCTAGAAGAGCATAAAGAAGACATTGCAAGACTAAATGAAAAAATAGACGATCTTATGGAAATTAATGAAACTGTTGACCAAATTAAAAAGATTCTGGACACTCATAGTACAAGACTAGAGGAAGTTGAACAACGAATCAGTGACCTGGGAGATGACAGAATGGAAAACGAAAGCATAAAAGAAAGAATGGGGAAAAAAATTGAAAAAATCGAAACGCACCTCAGGGATATGACAGATAATATAAAACGTCCTAATATAAGACTCATTGGTGTTCCAGAAGGGGAAGAAAAGGGTAAAGGTCTAGGAAGAGTATTCAAAGAAATTGTTGGGGAAAACTTCCCAAATCTTCTAAACAACATAAATACACAAATCATAAATGCTCAGCGAACTCCAAATAGAATAAATCCAAAAAAACCCACTCCGAGACATATTCTGATCACACTGTCAAACACGGAAGAGAAGGAGCATGTTCTGAAAACAGCAGAAGAAAAGTAATTCACCACGTACAAAGGAAACAGCATAAGACTAAGTAGTGACTACTCAGCAGCCACCATGGAGGCGAGAAGGCAGTGGCATGATATATTTAAAATTCTGAGTGAGAAAAATTTCCAGCCAAGGATACTTTATCCAGCAAAGCTCTCCTTCAAATTTGAGGGAGAGCTTAAATTTTTCACAGACAAACAAATGCTGAGAGAATTTGCTAACAAGAGACCTGCCCTACTGGAGATACTAAAGGGAGCCCTACAGACAGAGAAACAAGGAAAGGACAGAGAGACTTGGAGAAAGGTTCAGTACTCAAGAGATTCGGTATGGGTACAATTAAAGATATTAATACAGAGAGGGGGAAAATATGACAAACATAAACCAAAGGATAAGATAGCTGATTCAAGAAATGCCTTCACAGTTATAATGTTGAATGTAAATGGATTAAACTCCCCAATTAAAAGAGATAGATTCGCAGAATGGATCAAAAAAAAATGAACCATCAATATGTTGCATACAAGAGACTCATCTTAGACACAGGGACATGAAGAAATTGAAAGTGAAAGGATGGAAAAAAATATTTCATGCAAGCTACAGCCGAAAGAAAGCAGGTGTAGCAATGTTAATCTCAGATAAAATAGACTTTAAATGCAGGGATGTTTTGAGAGACAAAGAAGGCCACTACATACTAATAAAATGGGCAATTCAACAAGAAGAAATAACAATCATAAATGTCTATGCACCCAATCAAGGTGCCACAAAATACATGAGAGAAACACTGGCAAAACTAAAGGAGGGAATGGATGTTTCCACAATAATTGTGGGAGACTTCAACACATCACTCTCTCCTATAGATAGATCAACCAGACAGAGGACCAATCAGGAAATTGAAAACCTAAACAATCTGATAAATGAATTAGATTTAACAGACATATACAGGATATTACATCCCAAATCACCAGGACACACATACTTTTCTAGTGCTCACGGAACTTTCTCCAGAATAGATCATATGCTGGGACATAAAACAAGCCTCAATAAATTTAAAAAGATTGAAATTATTCAAAGCACATTCTCTGACCACAATGGAATACAATTAGAAGCCAATAACCATCACAGACTTAGAAAATTCACAAATACCTGGAGGTTAAACAACGCACTCCTAAACAATCAGTGGGTTAAAGAAGAAATAGCAAGAGAAATTGCTAAATATATAGAGATGAATGAAAATGAGAACACAACATACCAAAACCTATGGGATGCAGAAAAACCAGTGCTAAGGGGGAAATTTATAGCACTAAACGCATATATTAAAAAGGAAGAGCCAAAATCAAAGAACTAATGAATCAATTGAAGAAGCTAGAAAATGAACAGCAAACCAATCCTAAACCAAGTACAAGAAAAGAAATGACAAGGATTAAAGCAGAAATAAATGACATAGAGAACAAAAAAACAATAGAGAGGATAAATATCACCAGAAGTTGGACTGGACACCACAGAGCAATCTGTCTTTGGGCATACTTCATACAACACTCATGAGGATGTCGAACTGCTGGGATCAGCGAAGTCTGTAGGTTTTTGCGGCCAGGGGACCCGCGCCCCTCCCTGCCAGGCTCGGTCCCGTGGGAGGAGGGGCTGTCAGCTCCGGGAAGGAGAAGGGAGAACTGCAGTGGCAGCCCTTATCGGAAACTCATTCTATTGATCCAAACTCCAACCATAGATAGACTGAGACCAGACACTAGAGAATCTGAGAGCAGCCAGCCCAGCAGAGAGGAGACAGGCATAGAAAAAAAAAAACAACACGTAAAACTCCAAAATAAAAGCGGAGGATTTTTGGAGTTCTGGTGAACAGAGAAATGGGAAGGGTGGAGCTCAGGCCTTGAGGCGCATATGCAAATCCCGAAGAAAAGCTGATCTCTCTGCCCTGTGGACCTTTCCTTAATGGCCCTGGTTGCTTTGTCTATTAGCATTTCAATAACCCATTAGATCTCTGAGGAGGGCCCTTTTTTTTTTTTTTTTAATCCTTTTTTCTTTTTCTAAAACAATTACTCTAAGAAGCCCAATACAGAAAGCTTCAAAGGCTTTCAATTTGGGCATGTCAAGTCAAGAGCAGAACTAAGAGAGCTCTGAGACAAAAGGCAATAATCCAGTGGCTGAGAAAATTCACTAAACACCACAACTTCCCAAGAAAAGGGGGGTGTCCGCTCACAGCCACCATCCTGGTGGACAGGAAACACTCCTGCCCATCGCCAGCCCCATAGCCCAGAGTTGCCCCAGACAACCCAGTGTGACGGAAGTGCTTCAAATAACAGGCACACACCACAAAACTGGGCGTGGACATTAGCCTTCCCTGCAACCTCAGCTGATTGTCCCAGAGTTGGGATGGTGGAGCAGTGTGAATTAACAAAGCCCCACTCAGCCATCATTTGAGCAGACTGGGAGCCTCTCTATACAGCCCAGCAGCCCAGAACTGCCCTGGGGGGACGGCACTCACCTGTGATATAGCACAGTCATCCCTCAACAGAGGACCCGGGGTGCACAGCCTGGAAGAGGGGCCCACTTGCAAGTCTCAGGAGCCATACGCCAATACCAAGGACTTGTGGGTCAGTGGCAGAGAAATATTATATGCTACCACTAATGTGAACTTTGAAAAATGTAAAACAAATGGTTTATAATGTAGAATGTAGGGAAACTAGGAGTAGAGAGCAATTAAGGAAGGGGGAACAATAATCCAAGAAGAACAGATAAGCTATTTAACGTTCTGGGGATGCCCAGAAATGACTATGGTCTGTTAAATTCTGATGGATATAGTAGGAACAAGTTCACAGAAATGTTGCTATATTATGTAACTTTCTTGGGGTAAAGTAGGAACATGTTGGAAGTTAAGCAGTCATCTTAGGTTAGTTGTCTTTTTCTTACTCCCTTGTTATGGTCTCTTTGAAATGTTCTTTTATTGTATGTTTGTTTTCTTTTTAACTTTTTTTTCCATACAGTTGATTTAAAAAAGAAGGGAAAGTTAAAAAAAAAAAAAAAAAAAGAAAAACAAGGAAAAAAAAAAAGATGTAGTGCCCCCTTGAGGAGTCTGTGGAGGAGCCTGTGGAGAGTGCAGGGGTATTCGCCTAACCCACCTCCATGGTTGCTAACATGACCACAGACATAGGGGACTGGTGGTTTGATGGGTTGAGCCCTCTACCACAGGTTTTACCCTTGGGAAGACGGTTGCTGCAAAGGAGAGGCTAGGCCTCCCTATGGTTGTGCCTAAGAGCCTCTTCCTGAATGCCTCTTTGTTGCTCAGATGTGGCCCTGTCTCTCTAGCTAAGCCAACTTGAAAGGTGAAATCACTGCCCTCTCCCCCTACGTGTGATCAGACACCCAGGGGAGTGAATCTCCCTGGCAACGTGGAATATGACTCCCGGGGAGGAATGTAGACCTGGCATCGTGGGACGGAGAACATCTTCTTGACCAAAAGGGGGATGTGAAAGGAAATGAAATAAGCTTCAGTGGCAGAGAGATTCCAAAAGGAGCCGAGAGGTCACTCTGGTGGGCACTCTTATGCACACTTTAGACAACCCTTTTTAGGTTCTAAAGAATTGGGGTACCTGGTGGTGGATACCTGAAACTATCAAACTACAACCCAGAACCCATGAATCACGAAGACAGTTGTATAAAAATGTAGCTTATGAGGGTTGACAATGGGATTGGGAAAGCCATAAGGACCACACTCCACTTTGTCTAGTTTATGGATGGATGAGTAGAAAAATAGGGGAAGGAAACAAACAGACAAAGGTACCCAGTGTTCTTTTTTACTTCAATTGCTCTTTTTCACTCTAATTATTATTCTTGTTATTTTTGTGTGTGTGCTAATGAAGGTGTCAGGGATTGATTTAGGTGATGAATGTACAACTATGTAATGGTACTATGAACAATCGAATGTACGATTTGTTTTGTATGACTGCATGGTATGTTAATATATCTCAATAAAACGAAGATTAAAAAAAAAAAAAAAGAAAAACAACCCTATATCACACACTAAAATTAATCCAAGATAGATCATAGATGTATAAGTAGAAGCTAGATCTCTAAAGCTTCTGCAAGAATATTTTTGCCACCATTGAGTAGGCAAAATATTCTTAGGCAGAATACAAAATATATTATCCATAAAAGTAAAAAGTGAAATCTTGGACTTCAAGAACATTAAAAACTTTCTCTCAACAAAAGACACCATTTTGAAAATGAATGTGTAAGACACAGACAGAGAAAATATACTCCAGTATATATTCTGGACAAAGGACTTGTGTCTAGAATGTCTAAAGAACTCCTAAAAATCAACAATAAAAATATAAATAATCTTGGTGGTACCTCAAAAGTTAAACAGAATTACCATATGACCCAGCAATTCCACCCAAAAGAATTGAAAACAGAGACTTGAACAGATATTAGCCCATCAATGTACACAGGAACACTATTCACAATAGCCAAGAAAATTGAAGTATACCAAGTGTCTATCAACAGATGAATGGCTAAACAAAATGTGGCATACACATGCAAAGGAATTTCATTCAGTCATAAAAGGAAATAAAGTTCTGATACATGGATGAAACTTGAAGACACAATGTTGAGCACAAAAGAACAGATACAGTATGATTTCACTTATATGAAATACTTAGAATAAGCAAATTCATTAGAGTCAGAAAAGTAGATTACAGGTTACCATGGGATAGGGAGTTATTACTTAATGGGTAGAGTTTCTGTTTGGGTTGATGAAAAAGTTTGGTAATGGATGGTGGTGATAGTAGCACGATAGTGTGAATATAATTAATATCACTGAATTGTACACATGAAAGTGATTAAAATGGGAAATTTTGTGTTGTATATATGTTGTATATATGTTACACAATAAATTTTTTTAAAAGAGAGAAAAAAGATAAACAATTTAATTAAAAAAATGAGTAAAAATCTTGAACAGACACTTCACAAGAGAAGATATATAAATGGTCAACAGGCATAAGAAAAAATGTTCAACAACATTAGTGATTAGGGAACTGCAAATCAAAGCCACAATATTATACCACATCATCCCCAGAAGAAGGGCTAAAATTGAAAAGGCAGAAAATACCAAATAATGGATCCAAGATATATGAAAACACATCTTCACAAAAATACTTGTACAAGAGTGTTCACAGTAGTACTATTCATTTTGGCTCAAAACTGGAAAGAGCCTGAATATCCATCAGTAGGAAACAGATAAACAGTTGGTGGTATATTCAAATTATGGAATATGGCAGCTATAAAACAGAATGAACTATTACACATAAGCAACAACATGGGTGAATTTCAAAAGCTTTATGTTGTGCAAAACAAGCCACATTAAAAGAATACATACTGTATGGTTCCATTTATATTAAGTCCTAGGGACTTAAGGACTTGCCATCCCAGAATGAAGAGGACCAGAACTGGGACATACCAGGCAAAGATTTTTTTTTTCCCTTTAGCAACTTTACTCTTAAGTTGAAAGTACAAAATATTTTTCTTTTATAAAAACACACAGGTACATATTTTAAAAATATAGCATAGTTGTACAAGGGGAAATATACTTTGTTAGTATAAGCTTACCAATAATGTAAGAAAGAAAGATTGCGATAACCAAAAACATTATGCTCCAGCAAAAAGGGCACCATTTTGAAGAAGTAAGAACAGTGCTGAGGCTAATTAACCAACCCCTGAACCCACACCAGTTTTCTGAATACTACAGAGACATAGTGATCCCTGCCCCAATCTCTACACATCTCTAATGAATTGTTAGGCTACCATGTTATTTTAAATGTTGTATAAAATTCTACCACAACTTTCTATTTGGGGTGGGGGGGGAGGAATGCAAGTGTAAAACACCTGCTCAGTATGTGTGTGTATGTTGGACTTTGGAGCAATTCCATAAACAAGTAAGCTCTCTTTAATCTATTTAATAAGTGCAAAGACTCTAAATCTCCCCCCTTCGCCATCTATATAAAAGACAAGACTGAAAACTACAGCCACCCCGGAGCAAGCCAGCTGGGGAAGCATTTGTGTTTATTCTGGGTTTAACTGGCGTGTGAAAAGGCAAAATGTTACTGCTCCTACTGGATTCCACTAACCTACTTCTGGGAGCAGCAAAGCCTGGGGTCACCTACTTAACATTCCAGCTATTCTCCAGTATCAATTTCCCTTTCCTCCCATTCCCCTCCCCTAGAAATCCAGTCCAAAATAGGAAGAAGCTGGGTATTCAGGGGCTTTGGAAAAGGCTATGGAGTCGAGTTTCAAAGTGGGATATTGTAATATGAAGGCTGTTTTGATTTTCTCTGATGCTTGGTACATTAAATATTTTTGCAAACCACCCCCCGCCCCCCATACTCCTCTCTGCCTCCCAATCCACATCTGTACAAGCCTGAGACACAGTCCCAAGGGAAAGGAGGATGTGGAAAAAACAGCTAGGGCCCAAGTGGCAGTGCCAAGGAATCTGGGCTTCTTAAACTAGCCCTCCTCGTTCACTTCTGGGACTCCTTAGCACTTCACAGCACAATTAGCAAAGAGTTGCTGAGGTTCACTTTGGAGTAGCCACTTCAGGACAAGAACTGCTCTGCTGTGTTCTTGAGCTTTCTGTAGTCTTGAAGAACTTTGGTGGTAAGATACTGCCTCTTCAATTTTTCTTTCTCATGATCGGTAATAAGTTTCTTCAATGTACAATCCACATGAAAAATGTATCAGTAAAAGCACACCTGGGTGTACAGGGACTTGTCAGAATACTCTTGTCTAAGTGTAGCTTTCATGCAGACTTAGCAAAGAGGTCCCTTTCGGGAGAACTGAAAGGGAAGGTGCCGAGTTTGATTCCCACATGTTGGCTCCTCACAAATCAACCAGCCACTGTAGTATTTTTTAATGTAACCTCTAAGGTCCATTATCAATTTGTTTCTCAGCTGTACTGCGAAGGTCAGAGGTGAAGCCTTACAATTGATGTTACTGCAATGTTACAAGCTGGGCTCCATATCAGCTCCCAAACCATCAAAAACACTATTATAAATATTCTCAGTTCCATATGTAGGGTATGGACATTTGAATCTTTCACAGTCCCTGTATTTCTCTTCATCAGTGAGCTGTGCTGGGCCACCAAGTAAAGCATCATTCTCTTTATCTTTGTGATAATGGTGAACTCTAAACTGGGTAGGGTCAAGTCCTAACCACGTTGCGATGAGGACAGCATCAGTTCCTTCCATTGGCTCACAGATCTGAGCCACCACAGGGCAGACCTGCTGGGCCAGGTAGTACTGGGTGTCAGTGGTTAAACTGTCCTGTTTTTGCAGCTGCTCAGGTACATAGGCCCTCTGACTTGCAGTAAGGTTTGACCCATCCTGACAAATGACATATGACACAGTATCTCCAGCTTTCACCTTTCTGCCTCCATGAGAATTTATCCAGCGGGCAACGTGTACATGAGCTAGATTTTTTTTATCAGGGTAATCCTGGGGATCCTTTGTCAATGCCTTGTTAACTTCAAACTGGCTAACTGGGACACTGCCATTTAGCATATTTTCTCCAATTTCTATTAACCTCTTCTGAATAGTTTCCACTATAGTGTCCCAGCTTTGATCAGAAAGAATCTGACCAGTGACAAAGTTTCCAGTGTCTTTAGCAAGATCACACCAATCTCTTCTAACTATATCTAATCCTTTCAGCTCCTGTTTGGTGAAATAATTCCCATCCAACTTCGGCTCAACAACCAGAGCAGCATAGTTCTTTTTCTTCAGCAGTAGCAGAGACTTGAAAACCATCAATATCTATTTCAAGCAGTTTGTACAACTTATTCACTTCATTTTTTTTAAATTTTGAAATAAATTCAAAGTTATAGGAACAGTTGCAAAAACAATACTAACCCCATACACAGAATTCCATCATACCCTGACCCCCCTCGCCCGATAGCTCAATCCATCAACTTTAACATGCTGTCACATCGCTATTTCTTTCCTTCCCTCCCTTCCTATCATCCGTCATCTATTGCTCTGTCTTCTGATCATATGAGAGCTAGCTGCGCACATCCTTGAACATACACTATAATTCACGTATACACTTCCCATGAACAAGAACATTCTTTTATGCAATCCCATTAAGTGCAGCTAAGAAGTACAAGAGATTCAACAATGATACAAAGATTACATTCTATATTTCCTTTTCCTTATGTTTCAACTGTGTCCCTTTGAGCCACCTGTCCTCCATCCTCCAATCCCATCCAAGTTCATCCTTGGAATTCAATTTTCATCTATTTAGACTGTCTTTTTTTTTCTTTTTTTTTCAGTTGTGGAAACATATATACAGCCTAAATCTTCCCATTCCATCCCCTCCCTAGCCTTCCATTAGTGGGATTAATCACATTTAGAATGTTGTAATGCTCTTTCCCACCATCCATTACTAGAAATTTCCCTTCACCTCAAACAGCAACCCTACACTCATTTCTTAACTCCCCATTGCCCCTTCCCCCAATTCTCTTAACCCATACTCTACTTTTCATCTCTATGGTTATATTCTCTGATAATTTCTTTGTATTTACTGTGGGGCTTAAAATTAACCTCTTAAATCCATAACAATCTTGTTTTTCTTTGATATCACCTTCACTTCAATGGGACACATAAACTATGTTCCTATACTCCTCCATTCCCCCACCATTATATTGCTGTCTAAAATTACATATTTTACATTGAGTTCAAAACCACTGATTTGTCATTAGAGTTTGTGTATTTTATATCATGTAGGAAGTAAATAGTGTAGTTACAGTTCAAAAATTATTGACTTCTATTTGTATTCCATTGTGGTTGGAGAATGTGCTGTGAGTATATTCGATTTTTTTTTTTTTTTAATGTCTTGAGGCTTGTTTTATGTCCCAGCTTATGGTCCCTTCTGGAGAAAGATCCGTGATCACTAGAGAAAAATGAGTGTCCTGGTGATTTGGGATGCAAGGTACTATATATGTCTGTTAAAATTCTCTATATCTGTTTCTCCTTTCCTTGTTTGTCTGTTGGTAGGGCTTCCTTTAGTATCTGAAGTAGGGCAGGTCTTTTATTGGCAAACTCTCTCAGCATTTGTCTGTGAAAAATTTAAGCTCCCCCTCAAATTTGAAGGAGAGTTTTTCTGGGTAAAGTATTCTTGGTTGGAAATTTTTCTCTCTCAGAATTTTAAATATGTCATGCCACTGCCTTCTCACCTCCATGGTGGCTGCTGAGTCGTCACAACTTAGTCTTATGTTGTTTCCTTTGTATGTGGTAAATTGCTTTTCTCTTGCTGCTTTCAGAACTTGCTCCTTCTCTTCAGTATTTGAGAGTCTGATCAGAATATGTCTCGGAGTAGGTTTATTTGGATTTATTCTATTTGGAGTTCGCTGGGCATTTATGCTTTGTGTATTTATATTGTGTAGAAGGTTGGGGAAGTTTTCCCCAACAATTTCTTTGAATACTCTTTCTAGACCTTTACCTTTCTCTTCCCCTTCTGGGACACCAATGAGTTTAAGTTTGGACGTTTTATTTTATCTATCGTATCCCTGAGATCCATTTCGATTTTTCGATTTTTTCTCCATTCTTTCTTTGTTCTGTTATTTTATGTTCTGTGGACTTCTAGGACATTGAGATGTTGTTCAGCTTCCTCTAGTCTCATATTGCAAATATCCAGAGTCTTTTTAATTTGGCCAACAGTTTCTTTTATTTCCATAAGATCTTCTATTTTTTTATTTACTCTTGCAATGTCTTCTTTATGCTCTTCTAGGGTCTTCTTTATGTGACTTATATCCTGGGCCATGGTCTTCTTGATGTCCTTTAAATCCTTTGCCATGTTTTCATTCCTCAATTGTAGTTCTTTGATTAATTTTGCCAGGTACTGTGTCTTTTCTGATATCTTGTTCTCCAGTTCCTGAGTGTTTTCTTCTGCCTCTTGGGATCTGCTGTTGTATGTTTCCATTGTGTCTTTCATCTCTTGTGTTGTGCCTTTCATTTCCATAGATTCTACTAGTTGTTTTTTTGAACTTTTGATTTCTGCTGTATACATGTCCAGTGCTTCCTTTACAGCCTCTATCTCTTTTGCAATATCTTCTCTAAACTTTTTGAATTGATTTAGCATTAGTTGTTTAAATTCCTGTATCTCAGTTGAAGTGTATGTTTGTTCCTTTGACTGGGCCATAACTTTGTTTTTCTTAGTGTAGGTTGTAATTTTCTGTTGTCTAGGCATGGTTTCCTTGTTTATCCAAATCAGGTTTTCCCAGACCAGAACAGGCTCAGGTCCCAGAGGGAAGAAATATTCAGTATCTGGTTTCCCTGCGGGTGTGTCTTAGAAAATTGCTCGACCCTTTGATGCCTCGGGTCACTGTGCTTTTCTGCCCAGCAGGTGATGCCTGTTAGCCTATAATTCTTGACTGCTGTGAGGAGGTATGGCCGTGTTCCCCCAGACTCTGGGGTCTGGTTCTGAATGGAAAGGGCCCACCCCTTTCCTCCTAGAGAAGACAGAGCCCCCAGGTGGAGGTCATTAGCATTTCAATGGTCTCGCTCTCTGCCTGTGCTGTCTCCACCCTTCTCTGCTTCACAGCCCTGGAAACTGAAAATGACTGGGGCTTTCTCCACTGAGCCAAAAAAGAAACAGATAGTCCCATTCAGACCCAGCTCAAGGCGACCCTCCGGCTCTCCCAGGTCAGTCATCACCCATAGCCTCTGTCTGTTTTTGGGGGATGCGTACCTGTAGTGAGCAGTTCACACTCACTACTTAAAACCCCAGTTGGAGCTCAGCTGAGCTATATTTGCTTGCTGGGAGAGAGCTTCTCTCTGGCACCACGAGGCTTTGCAGCTTGGGCTTTGGGGGAGGGGGTCTCACGACTTGGATCCGCAGGTTTTACTTACAGATTTTATGCTGTGTTCTCAGGCATTCCTCCCAATTCAGGTTGGTGTATGATGAGTAGATGGCCTCGTTTGTCCCCCCACAGTTATTCTGGAGTATTTACTAGTTGTTTCTGGTTTTTTGTAGTTGTTCCAGGGGGACTACTTAGCTTCCACTCCTCTCTATGCTGCCCTTTTGCCCCTCCTTTCTTTCTGATATCTTGATTTGTGTGTTTGGAGTTGGATTCTCCATATCGTCTGTTTTTATCATATGCATTAAGATTTTCTGTTGTTTTTGGCCTCTTGGCATTTGTAAAAAAAAATACCAATCTAATTTTTCAGAAACACAGTTTGGTGGCGTACACTTTCTCTAACTAACCAGCAGATGGCATCTGTGAGTCACCCCTCAAGTCAGTTCTCCACCTTGTCCCCACAGTGTGTGGGGAAATGATTCTTGTGGGGTTCAGTTGGAGAACTCAGTTTGGGTGTGTTGCTGGAGCCATCTGCCCTGAATGTGGGGCATGTGTACGGATGGCCAGGGAGGAAGGACAGTTTTAATATTCAAATCCTCCAGGTTCCCAGAGGATTCAAGGCTGCCGCAAGAGTCTAAGCCTTCATTTCATTTCAGCCCCAGGCCCTCTCTCTCGCTGTCCCACAAACCACCGGACTTGGCGTATTGTCCCCGGGTTCTCCGAGTGGGTGCCCCCTCCCAGCTGTGATCCTGCTGGGCCTCTGCCGAGGGAATGCCATGCTATATCACCAGTGTGCGCTGTCCCTCAAGGGAAGCCCCGGGCCGCCGGGCCATGGAGGGGTGGTTTCAGCTTGATGCAAAGACGGCCGAACGGGGCGTCTCAACCCCCCTCTCCTCGCACAGTTCCTCCTTCCCAGCTCCGGGACAACTGGCGGAGCTCTGGGCTGTGGGCATGGCCCCGGGCAGGAGTTTATCCAGCCCTCCAGGGAGCCAGCTGCTAGCTGCGGGGTTTCTTTCTGCTTCCAGCTCTCCCCTCCATTTCCCCAGCCCCGAGGGTATCTGCAGCGGGTTATCTTCCAGGCCAGACACCGAGAGGCTGGCCCAGTCCCCTCTTGCTGTGTTTTACTGTGTGGTCCCCACTATCGCAACTGCAGCCACCCCTGGGTTTTTCCCTTTTTTTTTTTTTTTTTTAAAAAGAGCCTGTGGGTCTCCAAATGCCAAACCCTGGCTTCCCCAGACCGCCACGTGGCTGCGGGTCTTCCAACCAGCTTACTCACTCGTTTCAGAATGCAGACTCCCGGTTTTACCAAGTATACGGCCTCTCTGGAACTAGGAGACCTCATCCAGCTGGCACATCACTGTAACCGGTATTCTGGGTCACTTTCTGGTCTTTATCTAGCGTTTTTCACGGAGGTGTTTTTTTGCTCTGTCTCATCTAGCCACCATCTTAGTTTCTCCTCCTGTTCTATGATGTTTCTCACTTCACTTTTTACCTTGTTTCCCAACTTAAATACTTCTTCCAGATTGGTGCTATTGGTGTTTATCATAATTGAATCTGTATCTCCATAAATAACTTCGAGGCTCAACTTCTGTAACATCTCCTTCGTATGCATCAAAATCTGGATTGTTGCTGATGTTCTCACAAACATTGAGGACTGATGGCCTGGTATGCCATCAGGAAAATGATAGATGAACACAAAGGGAATATAAATAGAGAGATGGAAATTATGAAAAGGAACCAAACAGAGCTGAAGACCATAGTTACAGGAATTAAAAATTGTCTAGGGGGATTCAGCAGCAGATTGGAACTCTCAGAAGAAATAAGAAGTCAACTTGAAGATAAGGCAATAGAAATCATTCATGTGGGGAGTAGAGAGAAGAAAGAAGAAAACTGAACAGAGATTGAGGAATCTGTGGGACACCATCAAACATGCCAATATACAGATTGTGAGAGTCATAGAAGGTGAAGAAAGAAAGAGGCTGAGAGAATATTCAAAGAAATAATGACTGAAAGCTTTCCAAATTTAACAAAAGATTTGAATATACATATACCCATTCAAGGAGTTCAACAAACTCCAAACAGCATAGATACAAAGAGATCCATGCTATAGCATATTATAATCAAACTGTTGAATGCCAAAAGGTAAAGACAGAATTATGAAAAAGAGAAGCAACATGTCACGTACAAGGGAGCCTCAATAAAATTAAAGGCTGATTTCTAACTGGAAACCATGGAGGCAAGAAGGCAGTGGGATGACATATTTAAAGTGTTAAAAGTAAAACACTGCCAAACAAGAATATCCAGCAAATTTTCTTTCAAAAGTGAGGAAGAGATTAGGACATTCCCAGATAAACAAAAGCTGATGTATTCATCACCAGTGGACAGGTCCTCCGAGAGGTGCTAAAGGGAGTTCTGCAGGTTGAAAGGAAAGGAAAATAGGTAATAGATCAAAGCTAAAAAAAGAAATAAAGATCTCCAGTGAGAGTAACAACATGGGTAAAAGTAAATGCCAGGGCTGTAACTGTACTTTTTACTTTCTAAAGGATCTAAAAGGCAAATGCATAAAACAAAATGAGGAATCAATGGTTTTGGACTTATAATGTATAAATATGTAATTCGTGGCAAGAACTACATAAAGACAGGAGAACAGAGGGGTATACTCACATAGTTTGTGTATACCATTGAAACTAAGTTGGCATCAAAGCCAACAATTGTGTTAGAGATTCAGGATATTATATTTAACCCCATGGTAACTACAAAGAAAATATCAGAGAATATACAAGGTCGCAGAGATAGAAATTAGAATACAGGTTGCTAGAGGTGGGGAGCAGGAGGAATGGGGCACTAATGCATAATGGGTATAGGGTTTCTGTTTGGTAAGATGGGAAAAATTTAGTAATGGAAGTTGGTGAGAGTACTACAATATTGAAAATGTGATTAATCACATTGATGGTATGCTTGGGAGTCACTGAGATGGGAAAGTTTATCTTGCATATATATTCCCACAATTTAAAGAAAAAAAGAAAGAATAATTAGAGACAATGACAATTAAAGGCAATACATGATACGAGATGGGATCTAACAAGGGAGGAGAAAAACCTCAAAGGAAAAACTTGGGAATATAGAATGAAAAAATTAGAATATAGAATGTAAGATTTATGTCAATGTTTATTTTCTTGAACTTGATAACTGCACGTCGAGTGGTTATATAAGTGAATATCCTTGTTCTGATGAAGTGTACATGGCAGTAATAAGTGTTTGAGGAGCATGATGTATACAATCGACACTCAAGTGTTCAGAAAATGGATGGATAAATGATAGAGAGATAGAATGATGTGGCAAATGTGGCAAAATATTAAAATTGGTAGATCTGGGTATCTGGGGTGGGTGGGTAGGTGTTCTAGTTTGGTAATGTGGCCAGAATGCAAAACACCAGAAATGGACTGATTTTATAAAGGGGGTTTGTTTGGTCACACAGTTACAGTCTTAATGCCCTCAAATATCCAAAGTAATGTATCAACAATCAGGTGCCTTCACTGGAGGAAGGCCATTGGCATCTGGAAAACCTCTGTTAGCTGGGAAGGCATGCGGCTGGCATCTGCTCCAACTTTTGGTTTCAAAATGGCTTTCTCCCAGGATGTTCCTCTCTAGGCCACAGCTCCTCTTCAAAATGTCACTCTCAGTTGCTCTTGGGGTGTTTGTCTGCTCTTAGCTTTCCGGAGCAAAAGTCTGCTTTCAAAGGCCATCTCCAAAATGTCTCTGTAAACTGCAGTTCCTCTCTCAGCTCCTTTGCATTCTTCAGAGTGTCCCTCCTGGCTGTAGCAAGCTCACTCCTTCTGTCTGAGCTTATATAGTGTGACAGTGAACTAATCATGGACAGGGCCATGACTCCATGGAAATTATCTAATCAGAGTTATTACCTACAGTTGGGTGGGTCACATCTCCATGGAAATGCTCGAAGAATTACAGTCTAATCAACAGCAATATGTCTGCCCACACAAGATTGCATCAAAGATAATGGCGTTTTGGGGGACATAATATACATCCAAACCAGCACAGTAGGGTATGTTGGAGTTCTCTGTATGGGGTTTGTATTACTTTTTAACTACTCTATAAATCTGAAAGAACTTCAAAATTATAAATAGTTAGAAAAAGAAAAGAAAAGAAAAGATCTGAAATCAGTGACCTATCCTCACACCTGGAGGAACTAGAAAGAGAAGAGCAAACTAAATCCAAAATGAGCAGAAGGAAGGAAAAAAGATAAGAGTGGTGAAAAACAAAATAGAACATAAAAACACAATAGAGAGAAACAATGAAACCAGAAGTTGGCTCTTTGAAAAGACCAATAAAATAAAGAAACCTTTAAATAGATTGAAAAAGAAAAAAAGAGAGAGGACACAAATAGCTAAAATCGGAAATGAAAGAGGGAACATTACTACTTAAACCACAGAAATAAAAGGATTATAAGAGGATACTATGAACAACTGTATGTCAACCAATTTGATAACCTAGACAAAATGGACAAATTCTTAGAAACACATAAACTACTGATACTGACTCAAAAAGAAATAGAAGACCTCAACAGACCAATAACAAGTAAAGACACTGAATTAGTATTCAAAAACCTCCTGAAATAGAAAGGTCCAGGACCATATGGCTTAACTGTGAATTTTATCAAACATTCCAAGAATTAGTACCAATCTTGCTCAAACTCTTCCAAAAAATTGAAGAGGATGGGACATTTCCTAACTCATTTTGTGAGGTCAACATCATCCTAATACCAAAACCAGATAAAAATATCACAAGGAAAGAAAATTACAAACCAATATCCCTTATAAATATAGATGGAAATATCCTCAACAAAATACAAGTGAACCAAATCCAAAGCACATTAAAAGTATTATACTCTATGATAAACCAGGATTTATCCAAGGTATGCAATGGTGGTCAACATAAGAAAATCAAATAATGTATTATGCCACACAACAGAGATTTGCATACCAATGTTCATAGCACACTGATGTTCATAGCAGCATTGTTCACAATTGCCAAGCGATGGAAACAACCCAATTGTTCTTCACAGATGAGTGGATAAACAAAATGTGGTACATACATATAATGGAATACCATGCAGCAGTAAGAAGGAATGAGGTTGGGAAACATATGACAACATGGATGAATCCTTGTTCTAGTTTGCTAATGCTGCCATTATGCAAAATACCAGAAATGGATTGGCTTTTATAAATGGGCTTTATTTGGTTACAAAATTACAGTCCTAAGGCCAGAGAAGTGTCAAACAAACACATCAACAGTAGGGTACCATCACTGAAGGAAAGGCCAATGGTGTCTGGAAAACCTCTGTTAGCTCAGAAGGCAAGTGGCTGGTGTCTGCTTGCTCCAAGGTTGCATTTCAAAATGGCATTTTCCAAAATGTCAGCATCAGCTTTCAACGGCCATGTTCAAAATGTTTCTCTAAGCTGCAGCAAGCATCTGGGCCTGCATGGCTCTTTTATAGGGCTCCAGTGATTTAATTAAGATGCATGCTGAATGGGAGGGGCCACACCTCCATGGAAATAATCCAATCAAAAGTATTATCCATTGTTGGGTGGGTCACATCTCCATGGAAACAACCTAATCCAAAGGTTCCAACCTAATCAAGACTAAATACTTCTGCCGCCACAAGATTGCTTTAAAGAACATGGCATTTTGGGGAACATAATATATCCAAACCAGCATAACCTTGAAGACATAATGCTGAGTGAAACAAGCCAGACACAAAAGAAGAGATATTGTATGTTACCACTAAAATGAGCTCCATGAAAAATGTAAAATAAATGTCTTATAATGTAGAATACAGGGGACCTAGAGATAAACAGCAGCTAGTGAAAGGGGAACTATAATCAAATATGTACAGATATGATAATGAGGATGATCTTAAAGGTATGGGAATGGTCAGGTGTGACTATGGTTCGTTAATGGGATCATAGGTTTCAGTGACACATTGAAAGTGAACATGTTCATAAATGGTTATTTAAAGCATGTAACCCACAGGGTAGCACCACAAACCTAAATAACTGTTAGCATGATATACTTATAAGGTATGACACTGGTGCAGATGGTTAACAACAGAGTGGTATATGGAAAAACTACACATTACATATGTAGACTATATTTAATAGGAATATCTTACCAACACTACACTATTACTAGAAAGGAATAATTAGCGGCTGATAAGAGCTCTGGGATGTATTATGTTATGATAATTGTTTTAAGTTGAGAGTGATGATGATTGTACAGCTAAGTGAAGATAATGTAAGAAACTGACTGTTTATCTTGGCATAGAATATATATTAAGAGAAACCAGGAACCCACTACTTAATAAATCAAGCCCTCGACTCGAGGCTTGCTCTTGTGAAAGTTAGGGTTGTAAATGGGAGGCTGAGCCCTCCTATAATTATGCCTAAGAGGCACCTCCAGGGAGACTCCTTTGTTGCTCAGATGTGGCCTTTCTCTCTCTAAGCACAACTTCGCAAATAAATTCATTAACCTCCCCTCACAAAAGTCATGACTCCCTGGAGAATGAATCTCCCTGGTGACATGGGACATGACTCCCAGGCAGCAAGGGATTGAAAATGCATACTTTATCAAAAGGGGGAAAAAAGAAAGGTAACAAGCTGAGGTCACAGTGGCTGAGATATCCCAAATAGAGCCAAGAGGCTCTCCTGGAGGTTTCTCTCATGAAAGCTCCAGCTAGACACCCCAAATGGCCACAATATGCCATGCCCTTACCAAAAGTAGTCCCCAAATATCTAGGGCTCTACCTGAAATTCCATAAAAGATTCACTCACTAAGTTTTATCTTTCAGAAACTTAAATCCACCAGAGTGTTCCTATGCCAGACAAGTCCTAAAATCCAGAGGCAACAGCCTCTTTAAGATCAACAATCAGATGCAGCTCCGTTCCCCATACTATTGACATCCACTTTGAATATGAACAATTTAGGGTGGTCACTGCCTAGACACCCCTGAAGATGGAGAAAGAGATTAAGTAAGAAGAAAGGGTAGTAACGAAAAAGATAAAATTTAACAACGGTCTATGAATACTGAAACTTTATATAAATATATACATATATTTAGATGTTGGGGTGTTGGAATAGCTGGAAAGAGGTAAATGACATAGTGGAACTGTACCCTATAACATCCTTTGAAATTTGCTCTATAGCTGCTTGTTGAATTGTGCTTTGAAAGTCTTCACCTTTCTGTATATACCCTATATTGCATGACAAGGAAAGAAATGAAACTGTAGAACTGTAACCCATAACAATTTTTTAAATTACCTATATAACGGCTTGTTGAGCTGTACATCTAAAGTTAACACTTTTCTGTGTGTACGTTATATTTTACAATAATAGAAATAGCTGAAATTGTGGAACTCAGACATTCTTTGAAATTTGTTCTCTAACTACTTGTTAAATCATACTTTGAAAGTTATCACTGTTATGTATATATGTTTAAGTTCACAATTAAAAAATCATTAAAAATAATAAAAATTTTAAAAATAGAAAAGAACACAAAAAATATCCCATACCCCTTGGTCCCCCCTATTATTTACACATTTTTTTTGTCTTTATTACTCATCTGCCCATACACTGGATCCAGGGAGTGTCAGTGACAAGGTTTTCACAATCACACCGTCACACGATAAAAACTATTTCACTGTACAATCATCATCGAGAATCAAGGCTATTGCATTACAGTTCAATAGTTTCAGGTATTTCCTTCTAGGTATTCTAATATACTAGAAACTAAAAAGGAATATCTATGTAATGCACAAGAATAACCTCCAGAATGACCTCTCTATTCTATTTGAAATCTCTTAGCCACTGAACCTTTATTTTGTTACATTTCTTTCCCCCTTTTGCACAGGAAGATATTCTCAATCCCATGATTCCAGGGCCAGGTTCATCCCTGGGAGTCATATCCCATGTTGCCAGGGAGACTCACACCCCTGGAAGTCATGTCCCACGTAGTGGGGAGGGTAGTGAATTAATTTACAGAGTTGGCTTAGAGATGCAGGCCATATCTGAGAAACAAAAGCGGTTCTCTTGGGGTGACTTTTAGGCATAGTTATAAGTAGGCTTAGCTTCGCATTGGAGAGATGTTTCCTAAGGGTAAGCCTCTAGACTGAGGGCTTGGCTTATTAAATTGGGAGACATCATTGCGTAAGAGAACAGCAGGTGTTTTCCAGGTGGGGAAGTTTAATAGTTCCACATTTCCTCCACTTCCCTCAAGGGGACTTTGCAAATCCTTTTTTTATTTTCTGCTCAAAATATTCTGGGAAGTATCGGAGTATTACATTAGCCTGCACAGAATCACATGAACTCATTCCCTATCCTAGGTTCCATGTAATTGTGTTGTTTAAATAAACTGACCAGATAGGTTAAATTAGATAGTGTGCTACAGAAATTATAAATTTTGTACCAGATAAACCTCTTTTCCTTTGGTCCTACACAGAGGTTGGAGTTTTAAAATACAGTCAATATCATCCCTTACCTTATATTCTAATTTACCGTAATCCTAACCAAGTCCGTTTCATTCATATCTCTAATTGTAGTCTGAACTGTTTTTCAGCTTCTTTAACAGTTGCTGTATGGGGAATGCAGAACTGTTAACTCTTAGCCTCAAGTGTCACACTGATACCGAGTTCCAGGGAACTACCAGGTAATACTCAAAGAGCACATATTCTCAGAATTTAGAAATAACCGTTCAAACTCAGGAATAGATGTGAATGCTGTAAGAGCTTACAATCTAGGAAGACTTATTGGACATTCTGTACTCCTTAATCCTCAATTGCTCAGTCTCTGCCCCCAGGTAACCTATGCTCTTGATTTCAATTCTCAGCACTCGCTCATTATAATCAGTTTGTATTAATGAGGACTTACAATATTTGTCCCTTTGTTTTCAGCTTATTTCACTCAACATAATGTCCTTAAGATTCATTCACCTAGTTGCATGCCTCATGACCATACTGTTTTGATTTGGCTTTCTAATAAGTTTTAAAATAGGGAAGTGTGTGTCCTCCAACTTCGTTCTTCTTTTTCAACATTGCTTTGGCTTTTTGGGGCCCCTTACCCTTCTATATAAATTGGATGATTGGCTTTTCCATTTCTGCCAAGAAAGCCATAGGAATTTTGAATGAGATTGTGTTGAATCTATAAATTGCTTTGGATAGAATTGACATCTTAAGAATGTTTAGTCTTCCAATCCATGAGCATGGAGTGTTCTTTCATTTATTTAGGTCTTATTTGATTTCTTTTAGCAATATTTTGCAGTTTCCTGTATACAAGTCCTTTACCATCCTTGGTTAGATATAGTCCTAGAGATTTGATTCTTTTAGTTGCTATTGTAAATGGATTATTCCTGATTTCCTCTTCAGATTGTTCATTACTATTCTATATAAACACTACTGATTTTTGCCTATTGGTCTTGTACCCTGCCACTTTGCTGAATTTGATTATTAGCTTTATAATTTTGTTGTGTATTTTCAGTATTTTCTCTATATAAGCTCATCTCATCTGTAAATAGGGAAAATTTTACTTCTTCCTTTCCAATTTGGATGCTTTTTATTTCTATTTCTTGCCTAATTGTTATGACTAGAATTTCTAGTACAATTTTGAATAACAGTGGTGACAGTGGGCATATTTGTCTTGTTCTTGATCTTAGGGAGAGAGCTTTCAGTCTTTTACCAGTAATTGTAGTGTTAGTTGTGGGTTTTTGATATATGCTGTTTATCACGTTGAGGAAGTTTCCTTCTATTCCTGGTTTCCTGGGTGTTTTTATCAAGAGTATAAAATCAACTCAGAATGGATTATAGACATTAATAGAAGAACCAAAACTATAAAACTCCTCGAAGGAAATACAGGGAAGTATCTTCACGAACTTGTGTCAGGTAATACATTCTTAGACTTTGCAACAAAAGCATGGGCAACAAAAGAAAAAATAAACGGGTCCTTAAAATTAAAAACTTTTGTGTATTAAGGTCTTTGTCATGAAAGTAAAAAGACAAAACTAAAGAATGGGAGAAAATATTTGACAATCATATAGCCACTAAGGGTTTACTATCCAGAATATATAAAGAAATACTATAACTCAACAACAACAACAAAAAAACCCAATTAAAAAAATGGGCAAATACTTGAAGAGACATGTCTCCAAAGTAGATATAGGAATGGCCAAAAAGCAAGTGAAAAAATGCTCAAAATCCTTAGCCACTAGGGAAATGCAGATGAACGGATAAACAAAACGTGGTATATGTCCCGGCCCGCGGGACGATCAACGGAAGCTTCAAGTCCTGCGAAGGAAGAATGGTATGGGACAAGAGACATGAGGAATGACAGCAAGACAGGTTTCTGATCAAGCTGCAAAATTTTATTGAAGAGGCAGGGTATATATACTCTAAGGGTGGAGGGAGTGGCTAGTAACAACAAGTGGCGGTCTGGGATTGGTGGCTGCTGTTGCTGGGGTGGATGGCCAATGGGCAGCTACTGTTTAGGCGCGAACTAGCTACTGCTTAGGCGGGAACTACTGTTACTTCCTAGAAGAAGGCTAATTATAGCTCAGGCTGTTCTTGCATCAGCCCTGGCAGCCATGTTGCATGTTACCGGTATCGCTGAAGGTGAATATTATATATGCTACCTTAATTGTCCCCAACATCTCCTCCCTTTGTTTTTCAAAAGGATGGAGGAAGAATGCTGATCGAGCATTCCTTTGGCATTAACCTGCTGGGGGAAATAGAGGCCTCATTCCCCAAGTTGTTTGTAGCTCTGTTTTTCTGGGAAGGGGAGCTTTTGCAGAGCGAACCCCTATGCAAATGAGGCATACTTCTCAAGGAGCTCAAAAACGGCCTGATTGTTTCGGCCCTCCTTTGCAGTGCTTTGCCTTGCACCCAGCGGTACCAATCATAGCATAAGCTAGAAGCATATTTTTGAGTTATATGCTGCTCCCGTAGGAGGGAGATTCTTACCCGTCAGGGTGGGTAGCATTTAAGTAGTCTAGATTCACGCCTTGGTCAGCGAGGTGGAGCCGGTGGTAATGCACTTGAATGGACTTGCCTAGGGCAGAATCAATTTGATTCTTGACTAGTTGTATTATCCTTCTTATGGCCCAAGGAGCAAAAGATATTATAAGGATTAGGGTTATCAAGGGGCCTAATATAGGGAGGAGGTAAGGGAGGATTCCATTGAACTCCCAGGAGGGACCTCCTTGGGCCTCCCGTTCACGCTTGCGGTTTGCAATTCCTTCTCTAAGCTTGGTCATGGAATCTCTAACTATTCCAGAATAATCAGTGTAAAAGCAACATTCCTCGCCTAATGCAGCACAAAGCCCTCCTTGTTTAAGGAAAAGTAGGTCTAAGCCTCTTCTATTTTGGAGAACAACCTCCTATAGAGATGTAAGGGATTTTTCAAGATGGGTGATGGAGGTTTCAATGCGGGCTAAGTCCTCGTCTATTGCAGCTCTCAGGCTGGACGTTTGTTGGGCAAGTCGCAGCGAGACTGGAGACGCTCTGGAAGAGAGAAAAAAAAAGAAAGCTTCTCAGGGGGAGGAGGTTGCACCCTGGAAGAATTATTATTCGAGGGAAGGGGATGGTAAAGATGAGGGTGGAGACGTAGATGTATTAGGAGCGGGCTTCAACAGTGGAGAGTTAACATGTCTTATTAGCCTTTCTGGGAGCCAGCGAGGGCTTTCTTTCTCTTGATCATATATGCAAGCAGAGCCTCGTCCCCAAATAATAATGGGGTCAGGCCCATTCCATTTCGATGTTAAGGGGTCACGCCACATAACAGTGGCTTGTTGCAAGTGTGTTTTGGGATGCCAGTGTCTGTCAGCTGCAGACTGTCCATTGATGTCCAGGGTTAAGAAGTTAAGAACAAAAAGGGCATGGTGTAGAAGGTCTCGGGGACGTTGATTTGTGAGGTTGAGGGTACTCTCGGCTAGGCGGCATAGGGCGTTTTTTAGGGTGCAGTGTGCCCGTTCTACCATTTCCTGTCCCTGGGGGTTATAAGGTATTCCCGTAATGTGCTTAATTTGCAATTGCTGACAGAATGTTTGAAAGTTTTTCCCAGTATACCCAGGTCCATTATCTGTTTTAATGGTTTTAGGCTGGCCTAATATGGTGAAACAATGTAGTAAATGAGAGATGACATGCTTTGAGGCTTCCCCTGATTGTAAACTAGCTAGCATGAATCCACTGTATGTATCAATACAGACGTATATATTTAAGTTGTCCAAAACTAGCGAGATGGGTGACATCCATTTGCCAGATTTCGTTTGGGATGAGCCCTTTTGGATTGACTCCCAAGTGAGGGACTGGCAATTGGGTCACACAATTTTTGCAGGTTTTAACAATTTCCCTTGCTTGTTCTCTTGTAATATTGAATTTTAGGCGGAGAGTGTTTGCATTTAGGTGGTGTTGAGCATGGTCTTGGGAAGCTAAGGTTAGAGAATCGCAGAGATTGGGGCATATGAACTGAGTGGCAGCGTCTGCTAGCGCATTGCCTTTTGCAAGAGGACCCGGAAGATTTTGATGGGCACGGAGGTGCCCCACGAAGAAGGGGTGCTGTCATTTGAGAATTAGTTTTTGTAGCTGTGAGAATAAGGGGACTGCATTAGAGGAAGGTTTGATAAATGGAGTTGTCTCTAATAGCGGTATAGACTGGGCTATGTATGCGCTATCAGTGTATAAATTAAAAGGTTGGTTTTGAAGGTGGGAAAAAACCTGCAGGACTGCATAGAGCTCGACAAGTTGAGCTGAAGTATAGGGAGAGCGCACGGAAAATGCTTGACCCTGGATGACATATGCTGCGGTCCCATTCGCTGAACCATCAGTAAAGACTAAGGTAGCAGAGTCTATGGGTTTTGCTTTAGTGACCTTCGGGAAGGTGAATTGATGGATTTTGGTGAACTGAATTAATGGATCGCTGGGGTAATTGTTATCAATATTGCCTGGAAACGAAGAGCATGCAATAGCCCACTCGTCGTCGGTTTGGGAGAGCCAATGGATTTGATCTTGAGTGTACGGGACGATAAGGGAATCGGGGTCCTTTCCAAACAATTGGCGACTAGTTTGTCGGCCTTTAATTATGAGGGCAGCTATAAGAGAAATGTATGGCGAGAGCACTTTTGATGGAGTAGCGGGGAGGTGAACCCAGAGCAATGGGTGGCCTCGCCCATTTGGCTGTTTTAAATTGGATTGCCAGAAAACCCCTGTAGGTGTGTGAGTTGTAGCAAGAATTATAAAGATTAAAGGTTGGTGGTAATTTACTTGATAGCAAGTTTGACTTTGGATAGCTTGATTTATGATGGTAAGCGCTTGCATTGCCTCTGGAGTTACGCTTCGGGGAGAGGAGGGGTTGGCGTCTCCCTTTAAGATATTATTGAGCGGTAGAAGAGTTTCAGTGGGCAGTTTTAGGTAGGGGCGAAGCCATTGAATGTCCCCTAAAAGTTTTTGGAAGTCATTTAGCGTTAAGAGATGGGAGGTTCGCAGTTGAATGCGGGGTGTTAAAACTTGCTGGTGCCAAAGCTCGAACCCCAGATAAGAAAAAGGGTCTGAGGTTTGTACCTTGTCGGGGGCTATTTGAAGACCTTTTGCTGTTAAATTTTTATGAAGGTCTTGAAAGCAAGAATATAATTTGTATACGTCCTCACCTGCTAATAGGACATCATCCATGTAATGAAGAATGTAGATTTGTGGCCATAGCTGTCTGATAGGGTTAACGGCCTCAGCGACAAATTTTTGGCATAAGATGGGACTATTGGCCATGCCTTGTGGTAAGACTTTCCATTGAAATCGGGGCATAGGGCCCTGAAAATTGATTTGAGGGACACTAAAGGCGAAATATTGCCTGTCTTCTGGGTGAAGAGGTATGGAGAAAAAACAATCTTTTAAATCTGTAACTATTTTGTGAAAGTTGATAGGGATAGCAAGTGGCGAGGGGAGACCGGGTTGCAGTGCCCCCATGGGTACCATGGCTTTGTTTACAGCACGTAAGTCTTGTAGTAGTCTCCATTTACCCGATTTTTTTCTTATAACAAAAATAGGAGTGTTCCAAGGGGACTGAGTAGGTTCAATATGTCCGGCATTAAGCTGTTCCTGTACTAACTTTATAGCCGCTAGGGTTTTTTCCTGAGTTAGGGGCCATTGATCAACCCACACTGGTTCTACGGATTTCCAAGAGATTTTCTCAGCATGGGGTACAGGGATGTCAATGGCCGTCAGGCTAAATTTTGGGAGAGTCCAAGTCCCATTTTAGCTGTGTTGGGTGTTACGGCGATGGGTTGTTTTATTCCTTGATTAGCTTTGCCTAGGCCTTTGCCAGGGAGAAAATTCATTTTGAGCATTTGAGCAGTAACCGTATCATTAGGGCTGCACATAAAAACTTGCATTTGGGCTAAGATATCTCTACCCCAGAGATTAACGGGGAGATGGGGGATAATATATGGTACAACCGTGCCAGTGTTTCCTTCCTCATCTTCCCACCTTAGGGTTTGTGAACTCTGCAGAGGATTTGTGGCTCCGCCTATTCCCTTTAGGTGGGTGGCAGCAGCCGTGAGGGGCCAGGATTTAGGCCAGTGGTTTAAGGATATGATGGTGGCATCGGCTCCTGTATCTAAAATTCCTTCAAATGCTTTACCATTTAGTTTAAGCTTTAAGGTGGGTCGGTTATGGGATATTGGGTGTGCCCAAAAGGCATTAGAAGAGCCAGGCCCTTTTGCGGGGCGCTGGAGGTTTTTGAAGTTTGAGTTGATGTGTTGAAGGGGGAGTATTACAAGCTGTGCTATTCGAGTGCCAGAAGGAATAGGGATAATATTGTTTGAGGTGGCTGCAATTATTTGTATTTCACCTTTAAAGTCATTATCTAGCACACCTGGGATGACTTGGACTCCACGCAGGGTGACACTAGCTCTCCCTAGAATGAGACCAAAGGTATTTGGGGGTAAAGGCCCATAGACTCCTGTAGGTATGAGGAGAGGGCTGTTTTCTGGGGTTAGTATTGATTCGGAGGTGGTACAGAGGTCCATCCCTGTGCTTCCTGCTGTTGCTCTCCATAAGTCTGCGACATGGCAGCATGGTTTATGGTGGGGAGAGCTGGTATTGTGACTGAGGATGGTTGAACGAACTGTACTGCCCCTGGGTTCATTCTGGTTGGGGCCTGGGGCCGGCCCCATTGGGAGTTTCCCTGTGGCTTAGGCTTAAGGGGTTGACCATTTATGTCTGCTCGAGAATGACATTCAGAAGCCCAATGGAATCCTTTTTTACAGCGGGGACAAATAGATGGTGGTAACGGGGGTTTGTTGATAGCGGGCAAGAGAGGGTTGGCTTGTGGCACGGGACAATTTTTTGAAAAGTGGCCGGGTTGCTTACAGTTGTAACATGTTGGAGATTTAGTTTGTGCTACAAAATTTTGAAGGGCCGCGCCAATGGCTATTCCAAGAGTTTGAGTGGGCCCGATGCCAGAACAGAGTTTTATGTAATTATTAAGATTGGTATTGCGAAAGGGGCAGATTGCTGCTTGGCAGGCAGCGTTGGCATTTTCATAGGCCAGGTGTTTAATGAAATCACTCTTGCTTTCGCTGGCCCCAAATAGACGCTCAGCCATATTTTGTAGGCGGCTGAGGAAATCGGTATATGGTTCATTGGGTCCCTGTCTTAATTTAGCGAGAGAGGCAGTGGCAGCACCCTTTTGTGGAAGTTTTTTCCATGCTCTAAGCGCAGCCGTTTGTATTTGTGCTAGAAGGCCTGGGGGGAATTGAGCTTGCTTGTCATTTTGATGGTAGGGGCTTTGACCTAAAAATTTGTTTAATGTCCATTTTTTAGAGGTGGCTTTACGGGCATTACGGGTGGCATACTTTTTACAGTGCTCTTCATAATCGGATTTCCACAACAGGAAATCGCCGCCGGACAAGGCAGCTCTGGCTAATTGGGACCAATTGTTAGGAGTGAGTTCTTTTTCACTGAGGCTTTCTAATAAGGTGAGCGTGAAGGGGGCGGTAGCGCCATAATCATTCACTGCCTTTTTTAATTTTTCTAAATATTTTAAACTGAGTTTTTTATATTTAGCTGTTGAGGTAGTACTAACTTCCTCTAGCTCTTCTTCGTCAGAACTGGGGGGTTCCTCTTCCTCGCTTTCGCTACTAGAAGCGCCATTTTGGGAGCTAGCGGCGCCATTTGGGAGCTCTGACTGCGTGTGACTGGAAAGGCATAAGTGTGATGAGTGCAATGAGGACATGACGAGTGAGTATTCTCTGGGAGAGCGAGGGCCGCAACGCTTTGAGTTGCTGCCTTAAGGTCAGCAAGCAAATTGGCAGCTCGCAGCCGCTCCTGATTAAAGGCTTCTTTAAAACTATCGGCGTGTAGCCGGAGATTTTCTGCGGCTTCTTCTAGCGCATGGAACTGAGGCAGGGACGTAGCTGGGTAAAAATGAGGTTTTGGAAGACTGGGTGCGGTTGGAAAATCTGATGCATAAGGCGGAGGCTGAAATGCAGGAAGGACAGTCTCCTCCGAAGGGGGAGGGGTTTTTACTTCTGTTTCGATTAGGTGGGGCGATAATCCGGCTTGATTAATCGGGGTGCCTGGTCTATTTTCATCTTGGAGCTGTTCAGGCATATCAGTAGTTATTGAGCCACAGACTGAGGCGGGGCGAGAGTGCTGTCTTAAAGCTACCTCTCCCTTTTTGCAGAGGTCTTGAATGTCTGGGGCAGAAGAATGGACTTTTAAAATTTCATGAATTAGATTCCAATAAGTGAAAGCAGTGACCGGGACCTTTTCAGGACCGAGGGTTTGGTAGTAGTCCTTTAAGCAGTCACCGACCCTTTGCCAGCATCACTGGTCTATGGTACCTTCCTGGGGGAACCAAGGACAGGTTTTTAGTAGAAAATTGAAGAAGTGTGTGAGATCCTTTTTCTTAACTCTAGTTCCTCGTGCCTTGAGTGATTCTTTGACCTGACTAATATATAACTGGTGCTGGGAAGTTACTTGTCCCATGATGGGGGTGGGGGCTTACCTTTTGTTGTTTTCCTTCTTTTCTTTTCTTTTCTTCTTCTTTCGCCGACACTGATCAACTGCTGAACGGATCTGTCTCGCGATCGAGTTACTTCGCGGCGATCCCGGGTGCGGTGCGGTGAGTGTGAGAGACCTCTCTCCTTGAGTGCGGCATTCTGTCCCTCGCAAAGCTCGAGCCCCACGTTGGGCGCCAGTTGTCCCGGCCCGCGGGACGATCAACGGAAGCTCCAAGTCCTGCGAAGGAAGAATGGTATGGGACAAGAGACACGAGGAATGACAACAAGACAGGTTTCTGATCAAGCTGCAAAATTTTATTGAAGAGGCAGGGTATATATACTCTAAGGGTGGAGGGAGTGGCTAGTAACAACAAGTGGCGGTCTGGGATTGGTGGCTGCTGTTGCTGGGGTGGATGGCCAATGGGCAGCTACTGTTTAGGCGCGAACTAGCTACTGCTTAGGCGGGAACTACTGTTACTTCCTAGAAGAAGGCTAATTATAGCTCAGGCTGTTCTTGCATCAGCCCTGGCAGCCATGTTGCATGTTACCGGTATCGCTGAAGGTGAATATTATATATGCTACCTCAATTGTCCCCAACAGGTATATACATAGAATGGAATATTATGCAATTGTAAAAAAGAATTAAATTCTGATACATGCGACAACATGGATGAACTTTTAGGACATCATGTTGAATGAAATAAGCTAGACACAAATGGACAAATATTGTATGATCTCACTTATATGAAATAATTCGATTAAGCAAATTCATAGAGACAGAAAGCAGAATAGTGGTTCCCAAGGGCTGGGGGCAGAGGTAACTGAGGTGTTATTGCTCAGTGTATACAAGTTTCTGTTTGGGATGATGAAAATATTTTGGATATAGTGGTGAAAGTTACACAACATTGTCAATGTATTTAGTGTCAAAGAATTGTACACTTAAAAATGGTTAAAGTGATTTTTATATTATATATATTCTACCACTATAAAAAATGGAAAAAATGTACAGAACTAAAAGAAGAAACAGACAACCCCACTTTAAAAAATGTGAGATTTTAGTATTTTTCCCACAGTAATAAACACACAAAAATTGACGTGAATTTTAAACAACATGATTCACAAACTTGACCTCCTGACTTAATTGAACATGATACTCAACAACTGCAGAACTACATTCTTTCAAGTGCACATGGAACATTTACAAAATAGACCATATGCTGGGCCATAAAGCACATTTCACCAAATTGCAAAAGACAAAAATCACACAGAATATGTTTTCTATCCATGGTGGAATTAAGATTCAACTCAATAACAAAAAAATTAGAAAAATCCCTATACCGATGTGAAAAAAGATGAGAATATTTTTAACATCTTTTCTGACAATAAATCTGAAAATTTAAACAAAATGGACAAATACCTAGAAAAATGCAAACTACTTAAACTGACACAAGAAGGAAAGAAAATCGGAATGTCCCTTAATCTATGAAAAAAATTGAATCAGTAATTAAAAAACTTTTATTTCAAAGAAAATTGTAGCCTGGGATGTTGTTCACCAGTGGACTGATACAAACATTTAAAGGATAAAAAACACCAATCTTACCCAAACTCTTCCAGATATTTTTTTTTAAAAAAGAAGGAAGACTTCCCAATTCATTTTATATAACTATAATGTCCTTTATATCAAAACCTAATAAAGACATCATAAGAAAAAAAAAAGTCAAATTCATGAATATATATGTAAAAATTCTAAGCAAAATACTAGCATACCAACCCCAACAGTATATAAAAGGACTAAATACTCCATGACCAAATTGGGTTTGTTCCAGGAATACAAGGATAAGATACCATTCAAAAAACCAATCACTCTAGTGATTGAATAAAGTAGAAAATGAATAATATCAATAAAATGAATAAAGTAGAAAAACTACAGGTTCATTTCAATTGACGAGGAAGATACATTTCATAAAATTCAACATCCATCAATATTTAAAAATCATATCACCTGGCAATCCTGCTACTCGGGATATACCCAGAAGATCTGAAGGTAGGGATGTGAACAGACAGTTGCACACCAATGTTCATAGCAGCATTATTCACAGTTGCCAAAAGATGGAAACAACCCAAGTGTCTGTCAACAGATGAGTGGATAAACAAAATGTGGTGGTGGTGGTGGTGGTGGTGGTGGTGGTGGTGGTGTGTGTGTGTGTGTGTGTGTGTGTGTGTGTGTGTGTGTATGATGGAATATTATGCAGCTGTAAGAAGAAATGAAGTCCTGAAGCATGTGACAACATGGATGAACCTTGAGGACAGTATGGTAAGTAAATAAGTCAGACACAAAAGGACAAATAGTATATGCCCTCACAGATATGAACCAATTATAATACGTAAACTTATAGACATAAAATATAGACTATAGGTTACCAGGATATAGAATGAGACTAAAGAATGGGGAGCAGTCACATAGTATGTGTAGAATGTTTAACCAGGTTGAACCTAAACATCTGGAAATGGGCAGAGGTGACAGTAGCATGTTATTGTGAGAATGATTACCAGTACTGAATGGTGTGTGAATGTGGCAGAAAGGAGAAGTTCAGAGTCATATATGTCACCAGAAGGAAAGCTGGAGGTTAAAGCATGGGAATGTATACCACAGTGAATCTTGCGGTAGACAATGTCTGTGATTAAATGTACAAATACTAAAAAGTTCCTTCATGAACTAGAATAAATGTACAACATTATTACAAGGAGTTAATAATAGAGGGGTATATGGGAAAAACTACAAACTATGGACTATATGTAACAGTAATATTTTAATATTCTTTCATCAACAGTAACAAATGTATTGCACCAATATTATGGGTCAATAATGGGGGGGGGTAAGGCATATAGGAGGATTTGGGCTTTCTTTTCTCTTTTTATTTCTTTCCTGAAGTAATGAAAATGTTCTAAAATTGATCATGGGGATGTATGCACAACTATGTGACGATACTGTGAGTCAGTAATTGTATACTTAGAATGGTTTGTATGGTGTGTGAATATATCTCAATAAAATTGCATTAAAATCATATCAAATTAGAATAGAAGAGAACTTCCTCTATTAATGAATGATATACAAAAAACAAAAACAGCACACACTCACACACAAAAAACTTCAGCAAACATCATGCTTAATTGAAATATTGAAAGCTTTCTCTCTCAGAGCAGAGATAAGATAAGGATGCCTGCTATCTTCACTTTAATTCAGCATTGTACTTAGGGGCCTACCTAGTCCAATAAATCAAGAAAAAGGATAAAAAGAACAAAAACTGGTAAGACAGAAAGTTTAAAACGGCCATTATTCGCACACTACATGAGTGTGAATCTATAAATAAACTGTAAAAATTAATAAGTTAATTTAGTAAGGTTGATCTATACAAGCTAAATTGTTATTTCTATACAACAGAACCATACAATTTAAAAACTATCATTAAAACATTCCATTTAACAAATATAAAAAATATAAATTAGTTAGGAATAAATCCTATGAATGATATGCCAGATCTCTACACCCAAAATTATACAATGTTATCACAAAATTTTTATAAGACTTCAGTGAATACAGGGATTTACCATTTCATGGATTGGAATTTTTAATACTGTAAAGATTCCCAAATTGATCTAAAGATTTAACGCAATCCCAATAAAAATCCCAGCAGGGCTTTTATGTGTGTGGGGTTTTTTTTTAGTGGGATTTGAAAAATTAAAATAAAAAACGCATTCCACCACACATCCAACAAAATGGCTAAAGGAAAAAGACAGACAATATCAAGGACTGATGAGAATATAGAACAACCTGAAATCTCAGACACCGATGGTGGGAGTGTAAAATGATACAACCACTTTGGAAAACTGCCTGTCAATTGAAGCTGAATACATACATGCCCTATGATAAAGCAAGTCCACTTCTACACATACCTAGAGAAATGCATTCATATGTTCATCAAAAAGCTGTTCAAGAATGTTAATAGTAGCACTAGTCACAATAACCCCCAATTGGAAACAACCCAAATGTTCATCAATAAGAGAATTAAAAAATTAATTATGGTATATTAATTCATGAACTATTATATAATAGTAAGAATAAAATAAAACTGTAGCACCTGCAACAACATAACTGAATTTCATAGACATAACATTGAGCAAAAGAAGTCACACAAAAGCACATAGATATATACAGCACCCCCAAACAGGCGAAACTTAATTTATGTTGCTATTAGTCAGGTTAGTAGTTATCCTTATGGAGAAGGTGACTTGGAGGGGGCATGAGGGGACTTTTGGGTGGTGGTGATGTCCTACTTCTAGATATAGGGTCTGGTTTCCTGGGTGTGTTCACATAGTGAAACTTCATCTAAGTAAACATGTTTCTGTAAGTACGTTTTATATCAATATAAATTTTACTTAAAAGAAAATAAAAGTATGTCCAGAACACTTAAGAGTCCAGGGAAGGAGACAAGCATTAAAAAATTAAGCAATCAAGTAAGAAAGTCAGCTTTCACAACATACTTTCTTCTCTCTCTGACCCTCTTCCCTCTCCCTCAGCTAAGGCAAATATTTTAGACTGTTATCTTATCCACAAGAATCCTTACAAGTACAAGTAGGGAATGCTAATTTTTGTTTTACCATTTGATGTATAGGGAGATAGAAGCCCTGAGAAGATCTATGTCTAGACTAAAGATTTATAGGCAGGAGAGGCGTCACTGGTGCAGCCGAGCAAGCAGCTCCATAGCTGCTGGTGGTGGTGACCATGGCAGTGGATGTGACTGGAAGTTTCTGGAAATGGCGGCGGTGGTGATGACGAGAAGGCTGCACATGGGGAGCACTAGCTGGAGACCAGCTTAAGGAACAGAGGGCTCTGACCCTAAATTCCAGGGATAAAACATTAAAATATCAAAATGTCCACTTTTCAACAAAAGATTACAAAACATACAAAGAAACAGGAAGCAATGGCTCAGGCAAAGGAGAAGAGTAAAGCGTTAGAAACCATCAGTGAGGAAGACCAAACCTAGGACATACCAGACAAATATTTTTTTCAGTGTTCCTGAATATGCTCAAAGAGCTAAAGGAAAACATGAGCAAAAAGCTAAAGGAAATCAGGGAAACAACAGACAGAGAGATGGAAATTAGGAAAAAATCAAATAAGAGCTGAAGACCATAGTAACAGCAATTAAAAATTCCCTAAAGGCGTTCAGGAGCAATTGGAGCTGCAGAAAAATCAGTGAACCTGAAGATAAGAAACTGAAATCATCCAATCTGAGTAGCAGAAGGAGGAAAGAATGAAAAAAAGTGAACAGTGGGATACCAGCAAGCATACCATCATACACATTGTGGGAGTCCCAGAAGAAGAAAGAAAAAGGAGCAGAGACTATTCAAATAAATATTGGCTGAAACTTCCCAAATTTAATGAACGACATGACTAGATACATCCAAGATGCTCAATGAACTCCAAAAAGGATAAACCTAAATAGACCCATCCCACACCATGTTATAATCAAACTGTCAAATGCCAAAGAGAAAGCTGCAAGAGAGAAGCAAGGTGTCACATAAAGGGGTGCCTCAATAAGATCAAGTGCCAATTTCTCATCAGAAACCATGGAGGCAAAGAGGCAGTGGAAACCATATTTAAAGTGTTAAAAGCAAAAAATTGCCAACCATGAATTCTTTATATGGCAAAACTCTTTCAAAAATGAGGGAGGAATTAAGACATTCCCAGAGAAACAAAAGCTGAGAGTTCATCACTGGACAGAAATGCTGAAGTTGTGCAGGTTGAAAGGAAAGGACATTAGACAAATGACTGAAACCACAGGAAGAAATAAAGATCTCTGGTAAAGATAATGTTATAGGTATACAGAAATACCAGTAAATTGTATTTTTGATTTGGAACATCACTTTTTACTTCCTATAGGATATAAAAGGCAAATGCATAAAATGTACTAATAAATCAATGGTTCTCATAATGTACAAGTATGTAGTATATGACAAGAACTACATAAAGGTGGGGGGATGAAGAGGTAGGGAAATATCGGTTATGCATGCTGTTGAAATTAAGTTGGTATCAAAGCAAATGGATTATTATAGATTTAGAGTGTTAAATTTAAGCCCATGGTAACCACAAGGTATCAGAACTTATGTAAACTCAGAGACCAGAAGTAGAGTATAGGTTACCAGGGGTGGGGGGCAGGAGCAATGGAGAATTTAATGAAAAATGAGTGTAGGGTTTACATTTGGGTGAAGGGAAAGTTCTAGTAATGGATGGTGGTAAGGGTACTTGTACATTGTGAATGTGATTCATCTCAATGTTAGGACTGGGAGGGCTTGGAATGGGAAGATTTATGTTTCCACAATTTCAAAAAGGAAGAGAAATTATAGAGATGATGATAATTAAATGTAATACATGATACTGGATGGCATCTAAGAGTGGAGGAGGAAAGGCTCGAAAGGACATTATTGGGACACAGGAAAAAATTGGAATATAGAATGTAAGCTTTACATCAACATTAAATTTCTTGAACTGTAAAAAAAAAAAAAAAAAGATTTCTAGGCAGTTAGAGTAGGATGCAGGACTAGAACCTGGTCTCCAAATTACTGGTCTTGAGCTTTTCTCATAATACCCTGTGGCTTATGTTGAGCCACCTGACCGCACCGAAGCTAGGCTCTTAGCGGTGAATGCCCTCAACAGGGTTCAGTCCTTTTTTCTCTGTGCCCTAATTTATAGTAATGCCAAGGATGGAAAAGGCCTCCCAATTTATTTCATAGTTGAACTGACTTAAAGCAGATATTCAGTCAGTTATCACTGCACACACTTTATTGGAAGCAAATGTCAAAGGGTGTAACTACAGGATATAAGGAGGCAATTTTAAATAACTCCTTTATCCCCTTCTAAAAGCCCAGTTACTGACTGTTCCTATTGAACGAGGCCTGATGGCACTTGAGAGTAGAATCAACAAAGGCGAGAGTGTGAACACATGATGTCTGGGATCTTGTCTACCACAACTACTTCTAAACAAGTGAACAGCGTTAACATTACTTAACCTTCCATCTTTTAAACAAGATTCAAAGTGTGGTTTAGAATTTTTGAAAGTAGTACTTTTGCCCTAAAGTGATTTTTTTTTTTTTTAAACACCTGAGAAAAAGAATCTGTAAGCACAGGTCTGTGAAAAGAAAATCTGTAAGCACAGATACGGGGATCAGATGATTTGTGGCTGTTTAGCCAGGAATTGATGGCAGAATCCTGCTTTTGTGGTGACCATCAAAGGGTTTATAGAAGACTCTGCAACTCCCCCAATCTTCTTCCTTTTCCTCAAGACAGCCTCCCTGTGAGCAAAATGCAGACCTCTAAGGGCTCCAGGAACTACTTTGCCCCTGAGACCCAGTTATACAGGTATTTAAATTGGATACAGACTCTAGCTCTACAGTTCTTTCCAATTTCCTCCCAAAATCTGAATAAATCTTCAACCCACCTGAAGTAAAAATCAGTTTTCTCTCAATCCACAGCCTATTATTTTGTGTACATCCCCCCCTGGAATTATATTCTTTCTTATCTCAAAGATGCTGCCCTGCCTTCCCTCTTCACATCTGATTTTTTTGATTCCTATTTTCCATTTCTCGTCTATAAAAACTCGTCGCCCTTTTTGACTAATGTCCTGGTCCTTGTTCCTTATCTCTTTTACCCAACTCTGAACACTTAGCTCCTTTGCTTCCCCGTGCTGAACTGTGACGGCATCTTTGCTAGAACACTTACCCATATGCAGAAGTGCTTGGAAGAGAGAAAAACTCATGGTGCAGCCAAGGGAAGACAAATTTTATTTTATTTTAACTTTAGAGACTCCTCCAGATTGTCGTAAACGACCAGAGACAGCCCCTTTCCCAGATTACATTCCAACCCAGGGCCACTTACACAAAATGGGGTTACTTGACTCAACAGTAAAATACCCAATTAAAAGTAACTGTCTCAATTCTGATTATATATTTCCTTATATCTTTGAATTTGCAAGAGCTCCAAAACAATAAAATCTGGCATTTGGTTGCCTGAACCCACAAATTCTATTATGCAAAACATCAACCCGACAGAGCCTGAAACCAAACACTTGAACCTATGATTTAATTCCTTTGAGGTAGGAAAGGAGAAAACCCTTGAGGAGGGAGCAGTTACCCAACTCTGAGCTAAGTGTTCAGAGTTGGGTAAAAGGAGCAGGAGTTGGTCTCCTTTCTACATGTGTTAACAGGATGTTGGAGTGACCAAATCAAAAGGCTGTAATGGATCCCCCATCCCTGGTAATTGCTTTTGCCTGAGGCGGTGCTGCTGAGGGTTGTGCTGTAAGTGAAGCCATCAGTTTAGTGCCCTGATTCTGTGGTTTAAGGAGAGGAGGTGCAGACACACTGCCTTTAATGTGAGTCATTATTTTCCTTTATTTTCACAAAGCGGTTTGACCAAAGGAACTATCTCATTCTCAGGGCTCAGCCAGATTGGTAGATTTCTAACAGCAGACTTCTAGGGCATGGTCCAATTACTACTGGGCTTGCTCTTCATTATTGTCTGTGTTGCCGGCTCAAAGCAACAAGGCTGCTCCCTCCTCAAGGGTTTTCTCCTTTCCTAAACATATCTCAGGAAAGCTCTGCGTTCTCTTACAACGTAGAGTAAAGACCTGCAACCATCTTAGCTACCTGACTACAAGGCTTGGGCAGTAGCCAGCTGCTTTTACAATAATTTAGGTGTTTAAACATTTTGGAAAATTCTGCCCACGAATAAGAAACCGTGAGTCCAAAACTCCAAGTAGCGGAATGTACCGAGCAAAATCATCTAGGTACCGGGGGTTTGGGGAAATTTTTACTAGAGAAGAAACAACAAACAAACAAAAAATAATAGAAGAAGACAAGGAAGGAAGAAGGGAGAGGAGGAAGAGGAAGAAGAGGAGGAGGAAAAGGAGAAGAAATTGAAGAAATCTTACTGTGGCATAGATATAGAACTATACCAAAATACTCGCTTGTTAAGAAAAAGAGATTCCTTCTTCCCCACCGGAGCTCACCTCTCACTATACAGGGTCCTGTCCCAGGAATCATCCGTGGCAGATCTCTGTGGTCAAAAATAGTTCAAGATAAAAAGAAGGACTTTGAAATCAAGATGTCTTTTTTAAATCAGTGGCTCTCCAAGTGGAATCTGGGGATCTCTGGTGGGTCTGTGAAGATTCCTCCAATCATTCTGTGAGCTGGGTCAAAATATAAGGCACACCAATGTGCTGGTGGTGTTGTTTTGTTTTCCTTTGAAATGTATTTTGCACTGCAGATTTTAATCAAAATTTAAAAGCACCAAAACAAACATTTTAAAGGGAACTACATACAATTACAATAGATTCAACAAAAACACCTGAAAAGTGTTTTGTTTTGTTTTTTGGCTCGCTTGTTTATTGAATCTAGTAAATACATGAGATTCTTTTGTTCTGCTCAAGAAGTCTGAGAACTAAACATTTTAAAACTCACCAGTCCAGATGAGAAGATAAACCCTGCAAAGAGTACCTTTTGGGGAAGAGGAAAGTAAGGTTCTTTCTTCCATGGGTTTTCCATTTCCCAGTATCATTTACTTTCTGACCCTGTCTCTCAGAACTGCTTTCTAGTTCAATGCCCACAGCTCTGGAGTCAGAAGTATCCACTACCAAGAAGAACCTTTTCTGTTGTTATGATTGTCTTTACTCAGCTTTCTCTTTCAGGAAGCAAGAGCTCAGATGTGGGGTGAAGGGGACACCAAATGCTTCTGCAGCTTGGGAAGATCTGTTTTTTCTCATCTTAGCCCACCAAAAGAGTTAACCCCAGGAGAGCCTGGGCTGCTGGAGAGGAGTTTTGTGAGTTATTTAATAATCCAACTGGTTAGCCATATACGATGACAGGCCATTCAGACTGCTCATACGCCATGAGATAAAATTAAGCCTTATAGATAGGTCTGCCTTTCCCTTTCTAAAGGAGCACTTCTAGCTATTTGTTGGACTAACTTGCACAGCCATAGTTTCCTAGAAAGATTTCAAAACAGATGGGCTGCCTACACCACAGGTAACGATGAGGAAGCTGTAAATTAGAATGAATCTGGAGGCTTCTAATTGAATTTTGGTGAAGCATTTGCATCACAATGTAACTATCTGGATAATTCTGCTATGTGTACAAAGTGATCTCCAATTAATACAGATATACCCTGTATTACCCAGGTGGTACTGGCCCTCCCACTCTTTTGGTGCAGACCTACCCAGGAATAAAGGAAGCGATGTTCTTCCCACCTTGCTTGATAAGGCGAAAACAACTTGTTCACTCTTTGAATGTGATTGAAAAAAGAAAAAAAGAAAAAAGAGCTGTCCCAACATCTGGATGGAATTTATTACATACCTCTCTGGGACCCCCCTGACTCCTAAATGTTTCAGTTAATGATTCCTTCTTCCAAGTCTGCAGAGGCTCAAACCCTCAGCCTGAAGGGAATGATATTTTGCGACCAGTTACTCTAAGTAGATTTAAATAGGTTGTTGAGATGCTGTAGCTGTGACCAAATCCCTGGCAAGAGGACATGGGGCAGCACATACCACATCAGCATGTTCATATGTTTCTATGTGGATACCCGGTGGGCAGGGTTACTAGCCACTTCTGGAAAAACCAGAGGTTCCCTAATGGGAACAGTGAAGCAGCAGATGGGCAGTGAGAATTAAGATTCAACCTTTCCTCAGGTGCCTTGGCCTTGCTCTGCAGAGAAGACACTGCTGGCTATCCCAGTTCCAGATGTGCAGCACCCCTCTTCCCAGCTTGTCCATAAACGATCCCTGCTCTCATATCAGTAAGGGCAGGAACTAATGGGGACTAACACAAGCCCTGGCATTTAAAGTCCCTAAGAAGATCTGAATCCAGGCTTCCTATACGAGGCCTTTGTAGTCTATCCTTTTAGAAGAGCACAGTAGTATGACTTTCTTTTTAATTCCCGTGGACTTCACCTTAGGAGCACCTTGGAAAACTCTAAGGTCTCTCTTTGAGGAACTTTATCTATTTAGATACACAGTAACAAACAGAAAAGAGGCTACTTGCTTAATATTTCTACGATGTAGGGTATATCAAATCATCAGAGAAAAGTAAACAGGGCCAGTTTTCACTTTGGGGGCATGTGGCCAGGAGGCCTTTAGGGGATCCTAAAGTTTCAGGAAGTGGGTAGTCTCATTCTTTTGGCCTTTGTTGTTTGAACCATCCACCAATCTGGTCCTGAGGAAGTTCAAGTGGGCCAGGAGTCCAACAGGAGTCTAAGAGAAAGAGGCAGGAGGGCTGCCCCACTTACAAGTACAGGGCTGTTAAGATTTGGGTAGGTACATTTCCCTCACCCCAAAGAGCTTGTCCCCTGGCTGGCACTCCTTCCTCTAATTTTTCAGTTCTTGTGATCTTTACCACAAAGTAAACCATATGGTTTTGATTCCAATTCCTGGCTTACTGAGAGCGTTTCATGTCTCTGGTGGCAAGAAGTTCTCCGGCCTTTTTAAACAGCTGCTCTGACATCTAAAAGAGGCCAGCTCTTTTGGACTTCCTCACCAGCTGGGCATGGCAGCCTAGGGGAGGACAATGTGTGGTTGGAGGAGGGATAACAAGAATGACTGTAAGGGTTGGGAGAAACTTCTTGTATTTGGGTAAGTGGACTCCAGGCTTAGGCACCTGTGGGTGTCTGTCCAGAGAGTTGTCCTTTTCCCCTCTATGCAACCCCTGGATTTCCATCTTAGTCTTCCCTTGAGATGGCCTTTCCCTGGGGAAGGGAGAGGAGGACCTAGTCCTTCTAAAGAGATAGGGGAGGAAAGTATTGTCAGACATAGGGGCCACACAAAACTTCTAATCTCAGTTTGGTGCTTCAGTCCACAAGATTGTTGGGATCAGATAAACTTCCAATGAGCTTCAATAGGATTAGTTGAAAGAAAATTCCATGATTTTTGTGGTAAGGAAAATGAAGGCTAGGCGAAATTAGTCACTTCTCAGAAGGGACAAAAGCTCCTCTTTGATAAAAGATTTGAAGGGATAGGATAAGAAAACCTTAACGTAATCATTTTCTTTATTTAGATATTTGCTTTATAACTTTCATCACTTGTTCTGGTCTCAGGACTTGTTCACTTGCTGACCTCTCTGCTTGGAATGATTTTCCAGCAGATCTCCATATAGCTAGTTCCTTCTTGTCCTTCAGATTTCAAATATCTCCTCCTCAGAAAGGGCTTACATGACCAACCTCTCTAAAGTTAACCCACTTCATCCCTATAACATCACCTTATTTTCTTCCTGAAATTCATCACTCTTTGAAATTGTTGTTTATTTACTTGTTTTGGTTTAGTTCTCTAACCATAACATAAGCTCCATGACAGTTTCCCTTCTGTCTTGTTCACTGCTGTATACTTAATACCTAGGATAGTGCCTGCAGATCAGCAGATGTTCAATAAATATATGCTCAATAAGTAGATAAATGAGTGGAGGGTTATGGTGGGTAGAACTAACCAAGAAAGCTAGGTAAAATTGGAATGGGATAAATATGACCAGAAAGAATATCAGGAGAGCAAATTGGAACCAGTAACTAAAATTTCCTGAGAAGTAGAAATAGAAAATGAAAAGAACAACCACATTTTGCTTGATGGTTTTCAGCTTTCATCATGTTCAACAAACGATTGTTCAGCAATGCCTATGTGCCCAGCATTATGCTAAGAGCTGGGATGAATGATGAATGATACCACTACTGAAGACGATAGGGAGAGGAAATAAATGCAGAAGCTGTTCATGCCTGAGTTCTCAAGCCATTCACTGAGCTCACCATCTTATAGGGAGATGTATATAAAAACATCTACATGAAAATGGGATGGGTACTGTATTAGTCAGGGTTCTGTAGGGAAACAGAACCAACAGGAGATATCTGTAAATGTGAGATTTATACAAGTGCTTCACACAACTGTGGAAATGCATGAGTCCAAATTTCATAGGACAGGATGCATGAGTCCAAATTCCATAGGGCAGGCAGCGATGGTCTTCAATGACCTCCCCAGGAGAGGATGGCTGGCTGAAGAAGAAGTAAAAGTTCTCTGTCTTCTCTCTTAAAAGTCTTCAACTGATTGGATTCAATCCAACTGATTGAATTCTCTCATTGTGGAAGATACACCCTTTATTGATGTAATCAGCACAGGTGCAAGCAGTTGACTGATGATTTAATAAACCAGCCTTCTGGTTTATTATCCAGTCATGAAATGTCCCTGCAGTAAGGACACAGTGCCCACTCAGGGCCAGACTAGGGTGAGAGGAGAAAGGCACTCATCCAAAATCTTCAGTAATCAAAATAAATGATATTTTAATACAATATTGAAAAACTAAAAATGTATGCAAAAGAAATCCATGGTGACGGGAGAATTCTTCTATTATTCCATTATTCAAGGGCTAGATGGGGCTATGGGGTCATCCTCTCATGGATTCTTCAAAACCCCTTCAGAGTGTGGCCAGTCTCTCTCTAAGCCTACTCTGCAGGTAAACTTGCGCCCTCCCCCCTATGTGGGACATGACTCCCAGGGGTGTAAGTCTTCCTGGAAACGAAGGACATGACTCCCAGGGATGAGCCTGAACCCACCATGGTAGGATTGAGACAGCCTTCTTGACCAAAAGGGGGAAGAGAGATGAAACAAAATAAGGTTTCAGTGGCTGAGAGATTTCAATTGGAGTCGAGAGGTCACTCTGGAGGGTTTTCTTATGCACTATGTAGATATCCCTTTTTAGTTTTTAGGGTGTTGGAATGGCTAGAGGGAAATACCTGAAGCTCTGGAACTGCAACCCAGTGACCTTGATTCTTGAAGACAATTGTATAACTATGTAGCTTACATGGTACGACTGTGTGATTGTGAAAACCTTGTGGCTCCCACTCCCTTTATCCAGTGTATGAACAGATCAGTAGAAAATTTGGGACAAAAATTAAATTAAAAATAGGGTGGGATGGGGGGGATGGAAGGTTTTAGGTATTCTTTTTCACTTTTTTTTTTTTTTTTGAGTAAGGAAAATGTTCAAAAATTGATTCTGGTGATGAATTTACAACTATATGATAGTACTGTGAATAACTGATTGTACACTGTGGATGACTGTAGGTTATGTGAAGAAAACTCAATAAAACTGTATTAAAACCACCAGCACCACCACAACAGAAAAAAACCCTTCTAAGATCAGAGAATGGGAAAGACTAAAGTAGGCCAGCCCCAGGGAATTGGAACCTCAGAGGAGCAGTTCCACTCTCCCCAGTTAGTCTGGGACACCATGCAGAAGATGGGGGAGTCTAAGTTTGCTGCTTACTTCCAACCTGAAGCGCCCTTTCCCCCCAGTGTGAGGCTGGAGCACTATTGCTGTGGAGATCCACTCCCAGGTTGGACTACTGTCTCTTTTTGGAGAGGCCCCTTACTCTGGAGCAAGGTGTTTGGCAGGAAAACTGCTGGAGAAATTACCTTATATTCTGTGGTGTCAGCCATTTCTGGTCGTCATGAAAGAATGAAATGTTTCTTCCTCCAAACTCCCACTCCAAAAAGAGTAACCATGGCTTTTTGCTCTGGACATCATGTCTTCTCCTATCAGAAAAAGAAAAAAACTAAATCAATAGGTTTTTGTTCTTGAAATCAGCCCAGGCTATAAAACTGTTTTGTCTGAGAGAAATGAGGACTCAGGATTAGAGGAGGGCAGAATAGACAGAATTTCCCGAGCCTGGCTCGGAGAAGGACAGTGCTAAGGAGCGTTGCAGCCTCCCTGTGTGGCCAGGGCCTGCTCCAGCTCTCCCCCAGACCCCTGCGATGGCAGAACCTTGAACGGGGATTACTGTGTGTTTAGATGGGATGAACGAAAGCACTGCTGCTTGGGAGCCTTAGCAGAGGCCCCTGTCCCCATCTGGGTCTGGAAGAAGCGTCCTAGAAGAGATCACTGTTATGGGCAAAGAGCACCAAGTGTGGCAAGCACAGCCTGAGAGACTTCTTCCCCACAAATCTGTAAACTCCTGAAAAAGAACAAAGATTGGATTTTCTACCAGTTTGTGGATAGGAGTCAAGGATAGTTAATTAAGAAAACTAAATAAATGTGATGCTTCATGACTTGTATATCATGGAACAAAGTTATATCTATTAACAGTTAACACAAGCCTCCATACTTTCCTTTAAAGTGTTTAGGTTTGCTAACTCAAACAGGCTCCAGCTTGATTCTTTTTTTTTTTTTAATTTTATTTTGAAATAAATTCAAAGTTGCAGGAACAGTTGCAAAAATAATACAAAACCCATACTCAGAACTCCAGCATACCCCGACCCCCCTCCCTTGATACCCCGATACACCAACTTTGACATCCTGTCACACCACCGTTTCTTTCTTTCCCTCCCTCCCTCCCTATCTATCATCCATCATCTATTGCTCTGTCTTCTGAACATATGAGAGCTAGCTGCACAGATCCTTGAACAAACAATATAATTCACGTATACAATTTCCATGAACAAGAGCATTCTTTTATGCAATCCTATTAAACGCAGCTAAGAAGTTCACCAGCTTGATTCTTTTAATCCTACCTCCCAGGCGTGAGAGACTGGAAGTGTTCCAAGATACATATATGGGTGTGCATGCTGCTTTGTGAGGGTGCATCACACAAGGCACCTATTCCAGTTGTTTCCCCACCAATTCAATGGGAGCCTGAGTCAAAGGTGTACTTAGCCAAGGACATCCCTTAGAAGTGGGAGGAAAGGAAGCTGGGCAGAAGCAGCACATAGGATTGGGATTGCTCAGGGATTTCCTCAAATCCTCAGGATTTGCTGTAAACCCATCAGCACGTCTGCACCGCCCCCAGGTGGTCACACCAGAGCTCTGCTCTGCAGTTGGTATAGGGAGAAGAATAGATCTGATAGGGCTGGATGTGTTTGCTTCTTCCAGTTTGAGCTCTTTGGAGACCCCATAGTGGGGAGAAAAGAGGAGAAGACAATCACCAAATTGGGCATTGGAATGTTTAAGGAATATTGTTTTAGCAAGTGTCACTATACAACTGTTGGCATAAACTTAAAATAGATTCAGTTCACCAACTGAATGCCATGTAACTTTTCATCTCTTACCATTGAAAACATTTTTTAAAAGTTAAGACTACTTTTCTGACAAACATTCATTCAAACAATTATTTATGCCACGCTCTATTAGAAACAGAATATAAAGACATGTTTTCTGTCTCCAAAGAGCTTGCAGTCCTGGAGAGGGGACAAGCAAGTGTAATGTTATCATAATAAGAAATAACAAATAACAATAGTAAATGAGTTGTGTGTAATAACAGAGTTTTATGTGAAGTATATAAATATAAGCACCTAATGGAGCAGGGGATGGGATTAGTCAGGGAAACCTTCCTGAAAGAAGTGATGTCTAACCTGAATCTTAAAGGATGAATAGGATTTAGCTATGGGGGGAAGGACAGAAGAAGTGACAAGAGAAAAGAGGCCACATTTCAGACAAAAAGGCCAGTAATAGGAAAGACACAGAGAGAAACAAGGTTGGGGGCAGGGGAGGCCAAAAGAGGCTGACAGGGAGGGCTTGCATATAATCAGGGTAAGGAGCCTGGGTTTTATTTATCCTCTGATGTCATTGAAGAGTTTCTTTTTTTCTAATAATTCAATTTTATTGAGATATATTCATGTATCATGCAGTCATACAAAGTATACAATCAATTGTTCACAGTACCACCATAGAGTTGTACATCTATCACCAAAATTAATTTTTGAACATGTTCATTACCACACACACAAAAGTAATAAGAATAAAAATTAAAGTGAAAAAGAACAATTAAAGCAAAAAAAGAACACTGCTTTTTTTTTTTTTTGCCCTGTTTTTCTACTCATCCATCCATACACTGGACAAAGGGGAGTGTGA